>NC_031991.1:31815400-31918332 GCF_001879085.1 Nicotiana attenuata
TTCAAGTCCAGCTTGAGTTTCCTTGATCAATTGAAGTATACTTTAGGGCTCCTGCATCTTTTCCTTTGGTTTTCCTGGATCTGGGCCTGGACTTGTTGATTTCCTGCTGGAATTTACACCTGTTCTTATACTGCTGCTTAGCTGATACTCCTGTCCCTTGTTGTTTCAATTTCCAGGTATTTTTCAGCTTCAACTGATGTATGAAGAGCTGAATCAGCCATGTACTTGAATCATTGAAGAAATGACATACTCCTCATGTTATCTTCATGTTTAGTTTACATGTAGGCATATTAGTTTGAATGTTATGTTATACAGGAGTAGTATTTGAAGCTTAAATGATCTGGATTTTCGATAATTGTAATAACTGGACTGTTTTTTTTTTTACTTTAAAAATTATACAAGTAGGATATTCAATCGTATTAGTTGTTGCAATTGAATCTCATTAGAGTAGTTAGACCTTATTGAGTTAACTCTAGACTATGAACTTTAGCAGGATTTCATTTGTTTGTTTAATAATTCAAATACTCAGCAGTGTATCAATTCAGGACATCGCTGTTTGCCATTCTGCCTAGGTGCTCATTATTCAATTTTATTTTTATTATTAACTGGAACTCCATAGGATTCAGATGCTAGGTCGTAATTTGAGCATTATTATGCTCGTTGTTATTCTGGTAAATATTGATAATCCCTGTTCAATGTTAAAAATGGTAATGAGTTTATAGATTAGATCACCATTAATTAATACCAGATTTTTTTTTGAAATAAATCATCAGATCCTTGATATGTTAATGCTGACTTTGCTTGTGTTCATGATATTTGGACTATGGAAATTGGGCCCAACGCTTGGCCAGATTACTTAGTAAGCAATTCGAATCCCGTTAGCCTATGGACCAGTACCTTCACAATTGGGCTGGTGCTGAAGCCCAGTTGTGGAAGATGAATGCATTTCTTTTTTTGGGCTGGCTATGAAGCCCAATAGGCTGAAGGCTTAAAGTCACTAAGTTAATTTTGTAATGCAATTCTAGGCCTTCCAAATTAGGTAGCGAATTTAAATTAAGAGGTTTCCCTCTTGTTTAAGTTCGAACTTGAACTTGAGGCCCGAATGTTATAGTGATAATTAATTAGGTTTTTAGAGACATTACTTAATAGAAAATCATAGTTTCTTTAAGTTGGCCTTTAAAATAAAACGAGGTGCGCCACGCCAAACAAAATTCATAAATTGCGTGGCCCTCTCTAAATGCTCATATTAAAATACATAGAAACCGGGACGTGCCGTTTAGCGAATTTTCATGGCCGCCCGCAAAGTAAATAATACGCTAGTCGCTGTAGGCACGTTCTTTAATAATCTTACCTTCCTAAATTCGGGTGTGCATTTCATGCAATCCAAATCCAAATCCCAAAACGTTGAATAAGAATGTGTTAAGGATACGGGTGCATTTCATGTGACGTGATCCAAAAATAAATTTTTAAACGACGTTCACTTTCTTTAAATTTTTTTAACTAAAAGCGGTAACATGATTCTAAAATTACATTATAGGTTTGAACCTGTATAAAAATCAGATTTTAGCCATTTATAATAATTTAAGCGACCGTGTTAGAACCACGGGATCCGGGGGTGCCTAACACCTTCCCTCGGGTCAACAGAATTTCTTATTTAGAATTTCTGGTTCGCAGACTCCAATTGGGAAGTCGACAATTTTCCTCGATTTGGGATTTAAGTTAAACCGGTGACTTGGGACACCAAAAGCCAATCCTTTCCCAAGTGGCGACTCTAAAAATAAACAAATGATCCCATTTCGAATAATGTCACTTTAAATGGAAAAACTCCCTTATACATTATCCTTCGGGGTAGGTGTGTAAAAAAGGGAGGTGTGATTGAGGAAGGTGATGGTGGGTGCTGGTAGTTTATAATGGTGGGCAGTGCCGACTATGGATATTGATGGTGATGGGGTGGTTGGTAGTGGTAGTTGAGGTGAGTGAATGTGTGGTTATGATTGAGGATGGTGGTGAGGGGAAGCTATGGTTAAGGATGGTGGTGGTCGTGCTGGTAGTTGATAATAGTAGGTGGTGGCGACAGTTAGTAATAAATGTGGATGATAGAATCTTAATAAAATTAAGTCTTTGTAATCGATCTTAATCATACATACATATTTAGATCCATTAAGTGGGTATGAAGTAAAAACAAACACACTTAATGATTAAGATCTAGATGATTAAAATTCAGATTTTAAAATCGCTTATGTGCATATAGTGTAGTTTATTAGCTCAAATAAAATCCTTTGATAGGCAACCCCCCCCCCCCCCCCCCAAAAAAAAAAACCTAGATTTTTAGATGGTTGAGAAGAGTGCTACAACTAAGGGACTTTATTAATCCAAAATTCAGATACCTTGATAGAGCAACTGTTGTGGTATGTGTTGGCTTTCTAAAAAAAATTCAAATGATTGATTAAAATATATATGTAGGCAGAATAGTATATGTAGGAGTAACAAACGGGCGGGTTGGGTGGATATGGTTCGGTCGAAAACGGATAGTGAAAAAACGGATAAATTATCCGACCCGACCCATATTTAATACGAATAAAAAACGGATTAATCGGCGGATAATATGGGTAACCATATTATTCATGAGTTCTTGCATATGATCACTTTTGGGAGAATTCTTAGTCTCCTTAACTCGAGGAACCCCAATTTTGAGGCTTTACAAATGTAAAAGTTAGACGCATTGATTATCCATTGGTTACCCATTGGTTATCCATTTTTTAAATGGATAATATGGTTCTTATTCATATTTGATCCGTTTTTAAAAAGTTCATTATCCAACCCATATTTTATTGGATAATATGAGTGGTTAACTGTTTTCTTTAAATCATTTTGCCCACCTCTAAGTATATGTACCTCAAAAATCTAAATTATAAAAGAAAAATGCCTTACCTAAGTTGTAATGTACATAAAAAGCAATACATATATAAACGCATAGAGTACATGATTTGACATTCCGCCTATGAAAATATTATTAGCGCTGAGTGCTTATTAGTCATTCCTTCAACCAAAGAAGTTCAATAGATGACATAACGATGTCAAATAGAAAATGCTTTAAATTTGGATAAACATTTAACTAACAAATTTCCGAATATAACATAACGATAGCCTTGTTATGGCAATATTTTTTCAAGTGAAATGCATGTCCAAACATAATTTATTTTTAAATTATGTTATACTAGATGGTTTGTGCCCGTGCATAGCCCGCCAATATTATGTTTGTATTTGTATAGCCGAAAAAGTACCAAAATTGTCAACACCGCAAAAATATGTACTTATTTCAGTAGTTCAGTAGGTTTGCTTAAAAATAGAAGTCATAATATCGAAATAATATCAAGCAGATTAAATATTCACAGCATATCAATGCTTCATACTGTAAACATCTGTTTAGGAACAAAGTTTGTCCAAAATAACAAAAAGATTATGATAGATGTACTTGCGATAAAGTACATTCTTCAGCATGCTTCCTTGGTACATTGTTCCATACCAGACAAAAGAAAGATGCATCCCTTTTGAATTAGACAAACTTTCGTTATTAGAGAATCAGCAGTAAGAAAACTTAAGACACTGAAGAAGAAGAATATTTCAATTAAGCAAACCATCAAATACCAGCCGATTACTGATTCAAATATATCAAATGTAGAATTTTTAAAAATAATAAAATTGCAGAGCACACTGCCATCTAACGCACAAGAGAATAGAAAAAGATGATTTTAGAGCAGTAGATACAACTATAGTGAACCAGAGAAATTTTTGAGTAACTACAGCAGGAAGAGGTAACAAGGAAACAACAACACTAGAATATACTCGAAGAGAACATAGTAATTTTGATCTTAGAAGCGCGTCCGGATGTTGATTTGGGGTCCGTTGGCCATTTCGGCGTTAATTGGCGAAAGTTGGAAAATTGGAAGGTTTTTGGGAAGTTTGACTGGGGGCGGACTTTTTGATATCGGGGTCGGATTCCGATTATGGAAGTTGGTGTAGTTCCGTAATGTCAAATTTGACTTGTGTGCAAAAGTTTAGGTCAATCGGACTTGATTTGATAGGTTTCAGCATCGGAGTGGAAGTTGGAAGTTTATAAGCTCATTAAGCTTGAATTGGGGTGTGATTCGTGGTTTTAGCATTGTTTGATGTGATTTAAAGGCTCGACTAAGTTTGTGTGATGCTTTAGGACTGGGTGATATAATTGGTTGAGGTCCCGGGGGCCTCGGGTGTGATTCAGACCATATTCGGCGCAATTAGGAACTTGGGAGATTGCAGATTTTTGCTGGTGCTGATGTTATATGTGATCGCGTGTGTGGGGCCGCGTTAGCGAAGTGTTCTTGGTGGCAGCTGAGATTTAGTGCAACGCGTTCGCGAGATTGGTTGGCGATCGCGTAGGTTGGAGCAGCAGTGAATCGCGAACGCGTGGGTAATATCGCGTTCGCGTAGAGGAAGTGAAGGCTGGGGATTCACACGCGGCTGTTCATCGCGATTGCGTGAGGTCATTTGCGATCGCATAAGTATGATGAGCCAGTGCTCCGCCTTCGCGTATGTCTTTCCGCGTTCGTGTAAGAGGAAAAGTGGGGCAGCATCATTTTGTGCTTCATGATGCGAGGCTAATTCTGCATTCGCGATGAAGAAATACCTGGGCAGTAGTATTAATTTCAAAAACGAGGGTTTGAACCCATTTTTCATATTTTGAGCTAGAGACCTCAGATTTGGGCGATTATTGAAGGGATTTTCAAGGGATTGATTGGGGTAAGTGATTCTCACTCAGTTTTGGTTAAATTCCATATTTATATCACGACCCAAAATCCCTTAAAGATCGTGATGGCGCCGGACACCATTGTCAGGCAAGCCAACACCAAATAATTAGTTAATTCTCATTTTAATATTTTTGAAATCATAATTTTCCTTCAATTTAACTGATAAAAAAATGAGCTTTAAAGAATGATAATAGCGTTTCCAATTTCAATGCTAACTAACCCATAATCATCCCAGAACCCGGTGTCACAAGTCCATGAGCATTTACTAGGGAAATAAGTAAAATACAATAACTGCCTAGAATACAAATTTGGACAGAAAAGAAAATACAAATACTCTGAAGGAGACTCTGCTGGCTTCGGATCGTACACAAGATGCAGCTCGCCTCAAGTCCCCGTATCAACCACGCCGCTGCGTCCACAAGGCCACGAAATGTATATATGCCTTACAACAAAATGTACAGTGATCGACTCCAACCTTATATCACTGTAAAATGGAAAAGAGTGGTCGATGCAGCTTTTACCTGAAAGATTGGGATCGATATCCACAAGGAGCTAATATTGGTTGGGAGTTGGATTTCTATCCAATCTAGCTATGCGTGTTGTTCTTAATTGCACTTCTAACCATGCTTGGTTTTATTTCTATTCTAGTTTTAATGCTACTGATTGCTGAAAGTAATCTAAGTACATTGTTTTTGTAGGATTTTTCTCAATTGATAAAAAGCACTAGGGAAGTGACATACACCTAGGCGAGTATCTAGTGGAATCTAGAATTTAGGACAAACTTGTTATATTTGGGGTCATGATACAACCTTTGCACATAATTACTCACTCTATACCTCTCGTTAGTTTGAGTGACTTTGCCCTAATTGGCTTTCTCAAGCCCAATTGGGTGTCCGAACAATGCAAGCAAAATTAGCTCAAGTCGGGTATTACTATCTCTAGGTTTAACCCTTTAATTGGGGCTATCAATATCTTGAATGCACCCCAATTCCTTGTTAGCCTGAATTTCCTAGACTTAGTCTCTCTTTCTCAAGTAGAGTCTAAGTCATAAAGGCACGAATCAGTGTTTGCAACCACCAATTCAACAATTAAAGCAAAAATCAAGCTAAATATCATTAACCCATAAACAATTAAGCCCTAAAATAGAAGACCCATTAAATACCCACACTAGGATTGGGTCACAACCCTAGATAATTGGTTTACCTACACATACTCAAGGGAGAAATCAAAGATAGAGAAGAAATATAACCCATAAAAGTTAAATACAAGAATAAAATCTAAGATTAATAGCTAAAGCTGCTCTAAAATTACTCTAAGTAGTAAAATACGTTGTTCACGAGCTCCTCAGACAAAAAGATGACCTAAAAATGTGAAAAAGATCTATTTATACACAGCTGGAATTACTGGACAAAAATACCCCTACGGAGGTTCCGCTTTCAGTGAAATAATGAGCGCCTTAATGTAAGGACTTTCGCGGCCGCGCAAAACAAGCGCGGACCGGGTTTCTTCACTTTTGTGCTTCGTTTGGACTCGATTTCACGGATAGCATAAAAGTTACCGCCTCAGCGTTAGCCTCAATTGCGGCCGCGCAATTTAGACGCGGACCGTGCTCATCAGTTAAGCTCACTTTGCAAGGTCTCTGAATCTTGATCGCCGCTCTCAGCGGAAATACCACCGCGGCCGCGTCAGGTATTCCGCGGCCGCACTTTTTCATCGCGGTCAGCGGTCTCTATTGCACTCCAAAACACCTTCTCTGAACCTCAATTCCGTGGACCGTGTAATTGAGGCCGCTCCAGTGGTGGATCTTCCGCAGTCGCTCTTTTCCTTCGCGGTTAGCGCTTTTATCTCACCTTTGAACTTGTGCAATTTTTACTCCTTCATGAGTTGATTATGGCTTTCTTGCTTCATTTTGACCAAACCCTACAGACAAGCACAATAAGTCAGTTTTCGGGAATTCTTTTACATATTTTCTATCCAAATCCTAAGCGAAAGAGAGCATAAGATAGGCTAAATCCATAGTTATCAACTCCCCCAAACTTAATCTTTTGCTTGTCCTCAAGCAACCAAAGTAATTCCCACCTCCTTAAGATAAAAGAAAGGAAAATTTCAGCTGTCCTAAGGTTACTTCATCAAGCATCAATTGGGACTAACAATTATCCTCAACTCAAATGTATTATTAACAACACACAACCTTTTTAGTACGATAGCCCTAGTGCGACACAAAAGCATCAAGAGTTGACTTAACTCATCAAGGAAACTCTTTCTACTACATAGGTCATTGTGGAACCCAAACTCTTACTCCTCTACTCTCCATAAGCAAACCTCACTTTAGATTGTAGCACTCAGAACAAGGATTGTGGAGAAGTACGCTCATCTCTCTCAAAGGAAAGTCACAAGTCCGGCTCTAAGTACCATAAGCTTGCCCATTATGTGAATCACCACTAATGTAAGCTCACTCAACTCGAAATCACATAGGGCTTTTGCGGGAATGTAATGAAGGCTTTTGGTTCAAGGTAGAATATATCGGTGTATGAAGGTTTCATTTTTCCTTAAGCACTTCTTCTCATTTCGGCTCACACTTTCTTGACTCTTTGAGTCATTTTCTTCTTCCTTAGGGGATTAGAGAGACACACTGTCACTCTTTCTTGTTCATGTCAATTCTTTTTCTCCTTTCTAATCATTCCAAGACTTTTATCGTTGCTTTTATTGAATCCCTTCATTTTTCTATATTATTCACTTTCTTTTTGACTTTTTGGCTTTTTTTTCTTTTTGCCTTCCCTTTTCTTCATTTTGTACCTTTTATTACTTTTTCATTCCTCGTCTCTTCCCCCAAACTTATGCTTTTGCCAATTGTGCTAAGGAAAGATCGGGTGCCAAAAGAGGGTCATTTTAGAACGGATAAAGGCTTGTATCACGGTTATTGAAAGAACAAGGGCTTCGGCTCAACGGGGTTGACTAGGGATATCATATTTGGTGGGCTATGGATGCTTTCGAGTTTCCATTTGGATCGAGGAGAGTCTATAATCATTTCTCAAGTTGAGCTACACTTAGAATTTTGCCTAGACAAACATTCAGGGCAAGTTCTAGACTTATTGGTACAGGACTTGGACTTGCAAATCAATACCTCACCTCATAAGCTGTTGGATTGCTAAAGAGACAGAGTCGAGGGCCCACAACGACCCTAGCTAAGATTGAGCAACACAAATGGCTCCAAGAAGCCACTCGATGATTGTTTAGTCAACACAAGAGTCTAAAGGTCACAACGAGCACCATTCCTTGCAAATCAATTTGTTTCTAACCATAAGGTTAAAGGTAAATGTGCTAGGCCCAAGTGAAGCTTTGCCTGAGTCACTTTTATTCATTACTACTATTTACACAAAAACATAAAGAAAGACGAACTCAAACCCTTAAGAAGGTTGTCACGCCATCCATCATCGGGAAGAGCCACCCGGTTCACACAAATTCCACCTTCGGAAAGAACCGTGGCATTAAGAAAACCAAAGACTTATTGATCACGAAAGCTTGTAAAAGTAAGAAGCTACAACTGAAAAAGAAACTACTAGATGAAATAAGAAGTTATGCTATTAAGAAAAATTGCAAAAAAAAGTTATAAAGTAAAATACGGAAAGTAAACTGAATATGTACAATAGGGGATTGAGAAGAATATACATAAAAGGGGAATGAATATATACATGGAAAAGTAACTTTATATACATACCAAAAGTAAAAAGTACGAGAATAACGGAAAATACTATCAAGGTTATTACAAACCAAATATCCAAAGCATCATCAAAATAGGCCACCCCCACCCAAATAAAAAGTAGCATTGTCCTTAATGCTATCATAAAAAATAGAATATGGGAAGGGTAGAGAGTAAAGAAGAACTCCCTATGATGCCTCTATCTGCATAGGGTCACCGGCTGGGTCCTGTGGCTGGCCTGAGTCACCTCCCTCGTGGTCCTCCAGCTCAATCTCAAAATCCTCTATCTGGTGGATCACCCCTCTCCTCATGGGCTCTCTGTCAACCTCCTGCTCTGGTGCCTGTGCTTCCTGGGACTGGCTCCTCCAAGAATAAGTCCAATAGAATGTCTCCAGCTGATCTAATCTTCTCAACCTCCTTGCTCAGCAACTTTACTGACTCCTTTGAGGCCATAGTCTTCTTCAACTTCTTCGTTTGTTTGCCCAGGTCCTTGATTGCTTTTCCTTGTGCCTCCAAAGCATCCATGATCATCTTCTGGTTATCCAGGAGCTTCTTCTGGTTGTCCAGAAGCTCCTTTAGAGATTCCTCCACTGAAACGGGCACCTGAGGTTGTGCTGGAACTGACTGAGCTGCCACAGTTCTAGATAGGACAGACAACTTAGATGTAGCTTCCTGCATCCAGTTGTTGATGCTGGAAAGAGTCTGATTAACCTTCAGTGCAGTGAGAGGGTATGCTGATGAAGAAGGCACTGAAGTCGAAATACAGGAAGATGGTCCGGAGGAAGGATGTAGCATGGCAGGGGAAGGCTCAGAACCAGTGGCCACCACCGCTGGCTCTTCAGACTGGCCAGTGGAAGTGGTGGCTTTGCCCTTGGACTTGGGGTTGTCCGGACACTGAAGGCTGTACCATGAAAATGGCCTCTTTGGTTTCACTTTGGTGTCAAAATCCCTTCCTTATACTTCCTGATCCTCCAGGTACATCGTGAGGAAGTTTGGGAAAGGATATGAGCTCTCGTTCTTGCCAACCACTCCGGTAATCACCTTGGCCATAATATTCCCGACATTGATCGGGTACCCCGCCATGATAGCCCCCACAATAAGAGCCCGAGAAAGCGGCATCACTGTCATGTGTAGTAGGGTCTAACCGGTTGCACACAAAAGTAGCCCACCCCTTTGCTTCGAAGCTCAAAGTGTTCCTGTAGATCGGGGCCCCAGGTGTCAGCCAAGCTGGAGTAGTCACGGGAATAGCAATCACCGATGCAAGCCAAGGGCGGGCTAACTCATCCATAGCCACCTTCTCCAGATACAGGGACTCATCCTCATCATTAAACCCAGCATAGTCGTTCAGTGTCTTGCCATCAAATTTAATCTTCAGGTTACGCACCTTGGTCACATAGGTGCCTTTTTTGATGTGGGCTACGATGGCATAGAACTCTTTGACTAAGTATTCATTGGCCTCCGGCAGCTTGCTTGTGAAGAATTTCCAGCCCACTTTTTCATCAAATTGCCTCTTCACATTGGGGTTGTGAGGTAGAAGATCCCTTTCTATGAATTCCCTCTCGAGGGTGAGAGACCTCTGCAGCCACCATTCTAAGAATTTGTGATAGGATTTCTCACTAACAAGTCGTTATTGCCACACCACCGGGTTCCTTGATCTTGCCAACCCCGGTGGCGGGGCCAAAGGTGTGGCAGGTGGAGAAGCTGATGCTGAAGCCTCACTACTCTCCTCTGAGCCATCAGACGACTCAGAAGAAGTAGAAGGCGTAGGTTCATCTCTCAGCTGAAATTTCTCTGGAAAGTTTGTAGGAACGTGGGTTGGCACTGAGTCTCCTTCCGAAACTTCCCGGGAAGGGACATATTCACTTCCTTCAGAATGGGATGTTGCTCTGTCCGCAGCTTTGATGGCCTTTCGCATCTTCCCAATGGATTGTTGTAGTGCTAGAGGTAACTTGATCCTTCCTCGTTCCCTTCCTCGGGAGGACTCTGCTTTCCCTTTTTGTTTATCACTCCCGCCTCTAGATTTGACCATTGTCTGCATACACAATCATTGAAAGCTCATTAGTATTGTTGTTAAAAGAATCATTAAAGGAGGGTAGATGAGAAGTTGACAGTGTTCCAAAAGCAGTGGTCCGCTGACAACGGAAAAAGGAGTGCGGCCGCGGACTGGCTACCGCTGAGAGCGGAATTTTGGATGCGGCCGCGAAGGATTGGGATTCAGAGTACCTAGTCTCTGAAGTTGGACTACCGCTGAGAGCGGAATTTTGGGCGCGGCCGTGAAAGTTGCAACGCTGTCCGTAAAAAAATCAACGCGGCCGCGAACAAACTATGCTAACTCTGAACTTAAAATCCGCAGTCCGCGTAAAAAGAATCGCGGCCGCGTAAAACAGGCCGCTGACGGCGGAATTTTAGTCACAGCCGCAGAATTCACAAAGAACGGGCACTGAAGGGTTTTCACTTTTTAGTCATTAACAGGTATCATGAACACCACTAACCCCTACTAGGCAATAACTAATTAACAACTAATTAACCCTAACTAATTTAGCATCAACTAATTAACAACTAATTAACCCTAACCATAAAGAAACAGTAAAATAGAGATGAACGGAAAGAAAGGAATAAAATTAATACAATTAATCGAGCATACCAGATGTGAGATGTGCAGTAAAAGACCGACTCTCGAGTGATTGAGATTGAAAGACCACAATATGAGGATGAACAGTGCTTTTAGGTGCAGTGGGAGTCTAGGGTTCGAAAAGGGTAAAAGGACTAATGACCTTCTATTCATACTAAAAAGTACAGGGCCCCACAGACCTTACCTGGCGCGGCCGCGGAATTCCAGAGCAGTCCGCGCTTTTACCTTTTTAAAGGGCAGTTACCAAGAAGGAACCGCTGAGAGCGGAAAAACGAGCACGAACGTGAAAGAGAGACGCGGACCGCGGAATTTCCACCGCGGACGCGAATAGAACTTCAGAGAGTTGCTATTCTGGACTTTTTCAAGTTTGCGTACGCTGACCATTAACGCCCCTGCGAAAAGCAACCGCTGACCGCAAAATTTTGAGCGCGGTCAGTGTAATTCTCACATTTAAGGCAATTTTTTCAGCAACAGTCCTGCACTGCACAACAATTCCTACACAAACTTCAGAACCAGTTAGTCCAAAACAAAGCCTACACTAAGAAGAAATCAAAAAGAAAGAAAGAAAAACACATGGGTTGCCTCCCAAGAAGCGCCTGATTTAACGTCGCGGCACGGCGCAGGTTACCATCAATCACTTGAGATGGATCATTGCCACCACGTGGCTGTCATCAAACTTGCCAAGATAGTTCTTCACTCGGTGCCCATTAACTCCGAAGATTTCACCATTTTTGTTTTTGAAATCAAGAGCACCAAACAAAGTTACATCCACCACTTCAAAAGGGCCACTCCATTTTGACTTGAGCTTTCCCGGAAACAGTTGTAACCGAGAGTTGAATAGAAGAACCAAATCACCTTCCTTGAATTCTTGCTCCGGGCATATTTGTCATATAAGTACTTCATCTTGTCCTTATACATGGACGAGCTGGAATAGGCATGAAACCGGAACTCATCTAGTTCATTAAGTTGCTCTACTCGGAGATTTGCTGCAACTTCCCACTCAAGATTTAACTTCTTCAGCGCCCACATGGCCTTAGTTCTAACTCAACCGGAAGATGGCATACTTTCCCAAATACCAACCAAGTACGGAGACATACCAATTGGAGTCTTGTAAGCAGTCCTGTAAGCCCAGAAAGCATCATCCAGTTTCTTTGACCAGTCAGTCCCATTTGCATTGGCAGTTTTTGACAATATGCTTTTTATCTCCCTGTTGGAGACCTCAACTTGTCCACTAGCCTGAGGATGATAAGGGGTTGATACCTGGTGATTGACACCATACTTTGCAAGCAAAGTGTCAAATGCCCTATTGCAGAAATGAGAACCCCCATCACTGATGATCGCCCTAGGAGTGCCAAACCTTGTAAAAATATTCTTCTTTAAGAAAGCCACTACATTCCGTGCCTCATTGTTGGGCAAAGACACCGCTTCAACCCACTTGAAAACATAATCGAAAACAACCAGAATGTACGTGTTACCATATGAACTCACAAAAGGTCCCATGAAGTCAATGCCCCACACGTAAAAGATGTCGACCTCAAGAATAGTGGTGAGAGGCATTTCATCCTTCTTGGAAATTCCGCCAACTCTCTGACACTCATCACATCTCTTCACAAGCTCACTAGCATCTTTATACAATGTAGGCCAATAAAAACCACAGCCGAGCAACTTTGAAGCAGTTCTCGCCCCACCATGATGACCATCGTAGGGCGAGCAATGGCAAGCATTAAGAATACTCATTTGCTCCTCTTCCGGAACACATCTCCAGATCACACCATCATTACAAATCTTGAATACATAAGGCTCGTCCCAGTAGTAATCCAAGCTATCCCGTTTAAGCTTTATCCTTTGGTTAGAAGAGAGCTCACACGGGACAATGCCGCTCACAAGAAAATTAGCCACATCGGCGAACCAAGGCATACTATTCAAAGATACGGAGAGGAGTTGTTCATCCGGGAATGAATCATTAATTTCGAGACCATCATGGGGCCTCCCCTCCTCCTCCAAGCGGGAAAAGTGGTCCGCCACTTGGTTTTCACACCCTTTTCGATCAACAATTTCTAGGTCAAACTCTTGAAGCAATAGAACCTATCTCATCAACCGAGCCTTAGAATCCTTCTTTGTCATCAAGTAACGGAGTGCCGCGTGATCAGTATGAATAATCACTTTGGCACCCATGAGATAAGGCCTAAACTTTTCCATGGAAAACACTATGGCTAGCAACTCTTTTTCCGTCATCGTGTAATTAACCTGGGCATCATTCATAGTTTTGCTTGCATAATACACCGGGTGAAACATCTTGTTCACCCTTTGCCCCAAGACCGCTCCTACCACAACATCACTTGCGTCACATATAAGCTCAAAGGGTAAACTCCAATTGGGTGCGATAATAATGAGAGTGGTTGTCACTTTGTACTTGAGAAGTTTAAAAGCTTTCATGCATTCTTCATTAAACACAAACCTCGCATCTTTTCCAACAATTTGCATAAGGGATTCACTATCTTTGAAAAGTCCTTGATGAACCTTTGGTAGAACCCCGCATGCCCAAGAAAGCTCCTAACCCCTTGACGGAAGTAGGAGGAGGAAGTTTTGAAATCACTTCAATCTTTGCCTTGTCCACCTCAGTACCGTTCTTTGAGATCTTATGGCCGAGGACAATGCCCTCCTCGACCATGAAGTGACATTTTTCCCAATTAAGCACAAGATTTGTCTCTTCACATCGGGTTAGCACCTTGTCAAGATTCTTCAAGCATTCTTCAAAGGAGTCACCCACAACACTAAAATCATCCATGAAAACTTCCAAAGAGTCCTTCACCATGTCCGTAAAGATAGCCATCATACACCACTGGAAGGTAGCCGGTGCATTACACAAACCAAATGGCATTCGTGAAAATGCAAAGGTCCCATACGGGCATGTGAAGGTGGTTTTCTCTTGGTCCTCCGGAGCAATCAAAATCTGGTTGTAACCTGAGTACCCATCCAAAAAGCAGTAGTAGGCATGCCCGGCAAGTCTGTCCAACATTTGGTCAAGAAAGGATAATGGAAAATGATCTTTGCGGGTCACTTTATTCAGCTTCCGGTAGTACATGCATACCCTCCATCCGGTGACAGTCCTAGTGGGGATCAACTCATTTTGCTCATTTGTGACCACAGTCATACCACCTTTCTTCGGCACACATTGCACCAGTGAAATCTAGTAACTATCCGAGATGGGGTACATAACCCCTGCATCTAGCCACTTGATCACTTCCTTCTTGACGACCTTTTGCATAGCTTCGTTCAACCTCCTTTGATGTTACACGGAGGGTTTGGCATCATCCTCAAGTATAATCTTGTGCATGCAAAAGGCGGGGCTTATTCCCCGAATATCAGCTAGAGTCCATCTAATTGCCTTCTTCCTTCTTTGGAGCACCTCCAGGGTGGCATCTACCTACACGTAATTAAGCACGAAGAAAGAATAACAGGTAAAGTTGAACTAGGGCCCAAGAATTCATACTTGAGGTGTGAAGGCAAAGGCTTCAACTCCAATATGGGAGGTTCCACGATTGAGGGCTTTGTTGGTGGAGTCTTTCTGTTCTCAAGATCCAAGGAAAGTTTACGGGGCTCATAGGAGTAAGAACCCATTCCGTGCAAAGCATTGACATACTCTACCAAACCTTCATCCTCAGTCACATCATGGTTCAACAATACTGCTTCCATAGGATCCTCCACATTGATCATGGCACTCGTGTCATCAACTATCACCTCCGTCACAAGATCCACAAATGAGCGAACTTCAGTACTATTCGGTTGCCTCATCGATTTGCAAACGTGGAAGATAAATTTTTCGTTACCCACCCGGAAGGTGAGCTCCCCTGCTTCCACATCAACCAATGCCTTCCCTGTTGCTAGGAAAGGACTTCCCATTATTATAGGCACCTCATAGTCGACTTCGCAGTCGAGAATCACAAAATCCGCAGGCAAAATAAACTTGTCAACCCGGACCAGAACATCATCAATAATACTAAGCGGCCTCTTCATTGTTTGATCCGCCATTTGCAATCTCATTGAAGTAGTTCTCGGTTGACCAATACCCAAAGTTTTGAATACAGAGTAAGGCATCAAATTTATACTTGCTCCCAACTCACACAAGGCTTTTGCAAAATCTGCACTCCCAATGGTACATGGAATGGTGAACGCTCCTGGATCTTCAAGCTTTGGAGCCATTGTCACACCTCTTTTTTCTACCCGGGAAGTGTATAAGGTAGTTTTTTCCAATTTAAGTGACAATCAAAATGGAATTATTTATATTAAAAATCAGAGTCGCCATTTGGGATAATTTATTGATGTCCCGAGTCATCGGTTTAAAATCCCGAATCGAGGAAGTTTTTGACTCTTATTTATGGTCTGCGAACACAGAAATCCGGGTAAGGAATTCCGTTAACCTGGGAGAAGGTGTTAGGCATTCCCGGGTTCCGTGGTTCTAGCACGGTCGCTTTGATCATACTTGGCTTAATCAAATTGTTTAATTACTTCTTTTAGAACCTATATGCATTTGCCTTTTTAATTAAGAAATTATCTGAAAAAGGTCACGCGCACGTGTACCATTTGTTTGGCGCGTCAAAAATCATGTCACGCGAACGTGTCTACAATTAATAACGCTTTGTTATTATTAAGAAAGTTTAGTCGAAGTTGTGCGAACGCATACTCCGATTTTGTTTTTAGAATCGTATTATGTCACGCGAACGTGTACACAATCACGATGGTACATTACACGTGCCTAAAGCAAACTATGAATATTCATTTTTAATATCTAAGTTATAATATTTGTGAGGGCCATGGATGATCTAATTATGGATGGCACACCTCAATCCATTCTTTCTTTAAGGAAATCGTACTTAACTAGAGCAATCTAAAGATGTTCGGATTTTAATCTAAATTAAAGTTCAATCTAAACCTGCTCAATACAAGCATGCATGGGGTAGTATACTTAAACAATTAATCGTTTGAGGCAGATTCCGGGCTTGCAATAGCCCAAACGTCCAGATCCTAAAAGAGAAACTGGGCTCGAGACTAGGCCCAGCAATGGAGGTGAATCAGCAAAAGGTATCATTGGTTTAATTGGGCCGAACACACGGCCCAACTCTTAAAGACAAATTCAATTTTTTAAAGACCTGCTTTAGTTATGCTTGAGGCAAACTTCATGAAATGAACTCCTGAAACTAAAAGATGCACTGAACCAAACCAGAACAGAAAAACAAAACAACTGAATTAAGGCCAAAGCACCCCAGCTTGAAACGTGAATGGGCTGTCTCGATTTGGGACCTATATCAGGCCTCATTCGAAACTTGATATTTTTCTTAACCAATTGCAGCCCAAATCACTTGCAAATTCTAACAAAATTAACAGGTATATCCTAAGACCAATCCTCAGCATGCTACTATGTTAACAATACAAAACCTAGAATTTTCCTTATTCAGAAATCACAATAGCCTACACTTGATTTCATTTTACCACTGTTGCAATTTGAAAGCAAAAGCATAATAAAATTCCTAACTCTAACCAAACACAAAGTAATTCAGCATATATGGCCTATTAATATGGACTTGTTCGTGTATCCTCCCAACTATAAACATGCATTCATATCAGTAACATTAATGGCAAACATGCTAAGGGTGTTCAATCATTTAAGCTCATATGGCAACTTACAATCAGCAGTTTAACACAGTCCCACATATTACAATCATAGATATAGCGAAGCTGTCCAGCCAAAATATAAAACGACTAAAACTAACTCTAACTTTCAACACTCAAATATTGTGACTAGGTTGCAGGAGTGAACATCAAATTTCCCAAAAACAGAACTTAGATAAATAAACTACAAACAACAAAAAGGCAAAAGCAGAGAAAAAAAAATTAAACAAGAAAGAGAATCTGGAGTTTTCACTTCAATCCAGCACACTATAACTTCATTTTTTGCATTTCAAGGTCTATAAAGGTACCTAGATACAACAATAGAGGAAAAGAATATTCTGAAGTCAGCCAAAGTGAACAATAACAGGAGATCAGCAGCAGGAACAATAGTGATAATAAGAACAGAACAACTTCAATAACCAGCTATTTTTCAGCTTGAAAAACCAGAAATCCTCATGAAAACCTTTTAAGTTCTAAGAGCAAAATCAGAAAGTAATTCGAGCCAAATTTTTACTAAAAGGAATGCAGAAAACTTTTGGGTATTTTCAGGGTATGAATCTCTGATTTGTGTGTGAAGGAAAGGGTCTATATATAGCCCTTAAGAGTGCCATGTGCTGAAGAGAATAATGGAATTATTCCTTCAGCCACAAGGCATCTTTTTTAACCAACTTGGACAGCTGGCTGTCCCTCATTGGTTTATGCATTTTGTGCAAACCAAATGAGGCCAGCTGCCCCTATTCTAGAGCCTTCCAATATAAACCTTATCTGTAAATCCTGTTCTTATTTCCCAAATTAACCTCATAAAGTTTTCAATTATTCAACTAAGACCCTAGGAGTTTCTAACCATTACAAACTAAAGCAAACAACACAAAAATCTGAATTAAAAACAAGGAAGATCAAACGGGACAAATCCTAATTCAATTAAGCTTTTAACTAAACCTATATTCTTTTATTAAGAACTAAAATCAGAAATGAGACAAGAACAACATAAATATTTAAGCCTAACACTAATATGAGTCCAGAAGGAAAATTATTAAAAGCTATTAATAGATTAATGAGAGGGGAATTTAACAAACATCTAATTAAGTATTGATCATAAGCACTGCAATTAGCCCAACTAACTCATGCAAACTAAACGCAGAAAAAATGTATGAAAACTAAAATCAACCAGGAAGCAAACAAAAATATCATTAATTATCCTAGCCAAATTAACTTAACTTTCTGACATTAATTAGCTACCCATGAAATCCAAATAAAACTGACCTAACAAATGACGATTACTTAACAGAAACAGAGATGAATGGAAGCCCCGAATCAACACAAACAAACAAAAGAGTAATACAAGACGAAGAACATGAAAAGAAGGAGAAGGAGTATCTACTGAAAAATGGAGAAGAAGCCAACATACTTGTGTTTAACTTTGATACTGCTTAAAATCGACCCCAAATGGTTATTCTTGTCAAGAAAAACCATTCGGGGTGAATAATAACATTATCAATTTGGAAAAAATAACGGGAGACAGACATGCAATGATCAGGTGCTCTTAGGGCTCATAGATCCGGAACTTGCCGATTTGTAGGGGTTTTTGACGGGGGGTATTTGGTGATTAGTGGTGAGGGGAAGACAAGGGTTGTAGGGGGTGAATTCAGGGCGATTTGAGTGAATTAGGGTTTTTAGGGTTGGTGTTCAGATCTGAAATTGGAGGAGCTTGGTAGGGATTTAAGGGAAACTGTGTAGGGATTTGGAAAAAGGAGAGGACGAGGATTATGGGATGTTAATTTGAAGGTGTTTGGAGTATCGCTGCCGCCGTGTGGCGATTTCCGGCGGCGGAACAAAGCGAAGCCGGCGAGGATTTTGGGGCGGCTAGTTTTAGGATTTGTGTGGGTGATGAAGTGAAGGGGTTCGAATGGGGGGGGGGGGAGGGGACGAGTTTCGGACAGTTTTATATCGGGGGGATGTTAGTTCCGAACCGTTGGATCACTAGGATCCAACGGCTGTGATGAAAAGGGACAAAAACGGGGTCGTTTGATGGTGGGGAAACCTGGACCGGGTAATTTTAATTTTTTTGGCTTGGATTGGGGGCGGGCTTGGGGTGAAATAATCGGGTTACAACAACAATTGGCCCAAATTGAACTTAAGACAAAACCCTTTTTCAATTCCCTCTTGTTTTAATCCTTTTTTCTTTTCTTTTTCCCTAATTAATAAAAATCCTAAATTAAACCCTAAATTAATCTATGTTATAAAATCAAACTAATTAGTAAATTATAAGATTTATAAAAATTAATTGATCCTAAATTAAAAGAAAAAAAAACTACTGATCTAGAAATAAAAGCTAAAAAAATGTAAAAGTAAGCCAATATTTTTTTTGTGATTTTCATTTTTAATAAAATAACTAATTTACTAATTAATCCTAAAAATATGAAAACAAGATCTCAATGCAATGCATGGTATTTTTTGTATTTTTTTTTATGATTTTAATAAAAGTAAACATGCACAGAAATGCAAATAATTAACACAAATTTCCACAAAAATCCTATAAAATTGCAAACAATTAAAAAAATCTATTTCTTTAATTTGTAGGAGTATTTCGCATAGGGCAAAAATCACGTGCTCACAGCTGCCCCTCTTTGGTCGGAAACACGAAGAGTTTTCGGGCAAAGATAAAGTGAGCGGATACGAGCGATTTATGCCCGTTTGAATACTCCGTGGGAAGCATTTTTTGAAAGATCTGACCGAACCTTGCTTCCGAGGTTGCCTACATATCCTTGGCTATAAAGGAATCAGGTCAGTGTAGTTTGGGAAGTTTTGGTAGCTGGGACTACCGGGAAGCTGTGATTTCACTGTTGCTGCTGCTACTACTGCTTGCTGAACTCCTTACTACACCGAGACGAAATAAAAAGATGCTAGGCTAAACTATGATCTATGAATTACAAGAATCCTATCTACACATCTTCAAACTTGATCTTGCCGCTTCTGCAGTTCTATTGTGCATCTTGAACTGTTGACTCGCACTCTCGAGGCGAGCTTCTTTTGTTGCTGACTCGAATTGAATTCTGAAATGTATTCCCTTGTTCTCTATGTGGGCGCCTGATTGTCGAAACTTGAACTGTCTTCCCTTGTTCTCCAGGTGGGCGCCTGATTGCCAAAACTTGAACTGTCTTCCCTTGTTCTCCTGGTGGGCACCTGATTGCCGAAACTTGAACTGTCTTCCCTTGTTCTCCAGGCGGGCGCCTGATTGCCGAAACTTGAACTGTCTTCCCTTGTTCTCCAGGCGGGTGCCTGATTGCCGAAACTTGAACTGTCTTCCCTTGTTCTCCAGGTGGGCACCTGATTGCCGAAACTTGAACTGTCTTCCCTTGTTCTCCAGGTGGACGCCTGATATTACAACAAAACAGACAAAGCAAAAGAAACTTTTCTGCCCCAGTTTGATACTGGGGACATCTTTGAGTGTGAACCGAATCTTGTTATCAAAGAGCTCTAAGAATTTAAAAGCTGAATCCCATTATCCTGAAAATTTCAAATTAAATCTCATCACAAAAATGAAAACTTTAAAGCTAAATTATATTTCCTAAAGGTATAACTTACGTCAGATCTCATCATTTATGAAGGTCTCCGAAACTTACTAAATCCCGTTATCCAAGAGGGTCCTGAAAACTTACGGCCGAACATGTCTGGCACATGCTTTCCTCACGGAGGTTTCCTCCGGAACAAACGAAATTTCCTGCCCCTGTTCCAATCAAAGAAAAATCTTATCAGTTTGAAAATGTGGTGGTTAGTTTGCGGCATTCTTGCTGAAGGTGGCCTTTCCACTGCCATGCTTTGTTCTGATTAGCTTCCTCCGACTGGCAAAGAATTGTTTGACCTTCTGATTGCAACCTAACCACAGGACCCTGAATGACCTGAGTGCCTATACTCAACCTGCTGTTTTACACTTCTGTCCTTTCGATTTGAACCTCTGTATTTCTCCAAAGTTCACGAAACCACTCGACCACTTGAACCTCCACTAACACCTTGTTTTCCATTTTGCATCATGCTATTTCCGGTATGCTTTGGCCGCACTTTGCTTTGTGCAATTTGGAAGTTGGTAATAAACTTTGAAATCCTTTCTTACTTGCTTAACAAGGCTAACATTGGAAAAGCCTTAGAGAAGTAGACCCAACAGACAACGAAATGCAATGATTTCGAGAGTTAGGAATGAAGAAGAAAATTTGAAACAGGATGACTGTTTGAGGAAGAAGAGGAAAAGAGACTTATCTGAGTGAGGCAGCTGGCATCAATGATCATGACATGCATTTCGGATTAATCAGCCTAGTCCATTCAGTCAATCACCTTTCAGTCTTCATACTTTGTGCCTGGGGTTCCCATAATCCAATTTCTTTGCAAAGTCAACAACCTTAATCGGCTTGTGGCGCCCTGAAGGGTTTTCACCAACAAACCTCTCTCATTTGTTCATCTGTCAATCTCACCGTCGCCTTACGGTGCCCGTGAGGGTTTTCACCAATAAGATTCTCTCATTTTAATTTCTCGCATCTTTCCATCGCCTTACGGTGCCCGTGAGGGTTTTCACCAGTAAGACTCTCTCATTTATTCATTTTTCCTTGTGTAGAACGGAGTGTTGCCCCTGATGTGAATCATACCTCTATCTCACTTGATGTGGATTCTTCAAAGATTGATCGGAAGGTCTTTCTTTGGACCGTAATGTAGGCTCTTGGATAGGGTTAGAAAGAAAAGATATCATAAAGGCTCAAAACAACTGGAATGGGTTCAAAATTACAACTTTTGGAATCTGATCTCTTACAAAACCGCAACTTCTGCCCCAGTTTCTTTGCCTGGGGACTTTGAATTTTTTTATTTTGATGGGACCGAACCGTGAGGCAGCCTAGTTATCCTTAAAGGGAATCAGGTCGAATGTAGTTCATGACATAGGAATTGCTTTTTTTTTCTTCTCTTTCTTTTGCTTCACTTACTTTTTTTTTCAATTTCTTTTTCTCTTTTCCTCTTCTCTTTTTCCTCTTTTCTCTTCTTCATTTCTCTTCTGTATCTGTGTTTCTGAACTTTGCTACTGATTCCAGAAGAGGGGTATGAAAGAAAATAAATAAGGCTCAAAAGGGGTAACAAATGATAAAGTGTTTAGATAGCGGAACAAAATGCCTTCGTCATTCCAATCTTCAAAGCATGCCAAATACAAACAACACAATCAAACAAACCGAAGAAATTATACATAATATCTTTTGACCACATCGGAATTGATAACCATATCTACATATTTTCCTTCTATATCTGTTAAGTACAAAGCACCAATGGGCAACACTCTCTTTACAATGAACGGCCCCTGCCAATTTGGGGCAAACTTGCCTTTAGCTTCAGCCTGATGTGGAAGGATGCGTTTCAATGCTTGCTCACCCACTTCAAATTTCCGGGGACGCACCTTCTTGTTGTATGCTCTTGCCATTCTCTTCTGATATAATTGACTGTGACACACTGCCCCCAGTCTTTTCTCGTCAATTAGACTTAATTGCTCCAACCGGGTTTTGACCCACTCATCATCATCAATTTCAGCTTCAGCAACAATCCGAAGGGATTAAATTTCGACTTCTGTGGGTAACTGCTTCAGTCCCATATACCAACGAATAAGGAGTTGCACCTACTGAAGTGCGAACAGTAGTGCGATAACCCAACAAAGCAAAAGGCAACTTCTCATGCCACTTCCTAGAACCTTGCACCATCTTTCGAAGTATATTCTTTATGTTCTTGTTGGCTTCCTCAACAGCTCCATTTGCCTTAGGGCGATATGGAGTGGAATTTCGGTGTATAATCTTGAACTGTTGGCATACCTCTTTCATCAAATGGCTGTTAAGATTCGCAGCATTATCTGTAATGGTTACCTTGGGGATTCCGAACTGGCAGAAGAGATTTGAATGAACAAAATTCACCACTGCTTTCTTGGTTACCGACTTGAAAGTTACAGCTTCGACCCACTTTATGAAATAGTCAATGGCCACCAGAATAAACTTATGCCCGTTCGACGCTGCCGGCTCAATTGGTCCAATAACATCCATGCCCTAAGCAACAAAGGGCCAAGGTGCGGACATTGTATGCAATTCAGATGATGTAGAATGGATCAAATCACCGTGTACCTGGCATTGATGACACTTGCGCACAAAGCTGATGCAATCTCGTTCCATGGTGAGCCAATAATACCCTGCTCGAAGAATCTTCTTCGCCAAAACATACCCACTCATGTGCGGTCCGCAAACTCTGGCATGCACTTCGGTCATAATAGTCGTGGCTTGTTTAGCATATATGCACCTCAGTAGTCCAAGATCTGGAGTTTTTTGTAAAAAACTCCTCCACTTAGGAAAAATCCACTCGCCAAACGTCGAATTGTTCTCTTTTGATCTCCTATGGCCTGTACCGGATATTCCCCCCGACTTGACGTACTCCATGATATCGTGGAACCAAGGTTCACCATCAAGTTCCTCTTCCACCATGTTACAATAAGCATGCTGATCACGGACCTGAATATGCAAAGGGTCGATATAAGCCTTATCTGGATGATGTAGTATTGACGCCAGAGTGGCCAAGGCGTCAACAACCTCATTATGGATCCTAGGGATATGCCTGAACTCTACTGATCTGAATCACTAACAAAGATCCTGTAGACATTGTCGATATGGTATGAGCTTCAGGTCTCGAGTCTCCCATTCTCCCTGAATCTGGTGTACCAACAGATCTGAATCTCCCAAAACCAGCACTTCCTGGACTCCCAGGTCCACAGCTAACCTTAAACCCAAAATGCACGCTTCGTACTTAGCCATGTTGTTGGTACAATAGAAACGGAGCTGGGCTGTGATAGGGTAGTGGTGCCTCGTTTCAGAAATGAGCACAGCTCCTATTCCAATGTTAGCGGCCCCATCAAAGAAGAGTTTCCAACCGGGCTTTTCATCCTGCTCTACCTCATCAATATGCATTACCTCTTCATCAGGAAAGTAAGTCTTCAAAGGCTCATATTCTTCATCTACCGGGTTCTCAGCCAAGTGATCGGCCAAAGCTTGGGCTTTCATCGCAGTCCGAGTCACATAGATGATGTCAAACTCAGTGAGCAAAACCTGCCACTTTGCAAGTCTTCCTGTGGGCATAGGCTTCTGAAAGATATACTTTAAGGGATCCAGACGAGAAATGAGGTAAGTAGTGTAGGATGACAGATAATGCTTCAACTTTTGTGCCATCCAAGTCAAGGTGCAACATGTCCTTTCAAGGGGAGTATACTTGACCTCATAAGAAGTGAATTTCTTGCTGAGATAAGAATAGCCTGCTCCTTCTTGCCAGTGATGTCATGTTGGCCCAACACACAATCAAACGAATTATCCAGGACTGTCAAATAAAGATTCAAAGGCCTCTCGGGCTCCAGCGGGACTAGCACAGGTGGGTTTGAAAAGTACTTCTTGATCTTGTCGAATGCCTCCTGACACTCATCAGTCCATTTGACCGCAACATCCTCCTTGAGCAACTTAAAGATGGGCTCACAAATTGTCGTGAGTTGAGCAATAAACCTGCTAATGTAGTTCAACCTCCCTAGCAGACTTATCACCTCAGTCTTGTTCTTTGGCGGTGGCAATTCTTGGATAGCTTAGATCTTTGACGGATCCAACTCAATGCCTCGCCGACAGACTATGAACCCTAACAGTTTTCCAGACGGAATACCAAATGCACACTTTGTGGGGTTGAGCTTAAGATTTTACCTACGGAGCCTATGGAAAAACTTTCTCAAATCCCTGACGTGGTCTGACTGCCTCCTGGACTTTATGATCACATCATCTATGTAGACCTCGATCTCCTTGTGTATCATGTCATGGAATATGGTGGTCATTGCTCTCATGTAAGTTGCCCCAACATTTTTCAAACCAAATGGCATGACCCGGTAGCAATATGTTCCCCACGGCATGATGAATGCCGTCTTTTCCGCATCTTTCTCATCCATTAAGATCTGATGATATCCCACATAGCAATCCACAAAAGACCCAATCTCATGCTTGGCACAGTTATCAATCAAAATGTGGATATTTGGCAATGGGAAGTTATCCTTCGGGCTTGCTTTGTTGAGATCACGGTAATCAATAGATGCTCTGGCCTTACCATCTTTCTTCGGCATAGGCACAACATTAGCTAACCAAGTGGGATACCGCGTGACTCGAATGACCTTTGCATCAAGCTGCTTTGTGACTTCTTCTTTGATCTTCACACTCATGTCAGTCTTGAACTTTCTTAATTTCTGCTTGACGGGAGGGAAAGCTGGATCAGTTGGCAATTTGTAAACTACCAAGTCGGTACTCAAACCCGGCATGTCATCATACGACCAGGTAAAAATATCTTTATATACAAACAATGCTTTGATTATTTCTTCCCTGATTTGTGGTTCAAGATGTACACTTATCTTGGTTTCTCTGACATTATCTGGATCTCCTAAATTGATTGCTTCAGTTTCATTCAAATTAGGCTTGGGTTTTTCTTCAAAATGATTTAGTTCTTTACTAATTTCCTCAAATGCCTCATCCTCATCGTATTCTGTTTCATCATCACAATGTATTTCTTGGATTATTATTTCAGAATTAGGTTGGGTTTTAAGACTTGGCCGAAGATTCCTCATGCATGTCATGTCATTGAAACCAACATAAAAAGAACTGTACAAAGAAGAAAAGAAAACAAAAATAAAACTATCACGAATAATGGAAAAGGGAAAATGCATTTCATTAAAAATAAAGGATAGAAGGGTTTGTACATCAAAACAAGCGAAAAATAAAAATCCGGATTACAACCCTGGAATAACCCAGATAGAAAGGAAAACAAATCAAACAACCAAACGTCCTTCCGAGTAGGTAGAGGAGTAGCCTTCCAGTTGTTAAGCTTCACTTTCGGCCCGACGAACTGCACATCCGCTTTGTTGGAACCTTCTCCAATTTCTACCATGTTCACCTCATCAAACAACCTCTGGAACCTTTCAATTAATTCTTCATCAACATCAACCACAGGGTTTGGGACTGCTGTCACTGGGCGCCTCACGGTCCCTGGTTTGACAAAGGACCTAGAGAGGCGTGGGATAGGTTTCGGGAGTGCCCATGCCTCCTTTTTCAATCTTTTAGCTCTTTTCACATCTTCTCCTATGGTTTTGAATCCTAGACCAAACGTACCCAAATTTTCAGGGAGAGACACTGGCTGCGGATACCTTGTAAAGATGCGCCCAGACCTTTGCCTGGCACAAAGCCATTTTCAGCATTTCAGATTCCACCATGACAGATGCGGAGGTTAACTTTGGTCCTGGAATACATTTCCCTTCTGGAACCTTCTCCACTGGCACTGTTTCAGAAACTTGGTAGACCCAAGGCCCCTTATCATCTTCGGCCTCAATAAGCGGGATGGAGGTATCATTGTAAGCACCTAGGCTCTCATCACCATGCACGATAATCTCCTGTCTGTCCCACTCGAACTTGACCATCTGGTGCAAAGATGACGGGACTACTTTGGCAGCATGTATCCAGGGCCGACCCAACAGCAAATTTAAGAGATGGCCACATCCAGTACCTGGAACTCCATGGTAAATTCAACTGGTCCTATTGTCAGTTCAAGCACTATATCGCCAACAGAATCTTTTCCCCCTCCATCGAAACCTCGGATACATATACTGTTTTTGTGGACCCGTTCAGTATCAATTTTCAACTTGTACAGAGTAGAGAGAGGGCAGATGTTTGCACTGGAACCATTATCCACCAACACCCTAGTAACCACAGAATCTTCACATTTCACTGTAAGATAGAGAGCTTTGTTGTGTTCGGTACCTTCCACAGGCAACTCGTCATCCGAGAAGGTGATCCTGTTCACCTCAAATATCTTGTTGGCAATTTTCTCCAAATGGTTCACTATGATTTTGTCGGGGACATGAGCTTCATTCAGAATCTTCATCAGGGCCCGGCGGTGCTCATCTGAATGGATCAACAACGATAGTACGGAAATCTGAGCAGGAGTCTTTCTCAACTGTTCCACGATGGAGTAATCTTGTACCTTCATTTTTCTCAAAAACTCCTCCGCCTCTTCTTCAGTGACTGGTTTCTTCACAAGAACTGGATTGTCTCTGAGTGTTTTAGCTTTCCTTAACTCTTCCGGAGCAAAGCATCTCCCCGAACGAGTTATTCACTGGGCCTCATTAACTTCTTCTTTCATTTCCTTCCCCTTATAGGTCACTATTACCTGCTCATAGTTCCATGGGACAACCTTGGTGTTGATCACCGGCAGCTGGGTCACAGGTTTGATGATGATAGGGTCTGTGCGGGCACCCTCTACAATTATGATAGGCTTATTCGCCACCCCCGGCACGATCACCTTTGGCTTTTCTTGCTTTGATACAACATCACTTGGGATATCTTCTCAACTGCCACAGATGGCTTATTGTTTGGCATGCTCAACTTGTCTGTTGATCCTTCAGTTATCGAAGAGGTTGCTTTTGTGACAACTGTGCCCTTGATTGGCTTAACCTCACTAGACCGGATCATCATGACGGATTGTGAAGGCTTCTGGGTTCCCCATCCTTGTGTACTATCTCGATTATGTTTGTTTCATCATGGGTTGGCAATGGGTTCTGATTGATGTTGGGTGCTTCCAGAGTTTGGACCACAATCTGATTTGTGTCGATGAGCTCTTGGATGGCGTTTTTCAAATGCCAACATTTTTCCGTATCGTGCCCCGGAGCACCGGAACAATACGCACAGCTGAGGGAGTAATCCAAATTCTTTGGAGGAGGGTTTGGCAATTTTGACTCAATTGGCCTCAGCACATCCAACTGCCTCAGTCTCTGAAATAAGCTGGTATAAGACTCCCCCATCGGGGTGAAAGTTTTCTTCCGTTGCAGCCTCTCATTTCTGAATACTGGCTTGGGCCGGAAACCTGGACCGGCAGGGTTTTGGTATGTTTGTGGAGGGGGGTAGGCATTTTGTGGAGCTGGGTAGGTGTTCTGTGGGGCTGGGGCACGCCATTATGGGTAAGAGGGAGGTTGAGTGTATGACCGGGCGTGGTAGACATGGTATTGAGGTGGTTTGACAGAATACTAAGGGTCTGGTGATGGAAAGTAATGTTGAGGTGGATTATATAGGGTTTGGGTGTAGGTTCGGGGATGGGGTCGAGGCTGGGTGTAATGGTGTGATGTGCCCCTCGGACCATGCCACGATCCCGAGTCAACCATTGTAACATCTTCTTTCTTCTTCTTTCCTATTACTCCTCCAGTACCATTCTGAATGCTTGGGTAGTTGCTTTGATAGCTGAGTAGCTCATGATCTTGCTCAATTTAAGCCCTTTTTCTACCATACCTCCCATCTTCACTACCTCGTTGAAAGACTTACCTATGGCCGATATCAGATGACCAAAGTAAGTAGGCTCCAGAGCCTGAAGAAAGTACTCTACCATTTCAATTTCCTCCATCGGAGGGTTGACGTGCTGCCTGTTCCCTCCAGCAAAAACCATATTCCCTGAAACTTTCACCAGGCTTCTTCTCCATCTTAGTCAAAGACAAACGATCTGGAATAATTTCTATGTTGTATTGGAAATGCCGCGCAAATGCTTGGGCCAAATCATCCCAGGTATACCATCTGCTGTGATCCTGACACGTGTACCACCCTAATGCTGCGCCACTCAGACTCTGGCTAAAGTATGCTATTAACAGCTCATCTTTCCCACCGGCTCCTCTCATTTTGCTACAAAATCCCCTTAAGTGGGCCACGAGGTCTCTGTGCCCATCATACAAGTCGAACTCGGGCATTTTGAATCCAACAGGTAACTGGACATCAGGAAACAGACACAGATCTTTGTAGGCTACACTCACTTGGCCTCCCAACCCTGCATGTTTCTGAGCGACTGCTCCAGGCTTCTCACCTTCTTGAACATCTCCTCCTATTCCGGGTTTTTGGGTGGTTTCTCAGCCTCGACAGGAAGGTCAAAATGGGGGGTGTATGAGTAGTGATCTGGGATTTTGAAGGTGGGCTCCGGGGCGTAGTACTGGTTGTCTTGGGCTTGGAGTGCCGGCTCACTAGAAGATCGGTGGAGGGTGGCTGGTGGAGGTGCTACAAGGACAAGGGTAGGTGGTGGAGAGGGGCATGCGGTTGATTTGGCTAATGGAGCTTGGACAGTTTGGGAAGAGGAGCCCGTATAGTGGTGATAAAGGTTGAAGCTTGGGGCATGTTGTGGGGATAGATCGATGACAGGGGGTTCTTGAGATAATGGTGGGACGAAAGCGGGGTTGGCGGGGTATAATGGTGGAGGATGCCCTTTCATCCATGCCTGGTACATCTCAGCCATCTGGTGTTTCAGCTTATGCAGCTCTTCTCTCAAACCTTGGCGGGTCAATAACACTCGAGTCCAATTCTTTGCCAGCCATGTTCACCTTGTGCTTAGATCTGGTATTGTACGGGTGACTTGCCAGAATGCCGAACAAACTAACCACCTTCCTGTACTTGATGACAACAAGCAAACTTGTTAGCAATTAAGAGCTTAACAGATAGACAATCGCACGTTGGGAATGCAATGCACCTAAACAGTTATCCGCTTCTATTATGCATTTGAACGGCTGCATGCTTTATCCTGGCCTTAACTAATTCTTTTCATTTTGCACTTTTCTTCTCTCTTTCCTTTTCATTCCTACCTTTCTTTGCTTTGCTCTTGTTGCTCTTATTTTATTCTTGCATTTTCTTTCCTCTCTTATTTTGCCTCTCTCATTTCTTACTCAGTTTCTTTCCTCTCCTTCCATTTTAGGGTTATGATTGAATCCTGTGGGGATTGCCTACGTATCATAACCCCGCATGAATCAGATCATTACGTAGTTCAGGGGATAATTGTGAAATAAAAGAAAGAAAATTTTGGGATTTTTTAAATATTTCATTAAAAATAAAATCTTTTTTGGATTTTCTGTTACAATGACTCTGACATACAGACTCTGAATAAGAAAACAGACTAGCTTAAAAAAACTAACAGACTCAACTAATGAACTACAGACTGAAATCAACAGAAAGTCAGGAGTACATAATGGCTTCTACTGGTGCCCTGGGAGCCTGTGGAACATCATCCGGCCTTTGTGTGGGCCTTTGGGCAATATCCTGCTGAAGCCGATCCATGTCATCCATTACCTGGCGGATGAATGTCATGATAGAAGCAAAAAACATCGACCTAGTCATGTCCTCACACTCGTGACACTTTACCACGACATAGTCGGCTATTTCTTTGACCCTCGCTCTGATGATGCCTTTCTCCTGAAGCAAACACCCTATTTGGTGTGCCCGTGCTTCCAACACTTGGGTATCCGCATCGTGTTGATCCTGCAGCTATTGCATGCTTTCCTCTAATTGGCTAATCAGCGCATAACAATGCTCCCTTTCTGCCTTGAAGTTCTTCGCTTGCTGGGCCATTTCACTTTCTAGGGTAGTTAGCTGCTTCTTTAGCACCGTGACCTCTTTGTCATATCTTTCCTTCAGCTGTTGAACAAACTTTGCCCGCCCTTCTGCATTCTGTGCCAACCTTGCCCGGGTCTTGGCCAATTCCTTTTCGGCAATTTCCAGGTCAGCCTCGTAATCACACACCTTTCTCTTAAGGCCGTTTATGAGCTTCTCATCCTGTCCGCTTCTGGCCGGATTTTCAGCGGCGATTTTCATTCTTTGAATTTGAGCTCCTAGGGCTTCATTTTCCTGGACCAACTTCCTTCTTTCTCCTTCGGCTTCTTGCATTTGTAGGTCATTATTGAACTCAACGTTTCTCAATTTCTCTTCTAGAGTGTGAACGGTGGCTTGGTACTTTTTCTCCTCTCCTCCCCAGGCCAACCTTTCCCTAACTTTGTCATCAAAAGCCTGCACATGTGGTCTCTTTGGTGGTCTCTCGAGCTCTGGTTCAGGCTCTGGCTCATTACTTGCACAAGACTTTCTTTCAAACCACACCGCATAATCTGGATCTACTTCCCCTTTTGCAACATCTGCTACCTGGGTGCCATTTTTCATATACCGGCAACCGTTCCAATCCTGCTGGACTAAAGCTTTGGGCAATGCGGCCTCTGAATGGAGCTCGATGACCTGGGTGGTTAGATCTTCATCTTCAGGAACCACCTGATATCTCCCTAACTGCCTTAAGACCCTCTGTGGTGCGTATGGCTGGACACTCCTCAAACCCATCAACATTAAGTAACCCTTTTTAGCCGTCATATGTGTGATCTCTGTCACTGGGAGCCATCCTATAGTCCACTCGACCTGACTTGCTTTTAGAGCTTTCAGATGGGAGATCCAAGCTTCAAACCCTTCTGGAGCGTTGTAATCTTTCACCCTTTCCTCGTAGTTTTTGATGAAGTTATCTTTGCTTGAACCATAGCTCATAAATTTAGGGTGATGGCGGAGATGCTCGATCAACCACATTTGTAGAAGAACGTTGCAGCCTTCAAAAAATTGAGCCCCGGATCTACACAATCTCAATGCCCGGTAAATATCTGCCAGCACTAGAGGAGCAAGTGTGTGATCTTTCTTTGTAGTGAGGATTTGTACAATTCTGGCCATGTAGGTATCTACCGTCCCTTCTGCATTTTGAAAGACTATGATTCCCAACAACGCAACTATGAAGGCGAACCTATGATGAATTTGCCAGATGTTCTTGTCCTGTTTGTTGTTCAATCCCTTTTCATGTGTTTCGAACCCGACCAAATGCCCAAATCTGGAATACAGAAATTGAAATGAACATCATCCTTTGTTCACATGAGCCTTCTTCATTTGCTTGCTGATGTTGAGAAGACCAAAGAATTTGTGCACAGATTGGGCCCTTGGGAATATCAGCTGTTGTTTTCTCAAGTCCCGGCCAAAATGAATGTATCCAGCTATTTCTTCTAGCATAGGGGTGAGCTCGAAATTCGAGAAATGAAAGACATTGTGTACTGGATCCCAAAAGGTTACCAAAGCTTTGATCAAATCTTCCCGTGGTTTGATTTCCAAAATGTCGGTAAGAGCACCCAACTGTTCTTTCACCCAGTCTTGACCATCTTCATCCAAATCATACCACCACATGCGCAACTGCAACTGAGCCTGCTCTATGACCAGTAGTTTCGGGTCCTGGACAGTGTTCATCTTGGTACCTATGAATGGTTAAGGTTAGGGTTGACTCCGGTGAATTTTTGCGGAAACAGTTCTTGACTCCCAAAGGAATGAGTAAAGACCAAAGAAAAATGACCTTTTCCCCTTCTATATGAAAGTGGCTGTTGTTGTAAATGTGGCCCCTTCATAATTCCGGGTAAATTTTGAGGCCGGGGGGAAGACACAGAAAAATGACCCCTCACTAACAGACTTTGTTCGTTCTCTACGAAAATAGCCCTTCGACAATTGAAAAATATTCTAAGGCTATCTCGGTGAGTACGGCTTAAAACATAACCGAAGTTAGGTCGGCTTATTCTTTGATTAGAGACCTATCTACACTTCATTTTGTTTGGTTAATTTTGCAAAAGAGGCCGAACCCTATGTAAGTTGCCTACGTATCCCACATCCGGTGAGAATCAGACCTGCGTAGTTCGGGCAGTTTTGACATAATTTTAAAAACATGAGGGACTCGCTTTGGAATGACTCTTTTTGCTTTTCTTTTTGTTTTTGTCAAATCCCTCTTTTTTTGAAAAAAAATTTGGCAGAGTTTCGGGACATTTTCAAATACCGAGATTTCAAAATCGGGTTTATTTCCTTTCTACGTCACTCTTGATTTTTCCTTTGATTGTCTTTTCCTAGCCGGTCAGCATGCAGGCCGATACAAATAAATGTTCACATAGCACGTAAGATGCATCAGGATGGTCTGTTATTTTGGGTACACCTGTCCTAGACGGACCCAACCCCTGTGTTGAGTCCCCTAAGTCGAATGCACGCGATGCAAACAAACATTCCTACTAGGGATCCGGCATGAGGTTATGTTATTCTAGGTTTAAACTTGGGGTTGTGTTCTAGACTGGGCTTACCCGAGCGGACAACTCGAGCCGAGGTGGGCGCAACGTACCGGGAGCACGAAAGTCTGTCCAGCCTTGTTACTGACCCAAGCCCCGTCCTAATTTGTATGACTTCTAACAGAAAGTGGGCCATGCGTACGTGTGCACCAAATTTTAGAAGACTCAGAAGGGTGTCGTAAGAAGGCATTTTAATAAAATTCAAGCAATATTGAAAATAAACAGCAATTAGCACATTAGATTCACAAAATACAGTAATATTAACAATAAATAAATCCAAGCAGAATAATATTAACAAGCTCGAATTCTAGAACCCTGAACCAGAGATTCTGGGTTCTTATCCCCAGCAGAGTCAGCAGAGCTATCACACCTCCTTTTTCTACCCGCGGAAGGGTATAAGGCAGTTTTTTCCAATTTAAGTGACAATCGAAACGAGATTATTTATACTAAAAATCAGAGTCGCCACATGGGATAATTTATTGGTGTCCCAAGTCACCGATTTAAAATCCCGAATCGAGGAAGTTTTTGACTCTTATTTATGGTCTGCGAACACAGAAATCCGGGTAAGGAATTCTGTTAACCCGGGAGAAGGTGTTAGGAATTCCCGGGTTCCGTGGTTCTAGCACGGCCGCTTTGATCATACTTGGCTTAATCAAATTGTTTAATTACTTCTTTTAGAACCTATATGCATTTGCCTTTTTAATTAAGAAATTATCTTAAAACAGGTCACGCGTACGTGTACCCGTTTGTTTGGCGCGTCAAAAATCATGTCACGCGAATGTGTCCACAATTAATAACGCTTTGTTATTATTAAGAAAGTTTAGTCGAAGTTGCGTGAACGCATACTCCGATTTTGTTTTTAGAATTGTAATTGTGTCACGCGAACGTGTACACAATCACGATGGTGCATTTCACGTGCCTAAAGCAAACTACGAATATTCATTTTTAATATCTAAGTTATAATTTTTGTGAGGGCCATGGATGATCTAATTATGGATGGCACACCTCAATCCATTTTTTCTTTAAGGAAATTGTACTTAACTAGAGCAATCTAAAGATGTTCGGATTTTAATCTAAATTAAAGTTCAATCTAAACCTACTCAATACAAGCATGCATGGGGTAGTATACTTAAACAATTAATCATTTGGGGCAGATTCCGGGCTTGCAATATCCCAAGAAAACTTCCAGATCCTAAAAGAGAAACTGGGCTCGAGACTAGGCCCAGTAATGGAGGTGAACCAGCAAAAGGTATCATTGGTTTAATTGGGCCGAATACAAGGCCCAGCTCTTAAAGACAAATTCGATTTTTTAAAGACATGCTTTAGTTATGCTTGAGGCAAACTTCATGAAATGAACTCCAAAAATTAAAAGATGCACTGAACCAAACTAGAACAGAAAAACGAAACAGCTGAATTAAGGCCAAAGCGCCCCAGCTTGAAACGTGACCGGGCTGTCTCGTTTTAGGCCCTATATCAAGCCTCATTCGAAACTTGACATTCTTCTTAACCAATTGCAGCCCAAATCACTTGCAAATTTTAACAAAATTAACAGGTATATCCTAAGACCAATCCTCATCATGCTACTATGTTAACAATACAAAATCTAGAATTTTCCGTATTCAGAAATCACAATAGCCTACACATGAATTCATTTTACCACTGTTGCAATTTGAAAACAAAAGCATAATAAAATTCCTAACTCTAACCAAACACAAAGTAATTCAGCATATAAGGCCTATTAATATGGACTTGTTCATGTATCCTTCCAACTATAAATATGCATTCATATCTGTAACATTAATGGCAAACATGCTAAGGGTGTTCAATCATCTAAGCTCATATAGCAGCTTACAATCAGCAGTTTAACACTGTCCCACATATTACAATCATAGATATAGCGAAGCTGTCCAGCCAAAATATAAAACGACTAAAACTAACTCTAACTTTCAACACTCAAATATTGTGACTATGTTACTGAAAGGAATGCAGAAAACTTTTTGGGTATTTTCAGGGTATGAATCTCTGATTTGTGTGTGAAGGAAAAGGTATATATATAGCCCTTAAGAGTGCCATGTGCTGAAGAGAATAATGAAATTGTTCCTTCAGCCACAAGGTATCTTTTTTAACCAACTTGGACAGCTGGCTGTCCCTCATTGGTTTATGCATTTTGTGCAAACCAAATGAAACTAGCTGCCCCTATTCTAGAGCCTTCCAATATAAACCTTATCCGAAAATCCTGTTCTTATTTTCCAAATTAACCTCCTAAGTTTTCAATTGTTCAATTAAGACCCTAGGTGTTTCTAATCATTACAAACTAAAGCAAACAACACAAAAATTTGAATTAAAAACAAGGAAGATCAAACGGACAAATCCTAATTCAATTAAGCTTTTAACTAAACCTAAATTCTTTTATTAAGAACTGAAATCAGAAATGAGACACGAACAATAGAAATATTTAAGCCTAACACTAACATGAGTCCAGAAGGAAAATTATTAAAACCTATTAATAGATTAATGAGAGGGGAATTTAACAAACATCTAATTAAGTATTGATCATAAGCACTGCAATTAGCCCAACTAACTCATGCAAACTAAACGCAGAAAACAGGTATGAAAACTAAAATCAACCAGGAAGCAAACAAAAATATCATTAATTATCCTAGCCAAATCAATTTAACTTTCTGACCTTAATTAGCTACACATGAAATCAAAATAAAACTGACCTAGCAAATGGCGATTACTTAACAGAAACAGAGATGAATGGAAGCCCCAAATCAGCACAAACAAACAAAAGAGTAATACAAGACGAAGAACAAGAAAACAAGGAGAAGGAGTATCTACTGAAAAATGGAGGAGAAGCCAACGGACTTGTGTTTAACTTTGATACTGCTTAAAATCAACCCCAAATGGTTATTCTTGTCAAGAAAACCATTCGGGGTGAATCTTAACATTATCAATTTGGAAAAATGACGGGAGACAGACATGCAATGACCCGGTGCTCTGAGGGCTCTTAGATCCGGAACTCGCCGATTTGCGGGGGTTTTTGACGGGGGGTATTTGGTGATTAGTGGTGAGGGGAAGATAAGGGTTGTAGGGGGTGAATTTAGGGCGATTTGAGTGAATTAGGGTTTTTAGGGTTGGTGTTCAAATCTGAAATTAGAGGAGCTTGGTGGGGGTTTAAGGGAAACCGTTTAGAGATTTGGAAAAAGGAGAGGACGAGGATTATGGGATGTTAATTTGGGGGTGTTTAGAGTGTCGCCGCCGCCGTGGGGCGATTTCCGGCGGCGGAACAAAGCGGAGCCGGCGAGGATTTTGGGGCAGCTAGTTTTAGGGTTTGTGTGGGTGCTGAAGTGACGGGGTTCGAATGGGGGGNAGTTGTTCACATATTGAACTTCTTCACTTTGATCATCATACCCATCATCCTGGTTGAAACCACTACTACCCTGATCATATTGATCCGAATTTCCTTGAATTTGTTGACCTCTTTGTCGCCTCTTATTGACCATCATATTTAACCCTTCCATGGCGTTCACTTGTCTTGGCGCTTGAACTTGCTGCAATAGAGCTTTTGCCAACTGGTTCATCATTGTAGTCAACTCTGCTATTGCTTGGCCGTGGTCATGGAGCTCTTTGTGCAGGTGAATGACAGTATGATCACCTTGTGGCACATTAGCTCGACTTTGCCACGCCGAGGAAGTATCTCCCATCTCATCCAATATCTCACACGCCTCAGCATAAGGTGTGTTCATAAAGTTTCCCCCTACTAGCTGGTTCACTACACACTGGTTGGTTGTGTTGATGCCACGGTAGAATGTTTGCTGGATCATTGCTTCGGTCATGTCATTGTTCGGACATTCTTTCACCATCGTCCGGCTACTAATTCATCAGCTAAGATATTCCCGAAAAGTCGAAAACTAAGTGATAAAGGTTTTGTGAAATCTTCTAAGATGTTAATGGGTAAAAGGATTGGGGTTGTTGAATATATTTTTCCGAAATAACCTAATCNGTTAGTTCCGAACCGTTGGATCACTAGGATCCAACGGCTGTGATGAAAAGGGACAAAAACGGGGTTGTTTGATGGTGGGGAAAACCTAGACTGGGTAATTTAATTTTTAGGCTTGGATTTGGGGTAAAATAATTGAGTTTCAGCAACAATTGGCCCAAATTGAACTTAAGACCAAACCTTTTTTCAATTCCCTTTTTTTTAATCCTTTTTTCTTTTGTTTTTCTTTTGTTTTTCCCTAATTAGTAAAAATCCTAAATTAAACCCTAAATTAATCTAAGTTGTAAAATCAAACTAATTATAAAATCATAAGATTTATAAAAATTAAATGATCCTAAATTAAAAGAGAAAAAACTACTGATCTAGAATTAAAAGCTAAAAAAATGTAAAAGTAAGCCAATTTTTTTTTTGTGATTTTTATTTTTAATAAAATAACTAATTTACTAATTAATCCTAAAAATATGAAAACAAGATCTCAATGCAATGCATGGTATTTTTTGTATTCTTTTTTTATGATTTTAATAAAAGTAAACATGCATAGAAATGCAAACAATTAACACAAATTCCTACAGAAATCCTATAAAATTGCAAACAATTGAAAAAATCTATTTCTTTAATTTTTAGGAGTATTTCGCATAGGGAAAAAATCACGTGCTCACAGCAATCGAGTGCACAATTGCACTCACTTGATGAGTCATTTTGATGGTCTCACAATCCATGAATCTCTTTTTAGTCACCGAGTCTTCCATAAACTTGGCATATCCCGGCATTTGCTCAAGAGCTTCCACTAAGGGCACAATGATCGACAAGCTTTTTATCATCTCAATAAACTTCTTGAATTGGTTTTCATTCTTTTTCTTCGCAAGTATTTGAGGGTAAGGTGGAGGAGGCCTTGGCAACGGAGCCTTAGCCTTGGGCACTACCGTTTCCGGAATGTCTATCACGTGTTCCCTAGATGGGTTCACATCATTTTGAGTCTCCACCTCGTTGTCATGAATATAATTTCTCACTTCAGCATTCAAATTCTCTTCACTCACTTGCTCATCAACTATTGGAACATCATCATTTTGCACTTCAACCTCATCACTCACAACTTCCTTTTGCGTGGAGGCACTTACTTCACCACCTCTACCGCTCCTTGTGGTCACCGCCATTGCATGGCCGGTATTGTTCCCACCCTTCGGGTTTACTACGTTTCACTAGGTAGCGCCTCCTTAGGGCGAATGTTCAAAGATTGCGAAATCTGGCCAAGTTGAACCTCCATGTTTCGGATAGAAGTATTATGGGATGCCAACTGGGCATCAGAGTCGGCGTTTTTCTTCATCATTTGCTCAGACATCAACTCAATCCTTCCCATCTCATTTTTTGAAGAGATCGGACCTTGAGACGGAAATGGAGGCGAGTTGTTTGGTTGTTGATACATCGGAGGTCTTTGAAAGTCTGGCCCCCGATTCCCTTGATTACCGTTATTCCAACCCCCTTGGTTGTTGTTTCCTCCCCAGTTGCCCTGGTTGCCCCAATTCTGATTGTTGTTCCCCAGTTGTTTTGGTTGTTGTTGTTACCACTGTTCCAATTTCCTTGTTGATTTTGATTCCCCCAATTTCCTTGGGATCTCCACTGTTGTTGTTGATTTGGATCATTGCCCCGTTGTCCTTGGTAGTTGTTCACATATTGAACTTCTTCACTTTGATCATCATACCCATCATCCTGGTTGAAACCACTACTACCCTGATCATATTGATCCGAATTTCCTTGAATTTGTTGACCTCTTTGTCGCCTCTTATTGACCATCATATTTAACCCTTCCATGGCGTTCACTTGTCTTGGCGCTTGAACTTGCTGCAATAGAGCTTTTGCCAACTGGTTCATCATTGTAGTCAACTCTGCTATTGCTTGGCCGTGGTCATGGAGCTCTTTGTGCAGGTGAATGACAGTATGATCACCTTGTGGCACATTAGCTCGACTTTGCCACGCCGAGGAAGTATCTCCCATCTCATCCAATATCTCACACGCCTCAGCATAAGGTGTGTTCATAAAGTTTCCCCCTACTAGCTGGTTCACTACACACTGGTTGGTTGTGTTGATGCCACGGTAGAATGTTTGCTGGATCATTGCTTCGGTCATGTCATTGTTCGGACATTCTTTCACCATCGTCCGATACCTTTCCCAGATCTAATGAAGTGGTTCATTAGATTCCTGTTTGAAGGCCAGGATCTCATCTCTCAATGTCGCCATATGCCCCGACGAGAAAAACTTGGCTATAAACTTGTCTACCAACTCATCCCACGTGGTGATGGAATGGTTGGGAAGTCTTTCGAGCCAATCCAAAGCTTTCCCTCTAAGTGAAAAAGGGAACAATCTAAATCTCAATGCATCCTCCGACACATTTGTCTGTTTGCTTCCCCAGCAGGTATCCACAAAGCCCTTTAGATGTTTATATGCATTCTGATGGGGGACACCTGGGAACTACGCTCTTTGCTCAATAAAGTCAACATAACATTTGTAATCTAGAAATTGCCCGCCCGGATTCGGGGTGGGACAATTGCACTTGCGTAGCCTTCATTTGGAAGCACCCGAGGAGCTACTCGCGGAGGAGATGGGGGAGGGTCTAGAATGTTGTCATTGGCCTGGAGACCTCTTCTTTGAGCTTGAGGTACTAGAGGCACCTCATCTTCAGCATTATCATCTACCTCCTCCCCCGGGAGAACATTTCCAATAGGATCATTATTTACCATGTTGTACCTGAATCAATTAACTCACACAAGTTAGTAAAATAGAAGGAAAGAAAAACAAGACACACAACTAGTCAGATAGATAGCCAAAACCGTTTAGCTCCCCGGTAACGGCGCCAAAAAGTGATCGGCTCCAGTCCTATACCACTATAAATTGGAAAAGAGTGGTCGATGCAACTTTTACCCGAAAGGTCGGGATCGATATCCACAAGGAGCTAATATTGGTTGGGAGTTGGGTTTCTATCCAATCTAGCTATGCGTGTTGTTCTTAATTGCACTTCTAACCAAGCTTGGTTTTGTTTCTATTCTAGTTTTAATGCTACTGATTGCTGAAAGTAATCTAAGTACAATATTTTTGTAGGATTTTTCTCAATTGATAAAAAGCACTAGGGAAGTGACTTACACCTAGGCGAGTACCTAGTGGGATCTAGAATTTAGGACAAACTTGTTATATTTGGGGTCATGATATAACCTTTGCACATAATTACTCACTCTATACCTCTCAGTAGTTTGAGTGTCTTTGCCTAATTGGCTTTCTCAAGCCCAATTGGGTGTTCAAACAATGCAAGCAAAATTGGCTCAAGTCGGGTATTACTATCTCTAGGTTTAACCCTTTAATTGGGGCTATCAATCTGTTGAATGCACCCCAATTCCTTGTTAGCCTGAATTTCCTAGACTTAGTCTCTCTTTCTCAAGAAGAGTCTAAGTCATAAAGGCACGAATCAGCGTTTGCAACCACCAATTCAACAATTAAAACATCAAGCTAAATACCATTAACCCATAAATAATTAAGCCCTAAAATAGAAGACCCATTAAATACCCACACTAGGGTTGGTCACAACCCTAGCTAATGGGTTTAGCTACTCATACTCAAGGGAGAAATCAAAGATAGAGAAGAAATATAAGCCATAAAAGTTAAATACAAGAATAAAATCAAAGATTAATAGCTAAAGCTGCTCTAAAATTACTCTAAGTAGTAAAATACGGCTGTTCACGAGCTCCTCAGACAAAAAGATGACCTAAAAATGTGAAAAAGATCTATCTATAAACAACTGAAATTACTGGACAAAAATACCCCTACGGAGGTTCCGCTTTCAGCGAAATAATGAGCGCCTTAGCGTAAGGACTTCCGCGGCCGCGCAAAACAAGCGCGGACCGCGTTTCTTCACTTTTGTGCTTGGTTTGGACTCGATTTCACGGATAGCGTAAAAGTTACCGCCTCAGCGTTAGCCTCAACTGCGGCCGCGCAATTTGGACGCGGACCGTGCTCCTCAGTTAAGCTCACTTTGCAGGGTCTCTGAATCTTGATCGCCGCTCTCACCGAAAATACCACCACGGCCGCGTCAGGTATTCCGCGGCTGCACTTTTTCATCGCGGTCAGCGGTCTCTGTTACACTCCAAAACACCTTCTCTGAACCTCAATTCCGCGGACCGCGTAATTGAGGCCGCTCCAGCGGTGGATCTTCCGCGGCCGCTCTTTTCCTTCGCGGTCAGCGCTTTCATCTCAGCTTTGAACTTGTGCAATTTTTACTCCTTCATGAGTTGATTATGGCTTTCTTGCCTCATTTTGACCAAACCCTGCAGACAAGCACAATAAGTCAGTTTTTGGGAATACTTTTACACATTTTTGATCCAAAACCTAAGCAAAAGAGAGCATAAGATAGGCTAAAATCCATAGTTATCATACAACAAGTGTAGTATGAGTACGAAAACAACGCGTACCCAGTAAGTATCCAGTCTAACCTCGAAGAAGTAGTGACGAGAGGTCGACTTCGACATTTACTAGTGGTCCAATAATATCATATACAGTAAAGAAGTGAATAAATATGAAACCGAGTAAATGTATGAAATAAACATGTTTAAAATACGTGGTATAATACCCCTCTCTACAATTTTACTCAAGTTGTTAACTAGAAAGTTACCTTCATAACCAGAGCATATATATAGATATAGTGGATTTCATTAAGGGAGTGGTCATAATTCAAATCAGGGAATACCCCCCAGATACACTAGCTTCTAGCCAAATGTCACGGACGATTCCATATATATCTATATATATATATATATATATATATATATAGAAAATACCATGGCGTACGGCCCGATCCAACATAAAAGTAAACTGTGCACTGCTAGAGGGTCGAATGCCGCGAACCATAGATGTATCTATTAACCTGCCGAGGCGATCGGCTCGCTCCCATGAGAGTAGTAGAAGGAAATGCCCCGCTCGCGAATCATACGTGCGATGCGGTCAACTATTAATTTAACATTTAAAATCATATTTCTTTCCTGATTCCTTTTCAAAATAAGGAAAACTCAGCTTGTAGCTTCTAAGGAGATTACCCCGCTCGCGATACATACATGCGACGCGGTTACACATAGATTTCTTAAGTTAATATAAGGTTCCTCAATTCTTTTCGAAAATACTAGGCTTAATGGAAATGCTTAAATTCTTAAATTCCTCAATTTAAATTTCTTTCAAAACAATTATTATGCAACCTCAATCTTATTTCTTTTCAAAGCAAGCAATAAGCATAAATCAACAACAATATCAACAAGGCAAGATGTAGCCTAAAAACTACCCGCACATAGGCATAATAGTAGCTACGCACAGACTCTCGTTACCTCGTATGTATGTAGCCCCCACAAATAGGAAAACATATTTAATTACTTCACCTATGGAGTTAATTCCCTCTTACAAGGTTAGAAAGGAGACTCACCTCGCTCCGAAGTTCCGTAGCCAACTTCCCAAGCACTTCTGATGACTCAAATCGATGCACCACGCTCTAAAACTAGCCAAATAATGGGAAAACCAATGAAAATATACCCTAATACTTATAACAACTCAAGTTATATAAATTCCCAACTTCGCTCGAAGTTGACAAAATCGCCCTCCGGCCCACGTGCCCGGATTCTGAAATTTTTCGAAGATAAACTTTACCCATAACCTCACGAACTCAGATATATAATTTACTCTCAATTTAATGCCCAAATTCGTGGTCAAAATTCAAAAATACCAATTTCTAGGTTTTTTTACCAAAACCCCAAGTTTTCACTAATTTTCCATGAATTTCCATCTTAGAATATATATATATATATATATATATATATATATATATATATATATATATATATATATATTTAACTTGCAATATGTGGGAATCACTAACCTTGATATGGATGATGAAGATGGAGCTCCAAAATCGCTCCTAGGTCGGCTCCCATGGAGGAGATGAGATGAAATGAGCCAAACCCATTTTTTCAAACTCATACACTGCCCAGGTGATCCTTCTTCACGTTCTGAAAACTAAACACAAAGGGCTACAACTTTCATTTTCGGATCATCTCCAAATTCCTTATAGATTGTGAGATATGAGCCTCCAAAGTCAGACCTGCGTAACAGAGATTTTCTTCTTCGCGAACGCGAGAGCATCTCCGTGAACGCGAAGAACAAAATCCCTGAAGCCAAATCCTTCTTCGCGAACGCGAAGAACAACACTAGACACCAGCATCAGCTATAGCAAAATAGCCTGAAATGATCCGAAACCACCCCGAAACACACCCGAGGCCCCCGGGACCCCATCCAATCACACCAACCAGTCCCATAAATAACACGGACCTGCTTGAGGCCTCAAATCTTTTCAAACAACGTTAAAACCATGAATCGCACTCCAATTCAAGCTTAATGAACTTTAGAATTTCAAACTTCTATATTTGATACCAAAACCTATCAAATCACGTTCGATTGACCTCAAATTTTGCACACAAGTCATACTCGACGTTACGTAGCTACTCCAATTTCCGGAATCGCAATCCGACCCCGATATCAAAAAGTCCAATTTCGGTTAAACTTCTCAAAAACCTTCAAATTCCTAACTTCAGCCAAATGACTCCAAAATGACCTACGGGCCTCCAAATCCACTTCCGATCGTGCTCCCAATACCAGAATAACCATATGGAGCTATTTCCAGACTCGGAATCCCAAACGGACATCGTTAACACTGAAATGCACTTCATCCCAAATTTATGAAATTCACCCAAAAATGCTAACTTCCACAAAAGGCGCCGAAATGCTCCCGGGTCATGCAAAACTCGATCCAGACATACGCCCAAGTCCAAAATTATCATATGAACCTGCTGGAACCTTCAAATCCCGATTCCGAGGTCGTTTACTCAAAAATCCAATCTTAGTCAATTCTCCAACTTCAAGCTTTTGAAATGAGAATTTTCTTTCCAGATCCAATCCACTTCCCGAATTTCGACTCCGACTATACATACAAGTCATAATACTTGAAGTGAAGCTACTCATGGCCTAAAACCGCCAAACGACGTGCTAGAGCTCAAAACGACCGGTCGGGTCGTACATTCTCTCCCACTTAAACATACGTTCGTCCTCGAACGTGCTGAGATATGCGTTCGAGTAGTCTGAAATTACTGTTTAACACATCTTTGCACATACCCGTGCTACCACAACTCAGTTGAGCACAAGTATTCTCTTTTATTTGGGCAAATAAGCCTTTGAGCCCAGTTCCAACATCCGAATTTTTTTGCCAGACCTGCTTCCAACATACGAACACCGTATCAATCACCACATGATGTACCAGAACATGAATGCATACCTTTGCTGAATTCATACGATGCATCACATCATTCACAGACCCATAATAACACTCTCTAATCATAATAGCCGACATTCCCCGAATCTGATGCTCACAATGCACCCCATGACATATATGAGTCCTGTTCTAACTCTTACAATACCGCCATGACGGAAGAGGTGTGTAGAAATTTATAACCAACTGACGAGTCGACAAATCGTTGAGTCTATACTCCTGAAAAGAACCATTACCTCATTCTGAACCAAATAGTGGTATTTGCTCTTTGATATACTTCACACAATCCGATTGCACTGACCCTAGATCCAATAATCTCGTCTCACCCAGTAAGAACTGCTTAGGCAATAAGCCACCCCAGACATGACCAAAAGTCCCATGTGATGCGACAACGTGCCAATAAGCTACAAACTTGAACGCGATGCATAAGAAAAACGAACCCTAGAGGGGACTACTCAACTCACGTAACTAATATGAACTTTCCTCAGAAAATGGGAAGCAAAACACACAAAAATATAATATAGGGGACTGTACTCAACATCACACTGTTGCGGCATGCAACCCGATCTATACAACATAATCTATAAGGAATGACTTACCGAGCAAAAATACTCATACTTGCGAAATATCCGAATATCGGCCACAAGCACGCCAAGTGCATAATACCATTCGTGGGGAGACAGATAGCGCCACACGCTACAAAAGTTAAGCACAACTAAGGTGTGATATATGATATGAATCTCGAGAGCCATCCTGCTCACATAACACCATCGCTACGCGGAACCTCAACACCTAGGAAAATTATCAAGCCGTCTCACAATATAGTATTACATGAAATAGCCGACGACGAGATAACATCCAATGTCCGAATAATCCTCCATAAGGAGTGCTATGGTGAAATGAACACATCTGGCCTGATATAGAGCCCATATTCTTATTTAAATCCACCCACCGACCTCGAGCCGATTCTAACCGCACCGTACTAGGCTAATAGCCTTTCAAGGGTCCATAATAACCCCTTTTTCCCATGACTAACACGAACAATCCTCATATCCGGAGCAAACCTCCACAGTCCACAACCTATTAAACCGAGTGCCCTCCAGGCATAAATTCTCAAATTAGTGATATTACCACAATCTTCATGCTTGGTTTAAATCTTCAATCAATCAAGTGACTACATGTCACACTTATACAATCTTCCCGTGAGATACGCTCCCACGACCTCCCGCACCACGTAATAACAAGTCTGCACATCCTCACCACCGGCCATACAATACTGTAAAGCAATCAAGAATCCATAACTAGGATGCAAAGCCTATTACACAAACACCGATCTCAGGTGACGCTGAAGACAATACCAGATTACTCTAAACATCCAAACCCCTTTGCTGCTCATCCGAGCTCGTGACATTCTTGCCAACACCGAACCACAACCTTGATCCTCACTTTCAAATTTCATACCGCTCACTGCACGTAACATGCCAATGTGCGATAGTACAAGAATTTCATCATAACTCCTGAACCACTAATAGGGTGAACACTTCATCATACATAAACTTTTCACTTAACTCGTTCCAAGAGAACCATAGCAACGCACGAGTGAATCCTTATAACCGTAGAACATGCAAATCCTCAAGTAGTGGTCTAAACCACTCTAACCCTTTCGGGATCCGCCTACACATAACATGCCATAATACTTGAATACTTCCAAATAAAATCAGTTATGGCAGCCGTCGAGCCTTGCACGTACCGCCACCACTATGATAATTCAACCATGACTAACCTATCTAACTTCCTCTAATTCATCCTTAACTTGCCTTAGAGATAATAATAGCTCCATTCCTTATATCACAAATCTAAATCCGCACTCATCCTGAGTGACCCCATTCCACGAGACCACATTGTCTCCAAACCCATAAACCGTTTCATACTCTCCTATCATAATCTGTTACAAAAGCTCGATTCTTAATCATACTGCGGGCTTGAATCCTTAGGCACCGAGTAACCTTTGAATTTACTAGGACCGTTGTTGAGAGCCACCCGCTCTAGCTTGGTCCCGAGTATAATTAACTTCAGGCTCCGCTTGCACATAAACACCCATTTTAATGAAGCACCCGACTGAATCACTTCTCAAAGCCTGAACATGAGTCAATAAGGCTAACTTTGCACACATTTATCAATTCCTTTTCTCAAATTACCACTTATGTTCTTTTCCCTTAGCTGAAATAACTCACTAATATGCTGATAACCCGAACCTCACAAGTAGATAACCATGCAACCCAATCGTAGGCGGTGGGACTCTCCCATTTAGCTTGAAGCCACTATTACTCAACTCTGTAACCCACCAAGATTCTTTCTTCATTGTTGACATGATCTCGCACAACCAACCCACCAAATTCCTCGAAACCTTCCTGTTAACCATTCCATGAACACTCTGAATCACTACCCGCGTTTACATATTCTACCTCTCACCGGATAGCCAGTATAATTCTTCGTAGAAGCTTCGTCAACCACGCGGCCGCTGACCTGCTCACAGGAGATAACCCACCTGGGAAAATTACATGCCGACATCTTCCAACATCGCTGCACTGGGTACACTTACTGCAAAATCAGTAACCCATGAAAAGTCATGTTGTACCCTTCTTCATATCAAGCAACTCCTTTCTATTGCACCCAATTTCCCGCCGTATGACAACCAATATTTCAAATCAAGCCTGTAGACCGAGTCACTAACTAACGTGAATCCCAATTCACTCTAAACTCCTCCCAAGGCGTGTAGTCATCCTACCACATAACTCATGTGCTACTCTGCTACTCTCCCACTTTGGTCAAACTCACTCATTTAAGAAACTACTCAACTCCTGTCTCCTACACTTGGCCTTCCAGGAGTTTAATCACCACAAGACACTTCCCACATGTCCATCCCTATCCTTCGCTGCCCAGCCGTTGCCTTAAATCAAAATATATCTCTGTAGCACTTGAACCAATAGATTGTTACTCCATCAACCCAAACCTAAACATTCATGGTCCGGTTGTCTTTTCTCTGCCAGAAATAAAACACTGAATCTCTGAATCTTGCATTGAGTAAACCTCCTTCCAAGTCAACCACTACTCCGACACATAGACAGGCATCCTACCATTACATCAATACCGTCGGTAACAACCCATGAGCACCATAGTAACCTGTGCATAGCCTCAAAGCTCTCAGAAGTACAACTACTGAGTTGAAATGACGGAATATCCTTCCACGGAGATGACAATAGTCCAATCAACTTTGCAGGGGGAAACATCTCGCACCACATCTGTAGTACCATTACAATTCCTCAAATTCCCGATTTATAATAAGTGCTTCGCGTCGCATAAGATTGTAGGAAAGAAACAAAGGCATAAGCCTCAAAGGAATCAAATCGCACGATGAGGAATCAAGAAGGGAAGTGCTTCTAACAGTCTTGTAGCCTCTCGAAGATAAGTACAGACGTCTCCGTACCGATCCGTAACTAGACTTGCTCCTGACTAGTGAGACCTACGTGAACCTAGTGCTCTGATACCATGTTGTCACGATCCAAAATCCGTTAAAGATCGTGATGGCGCCGTACACTACTGTCAGGCAAGCCAACACCAAATAATTAGTTAATTCTCATTCTAATATTTCTGAAATCATAAATTTCCTTCAATTTAACTGATAAAAAAAATGAACTTTAAGGAATAAAAATAGAGTTTCCAATTTCAATGCTAAGTATCCCATAATCATCCCAGAACTCGGTGCCACAAGTGTATGAGCATTTACTAGGGAAATAAGTAAAATACAATAACTACCCGGAATACAAATTTGGACAGAAAAGGAAATACAAATACTCTGAAGGAGACTCTGCTGGTTGCGGTTCGTACACAAGATGCAGCTCGCCACAAGTCCCCGTATCAACCACGCCGATGCGTCCACAAGGCCACAAAATGTATATATGCCTGTACAACAAAATGTACAGCAAGTGTAGTATGAGTACAAAAACAACGCGTACCTAGTAAGTATCCAGTCTAAACTCGAAGAAGTAGTGACACGAGGTTGACTTCGAAACTTACTAGTGGTCCAATAATATCATATACAGTAAAGAAGTGAATAAATATGCAACCGAGTAAATGTATGAAATAAACATGTATAAAATATGTGGTATAATTCCCCTCTTTACAATTTTACTCAAGTTATCAACTAGCAAGTTACCTCCGTAACCAGAGCATATATATAGATATAGTGGATTTCATTAAGGAAGTTGTCATAATTCAAATCAGGGAAAAATCCCCAGATACACTGGCTTCTAGCCAAATGTCACACACGATTCCATGAGAATAATACATACATACATATATATATATATATATATATATATATATAGGAAATGCCGTGGCGTACGACCCGATCCAACATAAAAGTAAACCGTGCACTGCCAGAGGGTCAAATGGCGCGAACCATAGATGCATCTATTAACCTGCCGAGGCAATCGGCCCGCTCCCATGAGAGTAGTAGAAGAAAATACCCCGTTCGCGAATCATACGTGCGACGCGGTCAAATATAAATTTAACATTTAAAATCATATTTGTTTCTTGATTCCTTTCAAAATAAGGGAAATTCAGCTTGTAGCTTCTAAGGAGATTACCCCGCTCGCGATACATACATGCGACGCGGTTACACATAGATTTCTTATGTTATTATAAGGTTCCTCAATTCTTTTCGAAAATACTAAGTTTAATGGAAACGCTTAAAATCTTAAATTCCTCAATATAAATTCCTTTCAACACAATTATTACGCAACCTCAATCTTATTTCTTCTCAAAGCAAGCAATAAGCATAAATCAACAAAAATATCAACAAGGCATGATGTAGCTTGAAAACTACCCGGACATAGGCATAACAGTAGCTACGCACGGACTCTCGTCACCTCGTGCATACGTAGCCCCCACAAATAGGAACACATATTTAATTACTTTACCTATGGGGTTAATTCCCTCTTACAAGGTTTGGAAGGAGACTCACCTCGCTCCGAAGTTCCATAACCGGCTTCCCAAGCCCTTCCGACGACTCAAATTGATGTACCACGCTCCAAAAGTAGTCAAATAATGGGCAAACCAAAGAAAATATACCCTAATACTTATAACAACTCAATTTATATAAATTCCCAACTTTGCTCGAAAAGTTGAAAAAATCGCCCTCAGGCCCACGTGCCCGGATTCCAAAATTTTTCGAAGATAAACTTTACCCATAACCTCACAAACTCAAATATATTATTTACTTTCAATTTCATGCCCAAGTTCGTGCTCAAAATTTAAAAATACCAATTTTTAGGTTTTCTACCAAAATCCCAAGTTTTCACTAATTTTCCATGAATTTCCATGTTAGAATATATATATATATATATATATATATATATATATATATATATATATATATATATATATATATTTAAATTGCAATATGTGAGAATCACTTACCTTGAAATGGATGATGAAGATGGAGCTCCAAAATCGCTCCTAGGTCGGCTCCCATGGATGAAATGAGCCAAACCTATTTTTGCAAACTTATACACTGCCCAGGCGATCCTTCTTCGCTTTCACGAGCCCGCCCTCGCGTTCGTGATGAACAAAATTCTCAAAAGTCATTTCCAAACTCTTCTCAGACATCCTCTAGTATAATGGACATAATATTTTGTACAAAACTTCAAATGACAATTGGTTTAACATTTTGAAAACTAAACACCAAGATCTACAACTTTCTTGTTTTGGTCATCTCCCAATTCCTTATAAATTTTGAGATATATGCTGCCAAAGTCAGCCCTGTGCAACACAAATTTCTTCTCATCTTCCCGGACAGTCTGTATTTTACCAAACATAAATTTTTGTAAAAAAATCCAAATGCTAAATATTTTACAATTCTGAAAACTAGACACAAAGCGCTGCAACTTTCATTTTCGGATCATCTCCAAATTTCTTATAGATTGTGAGATATGAGCCTCCGAAGTCAGACATGTGTAACAGAGATTTTCTTCTTCGCGAACGCGAGAGCATCTTCGCGAATGCTAAGAACGAAATCCCTGAAGCCAAATCCTTCTTCGCGAACGCGAGAGGGTCCTCGAGAACGCGAAGAACAACACCAGACACCAGCATCAGCTATAGCAAAACAGCCCGAAATGATCCAAAACCACCCCGAAACACACCTGAGGCCCCCGGGACCCCATCCAATCACACCAACCAATCCCATAACATAACACGGGCTTGCTCGAGGCCTCAAATCACATCAAACAACACTAAAACCATGAATCACACTCCAATTCAAGCTTAATGAACTTTAGAATTTCAAACTTCTACATTCGATGCCGAAACCTATCAAATCACGCCCGATTGACCTCAAATTTTGCACACAAGTCATATTCGACATTATGGATCTACTCCAACTTCCGGAGTCGGAATCTGACCCCGATATCAAAAAGTCAAATTTTGGTCAAACTTCTCAAAAACCTTCAAATTTCTAACTTCAACCAAATGACTCCAAAATGACCTAAGGGCCTCCAAATCCACTTCCGATCGCGCTCCCAATACCAGAATTACCATACGGAGCTATTCCCTGACTCGGAATCCCAAATGAACATCGTTAACACTGAAATACACTTCATCCCAAATTTATGAAATTCACCCAAAAATGCTAACTTCCACAATAGGCACCGAAACGCACCCGGGTCATCCAAAACCCGATCCGGACATACGCCCAAGTCCAAAATCATCATATGAACCTGCTGGAACCTTGAAATCCCGATTCCGAGATCGTTTGCTCAAAAATCCAATCTTAGTCAATTCCTCCAACTTCAAGCTTTTGAAATGAGAATTTTCTTTTCAAATCCAATCTGAACTTGCCGAATTTCGATTCCGACCATACATACAAGTCATAATACCTGAAGTGAAGCTACTCATGGCCTCAAACCACCGAACAACACGCTAGGCTTAAAATGACTGTTGGGTCGTAACATTTTATGTCTTTAATTTCACCATTCAATTAGTGATTTGGGGTGGAAAATTGAGAAAAAATGGAAGAAAGTTCTTAGGCCGAATTTTGAAGTTTAGATTGAGGTTTTGGTATCATATTTGTGTAATTTTGCTATGGATGGACTAGTGGTTGAACGGGTGTTCGGATTATGTGACTTTTACCCGATTATGAGACATGGGCCCGGGTCGACGTTTTGGGGCAGTTTTCTACTTTGTTGTTAAAGTCGTGATTTCTTTATTTAGATTAGTTTCTTATAGTTATATTTATAGTATGTAATTGCTTTTCGCTAGATTTGGGCCATTCAGAGTCGGAAAGTGGACGAAAAGGTATTCTTATTGATTGATTGAGCGAGGTTTGAGGTAATTGACTTGTCTAACCTTGTGTGGGGGGAATCCCCGTAGGATTTGGTACTGTTGTAATAATTTGTGATATGTGAGCACCTTGTACGCGAGGTGACGAGTGCGTACACGGGCTAAATGTTGAAATTCCAATCTTTGCTAATTAGTTTCATTTCTATGCCTTAATTGAGTTATTCTTGCACGTGCAGTCATCATGATTAGCCTAAGTTCACATGTCTACATGTTTCATCTCTTAATTGCTATTTGTACAACATGCTTAGTTGAATTACATGTTTTCTTGATCTCCGTGTTCATTCCTTAATTGTAGGATTTCCTTGCTTGTAGTATCATCGTTTCATTTACTATGTGTTAAGTTTCGTGATTCTTGTTGTTGACTATTTGGTTGTGGCACGAGGTTTCTTCCATGCGGAGTGTTATTGGCACGAGGTTTCTTCCGTGTGGAGTGTTATTGGCACGAGGTTTCTACCGTGTGGTTATTGTTGTTTACACGAGGTTTCTGTCGTGCCGTTGTGAGATATTTACTTCTGGGACTACGAGGCGGTACCTCGCGAGTGCCCCTGTTAATTTCTTTTCTTGTTGTGTTGTTTGTTGTTATTGTTGTTCCTTAACTTTTAAGATGTTCTTTTCCTTATGTGTTGTAATTATCTTCCTATTTTCCTGTGTTGTTGCCTTCCCGTACATTGTTACTGTTTCATCTACCTGGCATTCCTTTTTATCATTTCACCTTCTGCCTTATTTCTTATATCCCAGTAGGGCCCTGACTTGATCTCGTCACTACTCTACCGAGGTTAGGCTTGGAACTTACTGGGTACCATTGTGGTGTACTCATACTACACTTCTGCACATGTTTTTATGCAGACCTAGGTACTTCTTATCAGCCTCGATAGTAGAGCGTTGGGCCACAGCTCGGAGACTTCAAGGTATATCTGCCAGCGACTGCAGACCTCGGAGTCCCCCTCTATCCTTATCATTTTGTCTTTCCTTTAATTCTCTTAGACTCTAATATATAGAGATATTGAGTATTTCCTTAGCGCTTGTGGCTTGTAACTATCGGGTTCTGGGGAGTGGTTTATGTTATGAATTGTAGATTTTACTTGTACATGCCGAGCGGCAGGTTACAATTATATATTTATCTGTTGATGTTGAGATTTTAGTCGTTATTTAAGTATCTTTTCCACATTTGTTAGGCTTACCTAGTCTTAGAGACTAGGCATTGTCACGACATCTTATAGAGGGAAATTTGTGTCGGTACAAGTTAGTATTAGAGCGTTCATAGGCGTTATGAGTCACAAGAAGGTTTAGTAGAGTCTCGCAGATCGGTACGGAGACGTCCGTACTTATCTTCGAAACAGAACTATTAGAAAAAAGTTTCATTTCTTTGATTCCTTGTCGTGCGAAATTGTTGACTTCAGGATTCTAAACTTCTGACTTTCTATTCTTTCACAGATGGTGAGGACATGTACCGCCGGATTAGATGACCAGACAACCGCGCCCCCTGCTAGAGTTGTGCGAGGTCAGGGACGGGGTAGAGTTCGAGGACATCCATGTGGTGCAGTCAGAGCACCCGCACGAGCTGCTATAGAGGAGCTCCAGTCGGAGCACAGGCACCTGAGACGCCTGCTACTATACTAGCTCTTTAGGAGACCCTTACCCAATTTCTGAGTATGTTCGGCACCATAACTCAGCCAGGGTTGATCCCACTTGCAACTGCTACATCTCAGGCCGAGGGAGGAGCACAGACTACCACCGCTCGCACCCCAGAGCAGCGGGTTCAGATCGACCAGGTTCCAAAGGTTATACCAGTGCAACCGGTAGCCCTAGTTCAGCCGAGGCTAGGGCAGCAGTTTCTAAGGACGAGCAACTCAGGCTCGAGAGGTACAAAAAATACCACTCTTCTATTTTCAATGGCGCGGAGTCAGAGGATGCCTAGAGTTTTCTTGAGGAGTGCCAAGGTATCCTCCGTACTATGAGTGTTGCGGAGTCGAGTGAGGTTTCTTTCACTATGTTTTAGCTTAGGGGAGTCACTTATCAGTGGTAGCATGCTTATGAGTTGGGTAGTCCAGCCGAGGCAGCTTCGCTCACTTGGACTCAATTCTCGGATATGTTCTTGAGGGAGTATGTTCCCCAGAGTCTTAGAGATGCATGATGCGTAGAGTTTGAGCAGTATATGGTTCCGTTTAGGGATTTGGCTAGGCATGCACTAGCCTTTGTTGCTATTGTTAGAGAGCGGGTCCGTCGATTTATGGATGGGCTCAACCCAAGAATCACACTTAGTATGGCCTGAGAATTAGAGATGGACATCGCATACCAGCAGGTTGTGGGGATTTCCAGGAGGTTGTAAGGTATGCTGACTCGGGAGAGAGAGGAGAGCGAGGCCAAGAGGTCTCGAGAGTTTGGCACATATAGTGGTACTAGTGCCCCATCTACGGCTCGTCATGGTAGGGGCTATGTGAGTCACCCTGTTCATTTAGCGCTTCCAGCCGCCAGCGATACTCCGGCCACTCCTAGGCCCTAGGCTCCTTATTATGCACCGCTATTATCTAGTGTACCTCCTACACGGGGTGCTTTCAGCGGTCAGTCTAGCCGATCTAGCTCGAGCCAGCCATAGCAGCCACATCCTCCGAGATCTTGTTTCGAGTGTGGTGACACTCTCCATATGGTGAGAGATTGTCCCAGACTTAGGAGGGGTACATCTCCACAGATTTCTTAGGCACCGCATGCCCGTCGGGTCCTCAGGCTATGGTTATAGCACCAGCTACCACTCCACCTGCTCAGCCAGCTCGAGGTAGAGGTCGGGCAGGTAGAGGTCGCCCTAGATGTAGAGGTCAGGCCAGATATTATGCTCTTCCTGCTCGGACGGAGGCAATTGCATCCGACTCTGTCATAAAGATGCATCCGTCTTATTTGATCCAGGCTCCACTTATTCCTATGTGTCATCTTATTTTTCTCCGTATTTGGGTGTATCCCGTGATTCTACGGATTCTCCTGTTTATGTGTCTAGACCTGTGGGAGATTCTATTGTTGTCGACTGTGTATATCGGTCGTGTTTGGTTGTTCTTAGTGGTTTTGAGACCAGAGCCGATTTATTATTGCTCAGTATGGTAGACTTTAATATTATTTTGGGCATGGATTGGTTGTCGCCCCATTATGCTATTCTTGATTGTCACGCCAAAACCATGACACTGGCTATGCTAGGATTACCATGGTTAGAGTGGAGAGGTACCTTAGATTATGTTCCTAGCAGAGTTATTTCATTTTTAAAGGCTCAGCGGATGGTTGAGAAGGGGTGTGATACGTACCTAGCTTATGTGAGAGAAGTTAGTGTTGATACTCCTGCCATTGAGTCAATTCCGGTAGTGAAGGACTTTCCAGATGTATTTCCGGCAGATCTTCCGGGCATGCCGCCTGACAGGGACACCGACTTTGGTATTGATTTGTTACCGGACACTCAGCCCATCCCTATTCCTCCATATCGTATGGCTCCGCCTGAGTTGAAGGAGTTAAATGAGCAGTTACTGAAGTTGCTTGATAAGGGCTTCATTCAGCCCAGTGTGTCACCTTGGGGTGCCCCAATCTTGTTTGTGAAGAAGAAGGATGGTTCTATGCGCATGTGTATTGATTATCGCCAGTTGAACAAAGTTACAGTGAAGAACATATATCCATTGCCTCATATTGATGACCTATTTTATCGGCTACAAGGTGCCAAAGTGTTTTCCAAGATTGAATTGCGTTCAAGCTATCATCAGTTGAAGATTCGGGATCCAGATTTCCTGAAGACTACTTTCAGGACACGGTATGGTCACTACGAGTTCCTTGTGATGTCATTTGGGCTGACCAACGCCCCAGCAACATTCATGAACTTGATGCATAATGTATTCTTTCCCTATCTTGACTCATTCATCATTGTGTTGATTGATGATATTCTGGTGTACTCCCAGAGTCGGGAGAACCATGAGCAACACCTGAGGACTGATCTTCAGACTTTGAGAGAAAAGAAGTTATATGCGAAATTTTCAAAGTGTGAATTCTGGCTAGATTCAGTGGCATTTTTAGGTCATGTAGTGTCGAGTGAAGGGATCAAGGTAGATCCGATGAAGGTTGAAGCAGTGCAGAGTTGGGCCAGACCGTCCTCAGCTGTGGAGATCCAGAGTTTTCTTGGTTTGGCGTATATTACCGTCGATTTGAAGAGGGTTTCTCATCTATTGCAGAACCTATGACCCGACCGACCTAGAAGGGTGCTCCGTTCAAGTGGACAGAGGAGTGTGAGGAGAGCTTTCAAAAGCTCAAGACAGCTTTGACTACAACCCCAGTATTGGTATTGCCTACAAGTTCGAGGTCTTATACTGTATATTGTGATGCGTCGCAAATTGGTCTCGGCGAGGCGTTGATGCAGGACGGTAGGGTGATTGCCTACGCGTCTAGAAAGCTGAAGGTGCATGAGAAGAATTATCCTGTCCACGACCTTGAGTTAGCACCTATTATTCATGCCTTGAAGATTTGGTGGCACTATTTGTACGGTGTCCCTTGTGAGAGCTACGACGATCACCGGAGTCTGCAGCATCTGTTCAAACAAAAGGATCTTAACTTGCATCAGCGGAGGTGGTTAGAGTTGCTTAAGGATTATGAAATCACCATTCTATACCATCCCGGGAAGGCCAATGTGGTGGCCAATGCCCTGAGTCGTACTACAGAGAGTTTGGGCAGCATAGAATACCTACGAGCAACATAGAGGCCATTGGCATTGGATGTTCAGGCCTTGGCCAACTAGTTTGTTAGATTGGATGTTTCTGAGCTGAGTCGAGTTTTGGATTGTGTGGTTTCTCAATCTTATATTTACAATCGTATCAGGGAGCGCCAGTATTATGATCCTCATCTGCTTGTCCTTCAGGACAAGGTTCAACACGGTGATGCCAAGGAGGTCACTATTGGAGATGATAGGGCATTGAGGATGCAGGACATGCTATGTGTGCCTAATGTAGATAGTTTGCGTGAGTTGATTCTCCAAGAGGCTCATAGTTTGTGGTACTCCATTCATCTAGGTGCCGTGAAGATGTATCAGGACTTGAGGCAGCGTTACTGGGGGAGGCGGATGAAGAAGGACATAGTGGAATATATAGTTCGGTGCCTAAATTGTCAGCAAGTGAAGTATGAGCATCAGCGGCCGGGTGGATTGCTTCAGAAGTTAGAGATTCCATAGTGGAAATGGGTGCAGATCACTATGTATTTTGTTGTAGGGCTCTCACAGACTCGGAGGAAGTTCGATGCAGTATGTGTGATTGTGGATAGATTGACCAAGTCAGCTCATTTCATTCCAGTGGCGACTACTTATTCTTCAGGGCAGATGGCTCAGGTTTATATTCGCGAGATTGTCAGGCTTCATGGCGTACCGGTATCTATCATCTCTGACAGGGGTACACAGTTTGCATTGTGGTTCTGGAGAGCCATACAACATGAGTTGGGCACGTGGGTGGAGTTGAGTATAGCATTTCACCCTCACACGGACGGACAGTCCGAGCGCACTATTCAGATATTAGAGGTTATGCTCCGTGCGTGTGTGACGAATTTCGGGGGTTCTTCGGATCAGTTCATGCCACACAAGAGTTTAATCTCATTTTATCAATGCGCAATCCCTTTCTCTACCGTTTGTTTTGCGTATCATAATAACTCTTGCATGGTTTAAACCAATATACAGTATCATAAGCTCTCGAATCTTAGCTTCCCCTACTTAAGCTGGCACACAACTTGGCATCGAAGACTGTTTACTCGGGTTACCGCAACATACTTGGAAATATGCAATCAAGTTAGCTCAGAACTCATGAAAGAAAATTATCTCAAACACCAGCAAACCCCAATAGCATAGTATAAAAAAATTATACCAGTAAAATTTCAGTTAACATCTTTCTACAAAAGCTACATTTCCAATCTGTTAAAATGCTGCCAATTGAAAAGTATACTACAGTGAAGTGGATCTCATTGTTGTGTAAGGCCCTATAGTTTTCTGATGATCTATCAATATGGAATCTTGAAACCATCACCTAAAGATCAACTTCATAAGTGTTTACCCGTAAAACGGTACAACTAAATTTATACAAGGTTACTAGATAGGTGAAATAATTTGATCGTGAAATAATAGATGAATTATATAAATATACAATACTTAGCCTTGAGATGGAGACGAAATAGCAAAATTAATAGTTCCGGGAGCAGGGCTTCAGGGAACAACAACAATGAAATCAAAAAGCAAGAAGATAAGATTATATTAAGCTTTGAATAGAGTGTAGCGTATGTGATAACTAGGGATTTTGACGTGTTTTATGCCCCTTCTTGCTTACGCTTTGATTATAAATTGTTACAAAATAGTCCCAAAAGGCTCATAGGTTGTGCTTGATTGCAGGTTTAATCGACAAAGTGACGAAATGTCAAAGATCGGCTCAAAAGGAGTGAAATCTGCACAAGTACCAAAAATAAGGCAAACTCAGGACAAACAGGCCTAGTGCGGCCGCACTACACTTTGTGCGGTCCGCACTAGGGAGATTCAGAGAGCACATTGTAAGGCATAAAACCTAGTGCGACCGCAGTCCATTCTGTGCGGTCCGCACTAGGTAGATTCAGAGAATGGCAAAACCAAGCTTCAAGCAACGCGGCCGCAGTACACATTGTGCGGTCCGCGGTGAAGGCTCCGCGGCCGCACTGCCATTGTGTGTGGTCCGCGGAAGAGAACTTCAGAGAGTTGAAATTGCCAAGGTTCAAAGCCATGCGGTCCGCGGTCATGTTTGTGCGGACCGCGCTAGCTGCCTCCGCGGCCGCGGTCCACTCTGCGCGGTCCGCGGAAGCCAAGTTCAGAGAGCCAGGATTTGAAGTCCTAGAGCCTAGTGCGGCCGTAGTCCATTTTGTACGGCCCGCACTGACCCCACAGGGGCATTTTTGTCCAGTTTTTCCAGCTTAGTATAAATAGAACCTTTTTCCATTTTTAGGGCATCAGTTATTTTATTTTAGCAGCTGCGCTCGTGAGAACATCATCTGTAGCCATTTTTGGCATCTTAGCTCAGTTTTAACGATAGGTTCTTGTATTTTACTTTAGTGTTTAATTAATATGTCTTCTTCTTCATCTATTTCTCTATTTTCTTCTTCAAGAATGAGTAGCTAAACCCATTATCTAGGGTTGTGGCTCAACCCTAGTGTGGGTAATTGATGGGTGTTGTGATTTAAGGTTAGATTGACTACGGGTGTTTGTATTTGGGTCAATTTTATGGTTTAATTTATGAATTGGTGGTTGCAAACACTGGTTTGTGCTAAGTTGACTTGTCTCTTCTTGAGAGAGAGAGCCTAAGTCTCCAAAATTGACCCAACAAGGAATTGGGATGGACTTAAGAGAATTGATAGTCCCAATTAAAGGGTTAAACCTCGAGAGAGTAATTACCCGACTTGAACCCTAGTTGCTTGAGCTAATTTGCCCACCCATTTGGTCTCGAGAGAGTCAATTGGGCAAAATCACTCTCTCTACCGAGAGGTGTGAGAGTGGGTAAAATTGTGCAACGATTATACATATTTCCCCAATCATGTCAATCAAGCTTTAGAAGCAATTACCCGTCAATTAGCCACCTAGGTGAAAGTCACTACCCTAGTGCCCCTTAATCCATTAGATACAACTCTTAGCAATTATCTCTTAGCGTAATCTAGTTTCAATTCTAATTAGTAGTTTTATAATAGTATTTTATAAAAGAAAACCCAAAAATGTTGGAAGTGACATTTGGAACAATTGCACGATTCTAGACTAGATAGATACATCAACTCCCATTCTAGCTCCTTGAGGAATTCGATCCCGACCCTCATATCGGGTAAAAGATATTGCGACCCTCTCCTCCTACCTTTTATTGGTGCGGAGTTGGTAGCGATCACTTTTTGGCGCCATTGCCGGGGAGCTAACGGTTTTGGCTATCTATTTAGTTAGTTTTGTGTGTTGTTCTTCTTTCATTCTTTATTACTAATTTGTGTGTGTGATTACTGCAGGTACCCAATGGCTTTAAATGCTAATGACCCTCTAGGAAATGTGCTTGCGGGGGAGGAGGTAGATGAAATTGGAGAGGATAAGGTGCCTCTTGTACCACCCGGACCACGACGAGGCCGCTAGGCCAATGCTAATGACAACGTTCCAGACCCTCCTCCGCCACCTCTAAGAGCGGTTCCTCGGGTGCTACCGAACCAAGGATATGCAAGTGCTATTGTCCCACCCAGAATTCGGGTGGGCAACTTTCAGATAACTAATGTGATGTTGACCTTACTTGAGCAGCGTGGGTATTTCACGACCGTTGCGGATCAAAATGCCTACAAACATCTAAAAGGGTTCGTGGATACATGTTGGGGTAGCAACCAGACGAATGTGTCCAAAGATGCTCTTAGGTTGAGACTTTTCTCGTTCTCACTTCGGAGAAAGGCATTAGATTGATTAGAGAGACTCCCCAATCATTCCATCACAACTTGGGATGAGTTGACAGATAAGTTTATTGCTAAATTTTTCTCACCCGGGCATATGGCGGCACTTCGAGATGAGATATTGGCTTTCAAGCAAGAACCCATGGAACCTTTGCATGAGATTTGGGAGCGGTTTAGAACAATGGTGAAAGAATGCCCAAACAACGATATGACTGAGGCGATGATTCAACAAACCTTCTACCGGGGCATCAATACTACAAATCAGTGCATAGTCAATCAATTGGCTGGGGGTAATTTCATGAAGTTGTCTTATGATGAAGCTTGCGAGATTCTTGATGAGATGGCGGATACATCTTCCGCATGGCAAAGCAGAGCGAATGTTCCCCAAGGTGACCCTACGGTCATCCATTTGCACAAGGTATTACATGACCATGGGCAGGCTATAGCGGAGTTGACAACTACTATGAACAAATTGGCTAAGGCACAGTTGCAACAAGTCCAAAACTCTCGCCAAGTGAATGCTATGGAAAGTGTTAATTTGCTTACCAACAAGAGTAGGCAAAGAAGGCAACAAAACCAAGGGAATTCCGATCAATTTGATGATGAGTGTGATGGGTTTCAAAATGATGGCTATGATGAGCAAAATGAAGAGGTACAATATGTTAACAACTATCAAGGCAATAGAGGCAACTCTTCAAACCAACAATGGCGACCCCAAGGTAATTGGGGCAATCAACAACAAGGTGGTGGTAATTGGAACAACAACAACCAAGGCGGTAATTGGGGGAACAACAATCAAGGCAAGCAAGGGCATTGGAATGGTAATAACAACAATTGGAACAACCATGGTCAAGGCAATTGGAACAACAATGGAAACCAAGGCAATCGGGGGCAAGGCTTTCAAAGGCCCCCAATGTACCAACAATCGAACAATCCACCCCCGTTCCCTTCTAAAGGATCTAGTTCTTCGGGTAATGATATGGGATGAATAGAAATGATGTTCGAACAAATGATGAAGAAGAACCAAGATTCCGATGCTCAATTGGCTTCCCACAATACCTCCATTCGGAATTTGGAGGTGCAATTAGGCCAAATCTCTCAATCGTAGAATACTCGCCCAAAGGGTGCTCTACCAAGTGATACGGTAGTGAACCCTAAGGGTGGGAACAATCATGTGATGGCGGTTACAACACGAAGTGGGAGAGGCAGTGATGTGCATGCCTCGAAAGATAAGCAAGTTGTGGATGATGATGTTTAGTTGCATGAAAATGATGTTCCTTTGGTAGTTGAAGATGTGGTTGAGAATGAGGTGAACAATGATGTGAGGATTGACATTGATGATGCCGAGGTGGAAACTCAAGAGGCCGTGAACCCATCTAGGGAGCACATAATTGACATGCCGGAGCCGGTGGTGCCAAAAGCCAAGGCACCTTTGCCTAGACCACCCCCCTATCCTCAAAGGCTAGCCAAGCTGAAAAGTGACAACCAATTCAAAAAGTTCATTGACATGATGAAGAGCTTATCCATTAACGTGCCTTTGGTGGAGGCTTTGGAGCAAATGCCTGGTTATGCTAAATTCATGAAAGATTTGGTTACAAAGAAAAGATCAATGGACTGCGAAACTATCAAGATGACCCACCAAGTTAGTGCCATAGTACATTCAATGGCCCCGAAATTAGAGGATCCCGGTGCTTTCACCATCGCCTGCACTATTGGTAGTGCAGACTTTGCCAAAGCTTTATGTGATCTTGGGGCTAGTATCAATTTAATGCCCTTCTCAATTTTCAAGACTCTAGGTATTGGGCCACCAAGGCCAACTTCCATGAGATTACAGATGGCAGATAGATCAATGAAGCGTCCTTTGGGTATAGTTGATGATGTGCTTGTCCGGGTGGACAAATTTATCCTGCCGGCGGACTTTGTGATTTTGGATTGTGAGGTGGACTATGAGGTCCCAATTATTCTAGGGAGACCTTTCCTTGCAACGGGGAAGGCATTGGTTGATGTTGAAGCGGGTGAACTAACTTTTCGAGTGGGGGATGAGAAGGTCGTTTTCCATGTTTGCAAATCCATGAAGCAACCCAATAGCACCGAGGTGTGCTCATTTGTGGACATTGTCACAATTGTAATAGTGGATGACACAAGTGCTATGATTAACGTGGAGGATCCCCTTGAGGCCGTGCTCTTAAATCTTGATGTCAATGATGATGCAAGCAAAGTGGAGTGTGTCAATGCCTTATATGGTATGGGCTCTTATTCCTATGAGCCAAGAAAATTGTCTTTGGATCTTGAAAATCGGAAAACTCCACCAACCAAACCATCAATTGACGAGCCACCGGTGTTGGAATTGAAGCCACTTCCTCCACACCTCAGGTATGAATTCTTGGACTCTAATTCAACTTTACCAGTTATTCTTTCTTCTTGCCTGACTAACATGCAGGTTGAGGCCACTTTGGCGGTGCTTCAAAAGCGAAAAAGGGCAATTGGATGGACTCTAGCGGATATTCGGGGAATAAGCCCGCATTTTGCATGCACAAGATTATTTTGGAGGATGATGCAAGGCCCTCCTTGGAACATCAAAGGAGGCTCAATGAAGGAATGCAAGAAGTGGTGAAGAAGGAAGTGATCAAGTGGCTAGATGCAGGGGTGGTGCATCCAATCTCCGATAGCTCATGGACTTCTCCGGTGCAATGTGTGCCGAAGAAGGGTGGAATGACTGTGGTGACAAATGACAACAATGAACTTATTCCCACTCGGACCATTACCGGGTGGCGGGTATGCATGGACACCAGAAGCTAAATAAGGTGACCCGCAAGGATCATTTTCCTTTGCCATTCCTTGATCAAATGCTTGATCGCCTTGCGGGACGAGCTTTTTATTGCTTTTTGGATGGATATTCGGGTTATAATCAAATCTTAATTGCTCCGGAGGACCAAGAGAAGACCACATTCACCTGCCTATATGGTACATTTGCTTTTTCTCGGATGCCGTTCGGGTTGTGCAATGCTCCGGCGACCTTCCAACGATGCATGATGGCTATTTTCACCGATATGGTGGAAGACATTTTGGAGGTCTGTATGGATGATTTTAGTGTGGTTGGCGATTCATTTGAAGAGTGTTTGGGAAATTTGGATAGAGTCTTGGCCTGATGTGAAGACACAAATCTCGTTCTTAATTGGGAAAAATGCCACTTCATGGTTGAAGAGGGCATAGTGTCGGGTCATAAAATTTCTAAGCATGGGATTGAAGTAGACAAAGCCAAAATTGAGGTGATTTCAAGGCTTCCTCCCCCCACTTCCGTAAAAGGGGTGAGAAGTTTTCTTGGGCATGCGGGGTTCTACCGGCGATATATCAAGGATTTTTCGAAGGTTGTGAATCCCCTTTGCAAGTTGCTAGAGAAAAATGCTAAGTTTGTGTTTGATGAGAAATGCATGGAGGCCTTTGTACTTCTTAAGCACAAGTTGACCACCACCCCGATCATTACCGCACCCAATTGGAGCTTGCCTTTCGAGCTCATGTGCGACGCGAGTGATGTTGTGGTTGGGGCAGTTTTGGGTCAAAGAGTGAACAGAATGTTTCATCCAGTGTACTATGCGAGCAAGACTATGAATGAATCTCAACGGAACTACACAGTGACGGAGAAGGAATTGTTGGCTAATGTTTTTGCCATGGAAAAATTTCGGCCGTATCTTATGGGAGCCAAAGTCATAGTGCACACCGGCCATGCCGCCCTTAGGTATTTGATGACCAAGAAAGATTCCAAGGCAAGGTTGATGCGATGGGTGTTACTTCTTCAAGAGTTTGATTTGGAAATAGTGGACCGGAAAGGTAGTGAAAACCAAGTTGCGGATCATTTGTCTCGCTTGGAGGAGGAAGGAAGGCCGTGTGATGGCTTGGAGATCAATGACACATTCCCCGATGAGCAACTACTTTCTGTGTCAATGTGTGATATGCCATGGTTTGCGGATATTGCTAACTTCATTGTGACTGGCATCATCCCGTATGAGCTCTCTTCTAACCAAAGGAAGAAGCTCAAACGGGATAGTCTGGACTTCTATTGGGATGAGCCATACTTGTTCAAGATTTGCAGGGATGGTGTGATTCGAAGGTGTGTCCCGGAGGGAGAGCAAGTGAGTATTTTGGAGGCTTCTCATTACTCCCCCTATGGTGGCCATCATGGAGGGGTGAGGACGGCTTCGAAAGTTTTGAGTTGTGTTTTCTATTGGCCAACCTTGTTCAAAGATGCAAGTGATCTAGTGAAAAGATGTGATCAATGTCAACGAGCAGGTGGGATTTCCAAGAAAGATGAGATGCCTCCGAACACAATTCTCGAAGTTGATATCTTTGATGTATGGGGTATCGATTTTATGGGCCCTTTTGTTAGCTCATGTGGTAACACTTACATTCTTGTAGCGGTTGATTATGTGTCAAAATGGGTTGAGGCCGTGGCCTTGCCCAACAATGAAGCTAGGAGTGTGGTGGCATTTCTAAAGAAGAGCATTTTCACAAGGTTTGGTACACCGCGGGCAATCATTAGTGATGGAGGATCGCATTTTTGTAATAGAGCTTTTGATACTTTGCTTACCAAGTATGGTGTCAACCACAAAGTCTCTACACCTTATCATCCTCAAGCAAGTGGCCAGGTTGAAGTGTCTAACAGGGAGATCAAGAGTATTTTGTCCAAGACCGTCAATGCCAATAGGACTTATTGGTCTAAAAAGTTAGATGATGCTTTATGGGCTTACCAGACCGCTTACAAGACCCCGATCGGTATGTCACCGTACCGGTTGGTGTTTGGGAAAGCATGTCATCTACCAGTGGAGTTGGAGCGTAAATCCATGTGGGCCTTGAAAAACTTAATCTTGAGTGGGAAGTTACGGCTAATCTTCGTGTTGAACAACTCAATAAACTTGATGAATTCCGGTTCCATGCATACTCTAGTTCGTCCTTGTATAAGGACAAGATGAAGTACCTTCATGACAAATATGCTCGTGGAAAGGAGTTCAAAGTTGGTGATTTGGTCCTCTTATTCAATTCTCATCTAAGGTTGTTTCCAGGAAAGCTGAAATCAAAGTGGAGTGGACCATTTGAAGTTGTATATGTGACCCCGTTTGGTGCTCTAGATTTGAAGAACAAAAGTGGTGAAGTCTTTAGAGTGAATGGGCACCGTGTCAAGCATTATCTTTGGAAGTTTGATGATAGCCATGTGGTGGCTGTTGTTCATTTCAAATGATGTGATGGTAACCTGCGTCGTGCCGCGACGTTAAATCAGGCGCTTCTTAGAAGGCAACCCATGTGTTTTTCTTTTTGTTTTCTTTGATTTTTCTTCGTAGTATAGGATTGATTTTTGGGCTAACTGATTGTGAGATGTTGTAGGGATTGAGTTGATGCAGTGCACGGCATAATGGCAAAATTGTTCAGTCTCTGAAGTTTCCAGTGTGGCCGCACTATACTTTGTGCGATCCGCACTGGTGTGAGCCAATGTGAGGACTCTCTGAAGTTTGCCACCGCGGCCGTATTACATTTTGTGCGGACCGCAGTGGACCTCTGCGGCCGCGGTTTGTTTTGTGCGGACCGCAGAGGCTGCCTTCTCAAACTTCTTCTAAACAAACCCAACGCGGACCGCGGTCCGTTTTGTGCGGCCGCGCTGGTAGGTGAGAATGGGTCCCACGGTTGTTCTATAAATAGACCTCAGGGACCCCTGTTTACACTTTTCGCGAATTTGAAACTCAGAGAGACTAAAACACTGTTCATCCCTCTTCCTTGCTCATGAATTCTCGTTTGCTTTGTATGATTCTTTCCTGCTCAATATCTGGTAACATTTCACCCGTTTCTTTTAGTTAATTGTTTAATTCCATTTCATTTTTAATTTTGTAGACTTAGTGAGCATAATTGAACTGGGTAATTGAGTAGGGACCATATCTAGGTAAAAATTTGAACTAAAATGCAAAATCCCAAAACCCTAACTCAGTGCCAGGTTTGGGCACGCACCGCGGACCGCGATCGTGTTTGAGCGGTCCGCGGTAGTCTCAACGCGGCCGCATTACCACTTTCCGCGGGCCGCGGTGGTGAGATTCAGAGAGTTGTTTTTAGCGACCTTAGACTTGTGGGGACTGCGGTCATTTCTGTGTGTTCCGCGGTGGCCTCAGCGCGGCCGCACTGCCATTTCGTGCGGTCCGCACTGGCCTATTCCTGCAACTGTGTCTGCAACTTTCTGCTTCTGTTCTGCAATTCATTATACATATCTGTCTCACTGTCTCTGCTGATACTAACAAAGTTAGATGTTTGTGCCTGCAGATAATGGTTAAACAACCTGGGAGAGGTGTTTCCTCCTGAGGAGGCAAAGGATCAAAACAACCCGGGAGAGGTGTTTCCTCGAGGGGGCAAAGGAAAGAGAATAGTCAAACTCACTCCCCAAGCTCGGAAAAACATAAAACAAACCAGGAAGCTGATAAAAGCCGCAGATAGAGCGGCTTCCCATTCGTCGGGGAGTGAGTATCAACCGTCAAGGGATGTCTCTTCCGACTCAGTCCCAACTCATATCGTCACCAACTTCCAATTGACTGATGATACTCCTCCTCCATCACCCAATATTCGGAGGCCAGTTAATCTCGTTTCTGATTCATCCGAGGGGTCGGCAGCCGGTAGTGGGGACGACTCCACCTCCCCCACAGCTTCATTATCTGGGGAGAGTGCAGGCGGAGATGAGGAGGAAGTGCAGGGAGCTGGGGGTGGTGAGCCTCAGGTGGGAGGCATCGCCTGAACTAGGAAGCCCGATGTTTGGGAGGACAGATTTGTGAGCCAAGTGGCATATCATAAGTTTAGGGAGTGGTGGCCGGTGAGGCATTTGATACCGGTGAGGAGTTTTAGTGACAAAGACTTACTACCCCACAACCCTGACGTGCAGAGGCAATTTAGAACTAGACTGGGTTGGGAATATTTATGGAGAAATGTATAGATGCAAATGAACATATGATCAAGGAATTTTATTCTGATGTGGCCCACATCGTCAAGGGTTCCAACGTGACCAAGGTTCGAGACAAAAAGGTGTTGTTCGACGGGCAGTCTCTAAATGATTATTTGGGGTTCAATGAAGAGGACGAGACTCTATATCTGGCAAAGTTGGAGATGGGCGACGGGGTCCGTCCATGGTTAGCTCAGTACCTGGCAATCCCAGGTACCGTTCCTGAGTGGTTGACTGTGGGGGTAAAAATACTGAGGACGACCCTAAACTTTGAGGCTAGGGGTTGGTTGACTTTTATTTGCAGTTGGTTGAACCCTACTACCCATGACCATACCATTCCTCTCCACCGGGCTGTATTGGTTGCTTCCATCATGGCGGGATACCCCATCAATGTGGGGAATGTGATGACCCGCATTATCTCCTTAGTGGGTGCAGAGCACGACCGGAACTACCCTTACCCCAACACCCAACTGGTTAGTCTGAAGAGCCAGTTGTGGTAGAGGCCTCCACTGAGCCCGCCTCCACAGTTGCTGACATGCCTCCCGGACCTTCCACTACTGCTGACTTGCCTCCAGGTCCTTCTACCTCAGCTGGCCCGGAGATTCCATCTTTCCGGGCCCATCCTATCACTGCCCACCGGCTGAGCCAGACACTTCAGAGCCTGAACAACTTGATGTATACTGCTTCTTCCAGGTTGTCTACCTTGACCTCTACTATTGAGGCTCAGCCGGCACCACAGCCAGCACATGTCCCATAGTCCATTGAGGATGCATTGAAGAAGATTCTAGAAAACCAGGAGAAGATCCTCAGTACCCAGGCTGCCTTGGCTAAGGCAGTGGATTCACATGGCCAGGCTCTAAAGGAGCTTGTCAAGGAGCACAAGAAGCTGCGCAAGACACGGGCCTCCAGGGAGTTCGTGAAGGAGTTGAGGGTGGATGTGGATAGACTGAAGGCAGACCAGCTGCCTTTAGAATTATTATTTGAGGACCCAGCTCCAGTAGCAGTTCCAGTAGCAGCCACAGACCCAGAGCAGATACAGAGGCCTCCAAAGAAGAGGAGGAATATCCCTAGTGCAGCTAATGCCATCATCCAGTTGGCGGACCCACCAGAGATTTCCTCCAGTCAGCCACAGGATGTACCAGATCCACAGCCGGTCCAGATCTAGTCCCAGGTCCCAGCAGCTGAGCAGCAGGATACCGGGAACCAGTCTGAGGTTCCCGAGCATACCGAGGACCCAGGGACCATTCATGATCCTATGCAGACGGACAAGGCTTAGGGAGTCTTCATATCCTTTACTTATACGTTTTGGTGCTTATTTTGTTAGTTGGCATTGGGGACAATGCCAGCTTTTTTGATGGGGTGCGCCCTGCATATTTTGTTTGGATGACTGTATATATGGATCACTTTTATGCTTTCTTGATTTTTCATTTGGTCTGTATATAATCTTACATTTAGTTACTTTTATCGTACTTTTTATCTTTCCTTTGGTCTGTATATAAAGTTACATCATTGTATATATTCATTCCCCGTTGTATATTCACTCCTCTATTGTACATATTCATTCTATTTTCTATTTTCGCAAAAAATTTTTATTTTTAGCTTCTTATATAGGCTCATAGCCTTTGTTTTGTTTTGGACGTTTTAATAAGCCTTTGATTTTCTTAATGCCATGGTTCTTTCCAAAGGTGGAGTATTGTGTGAACCGGGTGGCTCTTCCCAATGATAGATGGCGTGACAACCTTCTTAAGGGTTTGAGTCCGTTTTTGTTTTTGTTTTTGGTAGTTTATAGTTAAGGGTACCTCAAGCAAAGCTTCACTTGGGCCTAGCACATTTGCCTTTGANTACTGCTCCTAGGGAACTTCCCGCTTACTTATGATAACCACTGGTTCGCTCCGCCCCGACACCGGGCATAAAGGACTCTCGAAGACTTCGAAACCCCGAGCTGTCCTCCGGGCCCTTCGAGGTGAAGTTACATAATGCCTTGCCGATCGTAAAATTGGTCCTTCCGATCTTAGCCGCGTACACATTTTAATTTATATTTGTAACTTGATAAAAACACAATTTACATTATAGCAATTCACTATGTCTCGTACTTTTGTTGGATGAAATCAAAATATGTTGCATAAGTTATTTTAGGAAGCACAGAAGTGCAAAAAAAATTGTGGAAAAGAATACATATATTATGACAAAATTTGGAAGCGTGAATTTAACGAAGTAAGCACTTGTACAAGCACAACTCAAGATTGAGAAGAAACGGTCCTTTCGTCACATGCAAAGGACAATTCGATACATTAAGCTAGGGGTGTTTAACGGGCCGGGTTGACCTATTTCCGGACCGGCCCAGACCGGTATTAGCCCGGACCGGCCGGACCAGTGATAGGGGGCCGAGTAAAGCTGGATTTGGGGGGTTAGGGGGTTAGGACGTTTATATTTTTCTTATCGGTTAACCGGACCGGTCAAACCCGATCAAGGGAAAACATTGCTGAACCGGTTAACCGGACTGGTTCAACGATTATTTTTTGGAATTTTTTTTTTGAAAATCCATTTGACCGTTGGAAACGATCAGCTTCCAATTTGACTGTTGCCCAACGGATATTTTGCACGAATAGCCCTTTTTGGGGCAATTATTTTTAAAAAAAAATAACACTTTAGGTAATTACTAATTTAGCCCTTTGAAAAACTATAAATACACCCTCCCTACCCCATCTTCTTCATTTCTTCACTCATCTCTCATTTCTCAAACTCAAATTCTCAACAAGGTAAATCATGCCCCGTACTTGTAGAGTGCGCTCATATGTTTGGGAACGCTTTGAGGTGGTAGAAGAAAATGAAGAAGTTCACAAAGAAAAGTGCAAGAACTGTGGTCGAGTCTTAAATCTTCGTCTAAAGTGGGTGGGCACAGGCTGTTTGAGGAGGCATATGAAGAGTTGTCTTGAGTGTCCTACAGAAATTCTTATTTAAGTTGATTTGAGACAATTTGTGTTATTTTAAAATTATTAGACGTATTTATGTTTAATTTTTTAGTTTGTTAGATTAATTTGAAGTATTATTATGCAATGAAAATTTGAAATGAAACTATGAAAGCTTTTCAAGTTTAATTCTTATATATCAAGTTATTATAACACTCTGGTGTCCAGTATAAGATTTATGCTATAAGTTATATTTTTTTCATGTTCATTGTATTATCTTAAATTCGTAATGAATTTTTCAAATATAAGGGTCTTAAAGCCTTTGAAATTTATTCAAACACTCTTTTTATAAGATTATTTTTTTATTTTATATTTTTACTTTATAGTAATATAAATTATGATTGTTATACAAAATACAAAAAATAAATAAACCCGGCCCGGCCCCTTAGACCCAGAACCGTTCCGGTTCAATATTTATTGGATGGGCCCGGACCCGTTAAACCCGGTATGGAAAAATCGGTAACCGGCCCGGATTGGTGATCGGCCGGTCACTTTTTTCCTCGACCCGGACCGGCTCGGCCCACCCCTTTGACACCTTTACATTAAGCTTTCACTATGCACATTTTGTTAAAACTATATGATATTTATGATACACAGTTTTATCTTATATTTTTGCAAGAGACTATTTCTGAAATTTAACTCAGTAATTTCTCCTCTGGTCACCATCAGCTTGTAGAAATTAAGCAAAATTCTAACTCCCATAAGTAGCAGGAAAAATTATTGGGTTTTATTTATTAAATAAAAAAGGTGTGAATAGAAAATAGTGAAAAAAGAAATAGAGGAAAACGAAATTTTGAATTGGTTCCTTTTACGAAGTAACTTTGTCCCTCATCACATAAGAAGAGAAAAATTCTTGTGCTTATATATATAGAAGCACTTTTTCTAGCTCTTAAAAAGTTGAGACGAGAGCAAGCATCGCGCTGTCGTCGTCCCTCGGCTTCGACTTCAAATTTGGTCAATTGATTTGATTGATAATTTTTTTTGGACATAATTTATTTTCCTTTTCCGTTATTTATCTCTTTCCAGATATTTTTCGCGTAGATTTTATGTATTAAATTCACAGTTAATTTCCTAACGGTCATTTGCGAATTTAAAATTCGCGGCTAAATAGAAATACAAAATATTTCTGCCGAAATGATACCTTATGTGAACAGGTACCTTCGCACCTATAACCCAGAATATTTGACTATAAATTCAGAGACTTTGCTTCATTTTTCCACCACCGAAAATCTGAAAACTCTCCCTTCTTTCTTCTACATTTCTGCATTGGTTTTTCAAAGCAAAAAGTAAACATTAAATGTGATTTGCTCAGCCATTTGATTTGGCCGAAATTCTGCCATTTATAGTGCCGCTATTACAAAATTGAGAGGAATACTTGGGCAAATATGTGGGGATTAAATTTCTTGAAGACAACACAAAAAACTTATGGGCTCGAAATTTTTGTGATTCTCTTTATTAAACTAATTTTTCATGTCTTTTAACACAGTTTACTAACAAATATATCAACATTCAATTGGTTGATTACTACTGTCCGCACATTTCCAGAAATAACAAAATCAAACAAAGATACCTGTTTCCAAGAAAACGACGAATCCGATTTAATATCTCATTTTCAACATGCAACACTCAAAAGAGTGTTAACATCCACTTGTGCCTTGCCCCATTGTTCCTCCTCCACCAACTCCAGTATCTCTGCTCTTAAAATTATTCTTTTTAGTTAGATTATATCTGAAATATTGAGAATTTCTTGCATTTTAGTATTTGGAAAGCATTGGAGTGTAAAAAAGAGAACTTTTCAGAGACATGGCTACTTCAGCAGTCTCTGGAAACTCAATTTCATGCACAACTTCCATTTCAAGCATTTCTAGCTTCAACAATTTCAGAAACAGAAACCCAAATCTTTTGTTGGGTAGAAGGAGTTTTTTATTGTATAATTGGAGAAGAAGAAGCTTCTATGTCTGCAACGTGGCTAGTGATCAAAAACAGAAGATGAAGGATTCTTCCTCTGATGAAGGTACTGACATAATTTTCATTGGTAATTTACTAAATTTTTTGAACTTTTGGGCTCGTGTGTTAGAGTCTACAACAACAACAACAACGTAACTCAGTGGAGGGCATATATGGAAATTTAAATAATTATTTGTGGGACCCAGGTTGAATGTAGGCAGGGGAAAATTAGTTATAAGTATAGCAGAGGGGGTAGAGTATTCTTTATGCGGAAGTTGTCAAGTCTTAGCTCTTTGTTCTCATCTCCCTTCTTCTATATTTCTCATCTCCAATTCTGTATCAGTCTAATTCTCATCCCCTTTCTTCTTAGATTTCTGTTGCTTTATCCTTACTATCGTTAGCATCTACATTGTAATTACAATTACTGTTGAGTTAATATAATCAGTTGGTTGGGTGTAATATCGGATTTGTTACATTGGTGCTTTCATCCAGAGGTCTCCAATGGAGGACGAAAAAGTACTCAAGGCTTTCATTGATAATTCAATTCGTGATTCAGTTCAACAAATGAAGGATTCAATTTCTAAGGATCTAGCTGAACTTCGTTCTGTATTGTTGGAGGTTATGGGGAAAAAGTCTATGACCTCTTTTCAACCCCGAGATACAGCTATGGACGCCAAATTATTGGGGTTTCGAGGCGAGAATCCGGAGGCTTGGATATTCCAAGCAGAACGTTATTTCGATTTTTAGGCGTCGTTCTACCTCGAAGGTGAAGCATTGGAATGGTACGGGTGGTTAGTTAGAAACAATCAATTAATTGATTGGCCACATTTTGCTGATAAGGTGAGAATTCGATTTAAACAGAAAGGGCCCGTGTCAGCGGAAGGGAGATTAGCGAAACTCCGGCAAGTAACCTCTATGGCTGAGTACGAAAGTCATTTTGAAGCTATTTCGTCGGAGTTGGGTGGGTTAGATGTACTTTCTCCAGGCCTTGCATATGTTCCTCCACAATGGAGCAGTATAACCACCTCACAATTGCCGCAATACTGTGGTGAGCAGTCTGATTGCGAAAGCAGTATCAATGCGTGCAAGATCTTCGATGAATTGTTTGATAGGTCCAAAGATGCGACTTCTCTTAGTACATCTGCCAAGCTTGGTCAGCTTACGATTCAGGATCCGCACAAGGTGAGTAAGCTGACAATACATACCACTAAGGCAACTGCTTGCAATAACGACTCTAACACTGAAGCGAAGAATGATGAGGCAAAAATTGTTCCCATTAAAAACGAACCTCTAGACTTTGTTGCTGCAATTGCAGAGAAGCCTTCATTGCGGATTAATTCTACATTCTGTATTCCCTATGACATAGTCGTGTTTGATAGTCACAAAGTTTTAGAAGGTTGTTGGAATAATTTACTTGTTGGAAATTCCAGCAAAGTATGCCTTTAACGTCGACAAGGGCTTGCTGGATGCTTGGAGGAGATGCCTTGTATTCTTTGCGCTTGCAGTTATGCCCAGCTTATAAGCAGAGGTATATGTTATCACTGCAATGCACTTTGTCATGATGTACTTATAACAACTTTGCATCAATTTTTCCCTGTTCAATTCGGATTAGAGTTTCCATTTGATCCTGGATCTAATTTGCTTACCACATCCATTGGAGTAGCAAGAGATTGTGATGCTTCGGGAAACTTAAAGCCTGATAAGTTCATAACGTTAACCTTGTGGAATTCTTGTATTAAACCTTTGAAACTTCAGTTGAGACATATTGTTGATGCATGTGCTTGGGTGCCAATAGAATGTGTGGGCAAAAATATTCTAATACAAGTTGTTATTGCTGGTACATATGCTAATGCTGCCATTACTGATGGATTTCTGAGAAAACTTGGACAGATACATGTATGCAACATCATCTTCTTGATAATTATCAACTTTGGTTTTATGTTGGATGGTACTTCTCCTTCTACTGTCCATTTTCTTATTGACACGGGGAAAGAGGTGGTTGTGCTATTATAAACATCGGGGTGAATGCTTCATTGGGTGTCATGTATGAAGTTTTACAACTTGCAAGTGGACTGGTTAATCCCACTGTCATTATTCTGGTTCTTCAATCTGAAGTTGTCCTATTGGAAAGGGAGGAATGCCTTGGACACGTTCTTGCAAGCCTCACTGGAGAAGGAACCGCATTAGATAGATGTTGTGAGATTATTGAGTATCATCAACTGGAGCCATTTACAGCCACTCCTCGAGATAATATTCTTCAGAGACTTGAGATTTTGGAAATTCTCGCAAAGACCCGGGAGCAACCACAACTTGGTTTAGTTGTCTATGTCAACAATGATCAACTTGGTGTTCCTTGCAAGCATGAAAAGATGCACAATTTTAAATCATATAACTGTCCATATGTTGGGTCGGAGTGCTCTATGGTGTTTCTTCATTTGGCACTTCATTTATATGAGGCAGTGACTAGGCAAAAACTCAGGCATCCTCGTTTTGACGCTTTCCGGGATAGATTATATGCTGGGGGTGATTATCAGATGGTTGAAATTTTTTTCAACATTCATAGATATGAAATTTTGTCTGCTATGGATAATGTCTACACATGCATAAACCAATTCAAAGTTCTATTCTGGTGGAGGACTGCATTGATTTACCAAACACTAGAAGAGGAGTATAGTACACTAATTCATGGTCCACCATATCAAGTTGGCTAATAGTTCTGGAAAATAAAAAGAGGGTCATCGGAGATTATTGGGCTAAGCAGTCCCTAAAGAAAGTGTTGGTTTGGCATCATGACTTCATTAACCTTCTGAAAGATAAACGTGCCACCAAAGAGAGTGAGAAGAACAGTGCATATGCAAAGGAAGTTGATATTATTTTATGGATTCGTATGACTTCGGCTGATGGGTTCCACTTCTATAGAGCAAGGTTCAACAAATAACATTACTCTACCCGAACCTTGAGGACAAGGTTCTTTTTGAGGCGGGAGGTATTGTTGTGAAATTAGTGAGTAACTCAGTGGAGGGCATATATGGAAATTTAAATAATTATTTGTGGGACTCAGGTTGAATGTAGGCAGGGGAAAATTACTTATAAGTATAGCAGAGGGGGTATAGTATTCTTTATGCTGAAGTTGTCAAGTCTTAGCTCTGTGTTCTCATCTCTGTTGTTCTATATTTCTCATCTCCAATTCTGTATGAGTCTAATTCTCATCCCCTTCTTCTTAGATTTCTGTTGCTTTATCCTTACTATCGTTAGCATCTACGTTGTAATTAAAATTACTGTTGAGTTAATATAATCAGTTGGTTGGGTGTAATATCGGGTTTGTTACACCTATCAAGAAGACAATTCCAATTTCTCTTCCTCTTCATTCTGTGTTCTCTCAGCTAGAATCGAGCATAGATTCATATCTTTCTCCCTCGATCTCGATCTACTAAAACATGGACTTGCAAGCACCTTAAGGTTGAAGTCTTGAAGATAAAGTAGGCGATCAATAGATAATTAACTGTACCAACCAATCTGCTTATCGACAAACTTAGCATCTCAAAATTTTGTCAGTTTGGATATCGATCCAAGGGTAATACAATCATATTCACTCTAAGATCTTAAGAAGCGTGCTAAATTGATCATCAGTATCACACTTGTCCTCAAGGGTAGTACAATCATATTCACTCTAAAATCTTAAGAAGTGTGCTAAATTGATCATCACTATCACACTTGTCCTCAGAAACATGGATGTCGATTAGATTCATGATAAATTGTGAATTGGAACTATGGAGACTCAAAAATAGAATCAACTCAGTAAAACCACATGCTTTACAACAGCTATCAATTAAAACAAAAGCAACGGCAAAAACGCTTAAGGTGTATGTCACCTAGAGAGTAGCAAGATTTTCTTCAGAAGTTCAAAGAGAACAAGTATGTCTCTCGCTTTAAATGATATAAATACGTCTTTTAATCTGGCGATGATAAGTATTAACATGAAAAGTAGAGCATCCCAATCTTGAGGGAAAACAAAAGACTGAATCTCATTTGAAGTAGTTTTTTTTTCTTAGAGAGATTATGTTCGATTTTTAAGTGAACCATAAGATGATCTAATGAGAACATAAAGACATGTAGAACGCATAACATATTTTAGAACTTAACACGTTCAAAGTTAACACTTTCAAAGACACGTTGATGTTCGACGAAAAATGCATATACTTACCCATTATTGCCTCACATTCTAGTACTTTTAATCATCTTTTGAGTATTAATTATATTACTTTTGTTAGGTTCAAGGTTTCACGTATTAATTTTGATGATAACAAACCAATACAATTATTAATCAAAGAACATTTACTTGTGGTAATCTTATTTTTATAGGTTTATTCAAGAAAGAAGATGCTGGTAAAGATCCAAACAAATATGGAAAAGAGATATCATGTGAAGAATTTATCAAGGAAGATTATTTTCAAAGATTTGATCTCCAAGCATCATAGAATGAATAATATTTGAAAGTGAAATTTCAAATATTGAATGGCTTACTACAATATCAGAAGAAGAATCTACAGAGATTATGTATGTGAAGTTTTTCAACATCTTGAAAGGATAGTTGCTAAAATCGTGGAGAAGATCTATTATGGAAGAGATACTACAAGACCACGGAAGAATATATTTTTATGAAAAGAAAATATATTATGGGTGTATTATATTCTATATTATGGAAAGAGATTATTTTTCAAGATCAAGAAAGGAGTCAAAGATTTATTGAGATCTATCAGAAAGGAAATATTTTATTAAGAAAGATATTTTTACCAGGACAAGTATTACAAGGAATTGGAAGTCTTGAATTTAAGGAATGTTGCACAAAGATGCTTATTATTCAAAATATTTACTACGGGATGAGACAGAAAGTACTATTCTTATGGAAATTCAATTATGGAAAGAAGCATGAGTTACTGGAATCAATCAAGAATACTACAATCATGGAAAAGTAAATCATGGGGATTTTGATTGAATCATCATGACTATTCTCATGTAAATATTCATAAAGATATATATTGTAGAGAATTATTAATCATGGATCTATTCGAGGAAAGAATTGATATTGGCATCATGATTGGAAATTCAAATTGTCCAATTCAAAAGGAAAGTTTGCATTAATAGAAGATATCCAAATCTGCCTAATAGAAGTCACGTGCATATCTACATATGAAGACTTGATGGCTTACAAGAAAAGATCTTTTATACAAAAGGCATTAAATGATATGTCCTTGATTAAATGTTTTGCAGTATGTAAAGATTTCTTTAATGGATATTCGTTTGTACTCAAAGAAAAGAGTAGTTACTCTTCAGCATTAGATTAATCGAGACAAGGATTGTGATCATGTTCAAAAGGGCAAGAAGCAGTAAAGGAAAGTTGGAGCAGCAGCAAAGGAAATCCTTTTCCAAAATAAGAAGACCGCTGCAACAGCTAGAATATTCAACGACCAAGTATAAAAGAGAAGATACTTGCAACAGCAAACTCACGCAGCCTTCTATACAATTGTCTATCCAACTACAAGTTCTTTATTCTACTCTTAACAAGCATTGTAATTCACTTTAGTAAATTTACTGTGTACACAAAAGAGAGAAGAGAGACAGAAAAATATTGGAGAGGCAGTGTGTCTGAGAGGTTGTGTCATTGTTCGTTTCTTTGGTGAGCGAGTGAAAACCAAAGGGTCGTTGTTGGTGTGCGAGTAAAAACCAACTCCTGTTCGTTGTTGGTGAGCGAGTCAACGTTGGTGGTGATCGATGAAAACCATAAAGGCTGTACTCAATTCAATTTACAAAGAGCTCTAAAAGACAACACTCTTGCAACCCAAGAGGACTGGATTAGGATACCACATTGGTTCCGAACCAGTATAAAATTCCTGGTGTCATTTACTTTATCGCTCTCATATTATATTATGTTCCTTTACTGTTTATTGTGATTAACACTTGTTTAAATCGAAAGGTCTAATGGTCCCGTACAGGCTGTCTCCGCATAAGTCCACTAGGTTTGAAGAGTAGTCGACTAGAAATTTAAAAAGGCTACAATTCACTCCCCCCCTCTTGTACTTTCAATTGGTATCAGAGCAGGTCTCACATCTTTATTTTTTTGCTTAACAACAAGTGAGAAAAGATTCATGGCAGGTCATCAAATTGTTGGAATCGTACTTCAAGAGGGATACTCAACAAGAAGGTCACCGTACTTAAATAGTCAATACTACAGCCATTGGTAAGAAAGAATGAAGGTTTATGCTCAATCAATAGATTATCGAGCCTGGCTAGTTATTCAGAATGGACCAAGAGTTATTCCGAACAACAGTGATGGAAAGAAACTTGTAAAAAGGACATCTATATTTGACTACACAAATGAACAGTTGGATATTATGCAAACAAATGCTAGAGAAATCAACATACTCTATTGTGCGATTAGTGAAGAAGAATACGCGAAAATATCCACCTGTAAGACTGCTAGAGATATATGGGACAAATTGAAAAATATCCACGGGGACGGCAACAAAGTTAAGGAAATTGAATCCACGTCAATTCTTGAAGAATCCGAAAATGGCGAAGATCGAGAAGACTTGGCCGTGATACCCAGGACGAGAAAAAGGAAGAGTAGAAAGAAGCAGAATAGAAAATTTCAATCCATCCAGAATCATCAGAAGAATCAGAAGAATGTAGTTCAACAACAAGAGAACATATGCTGCTACAAATGTGGTAAACCTTGACATATGAAATTAAAATGTCCCAGCCTCAAGAAGAAAAATCATAGAATCTCAACTTGGAGCGACGAGGACGATCAAGAAGAAATGACAAACATATGTCTCAAGAAAAGTGAAGAAACTGACGAGGCGTGCTTTAGTGCTATTCTGGATTGTGATCTCAAGAAAAAGAATCACAAATCTTGGAGCGATGAGGATGAATCGGAAGAAGAAAACAATCACGAAAGAATGGAGAATCAATGTTTCATGGCAATGGGAGAAATTAACAAGGTATGTCCCACTCCTATTACGTATTGCGATAAATGTGATGAACTGCAGGAAGATATGGAATTGGTTCTCAATAACCTTAAGAAAGTTCTAAATGAATATCATAAATTGAGGAAGAACTGGGAGATCCAGCTTGAAGAATATAAGAAGAAAGATTGGGAGATCAAACTTGAAGAATATAACAAGTTGAGAAATGAAAAAAATGAGTGGGATATTTAGCTTAAAGAATATCTGGTAGAGAACAACTTACTTCAAGAAGAAAATTTTGAGCTTCGCAATCAAATAAGCAGCTCGCACAAATCCCCCAGCCACTACTTTGATCGATCAAAGTCGTCTCCTTGGCTTAACAGCTATAAGTCGACTGAAAAGGGATTCACTGGTAAAGATCCTACTTTGAACAAGTTGACTGAGGAAAGTTCCAAGTCAACTAATAACGCAGCTGCAGGTAAACACTCTTCTTCTCATATTACATGTCATTATTGTGGCAATTCTGGACATAAAGTATTTACATGCAATTATGCCAAAAGTTATGTTAGATCAAAATATGTTTGGAGACCTAAATAGTTACATGCATCTCAAATTACACAATCTATAACCATGAAGGACCCAAAAAGATTTGGGTACCAAAAATAAATTAATTTGTTTTGCAGGAGTTCTGAGTCCAGCCATAAAAAGGGATAAATGACATTTGCATAATGGCTGGTCAAGGCACATGCTTACAGATGTTTTAAAGTTCATACATACTCTACAAATGATGAAGGAACTATTACACATGATGGTAAAGCTTAAGTGATTGGTATCACTAAAGGTTATTCAAATTCCTTCGGATGCCTTATAAGGTGATACGTATCTAGTAACATTTTTTGTTATGTATAATATGATATGTACAACTACATATTGCTTGAGACAACTAGCTGCAACATACTACTATTATGTTTGGTGTTAATCTTGACTTAGATATTTTGAATAAGAACGAATATCTTGCATGAACCATGCCATTTGTATAAGCATTAGGATAAGCAAGCATGCATGCATGTATTCCTTTCATGTAGTTGTGAGCTTAAGATAACTTGTGAAGAGAATTACTTCTTATATTCATTCTCTTGGTGAAAGTTTCAATACTTCATTCAAATCTGAGAAGGTTGTTTAACCTTGATGTCTCGGTAACTTGTGCATGTGGAGATACCCGACTATTCCTAAGACTCAAAATCTTGGAAGGTACATATATATGTTTTTATTGATGATTATCCTTACTTTTTCACAGATCATTTTTTTAAATAAGAAAATAACGCATTTGCAGTGATCATCGATGTGTGTTTTAATAGTATTTGTTTGACATTTTCTTGCAACAAGCATGATCTTTCACATTTTTAGTTTGGCCTCTCAATTGAAAGAAAACTTGAAAAGAATCATCATTTGTGCATAAATTGTCATCATTGGCTTATATGTGCTTTACTATTTTTTTTGATATTATCTTTAATGAAACTCTGCCTGAGCTATGGATATCTTATTTCCTTTGGTTGCAACTGTCTTGGTAAGACTCTTGACATATTCCTTATTCATTAGTACTTACAATTTTATAAATTCAGAATATCAGTTGTAGAGGAATCTGAACATGCGCACTTTTCTTTACACTAATACTTTTCTAAGCAAATTGTTAATAAGGATGGAGAACTTGCAGTGGATAGCTTACAATAAATTGCTAGTGTCACATTTATACTAGTTGAACTAGACAGTCATGAAGAAGCATTAAAACGATGAATGCTGGATTCTTGCAATGCAAGATTTGTTGAATGAAGCTGAAAGAATCAAAAGTATGGAAATCCAGTACCAAGCAAAAGAGCTGTAATCATGGATTTTTAAAGCCTGATAAGATTGGTAAGGTTGTAAAAATTATGTGTAAACTTGTAACCCAAGGTTTCACAACAAGAAGGTCTGTTTCTTCCTAGAAAGTTTTGTTAGAACATCAGTTTTCATGTAGATTTTACAAAGTTTGTAAACTATTTTTGTATGGATGTTGAAATATTTTCTAAATGGTTTGAAAATTGCATAACATTTTTCTCTAGTCTCTCTATAGAATTGAAGGCTTTTTTTTTTTTGAATCACATTCTCGTGACCAAGACTATTTATCATTTGAACAAATTCAATTTATCATCTGACGATTATTCTTTCCAAAGAAGCATCAACAAGAGCATTTTTTTTTGGTAATACTAACGAAAAGCATGTCAAGCATTTTTAAGCCTCTAGAAGATGATCAATTTGAAAATAAGTATGATGGAGAGTTAACCTTCATCTTCACATAATGTGAAGCAAGGAGAAAATCAGTAAGTCCAACGATCGAATAAAGTATCAAGGTATGACCGACTCTCTATTGCATTTTAATGACAAATATTTTGGTATACCTGATCCCATAATATCTCCTTAGAGTGCCACAAAATACCTTTGGTTGATTCTAAATTATGGATTATTATATGCAAGAACTAACTGCTTTGATTTAGTAGGATATTTTCAGATGCAAACCTTGCAGGCAACAAAGTCGACCGGAAATAAAAAAAATGGCATGGAGATTTTTTAAATTCTCATGAAAAAGACAAACTAGAGCACAAGGCATAACATGTGTCATTAGATTTCTTGTGACAGAAAGAATTTTGGAAATCTGCCTGGAGGACATTGACAATCATCTTTGTCACGCCCCAAAAAAAAACCGAGGAGCACGACCGGCGCTCAACCGGGTAAACCCGACTGAGCAAGCCTTTTAGGTTTCATTCTACCCAAACTAATTCATGAATAAATAGGAGATGGACTCCATTAGTCAAACTTAGTAAGTATTTCATTAACAACTTTTATTTTATTTCCATTAGCAGCTTAAAACATAATTATCAAAATATTACAAGTTTAATAACACTTTCATTTCCTCCTCAGCTTCCCAAGTGGCTTCCTCAATTTGTTGGTTTCGCAATAACACTTTCACGGAAGTAATTTATTTATTTCTCAACTTTCGGACTTGCCTATCAAGGATGGCAACTGGAATTTCTTCGTACGATAATTCTTCATTAACCTCAATAATCTCAACTGGCACAATAGCGGACGGGTTTCCCACTGCTTTTTTTTAACATAGACACATGGAATACTGGGTGTACCAATGACATCTCGAATGGTAACTCGAGCTTGTATGCCACATGACCGATCCTTTGAATGATTCTATATGGCCCCACATACCTCGGACTCAATTTCCCTTTCTTTCCAAACCGCATAACACCTTTCATGGGGGAAACTTTTAGGAATACCCAATCATCTTCTTTGAACTCTAAATCTCTGCGACGAACATCTGAATAAGACTTTTGGCGACTCTGAGCAGTTTTCAACCGCTCCTTAATGACCTTAACCTTCTCCATAGCCTGATGCACAAGGTCTGGCCCTATCAATTCAGCTTCTCCAACCTCAAACCACCCAATGGGAGATCTACATCTCCTACCATATAATGCTTCAAATGGTGCCATCTGAATACTAGCATGAAATCGGTTGTTATAAGCAAACTCTATGAGGGGTAAATGACCATCCCAGCTACCTTTGAAATAAAGAACACAAGCATGCAACATATCCTCAAGCGTCTGAATGGGTCCGCTCTGCCTGCCCATCAGTTTGTGGATGAAAGGTTGTACTAAGATTTACTTGAGTACCCAAACCTTGCTAAAATTTCTTCCAAAAGTTTGCCGTGAATTGAGCCCCTCGGTCTGAAATGATTGAGACTGGAGTGCCATGCAACCTGACTATTTCTTTGATATATAGTTGAGCATATTGTTCTGCTGAGTCAGTAGATTTGACTGGCAAGAAGTGCGCTAATTTCGTGAATCGATCCACAATTACCCAAATTGAGTCGAACTTGCGCGTAGTGCACGGTAATCCTACCACAATTGATTATTTCCCATTTCCACATTGAAATTTCTATGCTTTGAGCCATTCCATCGGGCCTTTGATGTTCGGCCTCACTCGCTGATAGTTTGAACATTTTGCCACAAATTCCGCCACATCACTTTTTATGTTATTCCACCAATAAACTTCCTTGAGATCATGATAAATTTTTGTAGAACCTGGGTGTACGGAATACTTGGAAGTGTGAGCTTCTGCCATTATCCTTTCCCGAAGACTATCAATATCTGGAACACATAGGCGCCCTTGGCACCATAGGGTACCATCATCAATGCCAAAAGAAAAAGCTGTGGTCTTGTGTTTATGAATTCCCTCCTTCAACTGTACCAACAATGGGTTTGCTTCTCTTTCACTTCTGCCACAAGTGACGATTCAACTCTATTCTGTACAATTACTCCTCCTTCATTAGAGTCCGCAAGACGAACTCCCAAACTAGCCAATTGGTGAACCTCCCTGGCCAACGACCTTTGATATGCCTCCAAGTGAGCCAAACTTCCCATAGATTTCCGGCTAAGAGCATCCGCCACAACATTGGCCCTTCCCGGGTGATAGAGAATATCGATATCATAGTCCTTGAGTAACTCGAGCCATCCTCTCTGTCTCAGATTCAACTCCTTTTGTTTAAAAATATATTGAAGGTTCTTGTGGTCCGTAAATACATCCACGTGGACCCCATGCACATAATGTCGCCAAATCTTTATACAAAAACTACCGCCGCAAGTTCTAAGTCATGTGTCAAATAGTTCCTTTCATGATTCTTGGGTTGCCTTGAACCATAAGCGATCACCTGGCCATGTTGCATCAAAAGTGGACCATGTATGTCGTATTTCTCTTACATATGGCCTCATAGTAATTGAGTTCTCCAATAATTTCCTTGATATGGTTACAATCTTCTGTGAATACTTGCAACTTGCTCTTCTAAATTCTCAACAAAAGACATTACTGGATGAGTTTTCTTATAGGACCTTTTATTTCAAAGAAATCATATCTTCTAGCCTTCGCACATACCTTCATATCATCAACATGCATGACATTGCATCAAATGTAATGTAACATTGTGCTCAGACCTTTCCTAGCCAACCTTTTTCCTCCTTTCGTGACTTATAGAATTTAAGAAACCACTCCACTTCCCTTGTGAACATTCTCATGATCTCTCTTTATTGTTAAACACTTCCCAAAACACATATCAACACCCTTCATACATATTCAATTCAGAAAGAGCCACTGGCCCGAACAATATGCTGGTACCATCATTTTTTTTTTCTAACTGGAACATTCATTCCCATTCTATTTTGCTCATAGTGCATAATTGATAGCCTTATTGTGCCACAAACTTGTCTACCTCCCGTGAACTTGTAATATCATTGTGCCTGGTTTAGTGAGTTTATCATACCACAACTTCACCACCAGTAGTCTCACTTTCTATTATATGTAGACATGAACTATCTCTAAATCCTTTAGTTGATATTCAGCGTCACCCAAGTCGGTTGCATTACGGTTAGTCCTGTATAGCTTTTATTAACACTTATGCTCTAAGCGAGTCCACCATTCTGATACAAGATATTTTATGATAACCATGATTATCTCAATTTATAGGTTTTCTCCCCATTTCTTCTCGCCTCGTTCTTCCCAGCTAGTGAATAGCCATGCACTCTTCCATATGTTACGTGGTCTTTTCCTTTAGTTATTTCATCCCGCTCACCTCTTAACTCTCGTTACGATATCCGTGGGAAAGTGTGTTCATCCACGTATCACTTAACACTTCTTTGCTTGTAAGATTCTTTAGAGGCTCTCCATTAAGCCTAAATACCCTCTTGGGTTATTATAGCATCACATTCATTTCTCCCACTCGTCCCGCCTTTCTTAACGCCTTGGTACTTTGGTTAAATCAGAAGTCTATGATTAACCCATTCCAAAAACTCGCAACCTTCCACATTTGACCTATAGTACTTCCTTAGGTTCCATTGTTCCTGACCCTCTAACACATACAGATACACTACCATACACAAACATGTAATTCAGAGATACCATCATCTCATAAATCACTTCCTACACAATCCGGCGAGTCTTGGGTCTTAATCCGGACCTAAAACATGTGTGATTTCTCTATAATCACTGTTACTTACATTTTCTTTTAGCACCCGTAGGCATCACCGTATACTCATAAGTCAGGAGAAGTTGGATACACTGAAAATTGGAGATCTGGTAACTGAATAACAAATAACTAACATGCTAAATAACCATAAACCGCTAACTGAAAGACTGTATAAATGGTAACTGAGGTAAACCGATAACCATAAGACACGATAACTGCTTTTGTACTTTCTGATAAGGTTATGCTCTAATCTGTACTACTATCCATTGCATCCCACTTTTAACATCCTCTCAAGTCTCATATTTACCAACCTGTACTCCATAATCATACCCCAATGGGAAATTATCCTCTCTAGGACCTTAGGTTTCTCCTGTGCGTCGCTTGGGCATCCAATACGTTTGGAATTCGATTGGAAGAGAAGGTTAACTATTGCTCTAAACTTCATGGCACGATCTAGAGTAGAATGAAATGAGACAACCCTGGATGTCTTGGTAGTTAACAATTTATATGAGTGGCCGGCACACACATATAAAATAAACTCCACTTGATACGGCTTCATAGACTCCGTAGGACTCTTGAACCTAGTGCTCTAATACCAAGCTTTATCACGCCCCGAACCTGGGCCTGGACGTAACACGGCACTCGGTGCCTGACTACATGTGACCGAGCGAACCAACTGGCTGGCTGAATCAACAGGCGGTATCATAACATACTGAATGCGGAAGATAAACTAACACATGCTGATATACTGAAAGTCTGAATGATATAAATCAAAGTGCGGAAATACGAATACAATTCTGAAATATATTTGTTGCCAACATAGTTTAATATGAAAAGCCTGCGACTCTGTCTAGCTATTACTCTAGTCTATGAAGCCTCTAATGAAGTACTAAAAACACTAACTATCTAAAAATACTGAAGACTATAAGGTAATGATAATGCCATGGAAGAACTGGGGATCACCAAGTAGCTGGTACGAGAATCCTAGCGCTCAGAATCATCAACCTGTAAATCATTACCTGCATCGTGAGATGCAGGCCCCGGGCAAAAGGGACGTCAGTACATTTGAATTGCATTGGTATATAAAGCAACTGAAAGAAAGAATTATAAATGCTGAAACTGAAACTAAGCTGATAACTGAGAATTGATATTCGATAACTGAAATGATAACTATTGATACTGATAACAGAAATGATAATGTCAAGACCCTAAAACCGACCCGGTCGTGATGGCGCCTATTGTGAAACTAGGCCAGCCGACACAACTCCCGAATTAACCATTTAATCATTAACAATCATTTTTAAGCCTTTAAATAAATCAAATATCTCATAATGTAAGTCTAAATGAACAGTGCGGAATAAATGCACAAGCCCGACATCGGGGTGTCACAAGTCACGAGCATCTCCTAAGGTCTGAATACAAGAAGGAGTCTAAAAATGTACTAAATACAGTCTAAGGAAGACAAGAGGGAGAAACGCAGTGCTGCGAACGTCGGGCAGCTACCTTGCTAACTCCAATGACTCTTCCACTGAGCAATCAACACCCGCTACCAGGTTCAGAACTACCTGAATCTGCACACAGAGGTGCATGGAGTAATGTGAGTACGCCAACTCAGTAAGTAATAAAAGTAAATGAAAGCTGCGCAGTAAGAAAACACATAAGCCACGTCATAACGCTACAGCAAATGCAGTACATTTCCAAAACAGTACAGATATCATTTACTTCGCAAATCATGCTCAGTTTCGGTAAAACCTTGTAAACAACTTTCAAGAGTTTCAAACGAGTGATAAAAACAGTGAGTAAAAATGATAGAAACGTAAACAGCCTCTCGGGCAAAGCATGTACCATAAACCACCCCTCAGGCATAATATCAACAGAACCAGCCCCTCGGGCTACCTCACAATCACTCTTAATGAGCCCCTCGGGCACAACTTAAATCAAGAACTGCCCCTCGGCAATATGGATCAAGAACAGCCCCTCGGGCTTCAATATGAAACAACAACAGCCCCTCGGGCTACAACACATCACACACACTGGGTACCCATGCTCACTGGGGGTGTACAGACTCCGAGAGGGGCCCCTTACGGCCCAAGCACAATATCAAGCCATCTCGTGGCATAATCAATCCGGCCCTCAGCCTCACATATCAAACAGAATCATCACACTAGGTACCCGCGCTCACTGGGGGTGTACAGACTCCTGGAGGGGCGCTTACGGCCCAAGTGCAATAATAAGCCATCTCGTGGCATAATCAACATGCTCTCGGCCTCATATCAATCACAAGCCACCTCGTGACGTAATAAATCAGGCCCTCGACCTCTCATATATCACATCGGTACCACATGCTGCGGCGCGCAGCCCGATCCCATGATAACCTTACAACACAGGCCCTTGGCCTTACTCAGTCAGATCTCACTCAAGCCCCTCGGGCTGACAGTAAAACAAGTACTCGGCTCCAAAATCATTTTATGAAATCAAAGGAGTGAATAAAACCGAGTTATGAAAACAGTAAGAAAATAGCATGACTGAGTGTAAACATTAGCTGAAACAGTGAGGTAAAAACAGTAGTAAAAGCCCCCAAGGGTCCAAACAATCAGCACAAGGCCCAGACACGGCATTTAGTCCCAAACATAATAATATTTCCAAAATATAACAATATCAAATAGTTCTCAAGTAAAATACGCGACTTAATAGTCGTATGAGATGGACCAAGTCACAATTCCCAACGGTGCACAACCCCACGCTCGTCATCTAGAGTGTGCGTCACCTCAGAGTAGCACAACAATGTAAAATCCCCTGTCTTAAAAGATGAATACGAATTAGTAAGGCTTCCCCCAATAGCTCTTTTTGAATGGACATCTGAGATAGCATAAAGCCGAGCACAAAACAGATCTGGGCTGCTAATAAGGAGGACTGTTAAGCCTTCTAGCATAGGTGATGCCTTCCCAAGGTCTGGTCTCTTCGGTATAGGTACAGACTTTGAGAAGACAGCCCTTATCTTTGACTGTGTGGAATAAGAGCGGGTGCCTTTCATTTATCAAGACTAGATACACCAAAGCAGTCTATTCATACCCTCAGAACAGTATTTACAATCATTACTTACCTCAATCCGAGCAAAATCCTACTCCGAAATTCCTTTGCCCCTCGTATCGGCCTCCAATCGACCCGAATCTAGCCACAATTAAATCAATTTAGTCAATACTAATATAGGAATTAATTCCATATGAAAATACTAATTTTTAAACAAAATCCGAAATTTAACTCAAAATCGCCAATGGGGCCCTGTCACGACCTAAACCCCGGTTGTGATGGCGCCCAACACATTGCTAGGCAAGCCCGACCATTTACACAACCTTAGCCAAATAATCTATATAAATAAATAAATGTTCACTGCTAAAATACCAAATTAAATGCGGAATTTTTGTAACAATCTCTAACATTCGAAAATCCCAAAATAAAAAACAAAGTACTAATCAACCCACAGAATCTGGTGTCACGAACATGAGCCTCTAGAAACAGATTATTCACCTATTACAAGTCCGACTAAGAAAAATATACGAATAAAATAATAAAAGATAGAAGGGAGAGATCAAGGCTGCGAACGCCATGCAGCTACCTCGATACTCCCGGATATTTACTGCTCCGCTAAACAAGTCCTCACTCACCCTGTGGTGTACCTGAATCTGCACACAAGGTGCAGGGAGTATTGTGAGTACTTCCAACCCAGAAAGTAATAAATATAAATAAAGTCTGAGGATAAGAAATTCTAAATAAACACAAAGTAAAACTATAAATACAACAACGTGGACCAATAGCATAATACAGTAAACATTAAAAATAGTTATAATAAAGTCACACCAGAATCAGAATAAATAACAATTAAATATGCAATGCAACACATAAACCGGTACCTCCAGTACCCCGCTGCGGCCGTGCAGCCCGCTCCATTTATTTAACGTCGATGGCACTCACTGGGAGTGTGCAGACTCCGGGAGGGGCCCCTTACGGCCTAAGCGCAATAATAAGCCATCTCGTGGCATCAAACAGGCCATTGGCCTCATATCAATATCATTATAATACTGCTGCGGCGTGCAGCCCGATCCCATACTCAGTCCAAAAATCACACAATAGTATAAAAATATTCAGCCCAAACTTCATTTAAAAATATTAACTTAATTTCTAATTTAAGAAAAAGGCTGAGATTTCAAACACAGTATTAAATACCAGGACTGAGTTTAATATTTATAAATATGGTAAGAAACCATTAAAATAATCCCTGAAGGATTCAAGTAGTTGGCACAAAGCCCAATTATGACAATTAATCCATTTTTATAAGGATATTACAAATCTACAATCAAATAGGTACCAATTTTATTAAGCGGGACGGACCAAGTCACAGTCCCTGACGGTGCTCTACCCCACGCCCGTTATCCGGCGTGCAAGTCACCTCACGTAGCACTACGATGTGCAAATTCGGGGTTTCAAACCCTCAACACAGCATTTACATATATTACTAACCTCAAGCCGGCCAAAGTCCTATCTTGCTATGCCCTTGCCTTTCGAGTTCACCTCTTTGCGCGTCGAATCTGACCAAAACCACAACGAATACGTCACAATATGCTAAGGGAATATAACCCAATCGAAAAGACTCGAAAAATATCGAAAATTACGAGTTGGCAAAACCCGAGCCCCGGGCCCACTTCTCAAAAAATTATAAAATTCACATCACCGGATTCCTTATCTCGCCACGAGTCCATGCATATAAAGAACACCAAAATCGGAGTCCAAATGACCCCTAAAATTCCCATTTTTGTTCTCTTAGGTTTCAAGCCCTAAACCACCATTTTTGACCCTAATTCCTTGAGTTTTCAGTGAAATTTCATGTATTTGCATGATAAAATTGTGTTCTAAGTCCAAGAATGCTTACCTGATCGAAGTCCTTGAATTTCCTCTTCAAAATCGCTCAAGAACACCCCAAGTCCGAAGTCAAAATATGTGTTCTCTAAATATTTCGCGAAGGGAATTAAAACCCTTTCTGACCAGTTATTTCCGCATCTGCGGCTACATAGCCGCATCTGCGACTTCCGCTTTTGCGATGGGGAGCCGCTTCTGCGGTTACTAGATCGCTTCTGCGGTCTCGCATCTGCGATTCCTTTTACGCAGGTGCGGTTTCCTTTAGCCTTCCAAAATTCCGCATCTGCGGTCCTACTGTCGCATCCGCGACTCCGCAGATGCGGTCAGCATCTCTGCACCTGCGATGCCTGTCGCTTCTGCGGTCCCATTCCGCAGGAGCGAAAATACCAAAAGCAGCACAGATTCTGCAATCTCCTAAGTTCAAAACTTCCCGTTAGCCATCCGAAATCACCCCGAGGCCCTCGGGACCTCAACCAAAAATACAAACATGATCCAATACCTTATTCAAACTTGCTCCATTCATTAAAACACCTCAAACAACACTAAAACCATCATTTCTCATCGAATTCAAGCCTAAGTTCTTCTAAACTTCCGAAACATGCATTCGATCAGAAACCAAACCAAAACACCTCCGAACGACTTGAAATTTTGCACACACATCCAAAATCACCTAACGAAGCTACAGCAACTCTCGGAATCTCATTCCGACCCCCGGATCAAAATCTCACCTACCAACCGGAATTCGCCAAAATACTAACTTCGACAATTCAAGCCTAATTATACACCGAACCTCCAAAATCAATTCCGATCGCACTCCTAAGTCACAAATCATCCCCCAAAGCTAACCAAATCATCGGAATTCAAATCCGGGCCCTCTAACACAAAAGTCAACATCCGGTTGACTTTTTCAACTTAAGCCTTCTTAAAAGAGACTAAGTGTCTCATTTCTTATCAAAATCATTCCAAACCAACTCTAACACATCAAATACTGATAATGAAACATGAAGAAGCATAACATGGGGGAAACATGGCGGTAACTCACGTGACGACGGGTCGGGTCGTCACATCCTCCCCAACCTAAACAAACGCTCGTCCTCGAGCGGGTCAAGAAACATACCTGAAGTCTCAAATAGGTGAGGATATCTGCTCCGCATCTCCTGCTCGGTCTCCCAGGTAGCCTCCTCCACGGGCCGACCTCTCCATTGCACTTTCACTGATGCAACATCCTTTGATCTTAACTTCCGAACCTGACGATCCAAAATGGCTGCTGGCTCTACCTCATAAGTCAAGCCACCCTCCAGCTGAACTGTACTGAAATCTAAAACGTGGGACGGGTCCTCAATGTACTTCCGGAGCATAGACACATGAAAAATTGGATGCACGCCCGACAAGCTAGGTGGCAAGGCAAGCTCATAAGCCACCTCCCCGATCCTCCTAAGTACCTCAAAAGGCCTAATGAACCGCGGACTCAGCTTCTCTTTCTTCCCAAATCTCATAACACCCTTTGTGGGTGAAACCTTCAGCAAGACCTTCTCACCAATCATAAAAGATACATCTCGAACCTTCCTGTCTGCATAGCTCTTCTGTCTCGACTGTGCTGTACGGAGTCTCTCCTGAATCACCTTCACCTTCTCCAATGCATCCTGAACCAAATCTGTCTCCAACAACCTAGCCTCCCCGGGCTCGAACCAACCAACTGGAGATCTACACCGCCTCCCATACAAGGCCTCATACGGTGCCATCTGAATGCTGGACTGATAGCTATTGTTGTAGGCAAACTCTACAAGCGGTAGAAACCGATCCCATGACCCTCCAAAATCAATAACACAGGCACGTAACATATCCTCCAATGTCTGAATGGTGCGCTCGGACTGCCCGTCCGTCTAAGGGTGAAAAGTTGTGCTCAACTGCACCTGAGTACCCAACTCTCGCTGAACCGCCTGCCAAAACTGAGAGGTGAACTGAGTGCCCCGATCTGATATGATGGAAACTGGGACACCATGCAATCGAACTATCTCCCGAATATAGATCTCTGCCAGCCGCTCTGAAGAATNCATCGTGTCATCCTTCTCTTCATAAATAGAACTGGTGCACCCCAAGGTGACACACTAGGCCGAATGAACCCCTTATCCAGGAGCTCCTGAAGCTGCTCCTTCAATTCTTTCAACTCCGCTGGTGCCATGCGATATGGTGGAATAGAAATGGGCTGAGTGCCCGGCACCAGGTCAATGCCAAAATCAATGTCCCTGTCCGGCGGCATACCCGGCAGGTCTGCAGGAAACACATCGGGAAACTCCCTCACAACGGGAACCGACTCAATGCTGGGGGTCTCAGCTCCCACATCTCTCACAAACGCCAAATAGGAAAGACAACCCTTTTCAACCATACGCTGGGCCTTCAAGAAAGAAATAACTCTGCTAGGAACATAGTCAGTCACACCACGCCACTCGATCCGCGGTACACCCGGCATAGCCAAAGTGACTGTCTTAGCATAACAGTCTAGAATAGCATGACACGGAGATAACCAGTCCATGCCCAAGATAACATCGAAATCCACCATACTCAATAGCAATAAATCAACTCGGGTCTCCAGACCCCCAATAGCCACCAAACACGACCGGTATACACGGTCCACAATAATAGTGTCGCCCACCGGGGTAGACACATGAATAGGTAAGGCAAGACACCCTCGGGTCGTACCCAAATGATGAGCAAAGTATGAAGATACATATGAATAGGTAGAACCGGGATCAAATAATACTGAGGCGTCTCTGTGACAGACTGAAATAATACCTGTAATGACAGCGTCTGAAGCAATGGCATCTGTCCTGCCCGGCATAGCATATAAACGAGCCTGGCCACCGCCTGATCGATCTCCGCCTCTGGGACAACCCCTGGCTGCCTGATCTCCACCCTTAGCTGACTGGGCGGGTGGTGAAGTAACTGGAGCAGAAGTCGAGGGCTGGCCCCTCTGCTGATGCTGTCTGCCACGAAGGCGAGGGCACTGCCTCCTAAAATGACCCAACTCTCCGCACTCATAGCAGCTGCCCGGTACTGGAGATGGGGATTGATGAAAACCTCTCGCACCGGAGTGACTAGCAGATGCACTCGGCGCAGAAGAACCCTGAACTGATGGGGCATGAGATGAACTCTGAGCTGGGAGAGCGCTGAGTGAAGTCTGACCCTGCTGGGGCCCATGATGACCACGGCCTGAAGATCTCCTACGATACTCTGGACGAGCCGACTGAGCGGGCCTGAAAGAGCGACCTCTACCCTGCTGGAACTGACCCCTCGAAGGAGCACCACTGAAACTGCCCGATCCACGAGGCCTCTTAGCCTCCCTCTCCTCTCGCTCTCTATGGCGAACTGACTCAATCTCACGAGCAATGTCTACCACCTCCTCAAACGTAGCACCTAGTACTCTCTCTCTAGTCATCAAAATACGGAGATGGTAGTTAAGACTATCCACAAATCTCCTGATCCTCTCACGATCTGATGGAACCATCCAAGTAGCATGACGAGCCAGCTGGGAAAACCTCACCTCATACTGAGTCACTGTCATGTCTCCCTGTGCTCAACCACTCAAACTGCCTACGCAACTCTTCCCTGCGGGACTGAGGTATATACTTCTCCAGAAAAAGAGCGGAGAACTGCTGCCAAGTCAGAGGTGCTGCACCGGTAGGTCTACGCCTCTCAAAGTCCTCCCACCAAGTAAGAGCAACCCCCGTGAACTGAAAAGTAGTAAATGCCACACCACTCGACTCAAGGATCCCTGCCGTACGGAGCATACGCTGGCATCTGTCGAGAAAACTCTGGGCATCCTCGCCCTCAGCACCACCGAATGTCGGAGGCTAGAGTCTACCAAACCTCTCGAGACGACGCTGCTCATCGCCTGGCATAGCTGGAACCACAAAACCCTGAGCTGGTGCAACCTGCTGAGCTAGAGGTGCCTCCGGTGTCTGTAGCCCCTGCACTCCCTGCGCAGGTGTGCGGGCATCGGGGGTCTGATTGCCTCCCCCGGTCTGTGAAGTAGCTGCTGCTGCTGTGGTGGCTGAAACTGCTTGAGCCGAACCAGTACAGACCGTCAAGATCTGTGCCAAGGTCTCCTGAAGACCCGGAATCACAATAGGCACATCTGGTGCCTGAGCAGGTGCTGCTGGAGTCTCCACCGCTGGAGCCTGATCCTGAGCTGGGGCAATCATAGGATTAGCAGGTACTGTCCCGGCTACTCTACCCCTGCCACGACCACGACCGCGCCCACGACCTCTGGCGGCCTCAGTATGTGGCATTGGTGGTCGTCCGTCACGTTCGGTAGCTCGTGTTCTCACCATCTGTGAGAGAATAGAATAACAAAGATTTAGTTCACAGTTCAACAAAGCCGCACGACAAGAGTTTCAAGGATATGGAGTATTTCCTAAAGGTTCTGCAGCCTCTCGAGGATAAGTACAGACGTCTCCGTACCAATCCGCGAGACTCTACTAAACCGGCTCATGATTCGCTAGACCAAGTAACCTAGGCTCTGATACCACCTTGTCACGACCCAAACCCCGGTCGTGATGGCGCCCAACACATTGCTAGGCAAGCCCGACCATTTACACAACAGTAGCCAAATAATCTTTTCACTGCTAAAATACCAAATTAAATGCGGAATTTTTGTAATAATCTCTAACATTCGAAAATCCCAAAATAAAAAACAAAGTACTAATCAACCTACAGAATCTGGCGTCACGAACATGAGCCTCTAGAAACAGATTATTCACCTATTACAAGTCCGACTAAGAAAAATATACGAATAAAATAATAAAAGATAGAAGGGAGAGATCAAGGCTGCGAACGCCATGCAGCTACCTCGATACTCCCGGATATTTACTGCTCCGCTAAACAAGTCCTCACTCACCCTGTGGTATACCTGAATCTGCACACAAGGTGCAGGGAGTATTGTGAGTACTTCCAACCCAGAAAGTAATAAATATAAATAAAGTCTGAGGATAAGAAATCCTAAATAAACACAAAGTAAAACTATAAATACAACAACGTGGACCAATAGCATAATATAGTAAACATTAAAAACAGTTATAATAAAGTCACACCAGAATGAGAATAGATAACAATTAAATATGCAATGCAACACATAAACCGGTACCTCCCGTACCCCGCTGCGGTCGTGCAGCCCGCTCCATTTATTTAACGTCGACGGCGCTCACTGGGGGTGTGCAGACTCCGGGAGGGGCCCCTTACGGCCCAAGCGCAATAATAAGCCATCTCGTGGCATCAAACAGGCCCTTGGCCTCATATCAATATCATTATAATACTGCTGCAGCGTGCAGCCCGATCCCATACTCAGTCCAAAAATCACACAATAGTATAAAAATATTCAGCCCAAACTTCATTTAAAAATATTAACTTAATTTTTAATTTAAGAAAAAGGCTGAGATTTCAAACACAGTATTAAATACCAGGACTGAGTTTAGTATTTATAAATATGGTAAGAAACCATTAAAATAATCCCTGAAGGATTCAAGTAGTTGGCACGAAGCCCAATTATGACAATTAATCCATTTTTATAAGGATATTACAAATCTACAATCAAATAGGTACTAATTTTATTAAGCGGGACGGACCAAGTCACAGTCCCTGACGGTGCTCTACCCCACGCCCGTTATCCGGCGTGCAAGTCACCTCACATAGCACTACGATGTGCAAATTCGGGGTTTCAAACCCTCAACACAGCATTTACATTTATTACTAACCTCAAGCCGGCCAAAGTCCTAGCTTGCTATGCCCTTGCCTTTCGAATTCACCTCTTCGCGCGTCGAATCTGACCAAAACCACAACGAATACGTCACAATATGCTAAGGGAATATAACCCAATTGAAAAGACTCGAAAAACATCGAAAATCACGAAGTTGGCAAAACCCGAGCCCCGGGCCCACTTCTCGAAAAATTATAAAATTTACATCACCGGATTCCTTATCTCGCCACGAGTCCATGCATATAAAGAACACCAAAATCGGAGTCCAAATGACCCCTCAAATTCCCATTTTTGTTCTCTTAGGTTTCAAGCCCTAAACCACCATTTTTGACCCTAATTCCTTGAGTTTTCAGTGAAATTTCATGTATTTGCATGATAAAATTGTGTTCTAAATCCAAGAATGCTTACCTGATCGAAGTCCTTGAATTTCCTCTTCAAAATCGCTCAAGAACACCCCAAGTCCGAAGTCAAAATATGTGTTCTGTAAATATTTCGCGAAGGGAATTAAAACCCTTTCTGACCAGTTATTTCCGCATCTGCGGCTACATAGCCGCATCCGCGACTTTCGCTTTTGCGATGGGGAGCCGCTTCTGCGGACAAGACCGCTTCTGCGGTTACTAGACCGCTTCTGCAGTCTCGCATCTGCAATTCCTTTTACGCAGGTGCGGTTTCCTTTAGCCTTCCAAAATTCTGCATCTGCGGTCCTACTGTCGCATCCGCGACTCCGCAGATGCGGTCAGCATCTCCGCTCCTGCGATGCCTGTCGCTTCTGCGGTTCTTGACTCACTTCTGCGGTACCGCTTCTGCGGTCCCATTTTCGCAGGAGCGAAAATACCAGAAGCAGCACAGGTTCTGCAATCTCCTAAGTTCAAAACTTCCCGTTAGCCATCCGAAATCACCCCGAGGCCCTTGGGACCTCAACCAAAAATACAAACATGATCCAATACCTTATTCAAACTTGCTCCAATCGGAAATCGCACCCTCGGGACCGTGATGGCGCCTAACGTTTCACTTGCTAGGCAAGCCAACGTTAGAACAGTTTATCCATTTTTAACAGTTCAAATTAGATAATAATAAAGAGACCGAAGTAACTAAAATAAATTCTGAAGTAATGTGCGGAAAACATAACAACTAAAACATCTAATAAAACCCTGAATCTAGTGTCAAGAGTGCACGAGCTACTAGAATAGGTAAAATAAGGTCTGAATAGAAATAAAGCTGTTTTAGGGGAAGTACATAGCTAAGATAAAGAAGAAGGGGACTTTAAGGGTTGCGGACGCCGAGCAGCTGTACCTTAAGCCTCCACTCCAAAGCCGTCCCGAGTAATCTATGAACCGCCGCTAGGGCCGACTCTAAAATCTACACAAAAAGTGCATAGTGTAGTATGAGTACAACCGCCCCCGTGTACTCTGTATATGCTGAGCCTAACCTCGATGAAGTAGTGACGAGGCTAAGGCAGTCACTTACAATAACCTGTACGCAACATAAAAATAATGGCAGGAAAGAGAAATACGGAAACGAATTAAAGCAGCTAACACATGAAAGTAACTCAATCTCTGAAGGAAAACCAGTAAATCCCAGAAATACCAAATCCTTAGAGTCTCGTATGAAAATACCGAAACCAACATAACACGATAAAAAAATAGAATCGCATAGACTGTTGCGGCGCACAACTCGATCCCACCGTACAACACAATCCTCCCTTATTCCACCACAATAATAAATAATATATATGTTGCGGTGCGCAACCCGATCCCACCAAATAATCAGAATCAATATCAAAATTCACCCTTATTTCACCATATCAATCCACCCTTATTTTACCTGTTGCGGCGCGCAACCCGTTTTCACCGTACAACACAATTTTCCCTCATTCTACCGTAATAATAAATACTAAACAATAAGAAAATTTAAGTAAATGACAACTAAGAGTACAAGTATGTCATTTAAAGTAAGTAGCAGTAAGTCATGAAAGTATTTTAAGCATGTAACAAATAAGGGATGCAGTAAAATAATTAATGAAACGCGGAAAAACGGGGAAAACAAGTATTTTGGTGGCGTATATACACTCGTCACCTCACATATACGCCGCACACATGAATTTCACATAACACATAGCTCAAGGGTTCTAATTCCCTCAAATCAAGGTTATACCAAACACTTACCTCGGTTCACAGTCAACTCAGAGCTCTACCGGGGCCTTTCCTCTAGAATTTGCCTCTAAACCGCTCGTATCTAACCAAAATCGACTCGATAACGTCAAATAATGATAAGGGAATCAATTACAACACATAAAGATCGGATTTTTACACTTTTCCCAAAAAGTCAAAAAAAAGTCAACCCCGGACGTGCTTAGTCAAAACCCAAGGTTCGGACCAAAATGCATTTATCCATTCACCCCCGAATTTGATTATGTAATTAGTTTCGAAATTCGACCCAAAATTGAGATCTAAATCCCGAATTTACAAAAATCCCCAATTCTGCATAAATCCCTAGTTTTCTACTATGGGAGAACAAAGATTAAGGCTATAAATTAATGGGTGGTGTTAGAAATGGAAGAAAATGAGTGAAAGTATACTAACCTATGAATTGGTGTTAACATTTCTCCTCCAAATCTCCTTTAGGACGATCTCTAATGGAAAGATTATGAAAAATGTTTGAAATCCCGATTTTGAAACATTTAAGTCACTGGGCGTCAGGTGTTCATCGCGATTGCGTGAAACCTGACGCGTTCGCGAAGAGCATTGCCTATCTAGCTTACGCGATCGCAAGTAACACCACACATTCGCGAAGGTTTAGCCCGCCTCACGTCCGCCTTCGCGAGCCTGGGCTCGCGTTCGCGTAGAGTAACCTCATCTCCAGCCCCCGCCTCTCAAAGTTATGCGTTCGCGTTGGTGTGGACGCGTTCGCGAAGGGCAATTGTCGTGCCCTATTTTCTCGCGAAAGCGGATTTTAATGTCGTGACAACTCCTTTTAGAATGGGAGATAGAGTGCTAAAAGAAGGAGAGTCTCCACCTAACGATTTTTGAGGTGCGTTAGGGCACCTATTAAGCAGATAACTCTGTTTGACTAGTCAACGCCACCAAAGATCGGGTAAGAGCTCAAATTACCTCAAAGAGAAGGTGTTAGGCACTCTTTGAGGTCGACAACTATGGGTCCCCGCCGAACTTAAGATTATGTGGATTACAATTAAGCTAAGTGATCAAATAAACAAAGGGAATTTAAAGGTCAAAGAATTATATCACAACATGATTAGCATAGATCTTAGTACGAATATAAGGATACAACTATTTAGATCTAATAGCAACATATAAAAGGGGGGGGGGGTCCTAAGTTTTTATCCTAAAAGATCACCCCGTGCAACATGAATAATACTTCGTAACTCCCTTAAGGTAGGGAATTACTCATATTATTCAGTGGGCACATACTATCATCTCCTGCTACCCAATTACTATGTTAAAGTTGTTTACCTAAAAGCGCTCTAATTCAATTCTATGTCGTGCTCTATACGTGAACTAACCGTCCCATACCTATGGTCCAGGAGGTATTGGACCTCTACTTGGTGGTTCTAGACCTTACTTAGGCTGCTCAGAAATGTCGAAAACTAGGCGACATACAAAACACTTATTGGACTTCAAGTATGGGCAGTTAAGGGTTCTGGTTAGCCTCCACACTTAAGCAACAAATACACGCGAAAGAAATTTTCATGTTAGGCTGTTTCATAATTAAGAACCTTAAGCCCTATAGACATGATTTCTATGTGACTATGCATTAGAACATACAAGCAGTTTCAGAGGCTAGGCGATGCTTATCTCCAAATAATTACACGATTATTGCATGTTGATTTGAGATTGCAGATTTGCAGTTATTTAACCTATAGATGCAGTGTCTAGGTGATTTACGCACTAAGTGACAATAAAATCTATTGGAGTAAAACCCAGAATTATTCATGCTTTTGACAATGGCCTAAGTGAACAATAAACAATGTTGAGAGGTGCAGCATTAACAATTATTAAGGCGAGTAGTGATATCCTATAGACAGGATCTCTAACGATTAGCACTTGGAACCGATTTTATTGTTATATTTTAACCTTATAGGCATGTTTTCCAGGTGAAAAGTACAATACAGTAACAAATGAAATGATTAAAATCCTATAGGCATGATTTCTAGTGGATATGCTGCAGCAATGCAAATTGAAGGAAAGTTCAACAATATTTATTTCCTATGGGCAAGTTTTCTAATAACATGTAGCAACAAGGATAACTGAAACATCTGAACTCATGCTTTGCTAGTAGAAAAGTAGTGTGAGTGTGTGCTTCTCCTAATGACATGATTTCTATAGTGTACATAGAGATTGAACGACATATATAGCAAATAAATCATTGAATCCTATAGGCATGTTTTCTACCCTTGCATGCAAACATTAGAATTCACCCATTCCCCATTTTTACTAACACCCCATTGTTTATACAAAGTTATTACAGGCCCAATAATGAATATAATTACAAATATTATACAAATAATGATAGTAGGCCCACAACAGGCCCAAAAGAAATACCCAGCATTGTCTGGGCCTTCAACAGTTCCCTCATAGCATACCCAGATTTCAAACAAGGAATCCTATCATCAACCACAACCCAGAATCCCTAGAAGAGCTCATACAACCACAACTTGACCACATTACCCAGGTATCACTTGTACCAGCCAGCTTACATGTTTATCAGATAATAGGAAGAAGGAGTTGAGTGGGGTAGTTCAGGTTTTAGTAGTAGGGGGAGTGACTAAAGACCCAAATCCTAGTGTGTCAGAGTTCGCAAGGGTCTCAAATGGACCCCGAGCAGTGCTCACACAAGGGAGGTCAGTAGTAAGAGCCTTGGTAGCCTTGGCTTTCAGCCGGCTAAGAATGAGAGGTTCAGGATAGCATAGGTAACAAATGAGGGCGAGTGGACAATGGTTGAGGGATACACTTATAACTTAAAGTAGACATAGAAAGGTTGAGAACACAAAGCAACTAATCAAATAGGTCATAAAACTTAAAAGTAGGTTCAGCAGGGACTTAGAAGCAGGTTCAACACTTAGTAAAATAACACATAGACAGTCACATATTGAAAGAGTTAGGGGAAAAACAAGTTTGTAGGATAGACAAAGATTATCATACACAGATGCATAATACCAACAAGTTTAAGTAAGGCACTGACTTAGAGATTTGAAGCCTAAAGGTCCTAATTATGTCAAACATGGTATGGAAACACAAACTAAGATGACCATATCAAACGGTCATTAAGGATATAAGACTAAGCAAAACAGAAACATGCTGTGAGGGAGTAGATCATAGTTGATAGAAAAGGTCTTAGCACAGATTAGAACACATTACATATGCAAGACTGTCATTGCAAAGATTCAGATAGAGTAAACTCATGTCAAAATAGCAAATGCAGGCATTCAGGTATTGACACAGTAGACTAATTAACTAAAGAAGGTCCAGGTTTTGCTAGGGATTCATCCTAATATCATGAAACAGTTCAAACATGGTAGGGAAAACAAGTTAAGATAACTGTTCTAAAACCTCAAGCAATCACTAAAGGGGTATAGGATCGAGGGAGCATGCTGAGTGACACAATAGCAGTGGAAACAAGTCATTGTTAACAGTGAAGGTATTAACACAGGTTATTACAAATGTGAGGCCTTCATCACAGAGATTCAGGACAAATCAGGTAAGCATATTCATGAACATTCAGGCACCAATACTAAATGAGTTTAGGAAGGTTCAGATTGTCCAAGTTAGACATAGACAATCTAAGAACTAGCAACATTAGGAGAAGTTAAATGCTAAAAAGACTTAAAACGAGTGTAAAGTTAACATAGTTGTGCATAAAAGTAGCCTAGAAACACATTAAGCCATAGATTTCAGAAGCGAGAACACATGCAAATCAGAGATACATAAAAATGAAATTGCAAAGGTCAAGCGACTTACTAGTTAAACGAACAACAACAAAGAACAAAAAATTGCACAAGAACCCAGAATCTCAATGCGTCAAAGTTCCCAAGAGCTTCAAAAAAACTCCGAGCAATGCTAGCACCAAGAGAAAGTTCGAATAAGAATCTCAGTGGCCTTGGCTTTCAGCTGGCTAAAAACAAAGTACAAAACAAGAGAATGAGGGAATCACATAACAAAGTTCCAATTTTTAGTGAAAGTATATCGATTAAGGTCTGTCTTAGAGGGGAATGGAGATGGGTTTATATAGTAGCAAAATTTGGTGAATAAACAAGAGAACAAAGTAAATCAAACCTAAAATAAGGAAAGAAAGCATGCAAAATCGATTCAGATCTATTTAGGAGAGAAAACGGGTAAACCCTAATTCAAGAGGGAGAACACAAATCGACAGAGATCTCAATTTTCTTGAGGGATTTAAGTCTAAAGAAAAAAAAAGATTTTTTTGTCGGTAGTGTAATAATTCCCCCTTGGTTTTTCTTTGTGCCACGGTTCTTTTCCAAGGGTTTTATTTGAACCGGGTGTAGTTAGTTTTTTTTAGGAATAGGAGCCATTGTGTTGTGTTTTGAATTGAAGCAATATCTCTTGACTTTGTTATGCCTTGAGAATAGCGAGTACTTTGGTTGTGACGCTTAGGCTCAGTTTTTGACTCTTGTATAAGTACCTTAAATTGTATGATTTTAAATTTGCTTAACTGCTTTGACTAGAGTGTCTTGATGAAACCAATCCTAAGTGAGTTATGTGCCATGTGTGTGTAAGGATTTGTTATATTCTGTGCATTGCATTTGATGCCTAGAACTTGCCCCGTGTGTTTGCAAAGCGAAATAGTAGTTTTATTCAGTCTAGGAAGTGATATAGGCATTTCTTTGTTGAGCCAGATATGTATATTTTAACCGCCTAATTGTTATGTATCGTAGTTAACCCCTTTGAGCCTATAATCCTGTTTCTTTGGCAACCACATTACCCATTTTGTTTGAATGGACGATCTATTTGAACGTTTTAACCTCTCATAAGCACTTAAATTGTGATCATTTATGTAAAAGTTAAAGTGTGGGGTGGTTGGTTTGGCTTTTGAGTGGAACTAATGAAATCAGGAGAAAGGTGCACTGTTTTGAACAAGTAAGAGCCACTTGAATTGAAAAAAAAATATAGTTGTATTGCTGTGAAAAAAAAAATATTTCTTTAATAAGTGGTGACTCTTGATGTAAATGTGCTTAAAGAAGAATGGGGTAATATACATTGATGTGAAGGTGGAGTTTGATTTGACATAAGTATGGGGTTTGAATGTTAAAGTATATGTATTAAAGTGCTTAGGGAGGTGTAGCCACTCTTATATCTAAATATATCCTACCCGTCTCGTAGCCTACATTACAACCAAATAAAGTCCTAATTGATCCTAGATTGAATGAGCTCGATTAGTGGAGTAGTA
>NC_031991.1:31918347-32006587 GCF_001879085.1 Nicotiana attenuata
TGATTTGAGAAACATGGCAAAATTTTCAAAACGTTCCTAAGAGCGAGTTATGTGCACCAACTCAATCTTATTTGTGGAATGTGTGTGATGTGTGTGGTGGTAAAAATGGTCACCTTCATGGTTGTGCTTATATTTCTTATTTTCCCCCAACCCCTTACTATGATGGTTCTACCTTTTCTTGTGAAGTTAATAGGAACAAAGAACCTGGGAATGCGGACCTGAAGGAGATCAAGGATATGCTAAAGTGCCTTCTGGAACAAAACAATGAGAAACAATTGCACATAGAAAGGCAAGAGGCAACTATTCGCAAGTTGGAGGCTCAATTGAGTCAAGTGGTTGGAGCTTTTAATGCTCAACAAGCCAATATTGAGGATAGTAGCCAAGAAGAGCATGAATTTGAGGTGTTAATTGGGGAGGTCAGAGTAGAATCAACAACCTAGCCAACTAGAATTTGAGGATGTCAATGTTGAAAAAGTAATACTAGAGTCAACCAAGGACGTTGAAGATACAAATTTAGTTGACTCTAGTGTGATTGGTGTTGAGGAGGTTAAAAATCTTGAAGTTCATGTATTTGAGCGCATTGGGCCTCATTCCAAACACTTCTCTACATTATGTTCAGACGGTGAAATGGAAATTCACCCTTATGAGCATAAAAAGGAGTCCAAGGAAGAGGTAGATGAGCCTTATATTTTGGATTTCTCAAGGCCGTCTAGGCAAGGTGACACTCCTCGGTCGAGAGCCAACAAGTGCATAAGATTTTATCTAATTTTTGGCTCGCAAGAATTTGTACCGCCCCAAGAGCATAATCATAAGCTTGAAGCAAAACTTGGGGTTCAATTCATAAGCTCGAGGTGGAGGCAAAAAGTGATTCGCGTCGTGCCGCGACGTTAAATCAAGCGCTTGTTGGGAGGCAACCCAGCTTTATTGCTTTTTTTTTTAATAGTATTATTTTTGTAGTGTCAATTTTTTATTTTTTTAGGAGAATGGAAAGCAAAGGTATTGGAAGGATGCAACAACAAACCAAATGGCTGGAACTAAGTGTGAGATACCCGCACGAAGGACCAAGCTTGGGAGAAGTCTGAGTACCCCATGAGTTGTTAGTGCTTCGGCCTTTGGCCTACCAGGGAGTCTCTTTTACCCTTTTATTAGTTATGGTGTGCATTGGAGACAATGCACAATTTTAAGTGTGGGGTGATGAGATTGTCTGGGTGACTTTTCATGCTACTTTAGCTGTATTAGTTTAATTAAATAGTTTTTTTTAAAAAGATTGGACTTTTCCCGACGATGGATCTATTAGACAATTTTCTTGAGGGATTTAAGTCTAAAGAAAAAAAAAAGATTTTTTTGTCGGTAGTGTAATAATTCCCCCTTGGTTTTTCTTTGTGCCACGGTTCTTTTCCAAGGGTTTTATTTGAACCGGGTGTAGTTAGTTTTTTTTAGGAATAGGAGCCATTGCGTTGTGTTTTGAATTGAAGCAATATCTCTTGACTTTGTTATGCCTTGAGAATAGCGAGTACTTTGGTTGTGACGCTTAGGCTCAGTTTTTGACTCTTGTATAAGTACCTTAAATTGTATGATTTTAAATTTGCTTAACTGCTTTGACTAGAGTGTCTTGATGAAACCAATCCTAAGTGAGTTATGTGCCATGTGTGTGTAAGGATTTGTTATATTCTGTGCATTGCATTTGATGCCTAGAACTTGCCCCGTGTGTTTGCAAAGCGAAATAGTAGTTTTATTCAGTCTAGGAAGTGATATAGGCATTTCTTTGTTGAGCCAGATATGTATATTTTAACCGCCTAATTGTTATGTATCGTAGTTAACCCCTTTGAGCCTATAATCCTGTTTCTTTGGCAATCACATTACAAGCCTTACCCATTTGTTTGAATGGACGATCTATTTGAACCTTTTAACCTCTCATAAGCACTTAAATTGTGATGATTTATGTAAAAGTTAAAGTGTGGGGTGGTTGGTTTGGCTTTTGAGTGGAACTAATAAAATCAGGAGAAAGGTGCACTGTTTTGAACAAGTAAGAGCCACTTGAATTGAAAAAAAAATATAGTTGTATTGCTGTGAAAAAAATAATATTTCTTTAACAAGTGGTGACTCTTGATGTAAGTGTGCTTAAAGAAGAATGGGGTAATATACATTGATGTAAAGGTGGAGTTTGATTTGACATAAGTATGGGGTTTGAATGTTAAAGTATATGTATTAAAGTGCTTAGGGAGGTGTAGTCACTCTTATGTCTAAATATATCCTACCCGTCTCGTAGCCTACATTACAACCAAATAAAGTCCTAATTGATCCTAGATTGAATGAGCTCGATTAGTGGAGCAGTACACTATGTGCAAGCTTATGGTGCATTTTTTGTGGCATATGAATGTTATTTCTGAGAGTGAGTGAATTTTTTTTTATCTTGAGTTCCTAAGTGTTCTTAAATTTTATTATGTGGAACTACTCTCTTTTGTTGTGTGAGGGCACTTGATTCATGAAAGAAAGGTAATGTCAGTGATCTCTATGTTAGAGTAAGTGGGTGAGTTGTGAATAACGCGTCGTACTTGTGAGTCAAATCTTGAGGTGAAGATGTTACGCTTTTGTGCTTAGTCTATTTTAACTACTCTTGGTGTGATGAGTTAGGAGAATTGTTTAAAAAGGTCGTGTCGATAAAAAAAAGTGTAGTTTGATTGCTCGAGGACGAGCAATGGTTTAAGTTTGGGGTGTTGATGATAGGCTATAATTACGTATTTTAGTCGCTTATTACACTCTAATTTACTGCACTTTAATTGAGTTTGAGCTTTAATCGCCAGTGTCTTGCGCTAACTGTGTGTTTTATGCCTTGTAGGAGTGATTCCGAGCTATGTAGATGTTATGGAATGAACTCAAGTGATTTAGAGCTTTGAATTCTGAGTAAAAGCTAAAGGAATTAATCCGGGATCGTATTTGGGGGTCAACGGATGATAGCCAGAGCGAACGAAGAATCGAGTAGATATATCACGCACTGTCTAGTAAAATGGATATAACTTTACGCTCAGAATTCCATTTGGGCTGCACAATATATGGTTGGAAAGCTAACTCAACGGGCTACAACTTTCATGTTTTATGTTTTTTCAAATTCCAAATGGAACAGGGTCAAAAACGCGATTGAAACTGCAAATGCGGACCTGACGCGACAGAATACTACTGCAGATTCTGAAGACCACTCTGGACGCGGTCCTGGCGTAAGCGCGGTAGGACCGCGGCAGGACGCGTAAACTTCAGGGACCAAAGTGCAAAACACGGGATTTTAAGCCCTAAACCCTATATTAAACGAGGGAAGCCGGCCAAGAAAAGGGAGAATGATTTTTGGAAGTGAAAAACATCAGAAGGAAGGGCAAGAGGCAAGGAGGATCATTGGGCATCAATCTTTAATCTTCTTCTTTGTTCTTTTACCTTTGAATATGAATTCTTTTGTGATTTTTGTTATTTTCATGAGTAGCTAACTTTTCTAATCTAAGGTTTTGGTGAAACCCGTTGGGGATGAATTGGTTGTTATAAGTAATATAGATTTGAATTAGTTTAATCTCTATTTGTTTAACTATGTTTTGATTGTGGTTAATTGAAAGGATCCTCAATTAGCCGTTCCTATTTATTATGTATCTGTTTGAGAGAGAATGTATATTTAGGTAGTTGTTTGAACAACATCACTCCCGGAGTATAGGCGAGAGTCATAACCGAGGGTTTAGAGGTTGGATTAGAGATAACGATACCTCGGGTGCGATCTAAGTGAACTGTAATGCGAATCTAGCTAGCCTAGCTTGAGAGAGTGCGTCTAGTAAATTATCATAATTGCTTGAGAGAGATTTATGATAACTAAAGATTTCATGATTGATAGAGGCAACTAAGTCAACGCTATAAGAAACATACAACCAAGGAAATCAACAACGGGGGAAACCATTACCTTAGACCTTTATTCTAATTGTTTACAATTCAAGCATAGTTAGTTTTCAGCTGTTTATTTATTTTCAATCTTGTCTTCTTGGTGATATTAAACAGATACAGCTAAGCCTTAGTTCTCTGTGGGATTCGACTCCGGACTTTTAGACCTGATTATATTTGCAGCGACCGCTTATCCTTTTTAGGACTAGAGTTGGGCGTAATCATTGGGCATCTGACGTCTCAACCTTTTTATTCAATTGAGTCTGCAAGTAATGGATATCTGAGCCAAATTGGTCTATCTCTTCCAAGAGCTCAGTTCTTCCTTATATCAAATGTTTTGCCATGTTTGAAAGGCCATTATGGAGAAATCCATGAAATTCAATTAGTTGAGCTTGTTCCTCTAGCCAAGATTGGCTCATGATATATGCTTCTTCAAAGTTATCTTCTTGTGGGAACTCACTCTTTCAGCCAATTCTTCCTCCTTGGCCTTCATTCTCGTGATTTCTGCGCTATTTCATTTTATAGCTCCTTGATTTTCATCTGGTTGCTCGGCTACTTGCCTCACCATGTCCATAATACGGGCAGCACGCTCCGCATCCCCCACTTTATTACTCCTATCAAACTCACAAATATTATAAGAAAAATCATAATGAGAGCTCAGAGAAGGATAAAAAGAATGACAGCCATCCCAATGAATACCTTGACCACCACACATATTACATATATTTCACTCAAAAGATTGAGATGGTGCACCCAACTCGCTTCCGGAAATATTTTCACAATTATGCCACAAGTGCAGTCCTCCATAATATAGATAAGGATTACCAAAATAAGAATAACCAGTTTTTATTAAAAGATATGACTCTAACATAATTAACAACATACTAAACTATACTAAAACTAGAAAACACAAAAATAAAAATTAAAACTTGACTTGATAGGTAGTAAAAGCTTGATCTAGTGAAACAATTAATTTCAAAGTCCCCAGCAACGATGCAAAAAACTTGTTGTCCTAAATCGCACACGCAAGTATACACGGTCAGTCAAGTAATAAAGAGTGAGTAGAATATCATTTCCACGAGGACTTTTGATTAATTATCAACTAAATCAAGCAAATTCTAATTTGTCGAATCAAGTACAATTTTAAGGTGATTTTGTTTTATTAATTCTACGAACTAGAGTTGCGATTAAAAGAAAAATTAATTAACTAGCACACTTAGCACGAAGATTTCAATTCAATGAGAAATAATATTTCAGGATTATGGTTGGATAACAATCCTGCTAAATTCTTAAATCAACTCGACTTATTAATTTATCTGGGTTGTTAACCTGCAAGGACAATAATATTCGTAAAAATTTGACAACTTCCGCTCGCCAATTTAATTTATTCTAAACCCTATATTCCTATGAGATTAGAGATAAAACGAACACATTGATAGTCTCTTGCACAATTGGCTAAGCACGACAAATAGGTATATTTTTATCCGTATTCACAAATCAATTCTCCAATGATTAGGTTCAAGATCGTGCTTTATTCAATCCTATTAATTAAGAATTACCGCTTTCAAGTTCAACTCAAGATTCATATATAATATTTCACTATTATCTAAGCAGTAAAATAATTAGGCTTAGGATATGAATACATAACCCAATATAAATTAACTCGCCAAATCAATATTCGAATATCAAGATTCATGCAAAATCATAACCCCAGAATAAATGAGTTTAGCCACACAAAGTCATGGTAGCAATCTCAAGTAATTCCCAAGAATACATAAAAATCAATAAAAGAAGGAAAAAGATAAGAACTCAAGACGAATTCCACATCCTCCAAACTTTGTGATGGCTTTTCCCTGCTTCCAAGTATGTTAGATGACTTGAAGATGCGTTTTTAACTTATATATTGTGTACAAAAGTCATGGGCCAAAGTTTTCCTTTTCTTTTTCCGAGTCAGCTTCAAGGATTGATGCTAAGTTGGATCCTTCGCATCCGCCTCAGCATGGATTTTCCAGCATTCGATGCCAGGGTGGATGCTTTGCGTCCAACCTCTGTTCCTTCAACTTTGTTGCACCCAGGTGCGGGATGCTAAGCTGGAAGCTTTCTTGAGACTTCACTGCTAAGGACGTTGCTTCAAATGACAATTTTTGCTAGGTTGGACGCGACACATGCAACCTTTTCTCCTATAGTTGGAGCATATTTTCTTCATTTTTTTGCATTCCAAACGTCCTAAATCATCACACACAACTTAATTTGACGAAAAACTAATAATTAACATCTGCTGGGCATTTTCAATACCAAATAGCACCAAAAAGCAGTTAAAATATGGCTCAAGTAACATTAAAACATATAGAAATATGCCCAACATCAATGCTTAAATTAAGAATAACCGGAGAATATATAATATGTTTATTATCTATATATGAATGTTCACAAAACTCAGTCTTATTAAATGGCTAGAATATTTTGGTAAAATCATGTCTTACATATAGAGAGGGAAAAGCAAAATAAAAAGAACTGGTTATATCACTTACATTGTTACATCACACATTTGCATTTCCCCCCCACAATTTGTCTGTTACACCTCTTTAGGAAGTAAGGGGCGGACTTATTCTTTTCCCAATAATAATTTGTTAAGGGCATGAAAGTTTATTCGGTTGCTTATTTACTTACAATTCAAATGATTAGTATTATAGCGGCTAGTTAAATTCCAATGTTAGTAAGCCAATATATACGTATATAGCGGCTAGTAGATAAATCTAATTTATCTGAAATTTTGATGGAATTAAATACCTTTTATTATTTCTAAATATAATCCCTCTTGAATTGAACTTGGATATATTTTCTTATACTGCATATGGTTGTAATTCCATGCATAAAATGGCCGGACGTTCTCCTTAAACATGTTTTAAAATAAAATTATGGAACACCTCAAGCCATAAATTTCGTAAACTATCTTTCCAGTTTGACTCAAAATTTTTACCTTGAAAGTTTTTTTGCCTTCTGATAAGTGCACTTAAAGTAGTAAATTCAAAAAAAAGTAGCGAAGAACGAAGAAATTCATTAAAATAAACTTTGATCAGAGAGGCCAACACAACTAGAACGAAACCTCAAAACCAGTTTGACTCTAAAAGATCTTTTTCATTTTCGCAGGATATTAATTTCAAAATGCTACATCTAAAGAGTGCTAACTTTTTTCTAATGGAAAGTAGGACTAATTTCTCGAAATAAAAAATTTCTCCATTCCAATTTATGTGACAGTGTTCAGATTTTGAGAATCAAACGAGTTGTTCTTTGGTCGTAATTTTTTCAGATACCTTTTAAATTTTTTAAATTATTAATTATGTGACTAATATTATTTTTTATATAGTTTTCAATGTAAAATTTTATTTTGAAAAATTTAGATATTTTATGTTCAAATACACGATCAAAATTAAGGGTCAATTGGTTTTGGGGCTCTTTACAAACTTGTTTTTAGTTTTATGACCCTACTTTTTTTTTTTTTACACACGGGAGATTTGATTTACTTTTACACGTAAGAGATCTGTCTTTTATAAGAGATCTAAAAAAATTATTTTCTTGAATTATAAATTGTAAAGGGGCAATGATGTACAAATATCACCAAAATTAAAAAGTTTAAATTTGAAAAAAAAAAGCATTAAATAAAATTGGGACAGATGGAGAACAAACGATTTTTTTTCCAATTTGTTATATAGAATAAAATTTGAATTTGTTCACCTTACATGTCACAACCCATCACAATGCGTTGCAGTTTTGTTCATTATGCCTCTGTACTTATTCCAAAAACAGTTAAAAAAAAAATTGAACAGATAAAAAGCAAACAGTAGCAAAGATGACCAAATGTTGAATCCTAAAGGGCCTATAGAAAGGACAAAAAAATGAAACAGAAGCGGCATACAAGGGTTTCGAGGTTAAGGCAGTCAATTCGCTCAATTGCATTTAAGCTCACCACCTTATTTAGTAAACTTCTGAGCAAGCAAGTAATGGACTTATTATAGGCTCATGGCAGCTCTCATGCGTATTTCGGAATGCTTTTAACGATACGCAATGCAGAGCGTTTCCGCATTATGAAGGTAGTTGAGAAATCAATTATAAGTAATTTTATTGCAAATACAAACTACGTAGTAAATCATTTATTATACTCCCTCCGGTTCAAAATAGGTGATTTTTGGATGTTTTCACACAAATTAAGAAATCCACCTTTTAACATTAATTAGCAATGAAATTGACCATATTAACCTTTACTATCTCACATAAACACTCCTAACACATATTCCAACACCATTTACTTCAAGGACAATGTAGGAAAAAAATAATTAATTCATTCTTGAAATCTGAAAAAATTACTTATTTTGGACCACAAGAAAAATGCCAAAAAATCACTTATTTTGGACCGGAGGGAGTACTATTTAGTGTGATTATTCTTATAAGTTGTTTAAGATTTAACACACCTAGTAAGAAATTATTTGATAGCATAAATTATACTACGAGTATTGACTAAATTAGTCGTATTTTTTTACTTAAATGAATAATTGTGACTATATATGCCATTTAAAGTAGTAAGGTTGGAACCAAAACTAGCTAAATAAGAGTAATTTCTGAGGTTTTTAAAGTGCCAAATATGTTTGATCAAACTTTTTTTAAAGTTAAACTGACAAATAAAAAGGATGAGAAGAAGCATTTAATGGAAAAGTAAAAATCTTTTAAAGTATAGGTAATTAAACGGAGCTCCTTTTGATTCCAATAAACAGAAAAAGAAAATAAGTACGGTTATAGTAGGCACCCCTCCGGTCACACCTCTGCTCAGTGCTCAGTGCTCAGTGTCTCTCCACTTGGCTTTCTTTTCCTGAACTCTAGAGCATTAAATATCATTCTAAAAACTTTCATAACACTTTTTTCGCTCTGACTCTTCAATTTTCTCTAAATAGTCACACTCTCGTCCTTTGAAGGTTTCTTATCATACTTCTCTTCTCACTTGAAACGTGAAGAGGTAATTTTTATTATCATTTTCACGCTTAATGATCGCTTAGCTTCTTGTGTTTTTCAAGGGACGATTATGTAGATATTTGCAGAAGAGATATAGGTGTTTAATACGTGATCGTCTTCGAAAATCTCTGTTTGATGCATTATTGTTTGAGTGCTGATGTATTTTCACTGTTACTAGAAGCGATTAAGCGAAGAGTTTAGTTTTCCTTTCTAACACTGTTTTCCTTTAACTTTCTATTGGAGTATCTCTATACTGCTGTTTTCTCGGTGTAGTTTTTGCTAATATTTTTCCTGCTGTTTGTTTTTATCTTTTGTTTGAAGTGCAAGCTCTATTTAGACTAACACGAGCTTTTCCTCCTAAATTTCTGTTAAATTTTGTCATCGGCTCATTTTATAGAACAAAAGAAGTTTTTCCTTTAATAGAAAATTGAAACAGTCATTTTCCTTTCGGGTAATGAAACTATCTCACTTTCACGGTGAATTTTTCCAAACCTTCAGAAAGAATTGTTTTCCGCCAGATTTTGATAAGACTTCGGGTTTTGCTTTCAAATTTGGCTTTGGAATGGCAAACTAAGGGTTTCGTAGTAGGTGCTTCTGCTCTAGTAGGAGCTACGTCTGCTGCAGCATACATTTGTGTGATTTGTAAATGCAAGTTACATCGAATAAGTCAATATCAGGTGGTTGAGTTACGTTTTGTTTTGACTTGGTTGTTTCTGTTTTATTTGAGCAAATCGCATTTACTTAATTCCAAAAATTTTGCTCTTATCGCGAGGCTTTTCGTATGTTTCAGTACTTGTCTAATGTATAAGATATTACTAGCGATGTTGTGCTGCTGCCTCAAGGTATAGAGCTGGACACAATTTTTTAATCTGCGCATTGCAGTTTAGCTACTATTTGTTTCCTTTTTTTGCTTAGGTATCTTGTAAAGTCATTATGGGTTGTTTGAGGTTAGATTTTTCAGTCTTGAAAAGAAGAGTGTTTTTCTCAAATCTTGTGAAATATTTTGAGTTTGTCAAACAACGGAGTAAGAAGACCTATCTATTTGATTATTAGAATGACATCACTGCGGTTAAGATTAATACAACCTGTTATAATTGCAAAATATAACTCCATAAAAGTTCTAAGCATTATGACTCCATAAGCTTACGTGGACTACTCTTGTTAACTTATGTTGTAGTTGTAGAATGTAGATTTTGGCCTACCTCTTCCTTTCTTACTTTTTGTTCCCAAGTTACGTTATTATCCTTGGCACATTGTCCGTTGTTCTGTTTCTCTAGACCTGCTCAAAATTTCTATTAACTGTGTATTTTTTTTTTTGGCTCCATTGCTTTTTGTTTATAATGCTGTGACCTGTAAGTTTCTTTGTAGATAAAGGTTGTACTTGGAGGCCTTAACCCTCCACGGTCTTTCACTAGTTGCTGTATTTTCCTTTGCTTCAGTGATCAGTAGTCTACTTCCTGTGGTTTGTGTAAGTAATAATCAAACTTCCCTTTGTTTTACAGCAAGGAAGTTCTTTCAAGAGCAGCACAATCAGCATAATCTTGAACTTAAGTTAATCCTTGCATTTTCCTTTAAAAAGGGCAGCCCGGTGGCCTTTGGTTGCCTTGAACAGGACTGTACCTAAAATAGCTTTGAATAAATATGAAAGCGATGATTCATGCTTTACATGCGTAGCGTGATACTTCAAACCCACTGCTACAGTTTGTCAACTCCAGTTTTGCAATATTAAGATAGATTCCTATGTTTCACGCATCAATCATTCTTGAACTCATCATTTTATAGAGGCTTTTTCCTTAGCTTGCTTGTAAGCTTCCATGGCTTGTCATTGGTATCTAGGTCAAATAAATTATATCGATAGATTCCAGAAACTCTAGCAATGAACTTTTGATCGACAATTGAAATATTTCAGCAGAGAGTCTTATCTTCCTATTAGATTTTGTCTCAACCACATTCTTTTCCTTGGTAACAACAATTACCATGGGATTGTACTTACATATTCTCCCAATTTCCCCCCTATTAGCTCTTCCTATGGACAAAATGTTTCTCTTGGTTACTTCTTTCTTTCTGTGTTTGTTCATATGATGCACTTAACTACTGATTGGATTTGTGATCTCAAGATAGTACATGTACTCCTTATGCCTAGATTGAGAATTTTTCTCAATCTGGATTCTGGACATCTTTGTTTACTCGTTTTGGTCATTAAAACACATAGGAGTACATTGTGGAACCTCTGACATTAACTACTAGTGATGTTACTTTGTTTTTCTCTTCTACTACAAAGCACAGAGAACATTTATGAAGTTGGCCTTATACAAAGTTTCCTAAATGCTATCACAAGTTAATGCATCATCGTGCATTTCGAATTCCCAAAGCCCTTAACAGGAAGGCCACATTTTGTGCTCATAAGAAACAAGTATCTGCTATTTCATCCCTAAACGTCTTTCATGGCATGCTTTTTAACATTCTTAATGCTCATAAAAAGCACTTGAACCTAGTATTCCGTCCTTCATGATTGCATAGAAACCTTTTAACATACTTATGATGTATGTGGATTTGACACTGGCTTGCATGAAGTGTTTTTTTTGTTCTCATCAATACTTTAATTCTCGAAAATAAAGAGTTAATGATAGAGGCAGAAGCGAGCTTTACTTAGTGTGTGATCTTTAGTCTTTTCTGGTAGTTGTTGAGTGCTAACTGGTACAGATCAAGCTGTGCAGATTTGACAAGAATTGTGATTACCAACTCTTTCAAGTCATAGACTTCAACATCATTCCTCCTCGACTGGCAGGTCATTTATGTTAAAAAAGAATGGGAGCTGGGAGAAAGACGACAACACTCGCTCTTAAGGAGAAAACCAAATCCATGTCGACAGTTAACTTTAGTGCATCAGCTAGGAATCTGAGAAAGGCCGAGCTTGGAGCAGTAATTTTTGGATGCACGCATGCCACGCATAAGGAATGCCTGCTCAAACAGCTGTTTGGTTAGTTTTCTATTATCAGACTCTTGTATCGGTACTATTTTATCAGGTGAAGATTGCACAACAGTTAGATAATGTGGACCTTTATTTTTTACTTGACCTTGTTAACAGGTTTACCAGAACCTCATTTCTCATATGTGAAGAAAATCAGCATGGGTTTAACACTATTCCTATTCAACTATAGTGATCGTAAGCTCCATGGCATCTTTGAGGCTGCTAGCCATGGACAATTGAATATCAATCCATATGGGTGGACTAAGACTTCTGATGGATCAGAACGTACAGCATATCCAGCACAGGTACAATAATTTGTCCTACTTACTTTTGGTTTGCTAGTTTTTCTGTAATTTACTAGCAAATCCAAGTTACTAACCCTAGTGTGCTCTCTTCTTTGAAAAGGTAAGAATCCGAGTCCGACAAAGGTATTGTCCCTTGACTGAAGATCAGTTTGCCTCAATCATTGGCGACAACTATTATGCGCGAGGGTTCTTTTGGTTTGAGCTGGATCGAAGCCAAACCAGAAGATTGGTTGACTTGTTTTCATCTTTGCCAGCCTTAGATGAAGCTACTGGCCTGCTAAAGTCATCTATGTGGAACAATCTTTTCAAAAGTCTACCAATGACTAGACCAGTAGGCGAAATGAAAGACCGGGATTCAGAGGAAAGACCGGATCACTTGGATCACAGTGGTTGGGCAGATGCTTCCATTGGTACTACTAGGAAGCTAAATTGTGGGAATTCTGTGCTAGGAAGCACTAGTGCATCTACACCAGTAATCGAACCCAAGTCTTATACACATAAGTTGTGGAGTTCATTGTTTAAATCTTCAGCTTCAGACATGGATAAGCCAGATGCAACTTCTGACATGGACAAGATAGATCCGATGCTGAACTCATCTTCAAGTCCCACTTCACCACCCCCAGATAAAAATAGAATGGATTGGGAATTATGCCTTGCAACTTCTGTTGACAAAGAAGGGCATAAGTATCAAGCGTGGGGCTTAGCGGATCATGAAGAACCTGTTGAATCGACATCGAGCTTTATCTATTCTTCACTGCAGAATGAGTCAATCTGCCCCAGTCAGCAGAGCAAGTTATTTGAAAGGCAATACACAGAACAGGAGAGTGAGCATTCTGAAATCATCACTACTTCTGAGTTGAATCTTCAGCAGATGAATGAACTGAAAATTGAATGGGAGTCATCGTGTGGAGAAAGTCAGAATTCAGAATCCTCTACGGGCAATGATAATGTCGAAATGCCGGATGATGGACCAAAAAGTCTGATGGGCTTAAAGGAGGAAGGTCAAAGAGATACTTCTCAGACATCTTTAGCTGTTAACATTGGTTCTGAAGATAGAAATTCCGAAGTGCTGGAGATACCCCAACAAGTGGACCCTTCTGAACTTTTAGCCGTTGTAGATAAGGTAAATTAAATTGTTCCTTTGACCAGTCTTGTTTGCCTGAACTTTCCTCCCTTTTGCTGCTACTAATAGACCATAATAAATTATCTTTGAAGTTAATGGGAGAAGTGGAGGGATTGAAGAGGTCTAAGTTGGAACAAGACCTGAAAATCATGTCTTTGGAGCAAGAGCTGGTATGTGCATGCCCTCTCTGAGACCTAATTTTTTTTATTGTGCTGGTTCATTTTATGCTCAAATATGTTTTGTTCTAGAATCCTCCTTTGCACCTTCTGTTTCAGCTATGAACTCTTTTGGTTGGGGATCTCCTTTTTCTTAAGTGAATAATTCTTTTGGATACTAATTTATAATTTAGTACTAAGCCTAAGAGATGTAGTATAAGATGTTCTCCTGTAGTATACTGGAAACTGTTTCCAAAGGCCATCATTTACCCTTCTTATGCAACCCTTTTCCTATTTCATTCTCAAAACATGCAAATGACTCGACATGTTCCCCAAAAGATAATAAGCAATTTAACTCTTCTTTTAACAGTCCCCCTCAGGAAAAAATTAGTCGTATGTCAAATTAGACGGTTAAAATGGCATGGAGTGTACTTCTCTCAAAAAGTAATAAAAGGGGCCATGGAGTGTCGTTTAGTATCTTGTAAAGGATACATATTGTCTACATGTTACCTTTTCGTTTTTAGTAATAAAATAGGGGAAAATAATTTATATGAAGCGTATTGTGGTTTACATGGAGCTTTTTTTGTAGGATGGTTTATTCTCATACCTTAAGAAATGGAAGTTATTTTGGCAGAGAAGAGGAGACATGGACATTAAGTTTGAATTCTGAGGCAGCTTGGGCGTTGTGTCTCCCCAAGGATATTTGTATAGAGAATCAACTGCAATAATTTATAGGGTGTCACAGACGTTTCAGGGTTTTTGAGCTAGCCAATACCATGTTAATTATGCACTATAATCGGATACTTCTATAGAAGGCTTCCAAATATCATGGTTTACTCTAGTTATGTTATGGCTTATTTACAGAAATGTCTTCCTAATTGGTGCTTATGTCCGTAAGTTGTGAACTTTGCCTAAAATTTTGTATTTGTATCTTTGTGGTTTGGTCATAGTTCAGAGAGGTAGCCAACAGAACGTAAGAATAAGAAATTTCTATGCTAATGCTAAACCTGCTATAGTGAATTGACCTTCTTTTCCCTTGAATTGTATGAGCTTTCAGTTCCTCAAATTTATGTGCTTGTTACATAATCAGGTTCATTCCAAATTGGAGCTTCGACGGTTGATGAACATACATAATACATTGGAACCTGAGCCATTGTATTCCTCAAGGAATTTTGAGGAATCTGTGGTCATTGTAGGAGGATATGATGGTTCTTCATGGCTTCAATCCTTGGATTCCTACTTCCCTTTGCACGATCGTGTGGAAACACTTAGCCCAATGACCTTTTCAAGGTCGCATGCATCGTCAGTGAAATTAAATGGTGAAATTTTTGTACTTGGTGGGGTATATGGTGATGTGTGGTTCAATACAGGTATAAGAATCAGGATTGTTTCTTCCACTATTTTTGTCTGTTTACAACAGAAATATGTTAACAATATTTGCTCATTTCTAGTTGAATCATACAGTCCATTGAAAAATCAATGGATACAGTAACCTTCCCTGAATGAGAAGAAGGGGAGCTTAGCTGGAGCTTCTTTGAATGATAAAATTTTTGCTATTGGTGGTGGAAATGGTGCTCAATGTTTTTCAGAGGTGGAAATGTTTGATTTCAACATTGGAAACTGGATCTCTGCTCGGCCAATGATGGAAAAGGTATCATCCAGTTATTTACAGTTTGCGCTGTTGTACATGAGCGATTTATATTGGTATCACCAAGCATGTAGACCTGTTAACTAGAAGAGTGGTTTTCTTTTTTCTTAGATAAGCTAGATGCAAGTCTGATATATCCTGAAGTTTGCTCAGTTCAACTGACATGGGTCGTTTGCATCTTTTGCAGCGGTTTGCTGCAGCAACAGCAGATATTCATGGTGCTATATATGTTGTTGGTGGTTATGATGGGAAGGCTTATCTGAAGTAAGAATCATTAGTGTTGCTAATTTTTATCTTTTGTCTTCCGTCTTCCTTAAGCCTCGAGTTCCCGTGATTTTCCTGTACTTCATTTTAGTCAGCCATTTGTTGCATGCGCCAAATCATATCCACTTTCTTCTTCTTCTTCTTCTTCTTGTGTTTTTATATATCTGATTAACCCAAAAATGAGTAACAATTAAATTTGTACGCGGTTTGAAGGATACGTGGTTTAATTCTATACGAATAATTAAAAATAATAGATAGATGGATTAAAGACAAAATAAATGATCAAACCAATTGCAATACGATGACCAAGTCTGATCTTGGATTGAACAGTGGGATTCGCCCTCGACTGGACCCTCGGATCAAGCCCGGTCACGAATGGAGAAAAGAACAAGTGAGTTATGTCTTTAACAGTAGCTGGAAGACAAAATAAAACTTTTATTGCTTTGAATTGCGTGTTACAACGTGTCAGACTAAAGAAAGACTTCCCCTTTTATATAACAGGAGAATTTCAGTCCTAGTATAAGTCTAAAAAAGGTAAAAATCTTCTTTTCCCGGTAATTATTGATCCATAATCGATACTGCACGAGATTCGCGCCGGAATATCCGGTAGAGGGCGAGTATTATGGCCCTTATCCGTCATGCATAACCGTCCACTGCGTCTCTCGAGGTCTAGAAGTTATACTCGGTTCGGGGTACGTTGCTTTACCAATGCCCAATGTCGGATATATCGTCCATTGCTTTACCATGCCTGGTGTTTCTGGCCTCGATTATAACCTCGCGGATCCGTGCTTTCCCTTCGTTCTCTCACCGGAGAATCGGGGCAGGTATTGCCCCCGATTTTACCCGTACACAGATAGTCCCCTCATTTTCCGGAGGATAGATTTATCGAAGCGACGGAAGCGAAAAGTGATCCCCAGTTCCTTTGTACGCTACGACCGAGTTGAGGGGTCAACGAAACGTCCCATCAGTCTCGTCGTTCTGGCTTCGGACATGTGTCAGCCGCTTGTTGACTGTGCTCGAATGCGAAACGCCGCGCATTGATTGTTCTTCCTCTTTAAAAACTCCGACCCCTTTTCACTTCTCCACTTTCCGATTCCAGAACTCTTTGACTTACCCTCAAATTCTCCACTCACCTTTAACTTCTTCAAATCTTCATACATTGCTCCTTAGATCTTCATATCTTCATTCTCAAATCTTACTTTCTCTTTGAGTCTTCAACCTGGACCTTCATATCTTCTCCCATCTTCAATTCTTCATATATTTTCTTCAAACATTCATACTTTCCAGAATCCGAAGGCAAAAACTTTCAAATTCGTGCCTCATCAAACCACCCCTTCATCTTCCAACCCGGCCACAGATGTCGAGGTGGCCTAGGAGCGTCCCTTGAAGACTTTCGTCCTCGGGGGCTGCTCTATTGAGAATGACTTCAATGTTGAGAAGGCCCCCACTCAACAGGACCGAGACGAGGGGGCATGGAGGTACATATGCTCCGTTACTAAAGAGACACTCCCCACAATTCGGGTAGACTGTAACTGGGAGGGTAAGGAGGTGCTCGTCCCCAGGCCCAACAAAGACATCACCACTCACGTGGAAGGGTACCTAAGTGTTTACACTTACCCCTTCACGCTCTCCCCGGTGGACCCCGTAGTCCTCACCTTTTGCCAAAGGTACGAGGCCTGCCTTGGGTAGATTCACCCGTATTTTTGGAGGATCGTAATCCTCCTCCGTCACTTCGTAAACAACACCGAAGCACCTCGGTTCACCCTCGACCATCTGCTTCGTGGCTGCAGTCCCCGAATCTTCCGAGGGGGTTGATCAAGCTCGTTCGCTGAGCTAGTAAAGCTCTGTTTCGAGCATTGACGAGGACTGAGATCGAGGTTGGTAGGGGAGGTTCGTTCGGGTGAAAACTGAAGACCTCATTCCCTCCGAATTTCTATCGTTCCCCAAAAAGTGGAACGCATCTCGTAAGTCTTTTCCTTCTCGAGTATTTGGCACTCCTTTTTATTCTTTTCCTAATTGCATGTGTTTATCGTTGTATAGCGGTTGCTCGGGTTGCTAATGCAGCCCCCCACTTCAAGGAGTGGATCGAGGGGATCTGCAAACATATGTCTTACTCCAAGCGCGCATGGCGCAAGCTCTCGAAGGGCAAGTGGGAGGCCCGTTCCCATGGTGAGGTTGTCTCCCGAATTATTACTCACACATTTGACTTGTATTTCGCTAAGTCTTCTTCCTTCTCACAGGTTTGCCCAAGACCACCGAGCTCAGGCCGTTAGATGAGGATGAGGATCCATCCTCATTTGCCGAACCCTCCGCTTCGGGGCAGCCCGGGGCTGCCGCAAAGGAGGAGAAAAAAAAGAAGAAAAGGAAGTCCTCGGGCTCCCTGGATGCCGAGGTGAAGAAGAAGAGGGTGGCCGTCCGAGTCCGGGGTGCCGGACTCTGATTCCCTCTACCGGCTCAGGGATTACCCCGAGGATGACGACCTTGAGTTCATTGCTCACGAGTCGACACTCAACGAGGGAGAGCAGGTGGCAACCATAAAAGGTGGCCAAGAGGTCGATCCTCCTCTAGCTCGAGAGCCAGAAGGAGAGTCGGAGGCCACGGCCTCCCGAGAAGCCGCTCCCGCCCCGAAGGAGGCAGCTGGTGTCATTGACATCACGGAGACGCCGTCCCACACAGAGTCCATGTTCGAAGAGGCTCAAGCCGAAAGGGAAAAATCAAACGAGATGGCACCGGGCCCAGACGATGCCCTCAACATGTTAGGCAAAGGGAAAGAATCCTTCGGGCATGCTTTGTTTACATCTTTATAATCCACACACATCCTTAGTTTATTTCCTTTTTAGGTACTACCACTACGTTAGCTAACCAATTCGGGTATTTAACTTCCCGGATGGATCCTATTTTTAGAAGTTTGGATACCTCATCCTTGATGAGCGCGTGTTTGATCTTGGACTGTGGCCTTCTCTTCTACTTAACCAGATGGAACTTCGGGTCCAAACTCAGCTTGTGAGTGGTTACCTCCGGTGGGATCCCTGTCATGTCAAGATGGGACCAATCGAAACAATCCACATTAGCTTTAAGAAAATCAATAAGTTTTTTCCTGAGCTCGGGGGTTAACCCTGTGCCCAGGTATACCTTTCAATCCGGTAGATGTTCGATTAATATGACTTGCTCCAACTCTTTTTTGATTTGGTGGTGTCGGTGTCATCGGGAGCTAAGAATGATCTCGGGACGCTGTAATCGTCCTCATTGTCTGCCCCTTGTTCTTCCTGTTTCTCTGGTTCGGCTGAGGCCGGTATCAGTGATTGCTATTTAATCTCTTCTTTTTTGGTCAGTTCCGCACTCCTCGATGTTGAGACCGCGGGAACCGAGATCACTTCGTCGACATCAAATATTTCCTTTGCGGCCGGCTGTTCTCCGTAGACCGTTTTGACCCCCCTCGGTGTGGGAGACTTCAGCGCCTGGTGTAAGGTCGAAGGTACCGCCCTTATGTTGTGGACTTATGGCCTTCCGAACAAAGAGTTGTACCTCATATTCCCTTCGATCATGTAGAACTTCGTTTCTTGGATTGTCCCGGCGGTGTTTACCGGCAATGTTTTCTCTCCTTTCGTGGTCTCACACGCCATGTTGAATCCATTTAATACTCGGGTTGCCGGTACTATTCGACCTCATATTCCTTACGCTTTAATAAACTAGCATTACATTTCTCTTAATTCCTCAAGTCCGCTGTGATTACCTAAATAGTGAAGCATACATAGATGTTGAGAAAGTCATACGCTCTGCTTGGTGCACATTTTTCCCGGATGACATTATCAGCTCTTAGTTAGAAGGTTAACCATTCATGAGTTTTTGTTTTCCATGTTGTAACTTGAACCTATTTTGAAGAGTTATCACGTCTTTGTCTAGGAACCAACAATTACTAAGCTACTAGTATCTTCATTATAAGAAGTTCCAAGTCACAGAGACATGAAACGGACGAAATGAAATACCCTCTCCAGTTTGAATAAAACTAAACTGAAAATTTATAAAGTGCTCATGTGGTGCATGAAACTTTACTTTTGATATCATGTGAAGTTTTTAGATTAAAGTACTCGTTAGAAAAGAAATTTTGGAGTTCAATACGGTAACATTTCTTCTTCTGTATAAACAGTTTCAGAGGAGAAAATCTTGATACAGTCTATACATATATTAGCAATTAGGGAATGTTATTAACACATCAAAAGTTTGTGTGGTGTTTTTTTTTTTTTTGAGTAACTGGATGAGGTAAGGGTAAGGTCTGCGTAAACACTACACTCCCAAGACCCCACGGTGTGGGATAATACTAGGTATGTTGTTGTTGTTGTTGAGTAACTGGATGAACTAAACAAAAAAAAAGGTGACTGGTAATGCTTCATATTATGGTTTTATTGGGTGTGGATGTATGACCATGTGGTGCTTTTACCTAATAATGCCACTTATTTTGGTTTAGATTCTGTTCTGAGTCCATCTGTGTCTGACTGTGATATTTGGTTTAACACTTAGATCTGTTGAAAGATTCGATCCGAGGGAACATACGTGGACTACAATTGGAAGCATGAAAACGAGGAGGGGATGCCACTCTCTGGTTGCCTACAATGAGAAGTTGTAAGTCCATTTCTGTTGGAAGCCTCTCTTAGATATGTTAATTTTGCCGTCAAACTCTTATAACTGTGTTTCATGGTCCTCAAATGATTGTTAGATGGAAGGTGATGCGTTAGCACGGTGACTTTGTCCCTTCTTGTGGGTTTCTTTAATAGCAGGTTTAAGGTAATGGGTGATACCAGAAACATTTGGGACGGGTAAGGGTGGTAGGATTCGGCTTTTGACTATTACTTGATTTTCTGGGAAATCTACGCGGTATACCCACCGGAAACACCAGTTAACACCATATACAATTAAAATATTCATTTTATTCTGTATACCTACTTTATAAATATATTTTACCCTGTATATTTACGTTATAAATTTATTTGACCCTATACCTATTATATAGTAATGTTAGATTATTTATTCGGCACTGAAGACATTCAGAATTTTATCTCCGATGACACTTTTAGTTAGTGATCGGAATGGAGACAGTTATTCCATCTATTTTGATATTGAAAATCGGATTTTTGAGATTGACAACAATCACTCTTTTCTGAGTGAACTAGAAAGTTCTTTTCATAGTTATCGAAACTCGAATTATCTGAATAATAGATTTAGGGGCGAATATAATATTGTGTTCTAAATTAGAATATTGTGGCATGTTTGGTTTGCGTACTGTATTCAAAATTAGAATATTGTGGTGTGTTTTGTCTGAATTGGACCTCAGAAGGTCCTGATTTTATGGTTGTACATTGTGCTTGGAGATCATTATAACCGGACATATAAATTTTTGCTTGCAGATATGCGTTGGGCGGTTATGATGGAGACAACATGGTTTCATCTGTTGAGATACTTCATCCGCGATTTGGTTCATGGGTGATGGGAGAGCAGATGAGTAGTCCCAGGGGTTACTCTGGAGCAGCTGTGGTGGGAGGAAATATATGGGTAATTGGCGGAGTGAACGATCATGAGGAAGTCCTAGATACGGTATATTACTTTATTTATTACTTCCGTCTTGATTTAGAATATCTATCCATTCTTTGCCTCATAAGTTGCCTGCAATTGATGGCAGATTGACTGCTTTGAAGATGGCTACGGTTGGCAGATGAGTAACTCAGGGTCTTTAGGGAAGAGATGTTTCCTCTCTGCCATTGTGTGATGAATTTGGCAAAAATATTTTAACATTTTGGTGCTAATTCAAATAGCTAGTGGTAATGCTGTTACCATGACACAGGCTATGATGATATCACTGCACATATTGCTTATCCAGAACTGTAAATGATACAAGTACAATCAAACTTCTCTTTAACAGTCATCCTCTATTATAGCACTTTTACTGTATTTTCCAAGTTTCCTTTGCAGCCGATTTTTCATGTTATATTATAATATATGTTCTCTATAACAACACTTCGCTATAGCAATCAAAAAAAATGTTCGGACAAATAAAGCTACTATCGAGAGGTTTGATTGTATATAGTTATATACACACTGGTGCACAAGCATGCTATGCTCATTTGTGAGTGTGATTGTCTTTTTAACTCCATGCTTTTCCCGCTTGATTGAAATTCTGATATACACATTACTGCACTCTCTTTGCTAGATGCAGTCGGCTTTAGTGAAACGTAGGATGATCTTTTCATATTTGAGAAGATTCCAGCTTCGAATCATGTGCTTGAAGTGCAACATTATCAATGGTCTTTTGTCACTTCAATTTTGTATTCATTTATTTGCATGTGTAAGAATAGAATTTCTCCACATGTATCTTCGTAATGTGATATAGGTTTCGTCAATACCTCTAGCAAAAAGAGACAATTACTGGTTCTAAATATTTCTTCTTTCTTTCTGCATAAGCTCTTTGGTGTAGCGGGTTTTCCCTAGAGTCTCTCCGCTGCTCTAGGCTAAATATTAGTATATTACACTACTAGTATTAATTTCACTTTTAAAAAACAAAAACTAAAATTAACTTCCTGAAGTAGAAATTATTTTAATCCTTATTTATCATTACTTCTTAGTGTTCCTATAAAGAAATGGAATCTACCTTTGAAGCAAGATAACTTTATCAGTTTTCTGCTTAAAGTTCTGGTAAAAGTCGTGAGCACGTAGTTTTTAAAATTTAGTCATAGGGTGGGGTAAACCTGAAGCAGTTGGGAAAAAATTAAATAGGAATACCAAATTCTATTTTGACATTCTCATTTTGCCTTTCAATGTCTTCATAAACCACTATCAACTATATGGGCATCTTGTCTAGCTTAGTATCGCGGAGATATGTTTACATTAGGAAACAAGAGCACCTGAAATACTTAATTTCTTTTTTCCCAGATGTTCTGTATCTTTTGCTTTTCCTCATTTTTCTCTGTGGTTTTAACTTTCTAATTATCTCATGAACAAATTCTGCTAAGAGTTTCCACCTTAACGTACAGAAACTTCATCTTGTTCGATTGCGGTTATTACTACAGCATTTGGTTAGACAAATGATACCTCATCCAGTGAAAAGTGAATAATTTTCTTACTGAACTATGAATTCCCTTTAAAGTATTATTGCTTGAAGTGAGACTTTTTCCTCTCCGTAAAAATCCTGGCCAGCTTTTGAGTTAAAGATCCCAGGATTCTTATTTCTTTATGCTATTGTAATTTCTTGGTAAAAAAAATAGTAACAATTTATTCCACGTTTAGAAATCGGAAAATGGCGGATTATCAAGTAGAATACCATTAATCTCTCCAAATAGTTAAGTGCTAGGTGACATTTACTACAAAGTCGTTTATTGTCAACTCATGATGCCAGGAAAATAGAAATTATTAATAATAATACCCGAATGTCATTCGAACTGTTTCAGATTCTTTTTGAAACTAATTTAGCACATTGTCATCGCAAAGTATTAGATAGCTTTTCAATATAGTTAGTTTATTTAAAAAAATATTTTTTTAAATGCTTAACTTTGTAAGTGTTTATCTGCAAAATGGTGGTGGTTTATAGACACGTGAATTAATTTGACCTAGAAATATGAAATAAATAAGAACAGAAATAAAATTATAAAATACACTTAAAGGAAATACAAGCCTGACTTTGAATTTAGCTTCTCCGGTACCAGAAGCAAGAACAATATTAAGAACAAAGCAAAAGAATAATATTATAGAATGAGAGCCGATTCAAGTTTTTAAGTATAAAATATTTCGTGTCCTACAATAGATACCAATTCTCCTATTTATACCTTATATTTAGGGAGACAAGATCCCCAAATCAAGCCCCTCTTGAGTGAGAATAAAACCGTCATTGATGGCTGCATAACGGTTGACTATAAATACAGATATTCTCTGTAACAGTTGTTCGTTGAATACTGTCCGATATCAATTCTTCAAATCTTTGTTATCGGTTACCCTGCCTTCGGAATTCACCCAGCACCGGTCACATCCCTGCAACCGGCATCAACTACTTGTTGACTTACATCTTACCTGTCTTCAGCTCCACGTGTCACCTCCTCACTCGTCCAATTGTTTCTAGCCAATTTTACCGTATACAGATAGTCCCCCTACTTTTCGATGACAATACTCTAGTGTTACCGGGAAGTAGAGAAAACCTTTTTCCTTAGCGGGCAAGTTTCTATCACTTGAAAGGACGTATGTCTCTTAGCATTTAATGACCCGAACACACGATTTGACAAATATTTTTTCCAGTTTTCGAGGTAATCATGACAATGACTTTTGTCGTCTATAAACTTTTCCTCTACTCATCATTTTCACTTTCTACCTTTACATCTCCTTCTTCTTCCCCGATTTACCTTAGAACCCTATTTGCAGAATTCAACTTTCTCAGTAAAATCTTTCTTCACAAATTTCTTACCATCATGCCTTCTAACATTGCTGTCCTCAGAAACTCTGGCCTTTTCTTCGGTGGAGGCTCTAAGAAAAACTAAACAAAAGAGGTTCATGTTGAGTCTAAACCTCCTACCGTGAACTCCATCATACCCCTTCAACTTAACATCAAATCTGACTTTCAAGAACAAAAAGAACCCATTAAACCCAATAGTGACAAACACTGGCTCGTTCGTAGGTACCCTTCTTCCATTCGCCTTTCTAGCATTCCTGTTGTGAAGGAAGACTGTGTCAAGATCCAAATTCACGTGACCGGCATCGACACACTACCCGACCCGAGTGAACCAACCCATCTGATGCACCCAAATCAATTTAACTGCGGAAGCTCCTTGAAAATCATATACATTTTCAAGTTAAACGATAAAATATTTTCCAATTCAAAATCACACATGACACCTTTCATGATAATAACAATGAGACTAAGTAAAATGAATATATTTTTATGTATGTCGTGTACAACCTCGTTACTACAATGTTTCACAACTATCTATGGTGCCTCTATACCAAAGAATAGAATTAAGCGCTTGGGCTAATACCCTAAATTAAGAAAAATAACATGATAGCTACCACGAAATAGGAGTGGTGCCTAACTATATACTTCAGGAAGAGAGTCATCCTAGTCCTGACCGCATGCCACGTATCATACCTCATCTTGAAATATGTAAAGTAAGCAGGGCCCTGGAGGGGGGCCCCTAAGGGCTGAGTACACCAAAGGGTACTCAATAAGTGTCATAGACTCTCTCTAACTCAAATTCTTGGGACAAACTTTATGAAAATAATGCACCAATATTCGAAATAAAACGATAAGAAATTCTATCAATTCCCTTGTCATTTTGAATAAAGCCAAGTGAAATATAACCCACAATCTAAACTTTTAAAATATTTACATCAATCCAAGATTTTGGATAAAATCATACAAAATCATTTCATTTGCTTTAATTCATTGAAATCACTTTCGGCTCCTTAGGCCTAAACATAAGGAAATCATCCTTACTCTTCACTGGGAGTACTATACCATCACCGACATAAGAAGGCCAACTAGGTTATGTACCTAGCGGCAAGTATCTTATACCCTACTTGCTCAAGTCGTCTCATCATAGTGCCATACAAATCGACTAAGCCATGCTAATAATAACACAAAATAATACTCTCTCGAGGGAGAGCACTCTGCCGTAGTCTATACCATAAAGTGGCCATCTACGCCTATACCGGCACGTGTAGTTTGATGACAACGAACACAATATATCCAAAGTCAATCTCGGTGAATTTGATAATTCAAAAATAGATGCATAGCATAGTAGCTTCAAAGGATCTATTTTTATCAACTCAGAACATTTATACAAAATCTAAATCATTTGAACAAAAATTAAATAAATAACTTTTTACATGCTAAAGCCTTTAACAATTTAACATCAATCTTTAAAAGATACCACAAGTGCTATTCTGTTCTTCAATTTCCAAAACAAATATTTTCCATGAAAACTTATCTTTAGCACTCAAATATGTATACCCTTGTCAATACGTAAGTTTTGATAAAAACTTAGAGCATTTACCTTGAGTGTCATTTTGCCAACAAAATTTAACATAAAATTTTATAAAACGACATGACACTACATATGGAACATAATATTCTAGTACATGGAGACATCCGTACTTGTTTGTCCCCACAAGCACGAAAGCACATTTGCAAACAATTTAAGTATTAACTTGAAGCATGCTTTTAGAGAAAGTCCCTCAAGAAGAGTAAATTTTAATCAACTTACCTCTCTTGCGCTTTATTCACTCCCACAAGCTTTGAACCCTCTTCCATCATTCCAATATCGATTAAAATACCCAAACATCACCAACAAGTCGATATCTACAATTAGATATCCTAATTACATCAAAATATGACCTAAAATATTGGTCAATATCCATATATGGCTCATAAGTTGGCCACACGCCTCCAACAGCTCAAATTGCCAAATCAATTTATGAGCTAGACCATTCAACTTCATTCTTATATTTTAATACCCATTCGAAATCATTAATGATACTACATCAATTGTCCATTGCCACCAAGTTACTATTTATCGTCTTTCATAATCAACACTTGCAAAGTATACAATTCGGGTGCTTACTTAGTTGATCACTTCCAACTTTTGCTAGCAAAGAACTCCATAGGTTCATTGTATTCATCAATTTCATCGCCAAGATTACTACTCATCTTCTCTCTTATTTTCTCAAAAGTACTATTCATGCCATGAACTAGAGTTTTATAATCCAATCTTTCAACCATTAAAACTTGTAACGAATGTTTCAAATACTTCTAACTACTCATAATAAACGAGTTTGAAACATTGAAATTACCTCTAGTAGCTCAATCTTGAAAAATTATAACTTTTGGTGATTTTAGTGTTATTGAGGATTTGATGATGAAACCTAGCATTTGGATGCAAGAATGATGTTAGAATCCATGTATATTGAGTAAAAATAAACCCAAAACATCATTAACAACTTACCTTGGTTTATTGCACTTGATTTAAGCTTAAAATCTCCCCACCACCTCAAGAACCCTAACCCCCAATGCTCAAAATACTCTCCTCCCCCGACTTTGTATTTATAGGCCCAGATTTCTGGGTTTCGGACAAGGACTCGGATGCTTCGCATCCCCAGTTCACTCCTCTTCGAAGCTTGGATGCCGACCTGGATGCTATGGCAGCACTTCACTGCCAACCTTTCTTTCGGACGCGGCCCCGTATGCTTCGCATCCGCAGTTCACTCCTCTGCTAGCATTTGATAATTTGGTCATAACTTCTTGTAGGAATGCCCGAATGACAAACGGTTTGAAGCGTTAGAAACTAGTCTCGAAGATATTTCGTTTGATAGGTTTTCCATCACATAAATCCTTGTATATATGTAGATATTCTTGTCCAAAGTTAGATCTTGTGCGTACTCATTTGAAACTTTAGTTTATCATGTAATTTCCAACTTGATTTGTCCTAAGGGCTCTCCTTATGCCCTATATCACTTCAAATACACCTCGTACTCTCATTATCGTATTCAGTAAATATCCATCATATTAATAGTCCTTGTCTGCACACAAAATAATATAATTAGCGCACATCAACCTTCTTAAATGCGCTTAAGTATTTCAAAATTTTTCCAGGGTGCTACAGACTGTGAATGAGACAATATTGAAATATTCGCCCCTAATGAAATAGAAATGGTCACCTTCTCCAAACCAGGGTTCATGTATGTTTATGTAGACCCTTTCACTTTGGGAGTGGGTAAAGGAATCGATCCAATAATTTTAAAATTTTACCACCGGTACCAATTCTGTTTGGCACAAACAGGCCCATCAGTATGGCGTACGGTGGCTTGCCTCCACCAATTGTGCTTTGAGACTAGGGAAACCCTAACTCTTGCACATATGATGAACCTCTACTCCCCAAAGATCTTCCATGGGGGTGTGCTAAAACTTAGCAAACACGGTCATCATGCCCTCCTTACCAGCATTGACGATGACAACAACCGTGGAGGGATGGAATGGTTCGTTGTCATTGATATCGAGGATATCCTCCCGACCATAGCACCTACTTTTCCTGAATCATGGAATTTTCTTCGTAAGTCTTCATGTATCTTTTCCATGTTTAAAAAGATTTTCCTCCTTTGTTAACTTTACATTTTCCTTATCTCAGCTACTCACTGGGAACCACCACGGGTTCAGAACTTGTCCCATTGGGTACCAAACATTTTGGACATTACTACGCTAGAATTCCGAAGGTGGAAAGATTTGGCCCCCAAATATGGGTGGAAATACAGAAATCATGGTAAGTAAAAATTCTTCTTCCCTTCTTTAAATCTTTCAACATAACTTAGTAACAATTTATTAACTATCTTTTTGTACCACACAGGACTTCTGAGGGGATCCATTGTTTGCCCCAACATCAAGGCTCTCGATGACCCGGTGGAAACTGAACGGGCACTGCAAAATGTCCTCAACCGGAGGAGATCTCCTGAATCTACTCTTACTTCCGGTGAAGGCACCTCCTCCTGGAGTCCCCAGCCTAAAGATAACAAACCAAAGAGAAAACGTACCTCTTCAGTTGGGATTCAGTAGAAAAAATTGAAACGATTACCAACCGGACCGACCACAGTGGTCCTTGACGATGAAGAAACCAATGATGAAGCGGTTGCCCTTCAGAGAAGAAAAAGATCTTCATCAGCTCAACCGGATGCTCAGCTGGGAGAGCTTCTAACACCACTATCGGGTGAAGTTCAGAGACTCTTTACGGAAATGGATTTGGTTGAAAAAGCTGATTCCCGTTTTCAGGCTCCTGTCGACGCCTCCGGTCAAAGGATTCAACCCCTAACCTTCCTCCACCCTCAACTTCTGAGCCTATTATAACTGTATCTCCCTCTACACCAGCTGCTACCTCTCCACCGTCCCCAACCGAACAAACAATAAATGTTCCTTCCCCACAGTCACCTGATCATAGGAATCTATGGAACACTTTTCCGGTACCTACTCAAAACCCCGGTGGTAGACGAAGTGTCATCCTCACGGTCACGAATGAGTTTTACGTACTTTCCAAGCCGGTAGAGCTTTCCAATTATCTGAAGCTGCTGGCCATGAAAAAGATTGGAGAAAGATGGACTCTCTTTCTATTAAGTGTTTGCTAAATAATAGTATGCACTGTTCGACACAGGTATCAATCTAACTTTCTTCTATCCCTTTTCATTTATAATTTGCACTAATAATATTAGATTTAACCTTTTCAGGCTAACCTTCTTGCTTTCTAGGGCATGCAAAGGTTGATTTTGGACAAACAAGAATTTACTTCGGAACGAGATCAACTCTTGGCTGAATGGAATCAATTTGTTGAGCGCCTCCCGGTACTGGAAGCAAAATTTCTCAAATAGATGATATTGAGACTCGGTTACCTCAACCCGAGAAAGATAGAATGGCCCACAGCCAAGAAGCCGCTCAGTTACATAAAGATCTTAAGGAGGTAAAGGCTAAGTGGGGTGAACTGCATGATACCGTGACTGCTGCTGCCAAGCATGAGTCTGCCTTCATGGAGCAAGTCAATAACTTTGAAGCTAGCTTACTCTCTAAAACCTAGGAGGCCAATGCTGCCGAGGAGAAGAGAGCAAAGATGGAGGAAAGGCTCAAAAGGGTTATGGAGCAGAATCAGCTTCATGCTACAACAAATGTTGAACTTGATTCGAGGATCATCATTTTTAAAGCTAAAAATGATAAGCTTCACACAAAAATTAGGAAAATCTGAGCTAAACTCCAAGACCATGCAGATTCTATCCTCTTCGAGGAAACCTACGCATATATCATACAAAGAGGAAGACTCTAGAGCAAGCCAAAGAAGGAATTAAAAATATTGATGACTGTATTGCCAAAGCTCGTGAACTGGAGATAAGCTCTCGAGAACCTCCCTGCCCGTTCCACTGCTTTTGACTCCTCGAATACCAATACCGAGTATTCAGGAACCAAAGAGAAAACCGAAGAGAAAGCTGAAGAAGATATATGTAAAGACAAAGGCCCTGAACCAGAAGCGGAACAACCTTCTTCTAATTGAGTTCGGCATCTTAATTAAAGAAATTATTTGCTTAAGTGTTGTGCAAAAAATACTCTCTGTCATTTAATTGACAAAGCTTCGGGAACTTTTTTCACATCCGATAGCTTTTGATTCGGGGCATTAACTCTTCCAGAATCTACTCTTTGACTTTGAGGGTTTCATAAGATAGGGTCCTTATGTTTACGGTGCTCTTGAAGAGGACGTCTCCTGTTCATTCCGGCATAAGCATTTGAAATTTTAACTAACTTTCAAACGATAAAAGAAATTAACTTCCGGACAAAAAATAAGATAAAAATAAAATGACTTTGATTTATTCCCTCTATATTTAAAAGTATATTCACATAAACATTCTTTTGCTTAAGTAAATAATTCCAATACATGTGGCTAACTTGTGCAACTTATCTTTACGGGGCCGATCATGCAGTCTCCGGTCCTGATAAGACATTGTTTCCAGTTCTATAGTCCTCGGTCTTCATAACACTTTTAGTTCCTTCATATATAATAGTCTCCCCCAGTGTTCGGATGCTAAATATGAGAATTCGAACACTGAAAGTCTTGTTTTTGCCGATGACCCTTTCTTCGTAGTATGCTTTACATTGTTGCCTCATTAAAAATCTTGCTAGAAAAATCCAATTGGGACAAAAACTAGACGAGGGAAAAAGAGTGAAGCACATACTTTCAGTACTAGCAAGGATCTTTAGCAATAATACCTTTTGAGGTGAGTCACGTTACAATTGCTTGGCAATTTAACTCCATCTTGATTTTCCAACTGATATGAACTTTTATCGGTTATAGTTGAGACCCGGTAAGGTCTTTCACATGTTGGTCCCAGCTTTCTGGCATTAACTTTCCGAGTATTTTTTACCTTCCTCAAAACCAAATTCCCGACTTTAAAATATCGAAGATTTTTTCTGTGATTGTAATACCTTTCTATTCTTTGCTTTTGTGCCACCATCCTCACGTATGCCAAATTCCGGTGCTCTTCAAGCAAATCCAGTTTAACCACCAATGCTTTATTATTTGTCTTCTCGTTTTCTTGGGAAGATCTTAGGGTTGGTTCCCCTACCTCCACCAGAATCAAAGCCTCAGAATCGTATACAAGTGAGTAAGGTGTTTCACCCGTGCTCGACTTTTTCGTGGTCCGATATGCCCACAACACACCCGTTAGCTCATCTGGACACTTGCCTTTAACATCTTCTAACTTTTTTTTAAGGTTTTGGATTATTACCTTGTTTGTTGACTCCGCCTGTACATTAGAACTCGAGTGTTATGGTGAAGATGTAATTCGTTTGATCTTTAATCCTTCCAAAAACTTTGTAACTTTGGAACCTATAAACTGTGGCCCATTTTCACAAACAATTTCTTTTGTTATTCCAAACCGACAGATGGCGTGATCCCATGTGAAATCAATCACTTCTCATTCTCTGATATTTTGGTAAGCACTTGCTTCAACCTATTAGTAAAATAATCAGTTAAATCAAAAGAAATTTTGCCTTAGCGGGTTCTTATGGTAAGGTACCGACTATGTCCATCCCCCATTTCATGAATGGCAATGGTGACACCACCGAATGAAAAAGTTCCGCCGGTTGATGCACTAATTGTGCTGGCGTCGACATTTATCACACTTTTGTATAAATATCTATGCGACTTGCTCCATCTGAGGCCAATAGTAGTCAGCCATTATTAATTCAAGAACCAAGAAGCCTGCACTGAAATGGTTTCCACATATTCCTTCATGAACTTCCCTCATCACGTAGTCAGCCTCCGATGTCCCTAAACACCGAGCCAATGGTCCTTGGAACGACCCATGTAAATTGATCGTCAATAAGATAGTAACAAGATGCCTTGGTCCGTAGTGCCCGGGATGCTTTTGGCTCTTCAGGAAATTTTCCATGCCTTAGATAATCTATAAACTTATTTTTCCAATCCCATATCAAGTTGGTTGAGTTAACTTCACAGTAGCCGTCCACATCCAACATCGAATGCAATAATTGAACTACCGCCCAGAATCAAACCCTTTCATGTTCGTGGACGATGCGTCTGCCTCCACATTTTCCTCCCTTGGAATGTAGATGATTGACCAATCCCTGAACCGTGAAAGTAATACTTGAACCTTGTTCAAGTATTGTTGCATGTGTTCCTCCTTTGTGTCGAAAATTTCGTATACTTGGTTCACCACCAGCTGGGAGTCACACTTTAATTCGATGACCTCACAACTTAGTCCTGGCTCTAGTTCAAGTCCTGCAACCAATTTCTCGTACTTGGCTTCATTGTTAGTTAATGGCATAGTTCTAATAGCCTGCCTCAGGGTTTCTCCCAAAGGGGTGATTAATACTACTCCGAGACCTGGCCCTTTTACATTGGAAGCTCCATCCATAAACAAGGTCCAAACACCAGATACTGTTCCCGATACCAACACTGCTTGTTTAGTGGCTAAAGGCATTAATCCCGGACTAAAGTCGGCCACGAAGTCGGCCAAAACTTCTGACTTAATTGCAGTCCTGGGCTTGTACTCAATGTCGAATTCTCTAACTTTGACTGCTCATTTAGCCAAACGACCAGATAACTCAATCTTATGAAGGACATTCTTCAAGGGAAAGGTTGTCACAACGGCTATAGGATGACATTGAAAATAGGACCTAAGCTTTTGAGAGGTGACTACGAGAGCTAAGGCCAATTTTTCAAGGTGCGGATAACATGTTTCTGCTCCCGATAAAACTTTACTAACATAATAAATAGGAAATTGCGTACCTTCTTCCTCCCGGACTAGAAAAGCGCTTACCGCTACCTCCGAGACCGCTAAATATATTAACAATTGCTCACCTTCTACCTGTTTTAACAACAATATAGGGCTAGACAGATACCTTTTTAGATCTTTCAATGCCTGCTGGCATTCCGGAGTCCATACGAAATTGTTATTCTTTTTCGAAACTGAAAAGAAGTGATAGAATTTCATTGAAGACCTTAAGATACACCTTGTCGCGCCCCCTTTTTCTCGCGAAATCGGGTTTCGACATTTTGACAACTCCTTTTGAGAGGGTAAGAAAAAGGAATTGGTTAGAGTCGCCACCTAACGGATTAAGGTGCGTTAGGGCACATAGAGCAGATAACTCATGTTATACCAGTTTATATCACCAAAGATCGGGTAAGGGCTCAAATTACCTTGAGAGAAGGTGTTAGGCACCCCTCGAGGTCCACAACGGTGGGTACCAGCCGAACTTAAATTAAGCAAATTAGTCTAAGAAAGTGAAGAAAACTATTTAATAAGGATAGGGGGTCCCAAATTTTTTAGCCTATAGGATCACCCCATGCAACATAAATAATACTTCATAACTTCCCCAAGATGGGGTGTTACTCATATTATCCAGCGGGCACATACTATTATCTCCTGCTACCCGATTACTATCCTTAAGTTGTTACTTAAAGCGCTCTAGTTGATTCCAGTTCGATTCCTATGCGTGCACTACCCGTCCCTCACCTATGGCCCTGGAGGTATTAGGACCACTATTAGGGATAGTTCTAGACTAAGCCTAGGTTTCTCAAAAATGTAAAAGACTAGGCGACAAGCAGAACAATTAGGACTTTCAGATAAAAAGCAGATACAGGCTCATATTGACCTCCACACATAAACAACAAATGCACGCAATTGATTGACAGGCTTTATTAATCTTAAAGTCCTATAGGCAGGATATCTATGTAAGGAACAGGCGAGCATTGATACACAGAAGCAGTCTTATTAATGCGAGTGTTAGGACCTATTATTTGCCTACTGATTTTATTTAGTACAGTATCTGGGCGTTTCAGAAAGTAATGCATCACAATCACAAAACCAGAATTGTTATTTTAGTCCTATAGGCATATTGTCTAAGTGATTGACAGCGACGATTGTATTCAGAACCAATTAGCAAAATCCTATAGGCATGACTTCTACGAGCGTGATGATTGTTACCCTATAAGCAGGATATCTAAGTTCGAACTGGCTTTGATCTAATAGGCATGATATCTAATGTCAAACTGATTTTAACCCTATAGGCATGATTTCTAGCACTGAATTGACCTTAATCCTATAGCATGATTTCTAATTGAATAGCATAGAGGTAGAAATTTAGACACACTGCCAAAAAGCAGTTGAGTCAAGTATTGGTCCTATAGGCATGATTGCTAACACACTTTATTGGACAAATTAACGTATCCTATAGGCAGGATTTCTAACAAAAGTTGTAATATTAATCCTATAGCATGATTTCTAATTGAATAGCATATGGGCAGAAATTTAGACACATTGCCAGAAAATAGTTGAGTCAAATATTGGTCCTATAGGCATGATTATTAACACACTTTATTGGACAAATTAACGTATCCTATAGGCAGAATTTCTAACAAAAGTTATAATATTAATCCTATAGGCAGGATTTCTAATACAGACCTCATACGATTTTAGCGTAATCAATATCACCAATAAAAATCCTATAGGCAGGATCTCTAAACAACGTAGAACTTAACAGTTTTGGACAAAATGAGTAGAATTAACAGCGCAGATGAAACCCTATAGGCAGGCCAATTTAACAAAGGAAATAAGAAACCCTCCCGATTTTACTAAATACGCCAGAATCTGTTTATTACAAAGTTATTACAGACCAGATTAGCAAATTAATTACATTATAGTAATGGCACAAACTATAAGGAGCCTTTCTCAAGCCCAAATACACCTGGGCGACCAAGCCTTCAAACCATTTCCACCTCGAGGCTTATTTCACAGGTACATCATAGCCAATAATGAGTAATTCACCCATAGCACGGATAGAATCAAGTTTCCAGTGTGTCAAAGTTCCCAAAGGCCTCAAGGTCCCAGGGCAATGCTCACACCAGAACCACATACCCAGAAATGATTCAAAAGAGATTAGGAACCCGTTCCCAGTGTGTCAGAGTTCACAAGAGTCTCACATGGTCCTTGAGCAGTGCTCACACTGGGGTGGTTAAGGATAGAACCTAAAGGACTAAGATTAGGAGTTTTTTAACAAGAGTAACAGCATATAAAAAGAGGTAGAGACAGATTTAAAATAGTTTGGATTTTCTCAGAAGAAGACTACCATAACAGAATTTTAGAACACAGAACATGTAGGCATAATGGGATTAAGAAAACAAGCAAGGGTGGCAAAGTACACAGTTTCAAACAGGTCAAGTCAGAAAAGACCTAATTACACTAAGTATGCATGCTAACATTTAGGACGACCTTGTTTAATCACAGAAACATTTAGGCAAAGTGTTAAGGCAAACCGTCAGATTATCACATGAATCCAGAGGGATACAAGACCTCTTAGCAGGGCACATGAATTAGGTAACAATACAAGTCTGTATAGTTAGCATTGATGAACTAATTTCATGCAAGTGGTATCCTAACGATACTAAGTTCAGAATAGGTTTAGGATTAGCAAACAGTGTGCATGAGACAAGTTAAAACATTAAGCTAGGTTTCAAGAGGATTCATATTATTATTCAAAATAATCGATTAACAATATCAATCATGAACTCATAGAAGCATAGAGGCAGAATCATGCTCAAAATAAAGTTCAAACATGCTGGTCGAACAACACAGATTAGGGAGACAGAAAATAAAATGGTAAGGGATAATGACTTACCAGTTAGGCAGGAAAGAAAGAAAATACACCACAGTAGTTATGTCCAGAATTAATTGGCCCTTGCTTTCAGCCGGCCAAGTCCAGAAACAAACGAGTAAAGAATCAAAGTAAAAAGCTAAGTTTTTTTTAGTAAGAGTATTGAGAGTTCGAGTCTGTCCTAAAGGGGAAAAGGGGAGGGGTTTATATAGTGTAGGAATTAAACACATAAACATGGAAAACCAATTAGTCAAATACTAGAAAGGCAAGTATTTAAATCAGTAAGGAAGCAGGTTTTGAAACCCTAATTTCTGGTAAATCACACAAAATCAGCAGAGAAATAAGGGCACAGAATCATATATTGCATAAGATGAACATAGACAGGAATATTATTCAAAGGGAGGGGAGACATAGAAAACCAGGCTTGGTTCGAGTAAAAGGGTCTCAAAACCCTAATTAAATTTTAATAGAAAAAATTAGTAAGAAACAACTACGAAAATCATAATAGGGATGCACATAGATAGATTTACGGAAACATTACAGAGAATATTTAACAAAAAATTAGGAAACTGTAACAGATCCTGAAAGATATGAACCCCAGCCTTAGGGTAAATGAAGAATCGGGAGAATCTCAGAGATTCATACCATAAGAGACGAAGAATGAACATAGAAGGAAAGAAAATGAAAGTTCGAACCAGATTCGGTTCAAAGTGAAGGAGATCGGCTTGCCATATTAGGCAAGCTACTAGGTTATACCATAATCGAGTAGCCAGTAGCGAGATGAGACCGATAAGGTAAGAAAATCATCAAGGGATTCCATATCTGGTTTGAATCAAAGCGGGATTGGAGGGGATCAAGGTGACGGCGCCTAGGGTTTGATAGAGAGAGAAGGGGAAGTCGAGAGAGTTCGAGGGCGGCGGGTAAAGGAAAATGGGGTTAGGGTTTCTGGGTATGGTTAATTAAAAACGGGGGGAAGGACGTGGGTCGTTGATCTCGAAAGATCAACGGCTGGGATTAAAGGACGAATGGGGCGAGTTAAAATAAAACGGGTACCGACCGGGTTGTGGGATTGGGTTATTGGTTTGGGCTGGGGTTATTGGGTTAGGTATTTTAGGAGTTGGGCTGGGTAATTTGGGTTGGTTTGGGTAGCTTAGGTCCGAAAATTCAATAAAAATTGGGGCCAAATTTTAAATACCCAATTTATTAAACAAATAATTTATAAAAATAATAAATGAATAACAAATATATCATTGTGCATGAAAATAATTTAAAATAATTACTTAACATAGAAATATAAAAAGTCATTTTTTGTATAAATAATATAATTACGCCTATATATGGCCTATTATTGCAAAAATATACAATTTTAGCCTAAGGATGCGAAATATAATTGTAATAAGTATATATAAAATATTTGAAGCTTAATATGGATATAAAATGATAAAAAAAAATTAAATAATAAATTATTATAAAATTATTTGTGATGCAATTAATAATTATTTATATAAAAATGCAGGAATAAATTGATTAAAAGCCTATAAGAATATAGAAAATTATGAAAAAATACTTGGTGATGCTCATGCACTATTTTGAAGGTATATATGTATATTTGAGAAATATGAGAAAAAAATTGGGTATCAACAGCTGCCCCTCTTTACCTGGGAAGGATGAAAGAGTTGTCGGGTAAAGAAATGATGACCGATTTTGACCAAATGGGGTGTTTCGAAAATCATAGGCCGCACCCTGGTCTTTGAGCTGCCTACATATCCCTGGTTTTACAGGAATCAGGCCGTATGTAGTTCTGGACCCAACGGTGAATGAAACCGATGGAATTGTTATAGGAATAGTCGTGTGAAAAGGGTTCTTTTGGGAAAGATAGTATTGGATGGATTTATGCGGAGTTATGAATGTGAATCTGAAATGTAACGGATGTATCACAGCGCAAATATCTGAACAGTCATGGAGTAAAGGCGAGTAATTGATGGGAGTAGGTTACGCCCGAAATAATGGTCGGGTGTGAATGGTATGAACGGAAACCGAAGTGAAGGTTGCTCCTGTTTGAAGAACGGTTAACTCCTGAATTACCTACAAAACTTAAAACACGATGCGTGCAAATATATATGGATTACTGCAAGAATTTAAACATGATGCAAATTCCCTTTGGACCATGAAGGTTGTCTTTGGACGGTGAGGATGATATCCTTAGACCATGACGTCCTGGGCCATGAATCACGAGATAAGGGATTCGCATGCCATGAAATGATGTTCTCGGGCCATGACAATGGTGCCTCTGAACCATGACGCCTTTGAATAATGATGTGCAATATTGAGAGATCCTCAGGCCATGACATGGTGTCTTCAGGCTATGAGGATGATGCCTTTGGACTATGACGCCTTCGGGAAAAAAAATAGTGATGCATCATATGAGCAAAACAAGATAGAGCTTAGTCTTGTATAGGATCGGGACAGAGCTTAACCCTGGAGAAGGTGAAATAATGCTATGTTTCAGATAGGGTAACATTCAATCATTAGACAAGGAAAGGCAGAGCTTAGCGTTATGCAGATGGGGAGGCAATGCTTAGCCTCATGCAAGAAACGGGGGACAGTGCTTAGTCTCATGCAATGGAAGGCAGTGCTTAGCCTTATGCAAATAGTGAGGCAGGGCTTAGCCTCATGCAAGATTTGAGACAGGGCTTAGTCTCATGCAAAGAGAAGGCAATGCTTAGCCTTATGCAAATAGGGAGGCAGGGCATAGCCTCATGCAAATAGAGGAGACAATGCTTAGTCTCATGCAATGGGAAGGCAGAGCTTAGCCTTATGCAATTGAGGAGGCAGGGCTTAGCCTTGTGCAAGAAAAGGGAGACATGGCTTAGTCTTATGCGGGATTTGAGATAGAGCTTAGTCTCATGCAAAGAGAAGGAAATGCTTAACCTTATGCAAATAGGGAGGCAAGGCTTAGCCTTATGCAAGAATTGAGACAGATCTTAGTCTCATGCAAAGAGAAGGCAACGCTTAGCCTTATGCAAATAGGGAGGCAGGGCTTAGCCTCATGCGAGAAAAGGGAGACAGTGCTTAGTCTCATGCAAGGAAAGGCAGAGCTTAGCCTTATGAAAATAGGGAGGCAGGGCTTAGCCTCATGTGAGATTTGAGACTGAGCTTAGTCTCATGCAAAGAGAAGGCAACGCTTAGCCTTATGCAAATAGGGAGGCAGGGCTTAGCCTCATGCGAGAAAAGGGAGACAATGCTTAGTCTCATGCAAGGAAAGGCAGAGTTTAGCCTTATGCAAATAGGGAGGCAGGGTTTAGCCTTATTCAAGAATTGAGATAGAGCTTAGTCTCATGCAAAGAGAAGGCAATGCTTAGCCTTATGCAAAGAGGGAGGCCGGGCTTAGCCTCATGCAAAAAGAGGAGACAATGCTTAGTCTCATGCAATGGGCAAATAGCAAATAGGAGCAGAATATTTCTTAGCTGGAGATATATTTGCGCTTGGCGGTCCGGTTGTTATGAAGGTAATTATTTTAAGGCGCACGTACTTCTGGTTATTCCTTGTTCCTGCACCCAAAGAAAAATCGTGAGTTTTGCGGGGGAAGTTGATTCACGTCTTTGTCTGCTTGTTTTGCTTTGCTTTGCTCTGGAGATCCTGTTCGAGTTACCCTGGGTAACACCTGGCTGCCATAGAAACAAACTTTTCGAAAAATATACACTTATTTGATGAAATAGAGTTATTTTAGAAAACATAGTGGTATATAATATCAAGTATTTGATGAACTAATGACTGCGACACTTTTAGAGACATTGAGGCTTCTTTGCGTTAGAATTTTGAGGGTCCTCCTCAAAAGTCTGCTCCAGTTTAGAAAGTGATCCTTCGATCGTGCTGCATGTAACAAAGTTTGTTGGACCTGCTCCGGAATTTTGAGAATCCTTCTCAAAATTCTGCCCCAGTTACTTAACCGATTCTCTGACTGTCTTACATATGATGACGTCGGCTGGACTTGCTCCGAAATTTTGTGGGTCCTCCTCAAAATTCTGCCCCAGTTTCTGTTTTTGGGGAAATGAAGATTTTATTAAGATGTGACACCCACAGGGCTGCCTACGTATCCCCTCTTAAATGGGTATTAGGTCAAGCGTAGTTCAGTTACATCAGATGAAGAAATGTAAACAATCTAAACATAGTATCTCTTGACTGTGTCTGAATTGATAGGTTTTGGCCAAATTTCTCCCTCCATTTCTGCAAGTATGAGTGCTCCTCCTGTTAGTACTCGATGAACCATGTAGGGCCCTTTCCAATTGGGTGAAAATTTTCCTTTGGCTTCATCTTGATGCGGGAAGATTCGCTTCAGCACCAGCTGCCCCGGTGTGAATTGTCTTAGTTTGACCCTTCTGTTGAAAGCTCTGGACATTATGTTATCATAAAGCTGACCATGACACACTGAATTCATCCTTTATCCATCTATGAGGGCTAATTGCTCATAGCGGCTCCTTATCCATTCTGCTTCACTGAGTTCGGCTTCTTGTATGATCCTTAAAGAAGGAATTTCCATCTCGGCGGGAATGACAGCTTTGGTACCATAAACCAGCAAATAGGGAGTTGCCCCAGTTGATGTGAGGACTGTGGTACGATATCCCAATGAGGCAAATGGTAATTTCTCGTGCCATTGCTTGTGGTTGTCTACCATTTTCCTCATAATTTTCTTGATGTTCTTGTTGGCAGCTTCCACGGCTCCGTTCAGTTGAGGCATGTATGCTGTGGAGTTTTTGTGCTTGATTTTGAAAGTTTCACACATGGCCTTCATCAGATCACTGTTGAGATTGGCGGCATTATCAGTGATGATGGACTCAGGAACCCCGAATCGACAAACAATACGATCCCTGACAAAATCTGCGACGACTTTTTTGGTTATAGCTTTGTAAGATGCAGCCTCTACCCATTTTGTGAAGTAAACGATGGCCACTAAAATGAACCTGTGCCCGTTTGAAGTAGTGGGTTCGATCGGACGAATGACATCCATTCCCCAGACAGCAAAAGGCCAAGGTGCACTTGTTGCGTTGAGTTTGTTTGACGGCACTCGTATCATATCTGCATGTATCTGGCGTTGGTGGCATTTCTGGACATACCGGATGCAATCTATTTCCATAGTCATCCAAAAGTATCCGGCTCTGAGTATCTTCTTGGCTAGAACAAAACCGTTCATATGTGGAACGCAGGTTCCGACATGTATTTCCTCAAGAAATTTGGAAGCTTCTTTGGCGTCAACACACCTTAATCCTACATCAGGTGTTCTCCTATACAAAATTCCTCCGCTTTGGAAGAAATGCTTAGACAGCCTACGCAGTGTGCGTTTCTGAGTATGGTTCGCCTGCTCTGGGTATTCTCCTTTCGCCAAATATTCCTTGATGTCGTGGAACCATGGATTTCCGTCCGTTTCTTCTTTAACATGAGCATAATAAGCTGGCTGACTATGGATCCTCACTGGAATGGGATCGATGAAATTCTTATCTGGATGCTGTATCATGGAAGACAAAGTAGCCAGTGCGTCTGCGAACTCCTTTTGGATTCTTGGAACATGTTTGAATTCTATCTTTGTGAACCTCTTCATCAGTTATTGCACATGATACAGATATGGTAGTATCTTGGTGTTTTTCGTAGCCCATTCTCCTTGAACCTGATGTACCAGAAGATCCGAATCACCAATTACCAGCAACTCTTGTATATTCATGTCGATGGCCAAATTGAGCCCCATGATGCAAGCCTCATATTCTGCCATGTTGTTGGTACATGGAAACCTAAGCTTTGCGGATACCGGATAATGCTGACCGGTCTCTGACACAAAAACTGCTCCAATACCCACTCCGTTGAAGTTTGCAGCTCCATTGAAAAACATCCTCCAGCCGTCCTAGGCTTCAGTAATGTCCTCTCCTATGAATGACACTTCTTCATCAGGAAAATACGTTTTTAGTGGTTCGTATTCTCCTCCTACAAGATTTTCAGCAAGATGGTCTGCCAACGCTAGTCCTTTGACTTCTTTCTGAGTTACATAGATGATATCGAACTCACTCAGCAATATCTGCCACTTGGGCAATGTCACGACCCGGATTTCCCACCCTCGGGAGTCGTATGGCGCCTATTGGTGAAAGCTAGGCAAGCCGATTATTCCAATTGTTTAACCCTTTTCATTTTAAATCCATTAACAGTTGTAAATTAATATCTTATAACAGTGGAAATTAAATAAGCGGAAGAATGAAATTCAATAATTAAGCCAATACCAATACGATTCTATAACATAAACCACCTAGAACTAGTGTCACAATCTCACGAACTATCTAAGAAAACTACAAATAAAGTCTGAACAAGAAAGTACATATCTGTCTTTGGAATATAAAAGAATAGAAAGAAACTAGATAGGGAGGGGATGCCAAGGCCTGCGGACGCCTGCAGGACTACCTCGGGTCTCCTGATGGACTGAAGGCAGCAACCTCTCTCTACGGTCCAAATGCTCCAGCTCTGCACACAGTGCAGAGTATAGTATCAGCACAACCGACCCTATGTGATGGTAAGTGTCGAGCCTAACCTCGGCAAAGTAGTGACGAGGCTAGGACACGACTACCAAATAAACCTGTGCAGTTAAAGCATATATGGAAAGAACTAATAACGGAAACTAACAGTTAAAGATGGGAAGGGAAAACATGCTGCAGGGAAATATCAAATACCAACAGTAACTTAAGAGAAAAACATAAAGAACATTTTAAGGTTTGCATCAGTAAGAATAAGGAAACAGTAACAAATCAATATCCACTTTTGTTATTTATTGTTGCGGCACGCAACCCGATCCCAATCATATAACACTGTTGCGGCGTGCAACCCGATCCAATCATATATCATTGTTGCGGCGTGAAACCCGATCCAATCATATATCACTGTTGCTGCGTCATATATCATTGTTGCGGCGTGGAACCCGATCCAATCATATATCACTGTTGCGGCGTGCAACCCGATCCAATCATATATCACTGTTGCTGCGTCATATATCATTGTTGCGGCGTGGAACCCGATCCAATCATATATCACTGTTGCGGCGTGCAACCCGATCCAATCATATATCACTGTTGCGGCGTGCAACCCGACCCCTCCTGTCCTCCCTTATTACTCCATGTTGCGGCGGGCAACCCGATCCCATATAATATTGTTGCGGTGTGCAACCCGATCCCAATATACCATCCAACACAAATCACAAATCAATCTCGGCAATGGAACAATAAGGAAAACAACAATGTCCCGACGAGGGAATCAACAATGAGAATAAGCACATCCCGGCAAGGGAACCAACGGTAAGAATTAAATACGTCTCGGCAAGGGAATTAGCTATAACCAAATTTATACCAACATTTAACTTCACAAATGAAACCTCAACTGGAACCAATACTCAACAACAACCAAATACCACGAGAATAACCATAGTTCTTGCCCAACACAGAGAATCAACAACTTAGGCATTTGTAGTAATTATAAAGAACACCACGATTACAATTTAGGACTCACGGGCATGCTTGACACCAATGTATAGATACTCGTCACCATGCCTATACGTCGTACTCAACAATTAACACATAGCAAATAAGACACAACTCCTAATCCCTCAAGCTAAGATTAGACCAAAAACTTACCTCAATGCCACGAACACAATTCAAGCCTCAACTACCGCTTTACCTCTTGTTTCCACCACCAATTCGCTTGTATCTAGCCACAATATACTTAACGATATCAATAAATGCTAAATGAATCAATTCTAATGCATGAAAATAGGTTTTCCAATGATTTCCCTAAAAAGTCAAAAATCGACCCCGGGACCACATGGTCAAAACCCGAGGTTCGAACCAAAACCCGATTACCCATTCACCCAAGAACTCAAATATATAATTTGTTTTGAAATCGGACCTCAAATCGAGGTCCAAATCCCCAAAATTTGAAAATCCTATGTTCTACCCAAAGCACCCAATTTCCCCGATGAAAACCCTTGATTTTGAGTTGAAATATGTGAAAAGATGTTATAGATTAAAGAAAATGAGTTAGAAACAACTTACAATATATTTGGAGAAGAACTATTCTTTGGAAAATCGCCCAAGAGAGCTTAGGGTTTGAGGGAGTTTGAAAAAGATGAAGAATTTTCGGTTAAGTTGGATTTTACACAGGCGCAGATATAGCATTTGCGATGTCCTGTTCGCAAATGCGAACTCGAAATTTCGGCCAAAACTTCGCAATTGCGAAGGAAGGCCTGCCTCTGCTTTCTTCGCAAATGCGAACAATAGTTCGCAAATGCGGTGCCTGCTAAGGTCGCAATTGCGACATAAGCTTCGCAATTGCGAAGGTTCCCTATCCAGCCCAGTCTTCGCAAATGGGAGATCGCAATTGCGAGCCAGGCTTCGCAAGACCTGCAACACGCAGTAGTTTTTCGTAAGTCCAATTCCACTCCGTGGCCTATCCAAAACTCACCCGAGCCCTCGGGACTCCAAACCAAACATGCACGCAAGTCTAAAAACATCATACGAACTTGCTCGTACAATCAAATCATCAAAATAACATCAATAACTATGAATTAAACCGCAAATTCATGAAATCACTAAAATAACAATGCATTAATCAAAACAAGTACGGCTCGATGACTCGAGCAATTATTGCAAAACAAAATGCGTCTTAAAACAAAATACTGTAAATATCTTACATTCTTAAAATGGCTTTTAAAAACAGATCATGCTATTTGCCACGCTACCCAGGAACTCGACGGGCCCGGGATGGTGCAACAGTCCAATTCTTGAGAACAGCTCCCTTCTCCATGGTCTAAATGGTGAGGTCTTCTTCCTCCTCCTCCTCAACTATTGCATTGCATTCCATGTGTTCATCATCTAGAAACATATTCCTTAGGCCAGCTAAAGCCTCATCTTCTTCAGATCTCCATATCACGTCAGTCTATTGAAATGTCTGATGCAAATGCGGTATCGGCTGTTCAAGAGGGTAATAGGGGCCATGCCATGGCGGCGACCAATCATCGTACTCTTGCCAGGTGTACTGATACCCCAGTCCAAAGGTGGTGCCATGAAGTTTTGGTTGTACTGGCTATGTGATACCCTGGAGATTCTTACCGAGACCTTTACCGGGTTCATACCCTGACCATGTGTCACGACCCGGATTTTTCCACCCTCGGGAGTCGTGATGGCGCCTACTAATAGGAGCTAGGCAAGCCAATCATCAATTACCTCCTTTAGCGAACATCAACAGTATTAACAATAATGAAGCGTTTAACAATAAAGCGGAAGTCTCAAATAAAATTTACTAAAAGAAATGCGGAAGTTTAACAATCCTCTACCCAAGACTGGTGTCACAATACTCACGAACGTCTAGAGAATACTAAATACAAGGTTTGAATGAAACATAAAGCTGTCTGCTACGGTGCAACGATAACAAACTGAATAAAATAGAAAGGACTCCGGGCCTGCAGACGTCAGCAAGGCTACCTCGAATGTCCCTGGATTGGAAACTCGCTCCCATAATGCTACTGCTACTCGAATGCTGCTCCAACACCTGGATCTGTGCAAAAGACGCGCAGAGTGTAGTATCAGCACAACCGACCCCATGTGCTGGTAAGTGCCTGGCCTAACCCCGGCGAAGTAGTGACGAGGCTAGACCGAACTACCAAACAAACCTGTGTAGTTCAAATATATATATAATATATATATATATATATATATATATATATATATATATATATATATATATATATATATATATATATACACGCAATAGAAAAGAATACAGAAATTTAACAAGTCAAGAGGGAGGGGAGCATGCTGTAGGGGCTGTAGCAGTTTAGAATACAAGGTCAATAAATAAGGAATGAAACGGTACAACTACAAAGTCAACGAGGGTAATAAATCAGACATGGCACGGAATGTTCCTTCGTGCATTAATAATCAAAACATGGCACGGAATGTTCCTTCGTGCATTAATAATCAAAACATGGCACGAAATGTTCCTTCGTGCAAATATAATCAAAACATGGCACGGAATGTTCCTTCGTGCAAATATAATCAAAACATGGCACGGAATGACCCTTCGTGCCTAATCACTCTTCCTCACCCAAACAACAATCACAACCAAACGGGGCGAGGGGATAGACAAACAACATTAAATATCCCGGCAAGGGAGAACAAGGCAAAACAGTTAAATCCCGGCAAGGGAAAATAATCAATATACTCAAAACATCCCGGCAATGGAATAATCACATCTCTTTCTATTACGTTCATTTCTTACTTTATAATCAAGTCAAAAATCGAGCCAACGCTCCAAGGAGTTTACAAATCATATTTCCTTCTCATTCCCTCCATATCATATAGAAACCATCAATTAACAAGGAAGAGTCACTACCGAATCCCAAATAAGCACAAATAAGGACTCACGGTCATGCTAGACACCGGTGTATAGATATTCGTCACCATGCCTATACACCGTACTCCACATTTAGCAATTAGCAAATAATACTCTAATCCTATTCCCTCAAGCCAAAGTTAGATCAAACACTTACCTCGGATGCTCCAAACTCAACTCAAGCCTCTAGTATAGCTTTACCCCTCGAATTCGGCTCCAACTCAGTCAAATCTAAGAAATAATGACTTTACAATATTAATAATAGCTAAACAAACTAAACCCAATACTTAAATATGAATTTCCAAGCTCTCTTCTAAAAATTCCAAAATCGCTCCCGGGCCCGCTTGGTAAAAACACGAGGTTCGAACCAATTCGATGTTACCCATCCCCCCACGAGCCCGAATATACAATTTGTTTTCAAATTCGACCCCAAAATGATGTCTAAATTCAAGAAAATCGAAAAGCCCTAACACTACCCATTTCCCCCAATTTCAACCCTAGATTACATGTTCTAGGCCTAGGATTTCATTGGATGATGATAGAAAATGAAGAAAATGAGTTAGGTAATACTTACCCAAGAATATTTGGTGAAGAAATGCTCCAAGGATCGTTACAAGGCTGTGGAGAAGAAAGGTTTTCGTGAAATGGGGAAAAATCCCGAAATGGGTTCTATTTTGGGTATTTAAAATCGCTGGACAAATTTGCCTTTCGCGTTCGCGACATGGGGGTCGCGTTCGCGAAGAAGGGGGCTGGGAAGCAACGCGTTCGCGACAGCGGGAGTGCGAACGCGTAGAGTAAATGGCTGGGGTCTGGGATCTGGGCCTATGCAAACGCGTGAGGAGACACGCGAACGCGTTGAAGGAAGCAGCAAAGCTTCGCGATCGCGATCGCGATGTCCAGAAGGCGAACGCGAAGGAGAAAAGGGAGCATGGCTATGCGAACGCGGGAGGGCTAGTGCGAACGCGATGAAGAAAATCCCTGTGTAAAAATTACAGAAAATCTGCTCTCTCTCTAAGTCCAAAACTACCCCGAAAACCTCCGAAAACACTCCCGAGCCCTCGGGGCTCCTAACCAATCACACACACTAACTCGACAACATCTTACGGACTTAACCATGCGATTAAATCGCCAAAATAATATCAAAAACGAGGAATCAAACCTCAAAATCATCACTTTTTCATCAAACTTCATAAACTTCAAATTTTAGATATTTGGGTCCGAGACACGTCAAATGATATCTGATTTCAACCAAATTTCACAGAAAGCGCTTAAACCATATATAAGACTTGTACCGGGCATCGAAACCAAAATACGAGCCCGATACCACAGTCTTTTAATCAATTTTCATTTCAAATTTTCATATAAATTTCAGAAAAACAATTTCACAGAAAAATTCATTTCTCGGGTTCTGGACCTCGGAATTCGACTCCGGGCATATGCCCGAGTCCCGTATTTTTCTACGGACCCTCCGGGACCGGCAAATCACGGGTCCGGGTCCGTTTACCAAAAATGATGACCAAAGTCAACTTTAATCATAATAATATCAAAATTCATAAATTTTTACACAGAATTCATCTTTAAGCTTTCCGGCTACGCGCCCGGACTGCGCAAGTAAATCGAGGCAAGTAAAAAAATGAGGTTTTCAAGGCCTCGGAAGCACGGAAAAAGAGAGAAATCCAGTGATGACCCTTTGGGTCGTCACCCCATGCTAATATGCTTTCTATTTTACTGCTCCACCATTTATCTTTCTCAATTGCATTGACACGCTCGATGCGTTGATAAGTTTCTCCACCCAACTTTCTTCTATTCTCGACAATCGGGACGGTTTGACTGGTGTAAATGGGATTACTTCCATCTCCATGAATGATTACCTCCTGATGGTTCCATTCGAACTTCACGGCCTGGTGTAGCGTAGACACCACAGCTCTAGCGCATGTATCCAAGGCCGCCCCAGTAAAAGATTGTACGTAGCAGATATGTCCAATACCTGAAACTTGACATCAAACCAAGTCGGGCCCATCTGCAAACAAAGGTTAATTTCCCCAATTGTGGCCCTTTGAGACCCATCAAATGCCTTACATTCATACTCGCTGCTCATATCTCATGGAAATCTTTACCCAACCTTTTCAGCGTAGTCAACGGACAAATGTTGAGGCTTGAACCCCCATCTTTTAGGACTCTGGCGATGAATTTATCCTCAAACTGTATTTTGATGTGCAGTGCTCTGTTGTGACTTAGTCCTTCAGGTGGTAATTCATCTTCATGAAAGGTGATCTTATGGCTTTCCAATACTTGCCCTACCATGTTGGCCATTTCTCCACTGGTGATGTTGTTGGGCACATAGGCTTCATTCAACACTTTCATTAATGCATTCCTATGCGTCTCAGAATTCTGTAGCAGCAATAGAATGGAAATCTGAGCAAGGGTTTTGTTTAGATGATCAACAACAGAGTATTCTCTTGCCCGTACTTTCCTCCAGAGATCATCTGGAACAGTTTCAATGATGGGTTGTTTAGCAGCATCTTCCTTGCTTGTTCCTCCCAAATTTTTAGGTGTATAGATTCTTCCAGGTCATCCCCTGTGCAGCACCAGACTTCCATTTTTGCTTTTCCTTTTCTCCTAGCTTCGGCAACATAATCCCAGGGTATGGCGTTGGAATCAAAGGATGGTGTGGAGGCCACCGTCACAATAAAGGGTGTCGCTACTTCTACTTCAAATGGAGTAGGTGTAGTTGAAGGTGTTGTTACTTCAATTTTTTTAAACAGAACTGATGCGGCTATTTCGACTTTGACCTGTGGTTGTATCTGTACCACAATAGGAGTGAGTGTGATTGCAGGTTTCTGAGGGTCGTCGCCTTCCCGAATAAGCCCGATTGATCCTTCAGGATCCCATTCTTCATCAGTTTCTATCACATTTACTCCTTCACCCCTATGATCTAGGAGGGGATTGTTGCGTACATTTGGTGCGGCTTCCTTTGCTTGTATGACTTTGGTATCAATCAGGGTTTGAATCTTGTCTTTCAGAGTGCGGCATTCATCAATAGTATGCCCCTTCATGCCGGAATGGTACGCACATGTTTTGTTCGGGTTGACCTATTGGGAGGAGTTTTCCATGGCGACAGCGGGAATAGAGGTGACATATTCGGTAGCCTTCAGTCTTTCATACAGCTGGTCGATGGGCTCAACAATAGGGGTGTATTGTCCGGGTGGCCTGCGATCGAAATTGGGTCTGGGTTTTTGATAGTTTTGATGGGTTGGAGGTGAATAGTAATAGGTTGGCTGGGTGTTATAAGTATGGTAGGTGGTAGCAGACTGAGGATATCTGGGAGGTGAAGGTTGGTATGTGGGTGGAGGTGTTTGGTATGTGAGTGGAGATTTTGGACCTTGGGCTACTATCACTGCCCCTACTTTTTTCTTCTTTGATATACCCCCTGACTGTAATGCTTTGTTCGTAGCCTGCAATGCCTCAAAATTAGTTACCATCCCGCTCTTGATCCCTTCTTCAATCCTTTCCCCGAGTTTGATGATGTCGGAAAATTTGTGATTTTCGATGACCATTAACCTTTCTTAGTATTGTGGATCCTGGGCCCTGACGAAGAATTTGTTCATCTGCTCTTCTTCCAATGCCGGCCTAACCTTTGCAGCTTCTGACCTCCATCGAGTAGCATACTCGCGTAAAGTTTCCGTTGGTTTCTTCTTGAGGTTCTGTATGTAAAAGACGTCTGGTGCATTCTCTGTATTAAATCTGAATCGGTCCATGAAGTCCGATGCCATGCTTACCCAATTAACCCACATCTTGGTATTTTGACTGATATACCAAGATAGGGCGTCTCCAGTGAGACTCCTCATGAATAGCTTCATACGAATTCTTTCATCTTTCCCAACTCCCACGAGTTTGTCATAGTACATCCTCAAATCTACCTTTGGGTCACCTGTTCCATCGAACATCTCGAACTTGGGAGGTTTGTAACCCTCTGGCAGTTCTACGTCTGGCTGAATGCACAGATCTTCATAATTCAGACCCTCAATTACTTTGCCTCTTACAACATCCTGGACTCGGCTTGTAAGCTTCTTGAGCTCCTCCGCCATGTTTTTAATGAGCAGGTCCTTCTCGGCGGATTCTGGTGTGTATGAGATTGGCTGAGTAGAGTGGGGTATGGTTTCCACGTATATGGGATTGTTTTGGTGGGTGCCGGAGGTTGGAGTGTAGTGGTGATCATTAGTTGAATTTGCGGATCAGGGATGGGTTGTGGGGTATTCTGAGGAGTATGGTAAGTGGTTTGTGGGTATTGAGTCGGGAGGTGCTGGTGCTGAGGAGGAGTCGGTACTGGTGGAGGATTAGGATTTTGGGAGGTGTTGCGTATTGATAGGATGTGGGAGGATTTTGCGGACGTTGGTTTGGTGCGTTTTGAGGAGGTGCTGGGTTTTGAGAATTTCGCTGGTTAAGATCTGGGACATTTAGCGTGAGGGAGAGGTTTGCCAAGTTGCGGACCTGCTCAAGTTACCCTTGCAATTCCAGTATTTTCTGTTCCAATTGTAGGACCAAATCATTCTGGGCCGGAGTACTCTAACCGTCTGAAGTTTCAACATTTTCCATATGCGCAGCATTTTCTTTCCGGATACCACTCATAACATCTACCTTAGATTCTCCTTTGCTTTTTGGTATGCTCGAAGGAGGGGGAGGTGGAGGGCCTCTGGATCTGGTGTGATATGCTAACGATGCCAGAATGTGCGAACCAACCTTAGGGGATGGGAATAATCAAAATAAAGAAAAATGCAAAAAGGTAAACAAGTCAGTAAGGATTCTGAAAAGTATTTGCAGTATTTAAACATGTTTGTAGGAATGTAAATTTGCGTCCTAATTTGGGCAACCTCGTTGTGCCCGAGGTAAGCCTAGCGACAAGTAGATTTGGAGAGATTTAATGCCAATAAATGCCTCATTTCATTAATGTAAGACGAACCTAAAAACGACAATAAATAAATGAGTTACTAATGGCATTTGCCTTATTACATTCGAATTCCAAAACATTTCAAAAAAACAGCTAAATCTAATATACTTGGTCCCGGAGGGACCTTCTCCATATTTGACCTTCTTAGCTCCATCGATCAGATTCCCCAGGTCGTGCATGTCTAACAGCAAGTACGCCCTCACTAGGTGTCCTCCTTCGTTGCCCTCTGCATTCTGACAGTCTACGACCCTTTTCCTCATCTTTCCTTCCAGTTCCATTAGACCCTGGTCCAAATATTCCAGCCTTTCTGTCGATCTTGTAGCCATTTCCTTCCACTCGTTAATTGAATCCATGTCGAACTTGTGTTGTCCAAATGCCTGGATTCGGATTCAAGGACTCTTTTTCGTAGCCTCTCATATTTCACTTGTGCTTCAGCAGCTTCATCTATGACCCTGTTTCCTTGACCAACCCCTGGCTCGACTATCCCTGCTATGTTATCTTCTAGCAATGTTGGATAGAAGTACATATGACCTGCGTGATATCGATCTGGCTCGATGGTATCCTTTTCCATGATAATCTTCAAGTGCCACATGTGCTGGGCCTCACATTTGTATGGAATGGCACCATCCTGAAAATCGGCTCTGTAATGACTCATTTTGGAGACTCGTGGTATGACTTGTTTTCTACCAGCTTGTCTTGTGACCCTGATAGGAACATAGGGATGTATTCCCCTTAACCCAATCAACACCAAATGCAGAACATCCCTGGATCTGATGATGAATTCATTAGTAGGGAACCACTCGAACATCCAGTGAACCTTGTCCTCGGTCAAATTACTAAAAAACTGTGCCCATTCTGTAGCATCCTCTGGCTGTGCAAACCTGTCTGGGATAAAGGTCATTCTTTTCGGGTGGTGGAAAGCTATGTGATCATTCCATGGTCTCTGTGGAAACTCTTGGCGGTATTGGCCCCTCTGAAGATGTTCTAACAACCAAATATGCAGCAGCAAGTTACAACCCTCAAAATGTTTGAACCCTTTATTGCAACGATCCAGAGCCCGGTATATTTCTGCGACAATCATCGGAACAATAGTGTATGGTTGTCCCTCAATTCCCTCCATTAAATCTTTGGTTACCATGGACAACCTGGTGTGAATTCTGTCGCCTTGGCTTGGAAACACTATCATAGCCAGAAAGCAGACGATGAATACAAAAACCCTACGATGAGTCCAACCTAGGGAGGTGATGGAGAATTCATCATGAAAGATACGGTAAGATTTGATGTGTCCATATCATTCATAGAGGAAGTCAAAGGGTATGTAGGACTTCTTCAGGCACTCCAAGTCATCATTCTTTCTCAGACCCATCATCTTCAGAAAACCCCCGGTAGTGCAGTTTTCCGGTACTAGTAAATTGGGACTATCCCATGGCAATCCAGCGAATCCTCCTATTTCCTCCAAAAAAGGAGTCATTTCTATATTGCCAAAACGGAATACAGCCCTTTCTCCGTCCAAGAATATAGTAGCAGCCTCGATTAGCATGTTGTTTGGTTGGATGTCCAACAAGGAGGGTAAATTTCCAAGAACCCTTTTCACATGATTTTGGTCGCTTGGTGAAAGATTTTCCCAACAATCCAACAATAACGGGGGTATACTTTGGACCATGCCGAACCTGGGGACTTCGTGCCTTATTTTCTGCAAAATAAATAGAGTTAGACCCTTGCCTCCTCCGGATTCGACTACTTACACATTAACGATTAGCATGTCAGCATTTATCTCTCCAAATAATGCACATATCGTGGATGCGCCCGTTGGGATTATGGAAATCCCGGTGGACATTGGACAAGGTTTTTCTTAGAGGGTTATTATGCGGACAACATATCAACCCAGGCTAGGTTTGATCATGATGCATGTACAGTCGTTATCCGAGTAAGGTTTCTATAGAAGTCTAGACTGGTACCCTCAAGCGGACAACTTGAGAGGGAAAGGCACGGAACCGTCGACTACACCGTTGATCGACTAGTTTTACCGCAAATAAGCCTTTCCAAATTTAAAGGGTGATTTTAGGAAGAGCGCGGACACTCATCAAGTGCCGCTATGGTATTAATACGCACGAGTGAAATATGATGTTGAGCATGGATTATGCAAGAAATAACATATTGTCAAGTATTTTCACATGTTTGAAAATAAATGTAGTATTGAATGAATGTAAAGACATAAAGGAAAGAAAAACAGGGAAGAAGTTAGTTTGTGAAATGAAGGAATTAATAAAGCAAATAGAGGGGGTAAGGATTGGGGAGAGACATGATACAGCAAAACTAAAGGTTGGGAACATGATTAGGAAATAAGGGGAAACACACGAAGAATTGCATGTGAGTTCATATAAAGGGGAAATAGGGAAAAGGATGTGCATGTGGCAAATAAGAGCAAAATAACAAACATACGCTTATCGGGAAAGACTAATTCATGTAGATCAAGTTCATAATGGTAAGAGCCTAAGGATATCCCCAGCAGAGTCGCCATGCTAATGCGCCCTCTTTTTCTCGCGAAATCGGGTTTCGACATTTGATGACTCCTTTGAGATTGTAGGGAAAAAGGAATTGGCTAGAGTCGCCACCTAAAGGATTAAGGTGCGTTAGGGCACCTAGAGGAGATAACTCATGTTATACCAGTTTGCGTCACCAGAGATCGGGTAAGGGCTAGAAATTACCTTGAGGGGAAGGTGTTAGGCACCCCTCGAGGTCCACAACAGTGGGTTCCGGCTGATCTTAATTCATGAATTAGTCTAATAAAGAAGCTAGAGAACTACTAAATAAGGATGGGGGTCCTAAATTTTTTAGCCTAAAGGATCACCCCGTGCAACATAAGTAATACTTCGTAACTCCCTCGAGTCAGGGTGTTACTCATATTATTCAGCAGGCACAGACTATCATCTCCTGCTACCCGATTACTATCTTTAAGTTGTTACCTAAAGCGCTCTAATTGATTCTAGTTCGATTCCTATGCGTGCACTACCCGTCCCTTACCTATGGCCCTGGAGGTATTAGGGCCTCTATCTGGGTTAGTTCTAAACTAATCCTAGGTTGCTCAAAATGTAAAAGACTAGGCGACAAACAAAACATGTTAGGACTTGCAAATACAAAGCAAATATGGGCTCATGTTAACCTCCGCACATAAATAGCAAATGCACGCAATTAATTGACAATCTTTATTGATCTTAAAATCCTACAAGCGGGATATCTATATGAGAAGACAGATGTACAGAAACAATTTCATTAAGGCGACTGTTAGGACCTACTGTTGCTTACTGGTTTTAATGAATATCGTCTGGGTACATCAAACAGTAATGCATCACGCTTACAGAATCCAGAATTATTATTAATTCCGATAGGCATATTATCTAAGAGATTGACAGTGGCGATTGTATTCAGAACCAATTAGTAAAATCCTGTAGGCATGATATCTAATGTCGAAATGGTTTCAACCCTATGATCATGATTTCTAGATGCACACTGATTTTAGCTTCATAGACATGTTTCATAGCCTTGTATTTCCCTTTAATCCAATAGGTATGCTTTCTAATTACTGACCCGACTTAAATCCTATAGGCATGATCTCAAGGTTTGAAACTGATTTTAATCTTATAGGCATGATATCTATTACTGAATTGATTTAAATCCTATAGGCATGACATCTATCAAGCAGCACAAGGGCATAAATTGTACACATTACCAGCAAACAATTGAATCAAACATCGGGGTCCTATAGGCATGATTGCTAACACATATTGATGCGTCCTATAGGCAGGATTTCTAATGTGCACACCATATAAAACTCGTACGAGTTTAAACAGAATTGACATCACCAATTAAAGTCCTATAGGCAGGATTTCTAAAACACATTGCAGAACTTAACAGTTTTGACAAATGAGCCAAATTAATAGCATAGATGAATCCCTATAGGCAGGATTTCTACCTAGTTTAACAAAAGGAAATAAGCTACCCCCTATTTTACTAAATACCCCAGAATTTGTTTATTACAAAGTTATTACAGACCAAATAATGAATGAGTTACATAACAGTAATAAGATACACTATAAGGAGCCTTCATTAGGCCCAAATAAACCTGGGAACCAGGCCTTCAAACCAATCAACTTCGAGGCTCAAATCATAGGTACAGCATAGCCAAATACGAATGTCTCACCCATAACACATGTAGAACCAGGCTTCCAATGTGTCAAAGTTCCCAAGGGCTTCAGGGACCCAGGGCAATGCTCACACCAGAACCACACACTCGGAAATGTTTTAAAAGAGATTAGGAACCAATTCCCAGTGCATTAGGGTTCACAGGAGTCTCACATGGACCCTGAGCAATGCTCACATTGGGGCGGTTGAGGATAGAACCTAAGGGACTAAGAGTGGAAGTTTTTAAAAGAGCAACAGCACATAAAGAGAGACAGATTTAAACAGTTTTGATTTCAGAAGAAAACAATGTTTAAGACATGGAACTTGTAGACAGAATTGCACCCATAAAATAAGCAAGGTTCATGCTCAAACACACAGTTCAAATGAGTTGAAGTCTGGTTAACAGTCTAGTTTAGGGGTGTGCATTCGAATCGGTTTATCGATAAATCAAATCGATTATTTGTTATCGAAATCAAAATCGAAAAAATCGAAACCTTATTGAAACGATAACGATAAGTATATGTACAAATCGATAATCGATAAGTAATTATCGATAATGGTCAAAATCGAATCGATAAATCGAATGCACACCCCTAGACTGTAGACACTTGTTAAATGAGTAATTACATATTTGTGTAGATTAATATAACATACAGAATGTATATATATTCCGCTACTATTTTGAAAGCGGCTATACAATATTATTTTCCCTAATCTATACCCTTTCCTTTACCCTAAGTCCCTTACCCTATTATTTCCTCTACCACATTTAAGGAATGATCATATTTAAAGATCAAGGGAATGAAGTTCAAATTAATGGAAAACAGAATTAGCCGTGATGATGTGTTTTGTTTTGTTTTTGTTTTTTTTATACCGTTGGAGTGTTGGTGGCATACATTTGATCCCTTACTTTAGTTTTGTTGCATGTGCTTGTTGACACAATTTTTATATTATAAATGGTGTTCGTCTTATTTTAGCTTCTTTTTGTCCATATTAGTTAGGCGCGTTTATAGCGATATACTTTCCGTGGAATCCCGCAAATTTTCTTATTGGTGTAATCGATAACCGAATCGATAAGCCCCCAAAATCAATAAATCGAAATTGAAAAAATCGAAACCTTATTGAAACGATAACGATAAGCACATGTACAAATCGATAATCGATAAGTAATTATCGATAAGGGTCAAAATCGAATCGATAAATCGAATGCACACCCCTAGTCTAGTTAAGCTAGGTATTCAATGCTAGCATTTAGGACAACCTTGTTTAATCACAAAAGCAATTAAGCAAAACAGTCATGTTATCACATGAATTCAAAGGGATACCAGACATGTTAGCAACAAATTGACAGGGCGTATGAATTAAGTAACTAATCTGTAAAGTTAGGATAAATTAACTAATTACACGTTGATAGTACCCTAGAAATGCAAAGTTCAGAATAGGTGCAGGATTAGCAAATAGTGTGCATGGACAAGTTAAATATTAAGCTAGTTTTTTTTTAAAAGATTCATATAGCCAATTAACAGTGTCACTCATGGGGGGTAGATGAAATCATAGAATCAGATAAAATAGCAGAATCATACTCAGAGTTTAAACAGGCTGGTCGAACAACACATATTATGAAACATGGAGAATAAAGTGAGAAGGGAGAATGTATTACCAATTAGGCAAGAAAGCAAAGTAAATACACCACAGTAGTTGAGTCCAGAGTCACTTGGCCTTGGCTTTCAGCCGGCCAAAACCAGAAACAAACGAGCACAGAATCAGAGTAAAAAGCTAATTTTTTTAGTGAGAGTATTGAGAGTTCCAGTCTTTTCTAAAGGGGAAAAGGAGAAGGGTTTAAATAGTATTCAATTAGGCGAACAAATACGGAAAGAAATCAAACACACATAAGCAAGAAAAGAAACTAATCACAAAATCAATTGAAGTCTAGTTTTAGGACAAATAATACAGAGTTCAGTAAATTATCAGGGAATAATGGCATGTAATTAGGCGAGTAACACATAGAATAAGGAAAATATCATATGAAATCAATCAACAATCAGTTTCAAGGCAAAATAAGGTAAAGGAATAAAGAAAACATGGTAGATTGAAAAGAAATAAGGAAAATATTAGTCCCATATGAGAAAGGAAAGAGTATCGAAAAATCAGTAAAAGTTTCGAACCCTAATTTTAGGTAAACCTTCACAAAATCGGCAGAAAAATAAGGCAATGAGTCACACAATGCATATAATGAATGTAGATGGAAAATTATTCAAATAGTAAACTAGAATCGAACCAGATTTGGTTCAATCAAAGATCTGAAACCCTTATTTTAGGTAAACCATAAAATCGATAAAAAATAAAGGCAAAGAGTCATATATTTTAATAGAATGAACATATACAGGAGGTTATTCAGAAGAAACATAAAATCGAACCAGATTTGGTTCAATTAAAGAAGATCTGAAACCCTAACCTTAGGGTTAAGTTGAATCAGTGAGAGATACCGAAAGATTTGTACTTTCAAAGATAAAAAAACGATGAACACAGACGGAATAAGCAACAGGTTAAAGACTTTGAACCAGACTTGGTTCGAATCTCTTAAGATCTGCTTGCCATTTTAGGCAAGCTATTAGGTAATATCAAAATTGAGTAGCCAGTAAGGAGGAGGGGCTAATATGGTAAGGAAATCATAGATTGATTCCATTTTTACGGTTGGAATCGGAGAGATTTGAGTGACGGTGCTAGGGTTTGACAGAAAGAGGGATGAGAGACAAGAGCATATGAGGATGGCAGGTTTGGGATTATGAGGGTTAGGGTTTGGGATAGGTAAATTAAAAGGGGTGTGATGAATGTGGATCAACAGCCGAGATTGAAGGAAGGGGTTTGGGTAGGGTAAAAATGGGTATTGGGTTATGGGGTTTATTTGGTTTGGGCTGGGCGAGTTGGGCTAGTGTATTTAGGTAATTGGGCTGGGTAATTGGGTTGGTTTGGGTAGCTTAGGTCCGAAAATTCAATAAAAATTGGGGCCAGATTTTAAATACTCAATTTATTAAACAAATAATTTATAAAAATAATAAATGAATAACAAAAATATCATTTGTGCATGAAAATAATTTAATATAATTACTTAACATTATAAAAATATAAAAAGTCATTTTCTGTATAAATAATGTAATTATGCCTATATATGGGTTATTATTGCAAAAATATGCAATTTTAGCCTAAGGATGCGGAATTCAATTGTAATAAGTATATATAAAATATTTGAAGTTTAATATGGATATAAAATGATAAAATATTAAATAATAAATCACTATAAAATTATTTATGATGCAATTAATAATTATTTATATAAAAATGCAGGAATAAATTGATTAAACAACAACAACAAACCCAGTTTGATCCCAGCAGGTGGGGTCTGGGGAGGGTAGTCTGTACGCAAACCTTACCCCTACCTAATACAGGTAGAGAGGCTGTTTCCAATAGACCCTCGGCTCAAGAAGGGCAAGAAGAAGAAGAGGAAAGAAAGGAAGGAAGAAAAATGGAAGATAAAAGAAAAAGGGAGAGATAAAGGATAAGTGGTACCAAATAATAGCTGCAGGGAATACAATACCTGAGGCGAACAAAACCACATAACGTAATAAAAATCTAAGAATATGAAGGGACATGCATACTACTAAGACTATGGGTGAACAACTATAAACTACCTACTAACCTTCTACCTTAATCCTCGACCTCCACACCCTCCTATCAAGGGTCATGTCCTTAGTGAGCTGAAGCAGCGCCATATCCTGCCTAATCACCTCTCCCCAATACTTCTTAGGCCTACCTCGACCTCTTCTCAAACTCTCCATGGCCAACCTCTCACACCTCCTAACAGGAGCATCAATGCTTCGTCTCTTAACATGTCCGAACCATCTCAGCCTCGACTCCCGCATCTTTGTCCTCCATGGAGGCTACTCCCACTCTGTCCCGGATAGCTTCATTCTATATCCTATCTCTCTTGGTACACCCACACATCCATCTCAACATCCTCATCTCTGCTACTCTCATCTTCTACACGTGGGAGTTATTGATTGGCCAACACTCAGCCCCATACAGCATAGCCGGTCGAACCACCACTCGATAAAACTTACCCTTAAGTCTTAGCGGCACATTCCTATCACACAAAATACCGGAAGCGAGCCTCCACTTTATCCATCCTGCTCCAATGCGATGCGCGACATCTTCGTCAATCTCCCCGTTACCCTGGATAATCGACCCAAGATACTTAAAACTCGGTCTCTTGGGGATAACTTGAGCATCAAGCGTAACCTCTACGTCTGCATCATGGGTCCCGTCACTGAACTTGCACTCCAAGTATTCTGTCTTGGTTCTACTCAGTTTGAAACCTTTAGACTCCAAGGTCTGTCTCCAAACCTCCAACCTCGCATTAACTCCGCTACGCGTCTCGTCAATCAACACTATATCATTGACAAATAGCATGCACCAAGGCACCTCCCCTTGGATGTGACACGACACTAAATCCATCGCCAAGGCAAATAAAAATGGGCTAAGAGCCGATCCCTGGTGCAACCCCATCACCACAGGGAAATGCTCTGAGGCACCACCCACAATCGTCACCCGGGTCTTAGCATCATCATACATATCCTTAATCACACTAATGTACGCTACCGGAACACCGCTAACCTCCAAACACCTCCACAAGACCTCCCTCGGAACTTTATCATATGATTTCTCAAGGTCAATAAACACCATATGCAAATCCTTCTTCCTCTCCCTGTACTGCTCCACTAATCTCCTTACCAGATGAATCGCTTCCGTAGTGGAATGCCCCGGCATGAATCCAAACTGATTCTCGGAAATAGACATGCACCTCCTCACCCTGGCCTCCACCACCCTCTCCCAAACCTTCATAGTGTGACTCAACAACTTGATACCCCTATAATTATTGCAATTTTGGATATCACCCTTGTTCTTGTAAAGCGGAACCATCGTACTCCACCTCCATTCTTCGGGCATCTTCTTTGTCTTAAAAATAACATTAAACAACCCAATGAGCCACTCCAAACCTGCCCGCCCCGCGCTCTTCCAGAATTCCACCGGGATTTCGTCTAGCCTCGTCGCTCTGCCCCTACACATCTTACGCATCGCACCTTCCACCTCCTTTACCGTAATCTGCCTACAATACCCAAAATCCCGCCGACTCTCGGAGTGCTCCAACTTACCCAGCACAATGCGTCTATCCCCCTCCTCATTCAACAGTTTATAGAAATATGTCTGCCATCTTCTCCTAATAAGTGCCTCGTCCATCAACACTTTTCCATCCTCGTCCTTGATGCACTTGACTTGGTCTAAGTCGCGGGCTTTCCTCTTCCTCACCTTGGCCAACCGGTACAACCTCTTGTCCCCGCCTTTGCCCTCGAGCTTCTCGTACAAACGAGCAAACGATGTGTTCTTAGCCATCGTAACTGCTAACTTTGCCTCTTTCTTTGCCTTTCTGTAACACTCCCGATAAGTCCTTTTTTCCTCCTCGTTTGTACTCTCTACTTGCTTTAAATAAGCAGCTTTCTTAGCTTCCACTTTACCTTGAACCTCTCCATTCCACCACCAGTCCCCTTTATGACCCCAAGGAGAGCCTTTCGTAACCCCTAAGACCTCTCTAGCAGCTACCCTAATGCAATCCGCAGTCATGAACCACATACTAGATGCGTCCCCCTACTCATCCAGGCCCTCATAGCCAACAACTTCTTCCCTAACTCTTGAGCTTTGTCCTTGGTCAAGTTAACCCACTTGATCTTAGGTTTCCTGCACCCCGCCCTCTTCCTCCTACTCCTCTTAATCTCCAGGTCCATAACTAGGAGCCTATGTAGAGTCGTGAGATGCTCACTTGGGATGACCTTGCAGTCAATGCACAGACCTTTATCACATTTCCTGCAGAGAAGAAAATCAATTTGAGCCTTGCCCATTGAATTCCGGAAAGTGACCAAGTGCTCTTCCCTCTTCAGAAAACTCGAGTTAGCTATAACCAAATCAAAAGCTCTAGCAAAATCCAACAGCGAATTACATCCCTCATTCCTAACCCCAAAATCGTACCCGCCATGCACATCATCATAACCCCTAGCACTATCCCCAATATGGCCATTGAAATCTCCGCCAATGAACAGATTCTCTGTGTGCGGGATACTACGCACCATCTCGTCCAAATCCTCCCAAAATTTCTTCTTGACCTCCTGGTCCAACCTTACCTGAGGAGCGTAAGCACTAATCACGTTTACAGTAAACCCACCAACTACCAACCTAATACTCATCAACCTATCATCTACCCTCCTAACCTCAACCACGAGCTCCCTGAGGTCCCTGTCTACTAAAATGCCTACCCCATTCTTACCCCCAGCGCTCCCTGAGTACCAAAGTTTAAACCCGTCTACATCTCGTGCCCTAGTACCCTTCCATCTAGTCTCCTGAACACACGCTATGTTGATCTTCCTTTTCTGTAGAATCTTACCTAACTCTATATACTTCCCCGTCAACGTCCCAATGTTCCAAGACCCAATTCTCAGCCTAGAGGCTTTCTTACCCCCCTTCCCACCCCTGGACCCCACCCGAGGACATGACCTTACTCTCACATCGTCCACTACTGCCACTATAAGCAAAGGTATTAGGTAGACACTAACACTAAGAACCAATAATGGGAACGAAGGACAACAGGCTACGAACCCGAGAGCTAAAAACAACTCAAAGGAGCGACTACGAGAACAGTAACACGAGCAGGCACTAGAACAATGAATCTACCACGTCTACGAAACTACCCCTACGCAAAAACAGAATTAAAATCACTAGATGCAACCTTAAGTTTAAAACACTAGTAGAAAAGATAGAAAAAGCAATCAATCTAATCAAAACTGCCGGCAAGGCAACAGTAAATAGATGTGTGCAAATACAATTCAAGAAAGATGGAACCTGGATCACAGTTGGGGATCTCCAGACGTGCTCCCAAATCCGTTGAATACTGCTGCTCCCGAACCCGTGAGTAGGAAAGTTTCGACAATTTGTCAATTTCACCGGAATATAGGCAATTAGTCAATTTCACCGGAATTACACCGCAAGTAAAAAAATAGAGTACTCCTCTATTGGTGAAATAGTGAAAATATTAGGACTCTTGAATCTTGATGATGAATGATCCAAAAGAATAATCTCCAGATCAGGAACTTTCTCAAAAAAAATCGATTGATAGAAAATAATCCCAGCAATGCCGCAAACTCCGATGCTGGAAATTTCAAGTTGCGATAGGCACTTGGAAAAGAATAGTGAAAATGCTTACAGTTTATTAGTCAAAAGCAGTCTACAATTTCCAAAAACAATACTCCTCTGTTTCAAGATTTCCGTTTGAAAACACAGAAAGAAAAAGGAATAAAATCGTTCGAAAACACAGAAAGAATCTGAAGAGTTGCAATCTTTTGTATTTAAATTTAAAAAAATCGGCAGAGTAAAACGATCGGAAATGAAAATGGGGATTTTGAATCGCTGTTTTGCTTTAAAAGAGATGATGACCAGTACAATTTTCATTCATATTACAATTTTCATTCATAGTCAAGACTACTTTAGAACGCAAAAAAAGATAAAATCTTGAAAAAGATAAAATCTTGAAAAGGGCGGTGGACATAAAAAGGAAAGAGAGAGATGAGTAACAAATATGAAAGAACGTGGTCTTTCAGAGTTCGCCGGCGATGGCGATGGTGGTGAAACTGAGTATTCTTTCGTTTCCGACGAGAAATGGTTCAAACCTTAGGATTCTTGAATCTTGATGATGAATGATCCAAAAGAATAATCTCCAGATCAGGAACTTTCTCAAAAAAAATCCCAGCAATGCCGCAAACTCCGGTGCCAAAAATTTCAAGTTGCAATAGGCACTTCAGATTGTTCCTCAACTCTTCTCAAAATAATAGCCGAAAAAATGTATATAAATTGATTAAAAGCCTTTAAAATTATAGAAAATTATGGAAAAATACTTGGTGATGCTCATGCACTATTTTGAAGGTATATATATGTATTTGACAAATATAAGGAAAAAATTGGGTATCAACAGAATTCATCCATGATTTACTCTATGTAAAAGCTTTGAAATGTAAATTATTATATGACATGACTGCAATTGATATATTGTTAAGAAATAATATATTGTTTCTCCTTGTTCTGAGACTGTCATTATATTCATGCTATCCATGCTTAGCATAAACCTTAAATAATATTGATATTGACCTTAGTAAGTGTCAAGTCGACCCCTCGTCACTACTTTTTCGAGGTTAAACTGGATACTTGCTGGGTACATGTTGTTTATGTACTCATACTATGCTTCTATACTTAACTGTACAGGATCTGAGGTAGGTGCATCTAGTTACCCGTCCGGCGCGCGTTCCTGATTCCTGATCGAGATCTCACAGTGAGCTGCCCCTTCTGAGTCGTTCAGCAGCATACCGGAGTTCTCTTCTTTTATTGTTGTTATGTACTGTCTATTCTAATTCAGGCAGTAGGATAGTGGTATTTTTTTTGTACATTATTATTTTGGGATGTATTTATATTATTATAAACTTTTTAATTATCGACTGTTTAAAAGCTTAACTGTTAAGAAAAAAGTTGGGGTTGTTTTGGTAAAATAATGAGAACCCATTAGTTGAATTAAGGATGGCTTGCCTGACAACGGTGTCGGGCGCCATCACGACTACGATGGAATTTGGGTCGTGACAATATGGTATCAGAGCACTAGGTTCACGTAGGTCTCACAAGTCATGGGCAAACCTAATAGGATTCTTGCGGATCGGTACGGAGACATCTGTATTTATCTTCGAGGGGCTATATGGTGTTAGGAAACTACTCTTAATTCATCATCGATCGTGTAGTTGATGGTATACTAAATTTCCTTCTTCTATTCTGTCACAGATGGTGAGGACGCGCACGGCAGAGGAGGAGTTGCTCCCCCCGTTGCTAGAGGCCGAGGCAAAGGCCGGGGGAGGGCACCAGCCCGAGGTAGGGGACGAGGGCATCCTAGAGCTGCCCCAGTTGCACCACCGGTGGATCCTGTGAGGGATCCTATCATTGAGGAGTAGGGCGAGGTGCCCGTAGCTGAGCCTACCCCGGCAGACTTTATGACAGCACCGGCTTTCCAGGAGGTCATGGGCCGTATGTTGCGGTTCATGGATACCATGACTCAGGCTGGTTTATTTCTAGCAGACCCAGCCACATCTCATGCAGGAGGGGGAGCACAGACCCCTACTGCTCAGGCTCCTGGTCATGCAGTTGCAGTGTATCAGACTCCGAGTGCACCACCCACGGATGGGGCTCAGGCAGTTGCCGCAGTGGTACACGAGCCCAGACCGACTGCGGACGGTGATCCGTAGAAGTTATTAGACAGATGGACTAGGCTACATCCTCCTGTCTTCGGAGGTGAGCGTTATGAGGATGCCCAAGATTTCATTGATAGGTGTAGGGACAGGCTGCACAAGATGAGGATATTGGAGTCTCATGGGGTCGACTTCACTACATTCCAGCTGGAGGGTAGGGCTCGTAGATGATGGCAGTCTTATGTTCTTGGCAGGCCAGTGGGTTCTCCTCTTATTACTTGGAGTCAGTTCACACAGCTTTTCCTAGATAGGTATATTCCACCCTCTAAGAGGGAAGAGCTGCAGTATCAGTTTGAGCAGCTTGAGGAGGGTTAGATGTCGGTGACCGACTATGAGGCAAGGTTTTCTGAGTTGTCCTACCATGCACTGATGATACTTCCTACCGACGGAGACATGGTGCGGAGGTTTGTTGCAGGGTTGCATTCTGGTATTAGCGCCAACATGGCCCGGGAGGTGGAGATGGGGACTTCTTATCAGCTAGTAGTGGAGATCGCTCGGAGGATTGAGGGCTACCATCTGAGAGCTAGAGAGCAGATGCAGCAGGACAAGAGGGCTCGATTCTATGGAGAGTTTAAAGGTGCCTCGGCTAGAGGCAGAGGTCAGTTTGGGAGGGGTCAGCCCAGCAGGCGCCCATATTCAGCAACACCACCTCCTAGAGGTGCTCCGGCGCGCCCCTATTTTAGCGCCATACCAAAGAGTTCTTACCACCCGCCAGCTATCTAGGGTTCTTCCAGTGGGTATTCAGGTCCCCAGGGTTCTTCTGGCTCCTACTTTAGTGCTATGCCGGAGAGTTCATACCGCCTACCGGCTATTCAGTCTTCTTCCAGTGGGTCTACAGGACATCAGGGTCATACATCAAGGCAGCAAGTCACCACACCGAAGGGTTGTTTCGAGTGCGGATATCTAGGTCATATGAGGAGATACTGCCCTAAACTTCAGGGCAAGGCAGTGCAGTAGGGTCAGCAGCCTATGATTACAGCACCGGCTGTCCAGCTTCCCAGAGACGGAGGGCAGACTGGTGGGGGTTGTCCTAGAGGTGGAGGCCAGGCGGGGAGAGGTCAGCCAGCTATTGCTCAGTCGGGTGGAGGCCAACCAGCGGCGCCCCAGCCAGGCTTTATGCTTTTCCGGCCAGACCAGATGCATTGGCCTCAGATGCCGTTATCACAGGTATTATTTCCGTCAGCAGTAGGGATGCGTCAGTGCTATTTGATCCACGATCTACCTATTCATATGTATCATCTCTGTTTGCTCATTTTCTGGATATTCCTCGTGAGTCCTTCAGTACTCCTATTCATGTGTCCACTCCTGTGGGCGATTCTGTGGTTGTGGGTCGGATCTACCGGTCCTGTGTGGTCACATTCTGTGGTTTTGAGACTAGAACAGATCTCCTGTTGCTTGATATGACCGACTTTGAGGTCATCCTGGGCATGGACTGGTTATCCCCGTACCATGCCGTCCTAGATTGCCATGCCAAGACTGTTACTTTAGCAATGCCAGAGTTGCCGAGGTTGGAATGGAAGGTCTCCTCAGTTAGTACATCTAGTCGGGTTATTTCCTTTTTGAAGGCTCGGCATATGGTCGAGAAGGGTTGTTTGGCGTATCTAGCTTATATTTGGGACACCACCACAGAGTCTCTAACGATTGATTCAGTTCCAGTAGTCCGGGAGTTTGCCGATGTGTTTCCTTCTGACCTTCCTGGCATGCCACTGGATTGCGATATTAATTTCTGTATTGATTTGGCTTCAGGCACCCAGCCTATATCTATCCCACCGTACCGTATAGCTCCGATAGAGTTGAAGGAGTTGAAGGAGCAGCTTGAGGAGTTGTTATCAAAGGGGTTTATGAGACCGAGTGTGTCACCTTGGGGTGCACCAGTGTTGTTTGTGAAGAAGTAGGATGGGACTATGCGGATGTGCATTGATTACCGCTAGTTGAACAAGGCTACCATCAAGAAAAAGTACCCGTTGCCGCGCATTGATGATTTGTTCGACCAGTTGCAGGGTGCTAGGGTGTCCTCTAATATCGACTTGAGATCAGGGTATCATCAGCTGAAGATTTGGGACTCAGATGTTCCGAAGACTGCCTTCTCTACTAGATATAGCCATTATGAGTTTTTGGTGATGTCCTTTGGCTTGACTAATGCCCCAGCAGCGTTTATGGACTTGATGAACAGGGTGTTCAGGCCTTATATTGATTCCTTTGTTATCGTCTTCATTGACGACATCTTAATATACTCACGTAGCCTGGAAGAGCACGAGCAGCATTTGAGAGTAGTGCTTCAGACCTTGCGAGAGCAGAAGCTATATGCTAAGTTCTCCAAGTGTGAGTTTTGTCTAGAGTCAGTAGCATTCTTGGGGCATATTGTATCAGGAGAGGGTATTAAGGTGGATCCCAAAAAGATTGAGGCAGTTCAAAGTTGGCCACATCCTACTTCAGTGACTGAGATCAGGAGTTTCCTGGGGTTAGTAGGTTATTACCGCCAATTTGTGCAGGGCTTTTCATCCATTGCATCACCTCTGACTAGATTGACCCAGAAGGGTGCTCCTTTCCGTTGGTCCGATGATTGTGAGTCGAGCTTTCAGAACCCCAAGACAGCTTTGACTACAGCATTGGTTCTAGTGTTGCCTTCCGGTTCAGGGATGTATACGGTATATTACGACGCTTCACGCGTTGGCTTGGGATGTGTATTGATGCAGGAGGGGCGAGTTATTGTATATGCTTCACGTCAGCTGAAGATACATGAGAAGAATTACCCTGTGCACGACCTAGAGTTAGCAGCGATTGTTCATGCTCTTAAGATATGGAGGCATTATCTGTATGGGGTATCATGTGAGGTTTATACTGATCATCGCAGCTTACAGCATTTGTTCAAGCAGAGGGATCTCAATTTGAGGTAGCGTAGATGGCTTGAGTTACTGAAGGATTATGACATCACCATTCTTTATCATCCAGGCAAGGCAAATGTGGTCGCAGATGACTTAAGCAGGAAGGCAGAGAGTATGGGTAGCTTGGCATACATCTCAGCGGAGGAGAGGCTACTAGTTTTGGACGTTCAGTCCTTGGCTAACAGACTTGTGAGGTTGGACATTTCAGAGCCCAGCCGAGTCCTTGCGTGTGTTGTTGCTCAATCTTCATTATTGGGGCAGATCAAGACTCGACAGTTCGATGATCCGCATTTGGAAGTTCTCAAAGAGACGGTGCTACAGGGTAGTTCCAAGTAGTTTTCTATTGGCGAGGATGGTGTTCTGCGACTCCAGGGTCGCCTATGTGTTCCTAATGTCGATGGCTTGAGGGAGAGGATTTTAGAGGAGGCACACAGTTCACAGTATTCTATTCATCCAGGTGCTACAAAGATTTATCGTGACTTGAGGCAGCATTATTGGTGGCGGCGGATGAAGAAGGACATAGTTGAGTATGTGGCTAGGTGTTTGAATTGCCAACAGGTTAAGTTTGAGAACCAGAGGCCAGGTGGCCTACTTCAGCAGATGCCTATACCTGATTGGAAGTGGGAGCACATTACTATGGACTTTGTAGTTGGGTTGCCGCGGACATTGCGGAAGTTTGATGCAGTTTGGGTTATTGTCGATGGGTTGACCAAGTCGGCACACTTTATTCTGGTTGTGACTACTTATACTTCAGAGAGGTTGGCTCAGATATACATTCGGGAGATAGTTCGGTTACACGGTGTGCCTGTTTCCATCATATCATATAGAGGCCCTCAGTTCACTTCCATTTCTGGAGAGCTGTACAGATTGAGTTGGGGACCCGTGTAGAGCTCAGCACAGCATTTCACCCGTAGACCGACGGGCAGTCGGAGGGGACAGTTCAGATTCTGGAGGACATGCTTAGAGCGTTATGATTGACTTTGGAGGGCAGTGGGATCAGTTCTTGCCTTTGGACGAGTTTTCTTACAACAACAGTTATCATTCCAGCATCGAGATAGCTCCATTTGAGGCTTTATACGGTCGTTGATGTCGTTCTCCTATCAGGTGGTTTGAGCCTGGTGAGGCTAAGTTGTATGGTACAGATTTGGTGAAAGATTCCTTGGAAAAGGTAAAGTTGATTCAGGAAAGGCTTCGTACCGCACAGTCCAGACAGAAGAGTTACGCGGATCAGAAGGCGCGTGATATATCGTTCATGGTCGGCGAGAAAGTTCTCTTGAAAGTTTCACCGATGAAGGGTATTATGAGATTCCGGAAGAAGGGCAAGTTGAGCCCCAGGTTTATAGGCCCATTTGAGGTGTTGAGGCGAGTTGGGGAGGTTGCTTATGAGCTTGCCTTACCCCCCAGCTTATCGGGAGTTCATCCAGTTTTTCACGTATCTATGCTTCGGAGGTATCACGCCGACTTGTCCCATATGTTAGACTTCAGTACTATTCAGCTCGATGAGAGATTGGGTTATGAGGAGGAGCCAGTTGCCATTTTTGTGTGAGAAAAGATCATGGCAAATAAGTCATCATAAGAGCTCTCTTCCAGGAAGGAACATCACAAGTTAGACCACCATACTTCAACGGTCAACATTTCTCTCACTGGAAAGTGTGTATGGAGATCTTTGCAAAGGCCTATGATGTTAAAGTTTGGAGAGTCATCAAAAAGGGAAACTATCCCTTGCCTACTACTACTCCACCACTTGCAGATCCTGAAGATATAGATTCATATATAAAAGAGCAATGGAAGTAGTACAAGTTAATAATAAGGCAAGAAATCTGCTGCACAATGCTATAAGTGGTGAAGAATATGAGAAAATCTCTAGTTGTGATACAGCCAAAGAAATGTGGGACAAGCTTGAGCTTACATACGAAGGAACCAGCAAAGTAAAGGAAACACATATCAATATGTTGGTTCATGATTACAAACTCTTCTCTATGAAAGAAGGAGAATCTATTGAAGAAATGTTTGCCAGGTTTAGCAAAATAATTAGTGATCTTAAGGCATTTGGCAAGCCATATACTAGTGGCGATCAAGTCAGAAAAATTCTCAGAAGCCTGCAAACCACTTGGCAGACCAAAGTAGTCACACTTGAATCTCAGGATCTAACAAAATTATCATATGATGAACTACGAGGAGAACTCATAGCCTTTGAAAGGACGCATCTCAAGAAAACTAGTCAAGAAGAGAAAAAGAAGATAGTTGCATTCAAAGCCTCAAATGAAATAGCTGAAAACGAAATCGATGATGATCTGAAGCCCTACAAGAAGAAATTGCTATGCTATCAAGAAACATGGATGGGTTAATGAGAAGATTCATAAACACAAAGAAAGGTAGAATGCCACCCAGACGATCCAGGCAATACAATGAACAGGACAAAAATGATGGAAAATGCTATGAGTGTGGAAGATTTGGACACATTCAAGCTGAGTGCCCAGAACTAAAAAGAAAGATTTCTAGAGGTTTTAACAAGAACAAATCCTTTGGAAGCTGGAGTGATGAAGATAGTTCAGAGCACGAAGAGATAGCAAATCTTTGCTTTATGACGATTCTGGAAAATGAGATGAAAAATCCTCAGGATGCTGGACAGATGAGGACACTTCGGACGAAGAAGGAAAGGATGATAATTGTTTCATGGCACGAGGGGAAACAAGTGAGGTAAGATCTTATGACTGTGAAAATGCAATGAACTACAGGATATTCTTGATTTAACTCTGAAAGAATCTCAAAAATTGATGAATGAGCTTAAGAGACTAAATAGAGAGGTTAAAGACTGGAAACTCAAACACGAAGTATGTGAAATTGAAAAAGAAGTACTTCAAGAAGAGTTTGAGGAATTGCAAATGCAACTTAATCGCATGCGCAAATCCACCAGTCACAGTTCTGTCAGGTCGAACCGGGCGACTTACAAGTCAACTGGAAAAGGACCAGCCAGAACAAAGTCCACCAGTACTAACACCAATGAAAGACCTAAAGGTAGGTCAGATCTCTCGTGTCACTATTGTAACAAAAGTGGGCACAAATATTCTTTTTGTCGTTTTCGTAAAGCTAACATGTCAGGATGGGTTTGGAAACCAAAAAACAATTCTGAATCTAGTAATACTAACCCTATAGGACCCAAGAAAGCTTGGGAACTTAAAAGAAAGTGATCATTATGTTTTGCAGGAACACCACAGAAGAAGCCGCAAAGGAAAATGGTATCTAGATAGTGCGTGTTCCAGTCACATGACAGGTGACAAAAACCTGTTCAAAGAAGTTATAAAAATTGATGGAGGAAGCGTTAAGTTCGGGGATGACTCAAAAGGAAAAATAGTTGGTACTGGAACAATTCCCTTCAGTAACAACTGTGACATCACTGAAGTGTATCTCGTTGATGGACTCAACTACAATCTCCTGAGCATAAGTCAACTATGCGACTCAGGATATGAGGTAAACTTTAAGAAAACAGGTTGTGCTATAGAAGATGAATCAGGTAAAACAGTCATTCCTGGTAAAAGGTATGGAAATTTTTATATTCTTGATAGTTTTGAAAAGATAGATGGTCATATTTGCTTATCATCCATGTCTGATGATCCATGGTTATGGCATAGAAAACTTGGTCATGCTAGCATGCATTTGATAGAAAAGTTTTCCAAACATGAGTTAGTTGTTGGCTTACCCAAACTGAATTTTTCTAGAACTCATATCTGTGATGCATGTCAAATTGGTAAACAAACCAGAAACTCTTTCAAAAATAAGGACATTGTATCTACTTCTAAACATTTGCAACTTCTCCATATGGACTTATTTGGACCTACTAGAACTGCCAGTATAGGAGGAAAAAGATATGCTTTTGTTATTGTTGATGATTATTCACGTTTCACTTGGGTAATTTTCTTATCTCATAAAGATGAAGCTATAAGAAATTTTGAGATTTTCTGCAAAAAGATTGAAAGAGAAAAGGATATCTGATTCAACCATTCAGAGTGATCATGGAGGAGAATTCGAAAGTAGAGCATTTGAAGATTTCTGCAATGATCAGGGGTACGCTCATAATTTCTCAGCACCACGATCACCACAGCAAAATAGGGTTGTAGAAAGAAAAAACAGAACCCTCCAAGATATGGCAAGAACTATGTTACTCGATCATTCACTGCCAAACCACTTCTGGGCCAGAAGGAGTAAACGTCAAACATCAGGTACTTTCATCCCTTTGGAAGCAAGTGTTTTATTCACAATAACGTAAGGACAATCTTGGAAAATTTGATCCAAGAAGTTATGAAGGTATTTTTTTTGGTTATTCATTGAATAGTAGAGCTTTTAGAGTCTATAAATAAATGCATATTATGTGTAGAAGAATCTGTACATGTTATATCGATGAAAATAATTCCTTGGTCGAGAAAGAAACTACTGCAGGTGAAGAAGATCAAGCTCAAGAAAACAGGAGACTAGCAAAACTCAAGAGTCAACTGATATATCTGCTACGATAGAGTCCACTAATGCAATCAGCAGCAGTGTACAGATCATCCAACCGAGTCGACTACGAACATCGTACGCCAAATGAATGGAGAATCGAACCTAAAAAATCCTTAAAAATTCATCATTGGGGATCCAAATGAAGGAATGAAAACCAGGGGAGCTCTAAAAAAGAAAGCGAATGTTGCGGTTAATCTCCCAAGTTGAGCCAAAAAATATTGAGGAAGCTCTAAAAGATTCGAGCTGGGTTCAAGCAATGCAGGAAAAATTAGATCAATTTAGTAAAAATCAAGTGTTGGAATTTGATACCCAAACCTGAAAATGTCTCTGTAATCGGAACAAAATGGGTCTTCGGAAATAAATTGAACGAGTATGGAAAGGTCGTAAGGAATAAAGCCAGACTAGTTGCTCAGGGTTATTCACAACAGGAAGGAGCGACTATGAACGAAACCTTGCTCCAGTAGCTCGTTTGAATCTATTCGAATTCTTTGGCATACGCATCATTCAAAGAGATTCAAACTTTTTCAGATGGATATCAAAAGTGCCTTTTTGAATGGATTTATTGAAGAAGAAGTATACGTGAAACAACCGCCTGGATTTGTGTTCAAAGTTTCCTATCATGTATAAAGCTTCTAAGGATTATATGGACTAAAACAAGCTCCACGTGCATGGTATGATAGACTTAGCTCTTTTCTTGTTGATCATGGTTCACAGAGGTAAAGTGACACACTTATTTATTAAAATATCCAGCGAAGATAATCTCATTATTCAAATTTATGTTGATGATTATATATTTGGTAGTGCTAACCATCTTATGTGCAAGGAATTTTCGAATGATGCAAAGCGAATTTAAGATGAGCATGATGGGAGAATTAACATTCTTCCTTGGACTTCAAATTCAACAATCTTGAAGAGGGAACTTTATATGTCAAACAAAATATACAAAGGACTGATCAAAAATTTGGCATGAGCAATGCAAAATCCATTGGTACACAATGAGTCTTCAACAAAATCTTAGACAAAGATGAACAGGGAATTCCCGTGGATGAAACCAAATATGTGGGATGATAGGATCACTATTTATATCTTAACAGCAAGTCGACCGGATATTATGTTAGTGTGTGGCAAATGTGCCAGATTCCAGTCAGCTCCTAAGGAATCTCATCTGACTGCAGTGAAGAGAATCATTCGATATCTCATTGGGACTGTATCTCATGGACTATGGTATCCTCGCTCTAACTCTTTTAAACTAGAAGGATTTTCTGATGCTGACCTTGCAGGTGACAAGGAAGACAAAAAAAGCACTAGTGGTACATGTGAATTACTTGGAAAGGCATTGATATCCTGGAACAGTAAAAAACAAGCATCAGTTGCATTATCTACCGCTGAAGCTGAATACATTGCTATTGGACAATGCTGTGCACAATTACTGTGGATGTCTCACCAACTGGGTGACTATGAACTCTCTTTTAAACCTATACAAATTTTTTGTGATAATTGTAGTGCTATTTGTCTTTTAAAAAATCCTGTGCATCACTCTAGAGCAAAGCATATAGATATCAAGCATCACTTTATTAGAGATCATATTCTTAAGGGAGACATAGAAATATCTTTTGTTGGAACTACTGATCAGTTAGCGGATATTTTTACTAAGCCTCTATTAGAGGATAGGTTTTGTGCCTTAAGGAAACTACTTGGCATTACTTGCTTAACTAATAACCTATAGGGCCTATGTGTACTACAGTGTTTTCGTACAGCTATAATGGTTGTACTTTACTCATGCATTAATTACGCCTCCGTTTTCTTTCCCTCTCTTTTCCTCTTCTTTCACATCAGTTCGTCATTCAAAGTTGGAAAGCCAATCATCGTGTCCCTTCAACTGACACCTTTTCCTTTTCCGGACTCAACCGTCAGAAGGTTTTCTTCTTAAGGCGGAGAACCCCTTTCAATCACTCTCATCCCTATACTCTAGAAAACCCTTCTCCAAAGCTCCAACCAAACCACCTTTCTTCAATGGCCCAACAACCCAGAAATCCCTCCGCATCCACAAGAAAAAGCACCCGTTCCAAAACAAAAACCCCTTCTATGCCTCCAGAAAAGGTAGACCTAGGGTCCGAGCACTCTGAGGGTTTCGCCTCTTCACAGGGAGATTTGTCTGATCACTCTCAAACCATAGGAGAAAAAGCCCTCGGTAAACGCCCTATGGATGACCCCCCTGTTTCTTCTACCCCAAAGAAATCAAAGTTTGATCTCTCTGACTCTCTAGAATCCGACCTAAATTTCTGGGATTCTCCAAATAAGGATTTCTTCATTGCTCTGAAAGACAAGCCCATTGCTCATGGAAGGGTAGTTGACCTCGATGACATGGAAGCCCTAAATTGTAAGATCAAAAACCTCTTTGTGCATCAAGGGTGGGCTAAGTTTCTCTCTATCCCTCCGCCTAAGGTCTATGAACCCCTGGTGAAGTTGTTTTATGCCAATCTCCGCTACAGTAAGCCTGACAGGTTGGAATCCATAGTATTAGGTAAGCGCATTGTTCTTGACTGTGCCGTGCTTGATTCACTTTTTCAGTGTCGATGTTCTGGTTTCCCTATGCTGTTCAAAAATACCTAGTCCGATGATTTTGAAATTTCCTTTGACCAAGCTATACAGTGTATTGCTGAGTGTCCCTCTGCTTCCCTTCCAAACCAGTTAGGTCCCGGTGATGTTAGCTTTGAAACTCGTGTCCTGGCTCACATTGTGGCAACCACTCTACTTCCCCGCACTGGTTCCTTTTCAGCCTTCTCTCAAAAGGACATCTTCTTAGTGTACTACCTTGTGACCAAACTCAAAGTCAAGCTGTCCTCCTGGGTTATCAATTTCTTGATTGAAAGTGCTGAAGATCCCACCAGTCTACCCTACGACATGGCCATCACTCACATTCTGGAATCTCATCAAATTTCCCTGTCCAACTATCCCTTTATCACTATCTCAAAATCCTACAACTCTAGAGCTTTTGCTAGTATGGTATATGTAAGTGTGAAGGGCTCCTAGGTTAAGAAGCACGAGGGAGAAGTTAAGCCTGCTCTTACCTCTCACCCCAACCCTGGTGATCCTGGTCTTGATGAAAAGCTTCGTGCCATCACCACTCAACTCTCTGAAATCAAAAATCTCCTCACAGCCACTCAATCTACTGTTGGTGACATTCACGCCATGTCCTAGGAACAGGGTCTGATATGTCAAAGATAGGAGTTGCTATTCCCAGAGTTAGGGAGAATGTTGTCAAAACTTTTAGGGAAATTCATCACAGGTTGGATGGAGTGAGCATCTCAGCAAATGCTAGCTTTGAACAATTGAAGGAGGCCATCTGCAATACTCTTACTTATTTTTTGCATCGCTAATGTGGTTGATTAAGACATTTTTTTGCTGTGCTATTGTTTTGGGGCTGATTTCTCAGCCATTGGACAGTTTTTTGTTTTCTTTTGCTTTAGGTGCTTGTGATTGAACATCAAATGCTACTGTTTAAGGCTATATATTCTGTTCAGTTCTTCGTCTGTTCCCTCTTTGCTGATGCCAAAAAGGGGGAGAAGAGTATATATTGTATCTGTACAGATATAGTTGACTGTGGCACAAGTAGCATCCTCCGTGGCAAGAGTCGACTTCAATCATGGACTAGGCAACTGCATGAACTGAGGGGGAGTGTCCTTCAACCATGGACTAGTCAACTACATGCACTGAGGGGGAGTGCCATGATCCTCAACTGCATACATTGAGGGGGAGTAAAACACAGGGAAGTCCACTGGTGTTTATACATATATATTATATGGACTGAAGCAAGCTCCACGTGCACGATACGATAGACTTAACTCTTTTCTTGTTGATCATGGCTTCACAAGAGGTAAAGTAGACACTACCTTGTTTATTAAGAGATCAGCAGAAGGTAATCTCATTATCCAAATTTATGTTGATGATATTATATTTGGTAGTGCTAACCCTCTTATGTGCAAGGAATTTTCAAATCTGATGCAAAGCGAATTTGAGATGAGCATGAAGGGAGAGCTAACATTCTTCCTTGGACTCCAAATTCAACAATCTGAAGAAGGAACCTTTATATGTCAGACCAAATACACAAAGGAACTAATTCAAAAATTTGGCATGAGCAATGTAAAATCCATTGGCATACCAATGAGTCCTTCAACAAATCTAGACAAAGATGAACAGGGAATCCTTGTTGATGAAACTAAATATCGTGGAATGATAGGATCACTATTATATCTAACAGCAAGTCGACCGGATATTATGTTTAGTGTGTGTCAAATGTGCCAGGTTCCAGTCAGCTCCTAAGGAATCTCATCTGACTGCAGTGAAGAGAATCATTCGATACCTCATTGGGACTGTATCTCATGGACTATGGTATCCTCGCTCTAACTCTTTTAAATTAGAGGGATTTTCCGATGCTGACCTTGCAGGTGACAAGGAAGATAGAAAAAGCACTAGTGGCACATGTCAATTACTTGGAAAGGCTTTGATATCCTGGAACAGTAAAAAACAAGTATCAGTTGCATTATCCACCACTGAAGCTGAATACATTGCTATTGGACAATGTTGTGCACAACTACTGTGGATGTCTCACCAACTGGGTGACTATGAACTCTCTTTTAAACCTATACAAATTTTTTGTGATAATTCTAGTGCTATTTGTCTTTCAAAAAATCCTGTGCATCACTCTAGAGCAAAGCATATAGACATTAAGCATCATTTTATTAGAGATCATGTGCTTAAGGGGGACATAGAAATATCTTTCGTGGGTACTACTGATCAATTAGCGGATATTTTTACTAAGCCTCTGTTAGAGGATAGATTCTGTACATTAAGTAAATTACTTGGGATTATTTGCCTAACTAATAAACTATAGGGCCTATGTGTACTACAGTTTTTTTTGCAGGTCTAATGATTGTACTTTTCCAATGCATTAATTATGCCCCCGTTTTCTTTCCCTCTCTTTTCCTCTTCTTTCACATCAGTTCATAGTTCAATGTAGGAAAGCCAATCATCGTGTCCCTTCAACTGACACCTTTTCCTTTTCCGGACTCAACCGTTAGAAGGGATTTCTTCTTAAGGCGGAGAACCTCTTTCAATCACTTCATCCCTGGACTCTAGAAAACCCCTCTCCTTCTCCAGAGCTCCAACTAAACCATCCCTCATCAATGGCCAAGAAACCTAGAAATCCCTCTATATCCACTAGAAAAGGTACCCGTTCCAAAACAAAAACCTCTTCTATGCCTCCAGAAAAGGTAGACCTAGGGTCTGACCACTCTGAAGGTTTCGCCTCTTCACAGGGAGATTTGTCCAATCACTTTCAAACCTTAGGAGAAAAAGCCCTAGGAAACGCCCTTAGAAGACCCTCATGTCTCTTCTACCCCAAAGAAATCAAAGTTCGATCTCTCTGCCTCTCTAGAATCCGACCTAAATTTTTGGGATTCTCCAAATAAGGATTTCTTCATTGCTCTGAAAGACAAACCTATTGCTCATGGAAGGGTAGTCGACCTAGACGACATGGAAGCCCTAAATTGTAAGATCAAAAACCTCTTCGTGCATCAAGGGTGGGCTAAGTTTCTCTCTATCCCTCCGCCTACGGTCTATGAACCCCTAGTAAAGATGTTCTATGCCAATCTCCGCTCCAGTAAGCCTGACAGGTTGGAACCCTTAGTATTGGGTAAGCGCATTGTTCTTGATTGTGCTCTGTTTGATTCTCTCTTTCAATGTCGATGTTCTGGTTTCCCTATGCTGTTCAAAAACACCTGGCCCGATGATTTTGAAATTTCTTTTGACCAAGCTAAACAGTGTATTGCTGAGTGTTCCTCTACTTCTCTTCCAAACCAATTAGGTCCCAGTGACGTTAGTTTTGAGACTCGTGTTCTGGCTCACATTGTAGCAACCACTCTACTTCCCTGCACTGGGTCTTTTTCAACCTTTTCTCAAAGAGACATTTTCTTAGTGTACTGCCTAGTGACCAAACTCAAAGTCAAGCTTTCCTCCTGGGTTATAAATTTCATGATTGAAAGCGCTGAAGATCCCACCAGTCTACCCTATGGCATGGTCATCACTCACATTCTGGAATCCTATCAAATTTCCCTTTCCGACTATCCCTTATCACTATCTCAAAATCCTACAACTCTAGAGCTTTTGCTAGTGTGGGGTATGTCAGTGTCAAGGGCTCCTGGGCTAAGAAGCACGAGGGAGAAGTTAAGGGGAGTAAAATACAGGGAAGTCAACTGGTGTTTATACAAAATATATTATTTTGACATCATCAAAAAAGGGAGATTGTTAGATCTGATTTTAATAATGTCAATAATATATTTGTGCAGGAAATCAATCAGAAGAGGAAATGCCTAAGGAAAGATATCAATCAGCCAAAATTGTGGAAATCTGCGATGGAAAGAATCTTGTGAAAGCCTAAAACTAAGGCGTCAATCAAGGCCTACACATTCTAGGAGCAAATCAAGGAGATTCGTTGATCTGCCGACTTTGGAAAGACCAATAATCATGGAGCAAATCTTCGTCTTCAACGGCTGGAAAAGGGAAGTGATCAAGAGCTGCCAACTATGGAAGGACCAACAATTAAAGAGCAAATCTTCATCTTCATATTTCCATTAATGACTGTAGAAGGAAGGCAATCAATCTTCTCTCATCAAGGAAGTGCAACGGCCAGAAATCTTATTCTTGGAAAGAATCAATCTCTTTCCAAGGATCAAATCCCTTGGGTTGCTGAAATCAAGTCTGCTCAAAGTCTTCACCAAAGTATTTATACTCAGTTTTCAGCCTTAGATAAAGATACTTTGATCAAACCAAAATTCTCTCTTTATTCTACTACAAACAAACAATGTGGTTCATTGAGATCTGTTATGTAACAAGTTAGAGAAAAAGGAGAGTATAACACTGGTGAGGCATTGTATCAAAAGAAGACGAGTGTTATAGGAACTGAGCTATCACATCATTTCTATTGTACTCGAAGAAACGCAATTACTAAAGAGAACTCATTGCAACCCAAGGGGACTGGACTAGGATTCACATTGAATCCGAACCAGTATAAAATTCCGGTGTCTTTAGATTTCTGCACTTACTTTCTGTATTTTATATTCTGCCATTACAACTGTTAGATTATTGCATTAAGTCGACTAATTGGTAAATCAGTCAACTAATAGAGTTTAAGTTTAAAATTATACAATTCAACCCCCCCCCCCCTTGTACTTTCAAATACTGCCCAAACCTCCAGACATTAATCTCGACAAGTCCAATGATCTTTGCATCAACTATAAATCAATCCGACATGGAGCTGTCACAAACTGCCTCAGAAGAGGGAACAATCGAACATTCAATGATATCTAACACACGAGGCATTAAAATTATCCCGTTAACAGAGGAAGATAGACAACGTATTTATGAGCCCTGGAGAAATTCTATCATTGTGAAGCTAGTGGGAAAACATATGTTACACCACTACTTAAAGAAGAAAATTCAACAATTATGGAGGCCAACGGAGGACTTCTCATTGATTGATCTTGGAGAAGATTATTACATAATTAAGTTCAAAAAAAAAGGAAAATATGGAAAAAGCTATACATCAAGGGCCTTGGTTCATCAATGATCACTTTCTTTCCATTACAAAATGGAAACCAAATTTTGTAGCTACACAAGAAAAATTAACTGCATCGGCAGTATGGATTAGGCTTCCTCAATTGCCTACAGAATTTTATGATGGAAAAATCCTAAAAAAAATTGGGAATGCAATTGGACGCCTACTAAAAATTGATGTTTGTACATCAACCACCCTAAGAGGCCGTTATGTAAGGCTTTGTGTGGAGCTTCCACTAGAAATCCCAGTCCAATCCTTCCTATATGTTGGACGTCAAAAACAATACATCCATTATGAGGGAGAAAACTTCCTTTGCAAAAAGTATGGAAGACTTGGCCACACATTAAGACAATGTATTTATATTCAACGGAACAACAAGGCCAGTACGGATCCAACCAAGGAGCAACCAACAACAAAAGTGGAAAACCCACAAGAGGAGTGGAAAACAGTGTCTTTCACCAAAGGAAGGAAACACGGTATAAGAGGTAATCAACAACCCAACAACAATGCAATCAAGAACACCAATGGCCCAGGTATCTCGATTAAATTGGTCAATGCAAATACTGGTAAGTACTTGGATACTCAAATGTTACAATATAAATCTAAGGATCATACAAATTCCCTAGAAAAAAATGGTGCAAGAAATCCGGCCACCATGGTTAAGGAACAAACCACCATTACAATAAAAAATAATTTCTCTCTCTTGAATAATGAGCAAATGGTTTTAGACAAAATCACTAATAAGGAAAAATTAATACTAAAAAATAAATTATAGCCATGCAAATGAACACATGTCCGCCCCTAAGGAGGACATTGACATGCTGCATAATAACGTGTCATACTACAAATAAAAGAGAAAATAGTGCCATGCAAAAAAAATCTCTAAATGACAAAACTAACCCCTCTACTAATAATAACCCTATCATTCCTATTAGCCAAAATAACCAACAAATTGGTAATAATCCATCTATAACCAAAAATCATGAACAAAATCTTTCCTTAAGATTTGAAAACAATCCAACCCCAAAGCATGTCATCCAAATGGCAACTAAAGATGGCAACATTGCACAAATGTCCTCCAACCTAGAATACGAAATGGATACTATATCTATGGAGGATCAACCTATAAACAAAACATTGGGCACCCAAAAGCCATGCAATTGGCACACCCAATCATTACTCTATCACCCAATCCCTCTCATACTACTAGTAGCCCCATCCCCACGCCTATTTCAGTTTCCTTAAGTATACAACCCTCTATTCAAAATGCCAAGAATCCCATCAAACCCAAGAAGAAGGCCCAGGCTCATTCAACTTCTATGACAACGCAGAGCTCAAGTTATGGAGAACCTACCACCTTTCCCTCCACAACCAGAAAACCCACAGATCATTTATGTCCAACCTCCACAAGCACAGGACTACCAACCTGTCTCGTGGATGGAAATGGGTCTCATGGGCCATGCAGTCTCATTCAGTCTTCAAATCAATGGTCAGGAGTCGATTGTCATACTACACAACACACAATACCTAGCCCAGTTGGTAACAGAGGGCATGAGGCTTGTGATGAACAACTATCTAAACCAAGTTTGGCTCAACAACATCCTCCAACCCCTAGTTCCTTCTGTGAACCCACAACTAGTGCATGCGTTGAGAAACCAGTGGAATTTGCCACCATATTTCAATCCAATCTACCCACAGAATTCTCTCCTAGACATGCCATTCTTCCCACAAGAGATGCTATCCCAACTCAATCCCATTTTCATGCCATGGAAGAACCCACAGCAAGCCCAGGAGCAACCAATTCCTCCAATATACCAACAACCTCCACCATCACATCACCAAGCAGTCCAGGAACCAGAGCCAGTAGAAGCAGAAATGGAGGAGGAAGAGGAACCCCTCAACATAGTCTTAGAACAAGTCCTGGAGTTCTCAAATCTAGACGGGGTAAAAGTGTATCTCTTCACGGAGATGCAAGAGAACAGGCATGTGCTCAATTGCCCACTAGCATTATATAAATGCTCGATGGACATCAGGCCACCTCAGGATCCAACAGTGGGCAACAGAGCCATGATTCTAGTTCTATCACTGAGAAGGAACCCAATCCTGGGGGTAGTGAGGGAAAACGGGGAACCAGCAAACTCAAATCTTAATATCTCTATAAATTGTCCAACAAACTTCATCATATGAAACATAAGGGGTGGAAACAACGACAATTTCAAAAGAAATTTTAGAGAAATGATAGACACTCACAGGCCATGCATGGTAGCCTTGTTAGAGACTAGAATGGGAAACCATGCTGAGATGCTAAATGACTTTGGTTTTATGGAGATGATAGAAGTACCAGCTGAAGGCCAAGCAGGAGGCATGGTGGTGATGTATAACCATGAGGTAGTGACTGTCCAGAATTTCGTCCGTAGAAATCAAGAAATCCATGCAACAATAGAGGTATTATCTATTCGTAAATCTTGGCTTTTTAGTACAATATATGCTAGTACTGATGTGCTTAATAGGAATGTGATGTGGGAAAATCTAGAAAATATTAGTAGAACTTACAAAGGGCCTTGGATGGTAGGAGGAGATTTTAACGATATTTTAGTCGCAAATGAAAAATTTGGTGGAAGGCCCTTAAATGACAATAGAACTAAGTATCATTGGTCAAAAATTAACAATTGCAAATTACTTGATCTTGGCTTTAAAGGATGTAAATATATATGGTCTAATCATAGACACAAAAATAAGGGACTTATAATGGAAAGACTTGATAAAGTATTAGAAAATGAGGAATGGGTAGATTTACTCCCTAAAAGCTCTATAATACACCATCCTAAGACTTATTCGGATGGAAATCCTATCCTAGTAGAATTAATCCCAAAAAATAAAATTCTTCACAATCAACCCTTTAGACTTGAGACATTCTGGTGTAAGCATCCGGAATTTCAATCTATAGTAGAAAATAATTGGTATGATTCTGACTACTCTAGGGCTAGCCAAAATTTTGTGGACAACAATAGGGATTGGAAGGATAAAACTTTTGGTGATATAATGGGTAGAAAAAGGAAAATACTAGCACGACTTCATGGAATTTAAAGTTCCAGAAATTATGCCTATAGTAATTTCCTTCAAACACTTGAAAATGATTTTAAAAAGGACTATAATGATTTGCTTAAGATTGAAGAGGATTATTGGAAAATAAGATCTAGGGTTATGTGGCTCAACGAGGGAGATGCAATCACAAAGTTCTTCGCATTTCTGCCTCTAATAGAAAAAGAAGAAATAAGATTAATTTCTTTAAAGAATGATGCAGGGAATTTGATCGATGAGCCCCATTTAATTATGTCACATTTTCTTAGCTATTTCACAAATATGTTCACCACTTCACACTCCAAAACAAGCTGGATTAGTCGGCTAAAAAATAACTCTACACACTGTAATTTAAACATAAGCTCGCTAGACAGTCCTTTACTTGATATTGAAATTAAAAGAGTTATTTTTTCTTTTAAACCTTTCAAGGCTCCAGGACCGGATGGGCTTCATCCTTTCTTTTTTCAAAAATACTGGAAAGTTATAGGTCATTCATTAGTGAAATTTGTCATGACATTTTTAAAAATCAGGAAATCCCCAAAGACATCAACAAAACCTATCTTTGTCTAATCCCAAAAATTCCTAATGCTAATAACATTAGGAATTTCAGACCAATATACCTTTGCAATACCATTTACAAATTGATTATAAAAATCCTTGCAAATCGCCTTAAACCATTCCTTGAACAAATTATAAGTCCTTTTCAAGCAAGCTTCATGAAAAATAGAAGGGCTTCTGACAATGCTGTTATCATTCAAGAACTAGTTTCCAACTTAAAAAAATAAAAGAAAAACATTTACATGATCCTAAAAATCGACCTGGAAAAAGCATTTGATCGACTAGAGTGGTCTTTTCTCCATCACACTCTAAATTATTTCAACTTCCCTCCAAAATTCTCAAAACTGCTATTAAATTGTATATCAACAAGCTCTATAGCAGTTTTAGTTAATGGATCCATCACAAAATTCTTCGAACCAAATCAGGGAATAAGGTGATATAAGGTGATCCTATATCACCTTATATCTTCATCCTTTGTTTAGAAATGCTATCAAGATACATAAATCATTAAGTTGATATTAGAAATTGGGATCCAATAACCATAGGAAGAAGAAGTCCAAATTTTTCTCATTTATTCTTTGCAGATGACCTTACCCTAATGGCAAAGGTCAATAGTAAATCATGCCATGCCATTAAGAGAGGATTAGAATATTTTTGTGACCTGTCAGGACAATGTATTCACACTACTAAATTCAAAATTCTCTGTCCTGAAACTCTTATTAAGGACGTTACCAATAGGTTAGGTATTAAAAAGAGTGAATACTTTGGCACTTACCTAGGTTTTCCTATTTTGAACAAACACCCTAGGCCAATGGACTACCAATTCATAATTGAAAAAATGAGAAATAAGCTAGCTGCCTGGGAAATGAAATTCATCAATATAGAAGGAAGAACAGCCCTATCACAATCTTGCTTAAACTCAATACCCAACCATTATATGGAATACACATTACTCCCCAAAAAGGTCCTTAACAAAATTGATAAAGTTCAAAGAGACTTTATATGGGGTACTACCACTGAAAAGAAAAAAATTCATCTTATCAAATGGTCTACTATTTGCCAACCAAAATCCAATGGAGGTCTTGGACTCCACAGTGTAAATACTATGAATTTATGCACACTAGCAAGCTTGGTATGGAGAATCCTTACAAATGCTACTAAACCCTGGGCTAAACTAATCATCACCTCCTACGCAACTAGTAATGCTAAAAATAAAAATTCTTTCATCTGGAAAAGCATTCAAAAGGGATGGGAATTATGCTCCAAAGGTATTATTTGGTCACCCCCATTGTCATTCCAACATGAACATATGGGAGACCAATTGGATTTCCAATTTAGGAAGTCTTAGAAATACAGTAGAGGGCCCCCTATTGAATACTGACTGTTCCATAAAATTAAAGGACATCTTTGATGGAAAAAATGAAACTTTAATAAAATCTCCCTCAACATCCCAAATGACATTAAGGAGAACATCTCCAAGGTAAGAATTCGTCTAAAGGGACCAACTAGTGACATTCTAATATGGTCTCTAACTACAAAAGGAATATTTACGACCAAAACTTGCTACAATCTTATGGAACCTCCAACGAATACCCAAATAGATTTCAATGGATTTGGGATCTAGCCTGTCCTAATAAAATCAAATTCTCTTTATGGCAATGCCTCCATAATAGGATACCATGTAAGAAATACCTGGCAAGAATTGGTTTAAACATTGATCCAAATTGCCCTATATGCAAAGGTAAAGAAGAGAAATCCATAACCCATATTTTTTTTAACTGCAAGGCCACTAAACCATTTTGGGACAGTCTTGGGTGGCAAAATTTCTATAAAGCACAAGATAAACATTGGCTTGTTCAATTAAAAAAATTTGACTACCCAATAAAGAACAATTTTATAAATTGGACTTCTTTCTTTCCATTTGTCATCTGGTACATTTGGTTAAATAGAAATAACAACAATCAAAACAATACTGAAAATCCTATTAATGGTGACCATATTATTCAAAGGGCTATTGAGTTCAAACATCTCACTGAAAAAAGTATAAACACTCCTCAAAATATTCCCATTAAAATTAGATGGCATAAACCAAAAGGATTTAAACTAAATATAGATGCTAGCTTCAATACTAATAACCAAAAATGTGGCCAATGGAAATTGGATAGTTGGTTTTGCAAAATCATCTTATGATAGCGGTTCATTACAAGCAGAAATCAAGGCACTCCTACAGGGACTCAAAACAGCACAAGCATGGGGAATGTTCCCTCTTGAAATAGAAACAGACTCCACGGAGGTAATCCAGTCGGTCCAACAAGGCAACAGATTATATGATGACATTGTTAATGAATGCAGGTTGTTAATGCACAAGCAGAAGGAGATAACCCTCCAGCACGCATTCATGCAAGGGAATAGGATAGCTCATCAAATGGCAAAAAAGGCTGCTGATCTAACAAAGGGAAAAAAAATTGTTGAACCACCATCTTATGTAAAATGTCTTGTGGAATGTGAACTGGTAGAACACTATGTTTTTGTGAAGTATCTATCTTATGATGCTTGCAATGCCCTAGCAAGTTTAGGCAAGCAAAGTGTCCTTGGTAACACCAAGTATGAAAGTAATGTACTGAACGCTACTTAGTTATTAATATATATATTGCCTGTTTGCTCAAAAAAAAAGTATATTTTATTTTTTTCATCGAAATGAGAGGAAAAAAATGAAAGAAATCCAAATTTTAGGTGAAAGAATTTATATATGTATTTCCAAATCATATTTAAAACTTTTTTATTTACGATGAAATTGCTCTCCATAATGATTTAGCCCAAGGAAACCTCGAAGAGTAATTATGGTAGTTCAGTTAGTTGACCACCAGTACTTTCACTTTATCGGTAGAAATTCTATTTCCCACCTCATTATCCGTTTACTTATTTCCTTTCCTCTCTATGATTGATTAGAAAAAAAAAAAAAATATATATATATATATATATATATATATGTGTGTGTGTGTGTGTGTGTGTATACTAGTTGGGATTTTTTTACTTTTAGCCCGTGCCAGAAACTATTATATTCGGTATACACAAAAAAGTATATATTTTTCAGCTATTATTTTAAGAGCGGCTATACAATGTTATTTTCTAGTGAAATTCAAAAATAGCCAGATTTATAATTGGTAACTGAAAAATAGCCACAGCTCCAAAGTAATCGAAATTTATCCACTTTTCATGTAAAGATAAATCTGAACAAAAATACTGTTCAAAATCCAGAAAATATTCCAGCATAATATACTGGAGTTCGAATTTTTCACATGTGAACTTCCAGCATGACATACTGGAATTCCAGTATAATATATTGGAGTTCCAGCATAACATACTGATCCAGTATAATATGCTGGAAGTTCATACACAGGTGCTCCAATCTCCAGTACATTATGCTGGAACTTTTCGTGTGCTGGAGTTCCAGCATAATATGCTGGAAGTTCACACAGAGGTGCACCAATCTCCAGTATATTGTGCTGGAATTTTCCGTATTGCAGCAAAATAGTGGCTATTTTTCAATTGGCAATCCAAAAACTGGCTAGCACGTGCTATTTTCACGTTATTTTCCCCAAAAAAATTGGGAAAAATTGAATTGCAAAGATTGTGATCTGTAAAGCACTTTTTGCATTTGCAGATTTTTTCCCACTTCCCTTTAACCGAAGAATTATTCATCTTTTTCCCCGAGTCGTCTGCAAAAATAAAAATCTTGTGTGATGTCTTTGAGTATGGTTCTCTCGCAATGTCCTTAAAACTCTTTAAGCAGAGAATCAGGACAAATCCCAGATTCTTCACCGAGTGAACTGAGATCAATGTATATCTAGCATATATATTTATGTATATGCGCAAGAAATTATGTGTTACACACTGAGATATACAAAGAAAATAAAAATAAATCATTTATATATAGTTTAATAACATAAAGAAGGAAATAAGCTTGTGATATACACTTTGATATACACATTATTTGATGTGTTATATACTGTGATATAAAAACAATATAATTATTTTTTTATGATATACACTAATAAAGAGAAAATAATAAATTCTAAGCAAATATATAATATCATATTTTAGATATACAACGAAGAAAATTAAAATTTTAATATACACTTTGATATACATAAAGAAGGAAAATAAATTTGTGATATATATGGTGATTGACACATTATTATTATGATAAACATTTATTGGCTACCTGGTGTCAATATCATAACTAGGGCTTTTTTTTTCTGATTATGTGGGTACGTTGTCACTGTGCAAAAATTCCTTGGGACAACGACATAAATAGGACACTTCGGTCATTATTGATTTTTGACCCTAGTAACAGGAGTTTGGGGAAAAGTCCATGCTAGAATTTTAACGTTCACTCAGCAGAAGTTTTCTCAATCGCCAGAATTTTAAAGCACGAAGTAGTTGTAGTGATCGTCGGAATTTTGTCACAAATCCTGATGGATCACCAGGATTACCAGTCACATGGTTGAAAAATTCTGGTGATCATCACAATTTCTGGTGCTTCAAAATTCTGGTGCAAAAAAATATTGGTGATCGTCATAATTACTGATGCTTCAAAATTCTAGCGGGTGCTTCAAAATTCAAGTGAGCATATTTTAAAATTCTGATACGGAGTTATATTTCAAAATTATAAATAGTGGTTTTAAAAAAGTCCATAAAGCGTTATTACACCACTATCTTTAGGGACAGCTAATGGACTTTTTGTTGGGCCAGCCAATGGACTTTTTGTTGGGCCAACTAATGGATTTTACCATAGGGCCATAGAGCATATAGGTTTATAACTTTATATTGGGCTACATACTAAACTCTAATCTTTGATCTAAGGAACTAAAGTTAAAAAATAGACACTTTTTCGGACATGTAATTAGAAAAATAGCCACAAAATTAAAAATCAATAAACATAGTCAAATTTGAAAATTCATGGTAGTGTGCTGGATGAATCAAGAATTAAAAAAATGAAACTCTATCATAGTGTGTTGGATGAATCAAGACATCTATGTAGCTATTCTCAATGACATATAAGACCAGTATGATCATATAGTAAAAATTACTTATATTGGGTATTTATACCAAGCCAATAAATATAAGATACATATTTTACATATACACTTGTTAACACGTGTGATATGTTCTTCCAATCTTAATTACTGATTATTAAATTAATTATTTTATTAGATGTAACATCCGAGGTAGATGAATATTACAGAATTCCATTGGTTAAAAATACTTAAAATGAAACATCAGTGTCTTTTCTGTTTCCAAAGAGAGACAAACCTTAACGAACACAGGGAGTTGAGAGGATGTGATGTTAATTAATGACATAAAACAAATGACTGATTTGTGCTTGACACACTCATCTTTCAATTATTAGTATCTAATCACCTTATTTTTCAAAGAAAAACGTACAAGTACTGTATTATCGGTGTCTAACTTTATTTGGAATTAATGTCAACAGTGAAGGTTGGGTTTCAAAAAAAATGGGCAAACGATGTCGTTTTATTATCAATCACATGCAACTTATGAATTTGAGCCTGACATTATGATGGTTTTATACGTTACCTTTATCTCAAATTAACATATACTTTAAA
>NC_031991.1:32006607-32041214 GCF_001879085.1 Nicotiana attenuata
TTAAAAAAAAAAAAAAAAAACTAAGAAGAAAACATCTCAATTAAATTATTGAACCCAAGCCACCGCGAAGAGAAGCAAACTTACGGAACATTTGAAGTTCAATTGATAATTCTACCTTCAAACCTTAATCCCAAATATATATATATATATATATATATATATATATATATATATACTGGTTCAAATCCAAATAAATAAGACCAGTATAATCATGTAGTAATAACGTTACTCGGTGAACATCCAAAGGATAGTGGCTGCGCATTTTTCTGGAAAATTTTCGGGAAAAAAGAAAAGCAACTTTATGATCCACTAGGAAGGATATAACGGAACACGATCAGGTATGTCGGATATAGAATCAGAGGCAGAGCTAGGATTTGAGCTTTATGGGTTCTTAATTCTAGTATGATAATATTAGGTGTTAGTAATTGAATTTTGAATTTTATTGTTACATATATAGTAAATTTCTTAATACAAATACAAAGTTTGAACTAAGAATATTAAATTCAACGAATCCTAACCTTCTAGCTCTGCCCCTATAGAAGTCACTAATTTACTACCTAAAACTATCAAGTAATGAATTAACTAGAAATCAACCGAACAATTAGCAATTTCAAATAACAATCAGTATGAGAGAATATTCCGGGGTCACGGGTTAGCTAACAATCGTGTTACGTTATTGGCTTAAAATGACTAATTAATTTATCTGGATTGTTGATTGACAGGGTTGATATTGCTCATAAGAATCTGTCGAATACTTACTCGCCTATTCAAGCTAACTTAATGCCTATATGTCTATGGAATTAAGATTAACAAGTATCTTCTTTCCAAGGTTGGATGCGACGTATCCAACCTCTTTTCCTCTAGTTGGAGCATCTTTTCTTCATATTTTTGCACTCCAAACACCCTAAATCATCACACATAACTCCATTAGTCATAAAACCAATAATTAAACCATGTTGAGCATTTTAAACACCAAATAGCAACAAAAAACGATTAAAACATGAGTAAAGTAACATCAAAACATATAGAAATATGCCCAACATCAGGTAATTATTAAGAAAGAGATAAAAAAGAAACAGAATCTTAAATGTAGGGGAGAGTTATTGGAAATGGGATAAAATTAGGGAGAAATTCAAAAATTGCCAGATTTACAAGTGGTCGTTCAAAAATAGCCCAGTTTCAAAAGTAATCGAAATTTAGCCACTTTTCATGTAAAGATAAATCTGAGCGAAAACACTGTTCAAAACCCGAAAAATACGCCAATATATTATGCTAGAGTTCCAGCATAAGTATACTTGAACTCCAGCATATTATACTGGAGTTCCAGGATAAGTATGCTGGAACTCCAGCATAATATGATGGAGTTCCAGCATAAGTACACTAAAACTCCAGCATAATATACTGGAGTTCCAGCAAAATATACCGGTCCAGTATAATATGCTGGAAGTTCATACACAAATGCTCGAATCTCCAGTATATTATGTTGGAACTTTCCGTGTGTTGGAGTTCCAGCATGATATGCTGGAAGTTCATACACAGGTGCACCGGATCCAGTATATTATGTTGGACCGGTCTCTGTTGCAGCAAAATAGTGGCTATTTTTCATTGACTTGGTAAACGCTGGCTATTTTTGAATGACCAGTCCGAAAACTGGCTAGACCGTGCTATTTTTACCTAAAATTAAGGGATCTTGAATTTATTTTCTTTTTTATGGTTCTGTATATAACTTGTAAATATAGATATACAAAGTAATTAATAAGGAACCTAAATAAAGGTGGTAAATAGGTTTCTATTATAGTATAGCTAGGTAAAAATCCCCAAAAAAAACTCTAACTTAAGGCCAGAGCCCATGGGCTTTATATTGGGCTAATTCAATTCTGAGCTTGGATCGAATGAACTAGATTGCTCGCCTTCACCGGGAACTATCTTGGATAATGACACAAAAAGGACATTTCAGTATCACTATTGATTTTTTTGACCCTAGCAACAGAAGTTTGGGAAAAAAGTCCATGACAGAATATTAAAGTTCACTCTTCAGAATTTTACTCAATCGCTAGAATTTTAATGCACTGAGTAGTCAGCCAATGGACTTTTTGTTGGGCCAACTAATGGATTTTAATCCAGGGTCATAAGTCAAAATAGCACGGTATAGTCAGTTTTCGGACTGGTCATTCAAAAATAGTCAGCGTTACCAAGTCAATAAAAAATAGCCACTATTTTGCTGCAGTAGAGACCGGTCCAGCATAATATACTGGAGTTTGGTGCACCTGTGTATGAACTCCAGCATATTATGCTGGACCGGTATACTTTGCTGGCTCCAGTATAATATACTGGAGACTGGAGCACCGTTGCTCCAAACTCCAGTATATTATGTTGGACCGGTATACTTGCTGGAACTCCAGTATATTATGCTGGAGTTCTAGTGTACTTATGCTGAAATTCCATCATATTATGCTGGAGTTCCAGCATACTTATCTTGGAACTCCAATATAATATGCTGGAGTTCAAGTATACTTATGCTGGAACTCTAGCATAATATACTGGCGTATTTTTCATAAAAATTGGGCAAACGTTTTATTATCAATCACATGCAACTTGTGAATTTGAGCCTGACATTATGATGGTTTTATACGTTACCTTTATCTCAAATTAACATATACTTTACACACACACACAAAAAAAAAAAAAAAAAAAAAAAAAAAAAAAACTAAAAAGAAAACATCTCAATTAAATTATTGAACCCAAGCCACCACGAAGAGAAGCAAACTTACGGAACATTTGAAGTTCAAACTGATAATTCTATCTATCTATCTAATCATCTCATTAATATAGTAAATATATATATTATATATTATATATATATATATATATATATATATATATATATATATATATATATATATATTTCTGAGAAATTTTTTGCTGGTTAAATCCAAATAAATAAGACCGGTATAATCATGTAGTAATAACGTTACTCGGTGAACATTCAAAGGATAGTGGTTGCGCATTTTCCTGGAAAATTTTCGGGAAAAAGAAAAGCAACGTTATGATCCACTGGGAAGGATATAACGGAACACGATCAGGTATGTCGGATATAGAATCAGAGGCAGAGCTAGAATTTGAGCTTTATGGGTTCTTAATTCTAATATGATAATATTAGGTGTTAGTAATTGAATTTTGAATTTTATTGTTATATATATAGTAAATTTCTTAATACAAATACAAAGTTTGAACTAAGACTATTGAATTCAACGAATCCTAACCTTCTAGCTCTGCCCCTATATGAGTAGAAAATGATTTAGATCAACCCCAATCTTCTTTTGAATTATTGAAGAGGCTGGTGGACCAACTAGCATTTTGGATTTTTTAGAGGGGAAGAAAGAAGAAAAATTAAAGAGGGGACCTTTTTTCAAAAAAGACCCAAATAAGTTTTGGGCCTCCCAAATCCTATACATAAACATATAGTAAGAACAAGAAATAGAGACTTGGAGCAACGGTAAAGTTGTTTTCGTATGATCTATAGGCCACGAGGTCGAGCCGTGGAAGCAGCCACTAATGCTTGTTGCATTAGGTTAGGTTGTCTACATCACACCCCCTCTTAGGGTGTGATCCTTCCTAAACGCTGTACGGATGCGTAATACTTTATATACCGGGCTGTCCTTTTACCAAATATAGTAAGAACAATTATATGGGAGGAAACATTTAGAAAGAGAGACAAAGACATCTTTATTGATGTTGGTAATAGATCAGGAAATGCATGTAACAGAATGTGACCTCTTAAATAACACTGTTTTGTCCCCTCATCAAATTAAGATCCAATATTTACTTGGATAAATTCACTAATTGAAATGTCTTTACCCCCAGGAAAGTAATTAATCTGAGTCCTTAATACTCGGGGCGTCTCTAAAATTGAACTCATAATTTCGGCTCAGACCTATATTTATTTAAAAAAATATTAAATATATATAAATAATATAATTTAAACCCATTAGGATGTGGTAAAATTCTGAATCTGTACACATAAAATTTATATCCTGAATTTGGCGTTGTTAATAGTGACTTCATGCATGTATATGTCAAGAATCACATACGAGCGATTCGAACCTCCTGCCTAAATTAACTTTTAAACTACGGTTAAATTATGGTTAAACTATGGTTGTAGTGGAATGATAAGTACTCCTTCTTTCTTAACCAGAATTTTTGAGTTCGAGTGTTGGATATGGGTCGTCTTTATTAGAAAGCGTTTTACTCCTAATGTAAGACTTTATTCCCGATACGAATTCGAATTTACTCAAGCCAAATGAGATACCAAATACCGGATGAAATACAAAAAAGACGATCAAAAAGTTATGTCGTAGAAAGTCAACTTGCTTGATATAATGATTTCGAACTTTGAAGTTTACTTCAGACCACGTATAGCAAAGGAAATCATTTTCTTTATATTGCATTGTATTTTGTTGACATCTCACTAGGAGAAAAAACAAATATCCCAAAATGGATTTGGACAAGATTGGGTGTCTTATTCGAGAATTTTTTTATTGTGTGGGTGAAACTTCTCCTATTTAATATATCTCATTCTTGTGGTTCTTCTTTGTGTAATGTATGTTTTCTCTTTGTATTTTTCTTCCATTACATTGTCATATATAAATGGAACAAACAAGAAGAGTTTGGGTCTTTATTAAAAAGAATTAACCTAAATAACTGTCGACTAACCGCTTAAATAAAAAAGAACTGATAAATGTATAGTAGTATATATAAATTTATGTATACCAATTAGGAAAAGTAAAACGTAAATTTAATCGATTACTTGTATAAATATTTTTTACAAAAACGAATATTAAGTCAAAATCTCTAAAAACAAACAAACGACCCTAGCTTTTTACAATCTGTCCTGTTTGTCTTTGAACTGTTTTATTTTTTTGAATATGATGACATCCTTAATATGTTTAGTAGCAAATAAGATGTTCAATCGATTTTAATGTGTTAAATTTAACCAATATAAAAGTGTCTAAATGTTTTAAAACATTAGATAAATTCTTACAAATGAACTATTTTACGACTTTAGTGATGTTTTTTCCAACACAACTATGTTTAAACACTAATTTCTTTAAATTCTAACCCATGTTGATACATCATCCCTTGGAAATCCAATCAAAATCAAAGCCGTATTGCAATTCATGGTCATTACGGTTTTCAGAGATTATTATTATTATTATTATTATTATTATTATTATTATTATTATTATTATTATTATTATTATTATTTCACATGATCATTTCAGTAGTTTCCTGCGAATTCATCTTCAGAAGGTAGCCCCATGAATTAAATATCATATAATGTACAAGCTTGGACTTTAGTTTCCATTTTGAAAACAAGCTGCAAATGAAAAGACAAATTTGTTAGGATTCGAGTGTAAAAATATCTCTAATTAAGGCCACTCATTTACTAACTTTGGGTTTTAGTGCAAGGACATCACATTTTATGTCTAAGTTTTTGTACAATTGTACGTATGATAAAAAGGATAACATGCGTTCTTGGATTGGGATACTTTAATCAATATATGGTGTTGATATAAGTTAATAGTATCAATAGTTTGAATTCTTATTAACATTCCTAACCTTATTTAGTTTTCATTGGATGAAGATTTTTCCCATTAAGGTGATCCAATTAATATAATATTTACGTGAAGATATAACCTATATAGTCGTCCAATCAACCTCTTAAACAAAAAAAAAACAGTCGGCGAATATAATGTATATAAAATTCATGTATAATCATGTGTAATTAGTACTCCATATAATTTTTGTATACTTGCTAGTACAAGTAAACATCGAATCCGATTGCTATTTGTGTAAATTTTTTTTATTATTTCAGGTTTGGCTTGGTACTTAAGTTGCTTAACTACAAGTTAAGGGAATGAAGTAAGCAAATAATTGTGAACTACTAGATGTTTGGCGAAAAGTATGTATTTTGGTATATATGAATCATCTCACATTTTCCTCTATTCTTATTGGTTCTGAAGTGTAATTACCATGAGTTGAGCTAATTTTTGGTGTTTATATGTGTAGGAATCAATTGGGAGTGAAATGAACTGTATATGCATGAGTTGGAGCTAAAAAAAAGGAAGAAAATGGACAAAACCCGAATTTTAGCGTCCAGGGTAATGTGACGCGCTACTGTGGCGCTAGAAACAAAAGACCAAAAGTTTTAGCGCCAGGCGACGCGCTGCCTAGGGCGCCCAATCTTGAAAATTGTCCTAATTCGACTTGAAAAAGATCTTTTTGGGTCCTAGACGCCCCTAACTTGTATAAAAGGGACCCTAAACCTAATTTGGAGGATATCTAACATATTTTGGGAGGTAGGACGCCACTTTGAAGGAGAATACACATCGGGGCACGTTGGAGCAAGCTTTCAACTAGTTTTTCTCCTCTTCTCTTCCTTTAATCTCATAGTTTATTAGTTCTAGAGCTGTGGGTGCTACATTGTAGTTTGAAATTTGAATTATTCTTATTGTTTCATCATATTGGTTTATTTATTCAGTCTTGCGCTTAATTATTATTTGATTGCTTGATCACCAATTGAAACTATCTTGGAATCTAGGATTGAACTCGGAAGAGGGAATTCTAGATTGCAAATAGGATTGAGTTGTGACGACCCAACCTGTTGTCACGTGAGTTACCGCCCCGTTTTCCCCATTTTCTGCTTCTTTATGCTTCATTATAAGAGTCTTGTGTAAACGAGTTGTTTTGGATTGGCTTTAGAAGGAAATGAGACACCTAGTCTCTTTAAGGAAGGTTTAGTTTGGAAAAGTCAATCGGATGTTGACTTATGAGTTAGAGGGCTCGGATGTGATTTCTGGTGATTCGGTTAGCTTCGGGGAATGATTTGTGACTTAGGAGCATGATCGGAAGTAATTTTGGAGGTCCGGTGTAGAATTAGGCTTGAATTGGCGAAGTTAGTATTTTGGCGAATTTCGGTTGGTAGGTGAGATTTTGATCCGAAGGTCGAAATGGGATTCCGAGAGTTGCTGTAGCTTCGTTAGGTGATTTGGGATGTATGCGCAAAATTTCAGGTCATTCGGAGGTGTTTTGGTCGGGTTTTTGATCGAATGCGTATTTCAGAAGTTTTAGAAGAACTTAGGCTTGAATCCGATGTAATTTGATGGTTTTGGTGTTGTTTGTGGTGTTTTGATGATTGGAGCAAGTTTGAATGGTGTTTTAGGATGGATTGACACTTTTGGTTGAGGTCCCGGGGGCCTCGGGGTGATTTCGGATGGCCATCGGGATGAATTTGGACTTGTGGAACTGCTGATAGTTGCTGGTATCTGGTATTTCTGCATCTGCGGAAAAGGGGTCGCAGATGCGAAGATAGGAGCGCAGGTGCGGATTTTGGGCCATTGGTGGACTTCCGCAGAAGCGGATGGTGGTCCGCATATGCGGCGTCCGCAGAAGCGGATATAGACCGCAGAAGTGGTCCAGGCGGTTAAGTGAAGCACCGCAGGAGCGGAATAATTCCGCAGAAGCGAAAACCGCAAATGCGGTAATTGGATCGCAGAAGTGAAAATAAGGTCTGGGCAGAAGGGTTTAAAAATTTATATTTCATCCGCGAGCTAAGGTATTTTTCCACCATTTTTGAGCAACCTTGAGAGCTTTTGGACGAGAATTGAAGGGGATTTCGACTGGGATTGATTGGAAGTGAGTTCTATGGCCTAAATACATGATTTAATGGAAGAATTAACCTAGAAATTTATGGAAATTCATCAAAAAGGGATAAAAGTTAGGGCTTGGTTTTTGGTATTTTAAAGTGGGTTTTGATGGGTCATTTGAACTCGGATTTGGGAGTTCTTGGTATGTATAGACTCGTGGCGAGATAAGGAATCCGAAGATATTAAATTTTCTGATTTTTGAGAAGTAGGCCCGGGGCTCGGCAAATTTCGTAATTTTCGATGTTTTTCGATTCTTTTCGATTAGGTTCTGTTCCCTTAGCCTATTGTAACGTATTCGTTGTGGTTTTGATCAGATTCGACGCGCGAGGAGGTCGATTAGCGAGGCAAGGGCATAGCGAGCTGGGATTTTGGCCGGCTTGAGGTGAGTAATGATAGTAAATGATATCCTGAGGGTTTGAAACCCTGGATTTGCACAATGTAGTGCTGTATTGAGGTGAAACACGTGCTTAATGGCGAGCGCGGGGTTGTTTACTACTGGGAATTGTGACTTGGTCCGTCCCGATTAATATTTTTACCGCGTATTTGACTAAAATGTATTTGTTACCAACATGATTTGGGCCTATTGCCATATTTTGGGCTTCATGCCGACTACTTGAATCCTTCGTGGATTTTTATCACTGTTTCCTCACTATTTTGATATACTACTTGAACTCAGTCCTGTTGATTATACTGTTTTACAAACTCAGCTGCTTTAATTGAACTTTGAGACTTAAATGATATTTCTACAGTTGTTTGGGCTGAGCACTACTATTTTATTGATGCCTGCGGGGCTTATGATGTTTTCTGGACTGAGTGAGGCCGAGGGCCATATGTGAGGAGGCTTTCAGGCCTCGAGTGTGATGTGAGGAGGCTTTCAGGCCTCGAGTGTGATGTGAGGAGGCTTTCGGGTCTTATGTGTGATGTGAGAAGGCTTTCAGGCCTTATGTTGATATAGCGCTTGGGCCGTAAGGGGCCCCTCCGGAGTCTGCACACCCACAGTGAGCGCGGGTACCCATATGATCTGAGAGTGAGCCCGAGGGGCTGATATTATGCCAAGTGACTAATACTGAGCCCGAGGGGCTGATACTATTCTGAGCGATTGATACTGGGCCCGAGGGGCAGATTTCTACTCATTATTTACTTGTTGTTTTATCTGATTTACCTGTTTGTTTAAAAAGGAGATTTCATTTGACTTTTCCTGTTTTACTGCTTTAAATGATTTACTGCCTGATATAGAATTGCCTTGTGCACTTATGTATTTTCATGCCTTCGGTTATTATTTATTATTATTACTAACTAGGTCGGAGTACTCATATTACTCCTGCACCATGTGTGCAGATTCAGACATAGCAGAGTCCGCTCCTGAACACTGATATTCTTCACAGACCGGACAGCGAGTTGGAGCTTCGAGGTAGCTGTTGACAACCGCAGCCCCTTGACTCCCCTATTTTATGTTATTTCAGTTCCTTCAGACTATTGTATCAGATATTCTATTTCTTAGGCTTATAGCAACTCTGTAGTAGCTCATGACTTGTCACGACCCAATTCCCAAACCCGGCCGTGATGGCGCCTAATTGGATCGTAGAAGCGAAAATAAGGTCTGGGCAGAAGGGTTTAAAAATTTATATTTCATCCGCGAGCTAAGGTATTTTTCCACCATTTTTGAGCAACCTTGAGAGCTTTTGGACGAGAATTGAAGGGGATTTTGACTGGGATTGACTGGAGGTGAGTTCATGGCCTAAATACATGATTTAATGGAAGAATTAACCTAGAAATTTATGGAAATTCATCAAAAAGGGATAAAAGTTAGGGCTTGGTTTTTGGTATTTTAAAGTGGGTTTTGATGGGTCATTTGAACTCGGATTTGGGAGTTCTTGGTATGTATAGACTCGTGGCGAGATAAGGAATCTGATGATGTTAAATTTTCTGATTTTCGAGAAGTGGGCCCGGGGCTCGGGTTTTGCAAATTTCGTGATTTTCGATGTTTTTCGATTCTTTTCGATTGGGTTATGTTCCCTTAGCCTATTGTAACGTATTTGTTGTGGTTTTGATCAGATTCGACGCACGAGGAGGTCGATTCGCGAGGCAAGGGCATAGCGAGCTAGGATTTTGGCCGGCTTGAGGTGAGTAATGATAGTAAATGATATACTGAGGGTTTGAAACCCCGAATTTGCACAACGTAGTGCTGTATTGAGGTAAAACACACGCTTAATGGCGAGCGCGGGGTTGTTTACTACTGGGGATTGTGACTTGGTCCGTCCCGATTAATATTTTTACCGCGTATTTGATTGAAATGTATTTGTTACAAACATGATTTGGGCCTATTGCCATATTTTGGGCTTCATGCCGACTACTTGAATCCTTCTTGGATTTTTATCACTGTTTCCTCACTATTTTGATATACTACTTGAACTCAGTCCTGTTGATTATACTATTTTACAAACTCAGCTGCTTTAATTGAACTTTGAGACTTAAATGATATTTCCACTGTTGTTTGGGCTGAGCACTACTATTTTATTGATGCCTGCGGGGCTTATGATGTTTTCTAGACTGAGTGAGGCCGAGGGCCATATGTGAGGAGGCTTTTAGGCCTCGAGTGTGATGTGAGGAGGCTTTCAGGCCTCGAGTGTGATGTGAGGAGGCTTTCAGGCCTCGAGTGTGATGTGAGGAGGCTTTTAGGCCTCGAGTGTGATGTGAGGAGGCTTTCGGGTCTTATGTGTGATGTGAGAAGGCTTTCAGGCCTTATGTTGATATAGCGCTTGGGTCGTAAGGGGCCCCTCCGGAGTCTGCACATCCACAGTGGGCGCGGGTACCCATATGATCTGAGAGTGAGCCCGAGGGGCTGATATTATGCCGAGTGACTAATACTGAGCCCGAGGGGCTGATACTGTTCTGAGCGATTGATACTGGGCTCGAGGGGCAGATTTCTACTCATTATTTACTTGTTGTTTTATCTGATTTACCTGTTTGTTTAAAAAGGAGATTTCATTTGACTTTTCCTGTTTTACTGCTTTAAATGATTTACTGCCTGATATAGAATTGCCTTGTGCACTTATGTATTTTCATGCCTTCGGTTAATATTTATTATTGTTACTCACTGGGTCAGAGTACTCACATTACTCCCTGTACCATGTGTGCAGATTCAGGCATAGCAGAGTCTGCTCCTGAGCATTGATATTCTTCACAGACCAGGCAGCGAGTTGGAGCTTCGAGGTAGCTGTTGACGTCCGCAGCCCCTTGACTCCCCTATTTTATGTTATTTCAGTTCCTTCATACTATTGTATCAGATATTCTATTTCTTAGGCTTATAGCAACTCTGTAGTAGCTCATGACTTGTGACACCCCGGTTTGGGCTGTGTCGGGATGGTTTCCTTTGTTATTATCGTTGTTCCGTATTATTGACTATATTAAGCATGTGTTAGAATTTTTAGTGTTAATTAATTGCTTAAAAGGGGTGTTTGCGTTGTTCTGGCTGGCCTTGTCTTCACGAGAGGCGCCATCACGGCCGGGTTTGGGAATGGGGTAGTGACAAGTTGGTATCAGAGCCTAGGTTACTAGGTCTCACGAGTCATGAGCTGGTTTAGTAGAGGCTCGCGGATCAGTACGGAGACGTCTGTACTTATCCTCGGGAGGCTGCAGAACCTTTAGGAAAATTTCCACATTCTTGAAAATCTTGTCGTGCGAACTTGTTGATCCGAGTACTAAATTTCTCTTTATTCTATCCTCTCACAGATGGTGAGGACACGAGCTACCGAACGTGGCGGACGACCAACAGTACCACCCACTGAGACCACCAGAGGCCGTGACGCGGTCGTGGTCGTGGCAGAGGCAGAGCAGCAGGGTCAGAGCCTGTTGATCCACCAGTTGCCCTAGCTCAGGATCAGGCTCTAGCAGCACCAGTTCAGGCACCAGCTGTGCCCATCGTGATTCCTGGCCTTCAGGAGACTTTGGGTCAGATTTTGACAGTTTGCACTGGCCTGGCTCAGGTCGTTTCAGCCACCACAGCAGCAGCTACTTCGCAGGCTGGGGGAGGCAATCAGACCCCCGCTGCTCGCACACCTGAGCAGGGAGTGCAGGGATTACAGACTCCAGAGGCACCTCCAGCTCAGCCAGTTGCACCAGTGCAGGAGTTCAGGGTTCCAGCTATGCCCAAGGATGAGCAGCGTCGTCTTGAGAGGTTTGGTAGACTCCAGCCTCCGACATTTAGTGGTGCTGATGGCGAGGATGCCCAGGGTTTTCTTGACAGGTGTCAGCGTATGCTCCGTACAGCGGGGATCCTTGAGTCCAGTGGTGTGGCTTTTACTACTTTTCAGTTACTGGGGCTGCCTTCACTTGGTGGGAGGCGTATGAGAGGCGTAGGCCGACCGGTGCAGCACCTTTGACTTGGCAGGAGTTCTCCACTCTCTTCTTGGAGAAGTATGTACCGCAGTCCCGCAGAGAGGAGCTGCGCAGGCAGTTTGAGTGGTTACGGCAGGGAGATATGACTGTGTCCCAATATGAGATGAGGTTTTTAGAGTTGGCTCGTCATGCCGTCTGGNGTAGGAGTCGAACCGCTCGCCTCGGCGGCTTCGTCGCTTAATAGTTTGAGATTCGGATTTTTTTTGGTAACAGTTGAGTTAGCGCCATCAAGGCCGGTTATGACATGTTTAGTGATTTGATATAGACTCATGTGTGGGATTACTGTAATTACTTTTATTTGCTTCGTTGCTACTTGTTGTACACTCACCATGTCTACTTTATGTTTCTATCACTGTTTGACCACTAGTAAGTGTCAAGTCGACCCCTCGTCACTATTTCTTCGAGGTTAGACTAGATACTTACTTGGGTACACATTGTTTTTCGTACTCATGCTACACTTCTGCACTGAATGTGTAGGTACTGAGACAGGCACTACTAGTATAAGGACAGGGTTCAGCATGACGATGCCAGAGACGTGACTATTGGTGAGGATGGTATGTTGAGGATGCAGGGCCGGATCTGTGTGCCCAATGTGGATGGGCTTAGGGAGTTGATATTGGAGGAGGCCCACAGCTCGCGGTATTCCATTCATCTGGGTGCCGTGAAGATGTATCAAGATTTGAGGTAGCACTATTGGTGGAAGAATGAAGAAAGACATTGTAGGATTTGTGGCCAGGTGTCTCAACTGTCAGCAGGTGAAATATGAGCATCAGAGACCGAGTGGCGTACTTCAGCGGATGATTATTCCCGAGTGGAAGTGGGAGAGGATTACTATGGATTTCGTGAGGGGTCTCCCTCAGACTTTGAAGAAGTTTGATTCGATTTGGGTGATTGTGGATCGGCTGACCAAGTCCGCGCACTTCATTCAGTATGTACTACCTATTCATCGGAGCGGCTGGCAGGGATCTTTATCGGGGAGATTGTTCGATTGCATGGTGTTCCAGTGTCTATTATCTCAGACAGGGGTACTCAGTTTACTTCTCAGTTCTGGAAGACTTTTCAGCGAGAGTTGGGTACACAGGTGGAGTTGAGCACATCATTTAATCCTCAGACGGACGGATAGTCCGAGCGTACTATTCAGATATTGGAGGACATGTTGCGTGCCTGTGTTATTGATTTTGGAGGTTCTTGGGATGGGTTTTTGCCGCTTGCAGAGTTTGCCTACAACAACAGTTATCAATCCAGCATTCAAATGGCTCTGTATGAGGCGTTGTATGGGAGGCGGTGTAGATCTCCTGTTGGTTGGTTCGAGCCCGACGAGGCTAGGCTATTGGGGACAGAGATGGTTCAGGATGCCCTGGAGAAGGTGAAGCTGATTCAGGAGAGGCTTCGTACAGCTCAGTCGCGTCAGAAGAGTTATGCGGACCGGAAGGTTCGAGATGTGTCTTATATGGTTGGTGAGAAGGTCTTGCTGAAGGTTTCGCCCATGAAGGGTGTTATGCGGTTTTAAAAGAAAGGGAAGTTGAGTCCGCGGTTTATTGGGCCTTTTGAGGTACTTAGGAGGATTGGGAAGGTGGCCTATGAGCTTGCCTTGCCACCCAGCTTGGCAGGCGTGCACCCAGTACTTCATGTATCTATGCTCTGGAAGTATGTTTGGGACCCGTCCTATGTATTGGACTTCAGCACAGTTCAGTTGGATGATGATTTGACTTATGATGTAGAGCCAGCAACCATTTTGGATCGTCAGGTTCGGAAGTTGAGGTCAAAGGATGTTGCTTCGGTGAAAGTGCAATGGAGAGGTCGGCCCGTGGAGGAGGCTACTTGGGAGACCGAGCGGGAGATGCGGAGCAGATATCCTCACCTGTTTGAGGCTTCAGGTATGTTTCTTGACCCGCTCGAGGACGAGCGTTTGTTTTAGTTGGGAAGGATATGACGACCCGACCCGTCGTCACGTGAGTTACCACCCCGTTTTCCCCATTTTCTGCTTCTTTATGCTTCATTATAAGAGTCTTGTGTGAACGAGTTGTTTTGGATTGGCTTTAGAAGGAAATGAGACACTTATTCTCTTTAAGGAAGGTTTGGTTTGGAAAAGTCAATCGGATGTTGACTTATGAGTTAGAGGGCTCGGATGTGATTTCTGGTGATTCGATTAGCTTCGGGGGATGATTTGTGACTTAGGAGCGTGATCGGAAGTAATTTTGGAGGTCCGGTGTAGAATTAGGCTTGAATTGGCGAAGTTAGTATTTTGGCGAATTCCGGTTGGTAGGTGAGATTTTGATCCGAGGGTCGAAATGGGATTCCGAGAGTTGTTGTAGCTTCGTTAGGTGATTTGGGATGTGTGCGCAAAATTTCAGGTCATTTGGAGGTGTTTTGGTCGGGTTTTTGATCGAATGCGTATTTCGAAAGTTTTAGAAGAACTTAGGCATGAATCCGATGTAATTTGACGGTTTTGGTGTTGTTTGTGGTGTTTTGATGATTGGAGCAAGTTTGAATGGTGTTTTAGGATGGATTGGCACTTTTAGTTGAGGTCCCGTGGGCCTCGGGGTGATTTCGGATGGCCATCGGGATGAATTTGGACTTGTAGCACTGCTGATAGTTGCTGGTATCTGGTATTTCTGCATCTGCGGAAAAGCGGCTGCAGATACGGTTCCGCAGATGCGAAGATAGGAGCGCATGTGCGGATTTTGGGCCATTGGTGGACTTCCGCAGAAGCGGATGGTGGTCCTCATATGCGGCGTCTGCAGAAGCGGATATAGACCGCAGAAGCGGTCCAGGCGGTTAAGTTAAGCACCGCAGGAGCGGAATAATTCCGCAGAAGCGAAAACCGCAAATGCGGTAATTGGATCGCAGAAGCGAAAATAATGTCTGGGCAGAAGGGTTTAAAAATTTATATTTCATCCGCGAGCTAAGGTATTTTTCCACCATTTTTGAGCAACCTTGAGAGCTTTTGGACGAGAATTGAAGGGGATTTCGACTGGGATTGATTGGAGGTGAGTTCTATGGCCTAAATACATGATTTAATGGAATAATTAACCTAGAAATTTATGGAAATTCATCAAAAAGGGAGAAAAGTTAGGGCTTGGTTTTTGGTATTTTAAAGTGGGGTTTGATGGGTCATTTGAACTCGGATTTGGGAGTTCTTGGTATGTATAGACTCGTGGTGAGATAAGGAATCCGATGATGTTAAATTTTCTGATTTTCGAGAAGTGGTCCCGGGGCTCGGGTTTTGCAAATTTCGTGATTTTCGATGTTTTTCGATTCTTTTCGATTGGGTTATGTTCCCTTAGCCTATTGTAACGTATTCGTTGTGGTTTTGATCAGGTTCGACGCGCGAGGAGGTCGATTAGCGAGGCAAGGGCATAGCGAGCTAGGATTTTGGCCGGCTTGAGGTGAGTAATGATAGTAAATGATATCCTGAGGGTTTGAAACCCCAGATTTGCACAACGTAGTGCTGTATTAAGGTGAAACACACGCTTAATGGCGAGCGCGGGGTTGTTTACTACTGGGGATTGTGACTTGGTCCGTCCCGATTAATATTTTTACCGCGTATTTGACTGAAATGTATTTGTTACAAACATGATTTGGGCCTATTGCCATATTTTGGGCTTCATGCCGACTACTTGAATCCTTCTTGGATTTTTATCACTGTTTCCTCACTATTTTGATATACTACTTGAACTCAGTCCTGTTGATTATACTATTTTACAAACTCAGCTGCTTTAATTGAACTTTGAGACTTAAATGATATTTCTACTGTTGTTTGGGCTGAGCACTACTATTTTATTGATGCCTGCGGGGCTTATGATGTTTTCTGGACTGAGTGAGGCCGATGGCCATATGTGAGGAGGCTTTCAGGCCTCGAGTGTGATGTAATGAGGCTTTCAGGCCTCGAGTGTGATGTGAGAAGGCTTTCAGGCCTCGAGTGTGATGTGAAGAGGCTTTCAGGCCTCGAGTGTGATGTGAGGAGGCTTTCAGGCCTTATGTGTGATGTGAGAAGGCTTTCAGGCCTTATGTTGATATAGCGCTTGGGCCGTAAGGGGCCCCTCCGGAGTCTGCACACCCACAGTGAGCGCGGGTACCCATATGATCTGAGAATGAGCCCGAGGGGCTGATATTATGGTGAATGACTGATAATGAGCCCGAGGGGCTGATACTGTTCTGAGCGATTGATACTGGGCCGGAGGGGCAGATTTCTACTCATTATTTACTTGTTGTTTTATCTAATTTACCTGTTTGTTTAAAAAGGAGATTTCATTTGACTTTTCCTGTTTTACTACTTTAAATGATTTACTGCCTGATATAGAATTGCCTTGTGCACTTATGTGTTTTCATGCCTTCGGTTATTATTTATTATTATTACTCACTGGGTCGGAGTACTCACATTACTCCCTGCACCATGTGTGCAGATTCAGGCATAGCAGAGTCCGCTCCTGAGCACTGATATTCTTCACAGACCAGGCAGCGAGTTGCAGCTTCGAGGTAGCTGTTGACGTCCGCAGCCCCTTGACTCCCCTATTTTATGTTATTTCAGTTCCTTCAGACTATTGTATCAGATATTCTATTTCTTAGGCTTATAGCAACTCTGTAGTAGCTCATGACTTGTGACACCCCGATTTGGGCTGTGTCGGGATGGTTTCCTTTGTTATTATCATTGTTCTGTATTATTGACTATATTAAGCATGTGTTAGAATTGTTAGTGTTAATTAATTGCTTAAAAGAGGTGTTTGCGTTGTTCTGGCTGGCCTTGTCTTCACGAGAAGCGCCATCACTGCCGGGTTTGGGAATTGGGTCGTGACATGAGTAGAGCAAGATCTTGAAGCTGGGCATCAGGGAAGGGATTCGCAGTTAGGATAGGGATATACCTAATCGCTTTGCTTGGTTACTGTACGAGAATTATTAATGTGTTCTTGTTGATTCTAATTCCATAGGAATATAGGCGTTATATTAACTTGTATAGGCGAGTAGTACTTTGAAAAAATAATACGAGTAATATTTAACCTTGTCAATCAATAAACCAGATGATTAATTAGACAATTTAAGTGGAACACTCAATGAGATTGTTAGCTAACCTATTGCTCTGAAATATTTTCTCCCATTGAATTCGTCTCTAAGATTGCCAACTTGTTCCCTTTAATTTCTAGTTTACTTTAGTTAAATAATTACACTTTAGAAAATCGCTTGAATAGATCAATTATGTGTTGTTTAATTTAACTGATACAGTTAACCCTCTCTATAACAACCTCGTTTGTTCAGATATTTTTTTTTTGGCTTTTATAATGAATGGTTGTTATACACCTATAACATCATTTGATGTTTAAATATCTTTTGGCTGTTATAGATAAAAATTATCTAAAAATTAATTAATTTTTTTTAATGTTACATATAAAAAGATAAGAAAACTATTCAAATTTAAAATCTCAAAAGAATGCATATTTCACTAGTTAAATATTGAATAAAGCTAATACATTATTAATAAATTCATAACTAAATATATACATATTTAAACTCTATAGTAGACATTTAAAACTACCTAGAAAAATAAATTCTTTCAAGATTGATGCAAGAACTTTATAATTGTAGCTTGTTTCGTAGATTTCATTCTTTTACTAATATAACACTTGAATTGGCGAAGGTTCGTGTCCAAATTTTCAGCAAAAAGATATCCAATAGATGTTCCTTGAAGACAATCTAAGAGCTTAACAGTTAAATTTTCAATTTAAATATTTTTTTAAAATTTATCCAATGGAAAAGATATCATGTGCAAATCTTCAAATCTTATATATTATGCAAGATAAAAAAACTTTTTCAATGGAAAAGATTGTGTGCATATTTTTAGAATTATTAGTAGTAATCTTAAAGATTCTATATGGCTGTTATAGAGGGGTAATTTTACAAAGTGTGTTCTGCTATAAATATGGCCGTTGCTGTTATAGGTAAAAAACTATTATAAAAAGGTAAAATATAACTTAAAAAATCGATTTTGAGGAAAACATGGTTTTTATAGTGAATGACTGTTATGTAGGGATGTTGTTATAGAGAGGTTTGACTGTAGTTAATCACAAGTTTTGATGCGAACGATACTCTACTCACTCTTTATTACTTGTCAACAACGTATACTTGCGTGTGCATTTTGGAGCATTATTAAAACTTAGCTTTAAAGCAGAGGTATGACTTGAGATGATTTATAGCTAATCCAATTTAAAGGGAAGAAGGGTAATTAAATGCAAAGAAAATGACACAATAGAAAGTGATCTCTACATCTTTCGTAAAATTGATGGAGACTGTTCAGTTATTATTGCATCTTAAATATAGGTACGGAAGTCCTAATATCATTAAGTGTTTGGATAAATCACCATCTCATCGTGTTTTTTTTTTTTTTACTTGGTGTCCGATATCTATGTTGCAACCCGATTAAATTCGGATTCGTGACGAAATATCCTTTAATGGAGAATGGAGGGTAAGCGCGCCCTAACAAAGGTGACTCCATAGGATGAAGGAATACTTATCACTCCACCACAACTCTTATTGATCTGTCTCACGTTGTTGTGATAATACAAATGGCTGCTTCTTTTTTGGAAATTTTTAAATTAAACTCATTAAGTGTTTGGATAAGAATATCAAAAAAAAAATTAGAAAAAAAAACACGAAAACCCCTCACAATATGTACCCAAAGGGCTATAAGAAAGCCTAAATCTAATGGGGAAAAAAAACAATTTTCATTTCAAACTTTAAGGCACACGTCAATATTTGCTGCTTGAATATATAGCAGCCAACATTCTCTGAATTTTTTCAATATTTTTAACAGTAAAGATTAAAATTTAGTAGTATTATATCTGTCTTTGTGTGTGTATTAAACTTTGAAATTTGATTATACTCCAAACCCTGTCATTAAGGAAGTGAAGAGTAAATAAAAACTTTTGGCCATTTCAATAATTTCATATGTTTTTTGGGTTGTTAGGTATATTTTTTTAACTTAGAGCCGCTTGCGAGGTGGTCCTGGTATGTCTTAATTAATCTTTGCTCTGTACTAAATTTTTTAATTTCGTGGTACTTTAATTTTAGGTAGTGTTTTGTTTTTTTAATAATGAGGCCTCATTATATTTTGCTCAATAGCAGATGGTGTTTTTGATATATGAGGCATCACTATATTTTTCTTAAAATTTTCCATGAAAATATATCATGTTAAATCTGCTCAGATTTGGATGAGCTGGTCTGGGAATTTGGAATACATATATAGCTCGAATTGATCCATACAAGAATTTGTAAAAATACACACACAAAAAAAAAAAACAATTTTTAGTTAGCATATTTAATTATAACCCATTGTTTAGCTCAAATTAATTCGTACATTAACCTGATAGGCCAACTTTCTTTTTGGTTCAACTTATTTTAACCCGCTCAAATATAATTCCAACCTGCAATTATTACATTCTAATAATATATCCTTATTTTTTCTCGCTAGAAATTAAAGCAAACATGTACACTCTTCTACACACCAACCATGAGAAAATAAGCAAAGCATGTTATATTAACTGTATGATATATCATGTTCCTTTTTTCTTTTTCCTTTTTTTTTGTTTTTTTTTCCACTATTCAAACGGATATACATGAATTCATTCATATCAATCCACTCTCTAGTGAAAGATTTTTATTTCTAGAGCTCGAATTCGAAATCTCACGGAATATTGAAGTAGTCAAAAATCATTCCATCACAACTTAGAGGTAGCTTGAAACCTTCACTCCATTTTTTCTCATCTCAATCAAATAGTAAAAAGTTATCTCCACATGATTTATATGTTACGAGTTCGAGTCGTGAAAGTAGCTAATGATACTTGCATTAGGGTATGCTATCTACATCACGCCCCTTAGGTGTAGCCCTTCTTCCACGAATTCTGCATGAACGCAGAATACTTTGTGCACCGAGCTACCCAATCAAACCATAAAAAGAAACAAAAGCAAATAGAACAGCGCTCACGAGCTTTTGTAATACTAGATTTTTCTATATTCGAAAAAAGGCCATCCACAAACCCTTTAAATATTAAAAGAAAATACTATTATATATTATTAATTCAAGAACAAGCCAAAACAAAGAGAAAAAGAGAGACGTTCTACACATGTTGTGGTGGAAATCAAATCTTTCCAACCCTCCCTTCTCCCCTATATACAACAATCCTCTCGTCAGTTCCATAACTTAAATTCTTTCTCCTTTTGGTGTTTAGTTTCCAGTTTTTGCATCCTTATATTCATTTCACGTGGCATTAATTATTACAAAATTGAAGTTTACTTACATTTTTGGGATGCTAACTGTATCACCTTTGAGCTACAAAACCACCAAAAATGACAAGGATAATCACATGGAAAGTTTCACGATTCGAGGAGTTGATGATTTTCTACAGTTTGGTGATGGGAATTTGCTCGAAAGCATTGATTTTGATGACATTTTCTTGGGGAGCAACGTCGACGATGATGTGCTACCAGATTTGGAGATGGACTCAGAGATTCTTGCTGAATTCTCAGTTAGTAGTTGCGACGAATCTGATCATATGAATAGTTATAATACTACTACACCACCACTCCACGTAGAAGAACACAACTCTTTCAGAAAAGATGAAGTGGAAAAAATACCATCAGATTTGAATCAGAAGAGTGAAAAATCTAAACCCAAGTCAAAGGAAAATGATAAGTGCAAGAAATCATCGAGGCAATCCAAAAATCCAGAAGGGAAGAGAAAAGTGAAGGTAAACCAAAAAAAAAAAAAAAAAAGATTTGAGGAAAATATAATTCAAAAATATCGTCACCGATCTTAGTTTCTTTTTCTCTTGAGCTGAGTTTCTTGAGCTGAGAGTCTATTGAAAACAACATCTCCTTCTTTACAAAATAAGAATAAAGCTGCATATACACTATTCTTTTCAAACCTCACTTATGGGATATCTGTTATTATTATTGTTGTTGTTGGTCTTAGTTTTTTCGATAAATTATCATGAGGAATTAACTTTTCACTATGCTCCTCACTTTAGTATATTTTTTTTAGGGTTTTCATGTAATCCATAGGAAGTAAACCTTTCTTTCGGAGTTTAAGTTCGATGATAATAAAAATATTTACACAATTAGATCATTGAGAAGATAATTACAGATAACTTTAATAACTCCATAAACCTATGCTAAATAGGTTAACTGTATTTTGTTATATATAGAACTACAATAACAACAACAAATTTAGTGTAATCTCATAAATGGTGTCTGAGGAAGATAGTGTGTATGCAACCTACTTTACAAAGGTAAAGATATTATTTATAATAGACTCTCGCTCAAGCAAAACAGTGATTAAAAAAATACAGTAATGAAAAAAACCATTAAAAAGAGGCAGTAACAAGAAAAGTTACTGTATTTCTCTCTTTGTTTGTTTGTCCTTTAATTTATTTTCTTTCCAGCTTGAGTTTTTCTATTTTGGATAAAATGAAAAGTTTCTTGAATTGTGTGAAGGTGGATTGGACGCCAGAGCTACACAGGAGATTTGTACAAGCAGTAGAGCAATTAGGTGTAGATAAAGCAGTCCCATCTAGGATTTTAGAACTTATGGGTGTTGAAGGTCTCACTCGCCATAACATTGCTAGCCATCTTCAAGTAAGCATTCTTCTCTTCGCTACGCTAGATGGATTCAGGATTTAAGTTCTATCTATTCAATATTTAAGATTTTTTCGTATTGAATCTATATATTTTTAAGATTATGAATTTATATCTAGTATTTTTTGCGATTTTAATGGATTTTTTACACTTATATTTGTGCATTACACCAAAAGTACTGAATTCATATGAATCCGGTACTGAAAGGCTGCATACGCCCGTGCGTCTTTGGTCACATCCGATTTTGTTTTGGACTTGGCTTTTCATTCTCTTTGTGGTTAAGTCATCTTATATATATATTCAAGAATAAGAAGTACAACAACAACAATCCCAATGTAATTTTACAAGTGGGGTCTGGGAAAGATAGTTTGTACGCAGACTTTAACGCTACCTGGAGCTATTTCCGATAGACTCTCGACTCAAGAAAAAAGAAGTATATATTCATTTTTCAGTAGATTGAGTGTACTAGTATCAATGGTAAATTAAAAGTCTTCCTCAAGAGGAGCTTAGTGGAAATTAATTTGAAAAAGGATTAGATCACTATCAATTGTACGAGCTATTATGGCTGCATTCCCTTGTTTTTGGCCAAATAGCATATTTCTATCTACAAAGAGATAAGCATATCTTGCCTGCAAATTTCGAAGCTTTCTGCTTTTCTCATAATAGAAGTATATTTTCTGGGGCAAAAGATGAATAAATTCTCTCTTTTGACTTCAATTATCTTACAGACCACCTTTTAATAGAAGGCAAAACTCTAAGAGTAAGACTTGCTAGATCAAAGGCGAATTCAGGATTTTAACGTGACGGGGCAATACTGTTTCACTCAACCAGTGTCCCATAAAGGCTTTTAGCGTTGAGGGTGCCAAGTTATTCATATAATCATTTTCAAGATATACACATATACATATATAAGATTTCTGCCAAAGTTTACGAGGTCCGATGACCCCTCAACACTATAAATAGGTCTGCCTTTGTGCTAGATTATTACAATATTGTGTTCTATTTTAGTTCAACTAGTTTAATTAAATACGATTAGACAATATATTTTGTATAACGCATTGTTGGGATCAACTTTTGCGCACCTCAATTATTCTATCAACTATGTGTTACCTTTCATCAAAGGTTGCATGCAGGTATCAAGGCTTAGGTAAATGGAAAGAGCTCACAACGTATTTTTTTTGTCTTTCTCGTAATTTAAATCCTGTTCTCCAAAGTTTGAACCTACTGCATTGATGGCTAAGTCACACCCTCAAATGCAAAACAATATTTTAACTATTTCAGAACACATATTGCAACAAATAACCATAGAAGGGATGTTGTTATATGTGCAGAAATATAGAGCCCATCGGAAACATTTGCTTGCGAGAGAAGCGGAGGCGGCAAGTTGGAGCCAAAGAAAACAAATGTACGGCGGTGCAGCCTTGATTAGAGGTGCCGGAAAGAGAGATATAAACCCATGGCCGCCAACACCGACCATGGGTTTTCCACCTATGGCGGCGGCATCTATGCCGCCTCATTTTAGACCTCTACACGTCTGGGGTCATCCACCCACCGATCAATCTATGATGCACATGTGGCCGAAACATATAACGCCTCTCCCACCAGCATGGGCACCGGTTGTTTCTCCTCATTCTTCTCCACCTACAGATCCTTCCTTTTGGCATTCACACAATCAAAGAGTGAGTGTCTTTTTGTTCTCAATCTCTCTCTCAATTACATATGAGTTTAAGTTATATTCATTGAATTAAAGCAATAACACGAATATTTCTAGTAGAACATCAACAGTGTAAGGATATTTAGTAGTATATTCTTTTACTTGAAAATATTATAGTTGTTGAGAGAATGAACAATTATGGCTTGAATCCACAGAAGGAGCCAGGATTTTAACTTTATGAGTTCTGGATCTTGGCAGTGGCAGATCCACATATGCATCCAAAGGGTGTCAACCGACACCCCTTCGTCGAAATATTACACTGTTTAGCTCGGTAATTTTTAAAAAAATATGTATATATGTATATAATGACACCCCTTGACTTCTTGGTGAGTTTATTTCTTTATATTTTGACTCTCCTTAATGAAAATCATGGCTCCGCCACTGGATCTTGAAACGATGATTTCAAGTACTAACAACTGAGTTCTAAATTTAATACTTTTAATTTGTATATTTGTAAAGAATTTCTTAACACAAATACACTATTTGAGCAAAAGTTACTGAATTCGGCCGAACACATAACCAGGCTTCGCTTCGCCCCTACTTGAATCTATGGAATTTATATTCATATAATTGTGGGAGAGAACTAATATTCTCTTTTCTTTTGGTGCAGGTACTAACCTCTCTTGCACCAGGCACTCCTTGCTTTCCTTCACCAATAGCACCCACGGTAACTATTCAATCAATCAACTATTTGCTATATGAAGTCTATTAATTTTTTCAGTTGCATGCTTTTTGGTTTTGGATACATTTAGAAGAACCGGTAAAGTTGATGCAATATGACCAGGAAGTCACAGGTTCGAGTGTAGTGCACCGGGCTGCCCTTTTTATATATTTCGTATTAATGTGAAGAAAAACAATTGCATACATATTTAAATAAGTTTTTTGTCTTATTTAATCACACAATAATTTCATGCAGACATTTCCAGTTTCGTGCATCCCACCCCCTGCCATGATCAAAGTTGTCCCCACCGGAGCACGACAAGATTTGCCTAAACCTCCTTCTGATTTTCATCCTGTGAGTTCTCTCTCTTTTTCGAAAATTAAATTTGTGACGTTAGTGTTACAGTTACTTAGTTTAATGACTTTACTGTTACAAAAAATAATTTTATGACTTTATCGTTATTAAAAAAGGTTCATAAATGAGGGAAAATGGTGCATTTGTTCTTTGATCTCTTCTAAAAGTATAAGTTACACAACCTTAAATATTCAAGTCATAAATATCGTTAGTCCTAACTTTTATGTACTAGTGAATTTGCTCATTACGTGTTTCAATATTTTGATGATTTTATTTCCTGACATATTTTTTTGAATATTGTGATAGTCAACGGAGAGCATAGATGCGGCCATTGGAGATGTGTTAGCAAAGCCATGTCTGCCACCACTTCCCCTCGGACTGAAACCCCCCTCAATCGACAGTGTGTTGAATGAATTACAACGTCAAGGGATTAATAAAATACCTCCAACTTAAGTTTATGAGTTTCAAGCTGCGGGGGTGGAATTAATTTTTTCGGGTTTTAATTTCTTGGATCGCTAAGAATTAAAACCTTCAATTCGACGACATTTCTTGCACTTGATGCATGAAGAAGAACTCAATAATGGAAAAAATCATCTATAATGCGAGTATTTTCTTCCTAACTTCTTGTACTCTTTTGTTCTTGTTTCCTTTTGCACAAGAACAATGATTTAACTTAACAATGGGTTTGCACATGCATGGAATGGTCACTTGTGACTATTTTGTCCCCAATTTGAGAATCCAATAATGGCAAGAGCTTATTGCAAACTTGCTCCACTCTTCTTCTATTTCTATCGTATAACAAGGAGCATTATTATGAAACGAAATTAAAAGAACAATAATGAAAGTCAAGCAATGGTAAGAAATGATATATTCAAGATAAGACTGAAAAGGAAAAGGAAAGAAAGACTAAGGTCCCATTTGTTTGCTCTAATAAAAAAGTTTTAATCTTAATTATTCATATTTCATTTATTATGTGGGTTTGTTTTTAGGTCTCAACCACCATTTATATAATCATCACTACCAACTACCGTTATCACAACTGCCACCAATTAATATTGACAATCACCATTGTCATAGCTCACTAGCATCCACCATAATTATCAGTCGTCGACACCAACTACAACCATCAACTACGACCATTAACCCACTATTGTATGTCACCATCACTACTAGCTACTAACTATAACCACCATCATCACCCAATAACCGGAGGCGAAGTCAAGATTTGAGATTTATGGTTCGAGGTAGTAGTTCGTTAAGTTACAGTGTTCCGAAAATCCAAAGTTAATAATTTGTATATATTTAATGAATTTCTTAAGCTACTGGGTTTGACCGAACCCGTATCTCGCATGCTAGCTTCGCTCTTGCCAATACCACCTCTGCGCACCATCACTAGTCGGCACCAATAACCACCACTTATAGTAATCATGCACCCCAACCAACTACCATAAAATTTTTAAAAATATTTTGGTGATATAGTATCAGATTAATTAGTATTTATATTTGAATTTTATATTTATTAATTTTTAAATATAAACCAATTTTACACATTCAGATGTTGAGAAAATAATCTTAATAGTTAGTATTCAGATCATGATAACATCTTAATATTCAGATGTATATTTAGACATTTTAATATTAATACACATCTTTAAATATTCAGATGTGTGTAACGTCTTAATCTTAATAAATACAAATGAAGCCTAATTGATGCATGAATATCGTATGTATCCTATAACTTTTTTATCCCAAAGTTGTGCCATTGGTAGCAACTGAATGAATTTATTTGGAGAGTCGTTAAATGAATATACACTTGTGGGAATATATTAGGTATGTTCAGAGGCGAATTTAGGATTTCTAAAATATGGGTGCACCATTTAAGAAGAGGAAAAAAAATTATTAAGTGGGAATTAATCTCTGTTCCTTTGAGTAAATAACTCAGAATCCAACCAATTGCAACATTCAGCCGTTGTGAAGCATGGGAGCCAAGTGCCAACATATGATATGAGACTAATTCTCAAAAATACATACGTAAACTAGTTTGGCGGAAAAACCATGAGTTCACGTGATCTATAAACTATCCTATAAATCCACATATGGGTATGTTGTTGTTGTCGTTGTCAAATGGGGGCCGGGCATTGAAAATGATAGAAGAAATGTTCTTTTGAGAGAAATGGGGACCATCGATCAAAAGACAGCAGCAAGTAAACTCCCAATACTGCCACTTCATACCTAACTATATTTAGACCTCATTTCAAAATTATTGAACTTCAATCTTTGCTCAAATAATTATATATTCATTTTAGAGATTTTGCTTAGATTTTGAAAAAGAAGAAGAGACGGAAATGGAAATGATTTTGTAAAGGGACAAAGACTGTAGGGAACTGAGTCTGAGGGCAGTGGTACCAACTGCATGTGGGAGTAAAATATATTTTAGAATTCAGAGAGAATATGGTTTAGGCTTCCACGTAGAGAAAAAATCTCAGCCACAACAGAAAAACAGTTCTGTTGGAAATAGCGATAAGTCCAACAACGTTTATGCTAATCGAAAATGACTTGGCGGGCCAAAAAGCAAGAACGTGCCCTCTAGCCTGTCTCTAAAGTCGTGAATAATTTGGTAAATACCAAATTATCGTATTAAAATCGAAAATTTTCGTATTTAATATGGTACTATTGGTTTAAGTTTGAAAAAAAATGATATTTGATATTTAGAAAAGTAATACCGAAATACTGATACTGTACCAAAATATATAATAAGTTACAAAATACACATATTATTGATTATAACATACTAAGTTACATAATACTTTTCTTTGGTATGCATGTTGAGGCTGGCAGTAAAGCCCATGTACTACTTTAGACATCCAAAAAAAAAAAAAAGGAATAAGGTAGGCTGCAGGATTTGACTCTTATTCTCTAGGATGCGAAGCATCTTAACGTAATACTTTTACGATTTTAGGGTGGTTCTTCTCGTATATTGAATTGCATCTGTTGGATTAGTCCTTGTTGTATTCTCTAACTTCAGTAATTAGCTCTAAGCAAGTAACAAGACATTTTTAATGATAAAATTTATTCCTTTATGTACCTTTTTTCTCTTTGTGAATTGATACTTGCTGGTTTTGGATAAAATCTTGTCAATTGTCATGTGAGCTTAGAACGTTTTTATTTTTATATTTTTGAGTATTTTAATTAAAAATATTATAATTTATGGTTTTATGCACTAGTTAATATTGAAACCGAAGTTACCGTACCGAATAAACCGAAATCGAAAGGAGAAAAGTCGAACCATACCGAATATAATTAGGTATGGTATTGGTATAGCATTTTAAGAACCTGAATACTGAAAATATCGAACCGAAATATCTAAATACCGTACCGTACCGACTGACGAACACCCCTGCCTGTCTCACTCTCTCTTTCTTTGTCTTTCTTTTTTGAAAAAAGGGCCAAATATATCCTTCTATTTTGGTATATTGTCCACATCTATCTTCCGTTATACTATTGGGTCACATCTATCTTTGCTGTTAACCAAACTTTTTAAAAATACCCTCTACCTAAGGGAAAGCTACCAGATTAAAAAAAATGAACCGTTTTCTTTTTTAAAATTAAAAGCCCATTAACTCATAACCAATGACTCTTGAGCTCTGATGATTTATGGATTTATGCTTTCATCGCATACAACGAAATAGACATTGGGCTCGAACGATAGGCGCTCTAAAATCATAATGTTGAAAATTAAAGCATAACGCGTGGTGGTTGTTACGACCCAAAATTCCACCATAAATGTCGTCATGGCACTTAGTCTCTATGACTAAGTAAGCCGTTCATAATAACAATTCAAGTCATTTTTATTTTATTTTATAAATAATCGAAACCAACAGCGAAAATAAAGATACAACCTCCCAAGACTGGTAGTACTGAGTCACGAACTCTAACTAAATACATGAAATGATCTGAAGGAAATTAAATATACACTACTGCTCGAATAATAATTGACAGTACGATAAAAGGGAAAGACTCCAAGGGACTGCGACGACCAAGTAGCTCTACCTTGAATCCTTGCGATCACACTCTAACTCTGTCCGAGTCCTATATCTCCAATACCTGGCTCTGTACATAAAAAAAAATATACAGAAGTGTAGTATGAGTACACCACAACGGTACGCAGTAAGTATCATGACTAACCTCGGTGGAGTAGTGATGAGGTACAGTCAAGACACTCACTAGTCTAACAACCTGTGCAATATAGCATACAAAAATAATAGGAAACAAATAACGATGATAGCAACAATAATCAACCAGTGATATAAACAGCAGGGCAACAAGAACACCATAAATATTGCTCAACTAATAATGAATACAAGTGCAATCAATTAATCAAGTTCTTCAAATATAAATCTTTCGTCTATACATCTTTCAAATAATAATCTTAGGATATAATACTTTCCAATAAATATATTTTGAATATACTTCCTTCAAATAAACATCTTGTGTATATAGTTCTTTCAAATAAATATCTTTCGAATATAATTCTTTCAAATAGACATCTTTCGAATATTATTCTTTCAAATAAAAGTCACCATGTGACACCTTATTTCATAATCATAAAATACGGGTCTCAACCCACTTTTATATTTCCACGGTACCTCGTGCCAATTTCTCTATCACACCCGCACTGACAACTCACGTGCCAATATCATTTTAACTATATAACCACGGCACCTCGTGCCCATATTTCATATCATAACTGCACGGACAATTCACGTGCCAATAATAAATTCATTATATTTTTCCGGCACTTCGTGCCTATATCATAATCCCCCTGACAATATTCACAGGCTCATAACTTCAACTATGTCCAATTATTATCAAATTTACTGGATCTATAAAACAAATTTGCACATTATATATAAAAGAAATTACCAAGAAATCACAACATCACATAAAGTCACCAACACAATATTCTCACATCACCACATATCATCCCTTATAATAGCCACCCTTATCTCTCCTATAGCCACCCTTATCGCTCTTATAATAGCCTCCCTTATTGCTCTGTTTAATAGCCATCCTTATCGCTCCGCCCAGACAATATCCCAATATATAACCACAGTGAAATGCCACCCTTATACCCACATAATATCAACAATGGAATGCCACCCTTATCCGCCGTATAACAATGACCAAATCACACAACATTTTACACGGAATACTATGACAACAACACAACACAACAATTCATATAGCAAATTGCCCATATGCCACAACCAATTCCAGCGATACAACAAAATCAATTAATTTTACCACAAAAAGCCCAAGGCTCCACACAACGTTTATAAAACCTCAAAAAACAACAAGGATGGAAAATAATTCATCATAGGAGAACACCTTCTTTGATTCATATTTTCGATAATTACATTAATGCCTCTTCTTAACTTATTTAATTAATTATTTACAAATAAAAAATTCATAATAAAATTATTTCCAGGAAATATCAAATCAACAAACACATGGAATTCACATAAATATCCAAGCAGCAATCACACCAAATTATTATATAAATACGAAATCGACAAACAAATAATAAAGCATGGCAATCAAAGATTTACTAAGTTTCCACAATTTTTCAATTTAATACTTACGGGTGTCTACAATTTTCAGCGGACATAATTTGCACATATAAATCAAGAACGTACTCGTCACCTCGCGTACATGATTTTTCATTCTAACAATTTCCACATAAGACTCAATGCCTAAGGGGAAATTCCCCCACACAAGGTTAGGCAAGATACTTACCTTTATGAAGTTAGTCCAATATTCCAAAATCGCCTCCTTGCTTGAATCGACCTTCGGATAGCTATCAGATCTATCCAAATTAATTGTATAACTTCATTAAAATTCATCGGAAATAATTCCGGATAATATAACGTCGACTTAAAAATTTAATTCTAAAAAGTCAACCAAAAGTCAACGCGGGACCCGCCTCTCGGAGCCCGACATAATTTTCACGAAATCCGAACACCCATTCCGATACGAGTTCAACCATACCAATTTTATCAAATTCCGATAACAACTCGACCTCCAAATCTTAAATTTTCGTTTTTGGAAGATTTTGCAAAAATCTTGATTTCTTCCATCTAAATCCGTATTAAATGATGAAAATAACCATGGATTTATGAAATACAAACATATTCGAGTATAGGACACTTACTTGAGTCGAAATCGTGAAGAACACCTCAAAATCGCCCAACAACCGAGCTCCAAAAATTCTCAAAACGAAATGAAAAGTCACTGATTTTCGATGCCTTATGTTTCTGTCATTTCCGCTTCTGCGTACGGAATTGCGCACCTGCCGAGCCGCTTCTGCGACTCAAAAGCTCGCTTCTGCGATCTACAGTGCCCAGGCCAAGCTCGCACCTGCGAAGCCACTTTCGCTTCTGCGGTTGTCGCGCATGCGATGGCCAGGCGCATCTGCCCTTGCGCTTCTGCGCAGAAGCTGCCACTTCTGCGGCCTTCTTCATCAGCTCCTGCCCAGGTTGCTGCTGCGTTTCCACAGTGCACTGCCCAAGCAACCATTGATCTTCCTCATTCCTCATTATTATCTCGTAAGTTTAATGTAATGCAACTCTATTTATTCTTCATAGTTGAGCCTAAATGTTGACATTTCATTCTCACATTTGCAACTGTATATAAGTTTTTATTTTTTATTTTTACCTCCAAATATCTCATTACAATGGCGTAAGCTCTTCGGTTACATGCAAAGAACCATGGCTCGTCTTAATATCATCTACAAATAGATTCAAATACTTCTACTTTTAAGCAAAAGAATTGCTGCTTCTGCGATCACTCCCATGGCTGCCAACGTCCGCTTCTGCGCTTCCAACATCGCACCTGCGATGACTGGCATGTCCCTTCACAGTTCGCTTCTGCGATGCAAGGAGTCGCTTCTGCGATGAAGCTTCCACAGAAGCGAAAACATCAGCTGCTGCCCAGAAAACAGCAGCAATTTCAACAGCTACCTCAGTCCGAAATTTATTCTGTTAACCTTCTGAAATTCATCCGAGGCTCTCGGGACTTTAACAATTTATACCGACATGTCCCAAAATACAATACGAACTTAGTCGAGGCTTTAAACAACGTTAAACAACACAGAAATTTCGAATCGCGCCTATCGAATTATGAGTTTTCAAATCTTCCAACTTCTATATTTTGCGTCGAAACATATCGAATCAATCCGGAATGACTTCAGGTTTTGCACGAAAGTCATAAATGACGTAACGGAGCTGTTCCAATTTTGGGAATCGAAATATGACCTCGTTATCAAAATTTCGACCTTCTGTCGAATTTTTCCAAAATCTCATATTTTCCAACTTTCGCCAAAATGCGTCGAATTGTCCTACGGACTTCCAAATCCAAATCTGAACATACGCCTAAGTCCGAAATCACCATACGAAGCTATTGTCATCATCAAATCTCCATTCCGAGTTCGTTTGCTCAAAAGTCAACTCTCTGGTCAACTCTTTCTATTTAAACTTCAAAATGGGAATTTTCCTTTAAATTTAATTCCGACTCTTCCGAAAACTAAACTCGACCACATACACGAGTCATAATACATATTACGAAGATGCCTTTAGTCGTTGAACGAGGTGTAAATTCTTAAAACAACAAGTCGGGTCGTTACAGTGGTACTGGATTTCTATATATATATTAGAAAATTGAGGGCATTATCATGCAAAGAGATTATAAATTATTTCCATTTTGTAAATGGTGCTGAATCAATACTCAATTAATTGTATATGGGCTGATTATTATCTTATCCATGAGGAGTAATGATTCTTCGGATTCAATATTCAAATGTAGAAATAAGTTCCTCTCTCGCTCTAGCTACCACCTCAACATGATGAAGGAAGTTTAGGTGCGTGTAACATTTTCTCATAATTAGTACTAAAAGTTTTAATATAATATACAAAGCTGAATTAGAAGAAACCATCTATAATTATGATTGATTTCTAATGTGTTATCTATCAATTATGAGCTTGATTTTTTCGACTTTGTTCTTGCAAACGTGGTATTTTCTATCTATTGGTCGAGGTTTCACAAAAATGGTATTAATTCAAGTCATTCAGGTTAATGGATTTTTTTTTGTTGAAAAAAACGAATATTTTTTTTAATCTGGTACTGGTAGCTTTTCGTTAGGTGGAGGGTATTTTAAAAAGTTTAATTTTGGCCCTTTTCCTTCTTTTTTTTTTTTTTTTTAACTTAGCATCCGTTGTCACTAATTTGGATCCGCAAAGTGTTGGATTTACTGGAGAGAAAGCTTCTTATAAGAATTTTTATTATCAAGATTTGAATCCGAAACTTCTATTTAAAGAAGCAATTAGACCACACTTTTTGTGGTTATATATATGTTTCTTTGTCACCTCTTTATTTTCTACTCTCTTCATCTAATTTTATGTAGGAAAAAAGGTCAAGTTTGTTCTTGTACTCTTGTAAATAATTTATATTTATCCCTTGTTATATTTACATCCAAATAAACCCTACCGTTAATAAAGTAAGCAAAACTGACCTAGGCCTAACGACCTTTACTGCGACACCCAGCCCCTCAAACAAATTGCCACATAGATATAGGTATCAAATTCTGAGGGTCGGGTGCCACAATATTATTGAAGAGCTGTGAGGGTTGGGGGCAATTTGCTCACTTTGTTAATGGTAAGGGGTATTTGGATAAAAAAATATAACAAAAGATAAATGTAAACTATTTATCAAAGTATAAGGGTAAACTCTTTCCTTTTATTTTTAATGTTTAAATGTGTATAGTTTTAGGGTTGTTTGGTTGGAAAACAAGTTATTCTATGATTAATTATCTCGAGATTAGTTATCCCACCCTCCCATGAGGATAAAAAAAGCACTACAATCCCGGAATAACTAATCTCGAAATTAGTTATACGACAAATTTATTCCAACCAAATATGGGATAATTCATCTCAAATTTAATCTCGGAATTAATTATCCATAATCGCTTATACCAAACGAGCCCGTTTGACACATAAGCTAACTATACGGACCACATGTCACTTCATATTACATACGCAGGTCTCCATTACATATACATCGGCGGAAAATGAAGATGTTTGGATTAAAAAACTTTCAAATATATAAGTATATGTCAATTTTCTTAAAAAGACTAAAACAAAGCATTACGTTACATTAATTAAAATAGACGGAGTACTTAGATTAATTCTTTTGCACCTCTGACTAATTCTTCTACACTTCTGATTTGGCCTAACTTATTAATTAATGATAGTGTATGATGTTGGGCATATTTCTATATGTTATAATGTTACTTCACTCATGTTTTAACTGCTTTTTGATGCTATTTGATCTTTAAAATATCCAACATGGAGTATGTATGAGTCCAAATTTGGACGACCACAGCCATTTGATAAAGGCAACGGAAGATGAGATCTTCAAATGCGGGACGCCCTACGAGGGATGACAGACGGCGGACAGAGGACGAATAGATGTTGCAGTAGTGTAGGCCCAATAAGGGGTATTTGGAATATTCTCACGAATATTCCCTAGGGTAGGTTTTCTAGGGTGCAGAAAGGGGTTAACCTTTATATATAGTGGAGAAAATACCTAGTAGGGTGATCTTCTTCAGTTTTTCGGACCTTTTCAGTTGAAAGCAAAACTGGTAAAATCTCTCCTATATTGAAGATTGTCATTCTCACTGTACAATCACCGCCTTTTTCATAAGATCAACAAATACTTTCCATCGTGTTCATTACTTGTGTCTTCTGTTCTAGAGTTTATCATGCTTAGCTGAGATTTACCCCTTCATTTTCTTTGATTGCTTTGTTCAATTAGGTTCCAATATCTTTTGAATCAAACAATTTGGTGTCATCTGTGAGGATTTCTTTAGCTGAGACTTTAGTTTCATCTAGATCCTTGAAAGAAATAGTCGCCTCTTCCTGGCCTCGCAAAGATCAACAATGGCAGGAAAGGGGGAAGCAAGATTAAAAGCGATAGTAGGCGTCACTAGCAACCTTATGAATTCTGTCAACGAGGCCGGCCGGGAGGATAACGAAAATACAACGCCAGGCGCCACACCCGAGGGAGATACCTCAGCCCCCCCCCCCCCCCGCCGCAC
>NC_031991.1:32041234-32048167 GCF_001879085.1 Nicotiana attenuata
CCCCTCCCCCCCGCCGCACGAAGGCGTGACTGTCTCGCGCGAGAGGGAAACTTCAACATCCGCAGTAGGAGAAGCTCCACCGGCTGTGAAAAGACTATTAGAAGAGTGGTGTAAGGCCCCCTGAAAATTTTTGCTCAAAAAAAAACCCAAAATCTCGTTGTGCCAAGTTAGGAATATGTGTTAGAAATTTTGTTCGGACCTTTTGGATTGATCTGTGCATTAAAAAGTTTAGGAATAATGTTTTTCCAGAAAAGTGCGTTTCTGCGGTCCATTATGCGGTCGCATAATAGCTATGCGGACCGCATAGTCGCCGCATAGTCAGACAGTGTGCTGGTTAGTTTTGAAGCCAACTATGCGGCCAATTATGCGATCGCATAATCAATATGCGGGCCGCATAGTCATCGCATAATCTCCTTAGAATTTTGCGAGGGGCAGTTCTGCGGTGCATTATGCGACAACAGAACAGGTATGCGGACCGCATTCTTGTTGCATACCCGGACAGCTTGCTCAGGTTTTGGGGGCCATTTTTGCGGTCCCTTTTGCGGGCCGCATGTCCATTATGCGATCGCATATGCGATAGCAGATTGTGTCGGGGCTCCTATTTTCTAACTTTTAAAACCCGACCTCATTCCATTAAAAACACCCCATTAGACCCCTTTTATGCCATTTTCACTGCAAATAGAGTGAGAGAGGGAGTTCTAGAGGGAGAAACTAACTCTCACCAAGTCACTACAATCCTTGCCCAAATCCTTGAAGATTTTCAAGTAAAATTTGCTAGGCCTTCATCCTAAGAGGTAAAAACTTGTGCCCTAATATATGATTTCGAAATTTCTATTAAAATAAGTGATTAACAAGTGGGTTCATGGTTATAAGGGTTGATTATCTTGCATGCATAAATGATAATAGGGTATGGGGAGATTGTGAGTTAAAAAGATAGCAATTGGGGTGTATGATGATAGAAATCTCTCACAAAAAGGGGTCCTAAAATCACAATGCACACTTGGTGCTTGATAATATACTCAAATGAGCTAGAACCTTAATCATGTTTCTAATCTTTGGTTCAACTTGTCATTCTCATAAAATAGATCGAAGTTGCTAAGAGTTCCGGAATTTTGTAAGAATTTAAGGAAAGCTCCATTGAGGTATGTATGGCTAAAACCCCCTCTTTTTAGAAATTGAGCTCCGTTGGTGTTTGTGTAAATGCTGTAAGACTAAAGCTGGATTGATGTATTGATTGTTATTTCACATGAATTGGTGTTGCAACCATATATACGTGAAAGGTGTGCCTCAATGTGATCAATGTGCTATTCTTGATAATTTAAAGATGTGCGAAGAATATGAATCATGTGTTGAAATGCCTAGACCTCAAATCAAGATTTAAACTGAGATTGTCATGCCAACCATGTGAAATCTTATCTATTGCTTACAACTTAAAATTGCTCTTGTTATGTTGACTATTATCCTAAAATTGTCAAAACGTTAACAATACATATGGGAATTAGGAAAAATTCCAAAACACAGAAAATAATTTAAACTGAAGATTGTTCATAAGACCAACTAGTGAAAATCTTATCTATCTTCAACTTAATTGTGCTCTTAGTTTATGTGCCTATTATCCCTAAATTGCAAAGTTAACATAATGAAATTGGGGAAATGAGGTGAAATGTGGCCTAGTGCCAAGTATGATGTGAGTAATTGTGCGCCCAAGTGCCTTCGAATTGATATACTGAGTGACTAAAGGTTGCAGATGTAGATGATTATAGAAAAGGATAATAACGTCTTGGTATGATGGCTAGCCACGGGCGTTGTATCGAACGCCTGGCCGCACACAGTGGGGTATTGCGTGCTGAAAATTGGAATCCGGAAGTGAAGTATATTGAGATTGGTGATAGAGAGTATATTTGTCCAAAATGAGGGCAACCTAGCCGATCGAACCCGGTTGGATCGGACTCCGCTACAAGAAAGGTTGGTAATTGATGAATATGATGAAAATCGAGTATTAAATGCCCTCAACCGTAAAGCTAATGGAAAATTATGTTGACAGTTGTACTGATTCTGTATTATTTTGATGTATGTGACGTGATTCCGTTTAACAGCTTTTTGATTTTATACTTTGATTGTCCATTCATTCTTGTATGATAGTTCTCTATCTAATGATGATTGCAATGGTGTATATTATACATACTAGTACTAATTTCCCATGTACTAACGTCCCTATTTGCTTGCCGGGCGCAAACATCTATTCAATGGATGTAGTGGCTCCATACAGACAGTGCCGATCGTAGATAGCGAGCATCCTCCACTCAGTAATCTTGTGTGGATGCCCCTTTTTCTTTCAGGGGTGATGATAGATATGTATTTTGAGTTATATATTTCCCCTTTTGAGAGTATAATGCCGGGCCTTGTTGCCGGCATTATCATATCTGTCTTTTGTAATCTTTGAGCTCCGTAGACTTTGTGTGGTTATTTTCGGCGTATTGGGAATGGTCACTAACTAGTTGTAATTCTAAACTTTTCTGTTTCCCCCTAAACTGTACTGCATGATGTTTTGGATATATAACTATGGTTTGAAGGGTTGTAACATAAAATGACCTTAGTAATGTTTCATGTACGATCTTTACCTACTGTCTATTTAGATGAAAGCATGGTTTCTTGATCAATAGTGAGTTTGGGTAGAAGTGTTCAAAAAGGCTGCTCGGTGGGTTCACTCGATTGCAAGCGTACTCGTCGTGCCTCCGAGGTTTGGGGCGTGACAAAACTTGGTATCAGAAAGCCTAAGGTTTTAAAGCGTCCTACGGACTGTCTCTGGATCCTGTCTAGTAGAGTCCTTCTTATACGGTGTGTAGTCGACCACATCTATATAAGCTTGGAGGCCTATTGGGTATTTTAAGGAATAACACCCTTCTTTGATATTCTGGATCGTGCGGAATTGTGAAATCTATTCCTCCTCTAACTAGTGCCATTCTTCTACAATTTTCAAGTACGATGGCACCTAAGATAGAAATCCCCGGACTGGCCAAGGAGATGTCAATGTGCATATCCCAGGAAGCGGCATTCGACTCTGTAATTGATGATTGCGGGTGAGAACCTGAGGGGTGAGGACATTTCCGCCAACTGCTACACAGTTCCTACATCTGTTTGAAGGGTGATACTATCCCTCCCATTGATATTCCTGTTCCGCCCCCAGCCCCAGCTTCTGGTCTTGGTAATTCCTGATGGGGAGCTATTCAGATGTTGACTCAGCTAGTGGCCTCTCAGGCCCAGAGGTCAAATGTTACACCCATTCATCTAGCAGCTAAGGGGATTCCACCAGTTCCAGGGTGAACAGATTTCTTCAGTTAGACCCTCCAGTGTTTACGGGTGCAAATACTCAATCCAGAAGTGATGGATTCTCTCAGCAATTTTTATTGTATGAGATAACAAGACCACTCAGGGTTATTAGGCAGTGGCAATCTTGACACAAGATCCGAGCTGAGATGTAGAGTTGGTCTGTCCCTAGCGCGTACTGAAAGGGGTGGCTCTATCGTGGTTTGAGTTGTGGGCAAGATTCACGCGAGTGATGTGGTAGCCATCGCGGGTCGAGGTTGGTGAGTTTGAGACCGACTGGCCGATTGTAGATCGATTCTTCCAGCTCCTAGTGAGCAACAAGGGCACGGCGTGCCGCAGATGTTTGAGAAATTCTGACAGTGACGAAAAGTGGTGTGGGAGTACCGATATAGTTTTGCCGCGTCTGTCAGTTATGCTATTGTGTATCACATGTTGCCGGGCACATGGAGGCCTAAGATGGGTGGCGGCCGGTTTTCTGTTCAGGTGCCTATGCCTTTGCACTATTTAACTTAGTTCTCACACTGCCTTTTGATTTTCTGACCATAATTTTTAGGAAGATGTTGGCAATTTTTCGTCATGGCCTATTCATGAGAAATACGTAACTGAAGGACAGGAGGAGAGAGAGGGGATTAACAGCACACGCCCCGTTCTATTCTGGCCGGCAATATGGGTGGGGTGACAACCTATGGGTTGGTGAGAATGCAGCCTTCTCAGAGGAGGATTACGGTATCAAGGGCGCTCCCGGTCTGTTTGCAACAGTCTTCAGCAGTGCAAACACGCTACCAGTGGTCCCACCGCTAGCAGCAGCATGTGGAGTCGTTTCAGGCCAGTCATGGGCAAACAGGGGATCCCACCAGCCGGGTCCGATCCAGTGGGAGAGAACCCAGCAGTAAAACAGCAGAGGTCCCTGTTTTGCCCCACGGTGTTCGTGAGGAAGATGCACTCAGGGATTTGCTATCATTGATGAGTTACCCAGTTATCACTATATGGGAATCTTGGGGATGAGCGGTGTCCATATGTGCGAGTAGGGGCTATATCTTGTCATTCTCGTTCGGTGGAAGTGGGTAGGTATGGGCCAGCACAGGCGCAGGCGCGCCGCAGGCACAAGCTGGCTACATACGTCGCGTGCGTGGTCTCATCCTCGCCAGGCGTCTCAGTATAGTGCTGAGGTAGCCCGCGTGCCAGTCATCCTCGTCGGGGTATGGTTGGTGTCTAGGGGTGGGTGCGCCAGAGTCTCGGGAGGCCGTCGTAGCCCGGTCTATGCTAATGAGTCAGTGGGGTTGCGCCAATTGTGCAGAGTTGTCTTGCTCCTAGTGTTGCTATATGGTATTCGCTGACTGTCTACTCTCACTGATGTGTATCAGCACTTTACTGACCCGCGTTAGCCACTATGTCCTATGGTATTCGCGCTCGCGCTTTTTGTTGCCATGCGTAATATTTTGGGATAGGAGACCGGATTCAGCTTCAACGAGCCATTCTGCGGTATCTACTCCGGTTGGTGATCTATTACGGCTGCTCGAGTTAATAGAGGTTGTGTAATTAAGGTGCAGTGGTAGGGATACAAATGGAGACTTAATTTGAGTTGGGTGATGGTGTCGATTTGATGTAATAATGGGGGAATATATTGCTTTATTCAATGTTGTTGGCCAAGCTGATGTGTCGGACTAGAAACTAATGAGGCTCTTGAATTTTCCTAAATGAGGCCTGTTAGTGGAAATGGAAGGGAGATAATGTAGTGGCCTAAAGGTCGGTTTTATTACGTTACGCTTTAAGGCTGCAATTGATGGATGCAAGAAGTGATGTACTTCTACCATTACTAGTTCGGAGTCACGGACACGCCGACCGGGGTATCGTCGGTTGACGAGGCGTCGAGGCATCGCTAGCATTGAGGTCCGTGCTAGTTGGATGAATGAATTTCCTGGATAGTTTTCCAGATGAGCTCCCTGGGATCCACACCTAGAAAGGGAGATTGATTTTGGCATTCGATAATATGTCTCTCAGGCACGTATATCCTAGTATCAATTCCACCCTTAGCGAGATGAGACCTTGTATGGATGTGAGAGTGGGACTATAGTGTTGAGAGATAATGGAGGTAGGCATGTTAGATGATTACAGGGTTTTGAGTTCATCTGGCCGAGTCGGTGGGTCACCTGTGATGTGGGGTGCACCGGTTTTGTTTGTAAGGAAGAAAGATGGATTCGCTAACGGATGTGTATTGACTACGGGAACCTTAACAAAGTCACAAATCAAAAAATAAAATACCCTCCTACCAAGGATAGATGATTTTGTTTGATCAATTGCAAGGTGCTACGTGTTTCTCAAAAATTGACTTGCGATCCGGGTATCATCAACTGAAGATAAGGGAGCAGGATATTCCGAAAACAGCTTTCAGGACTCGGTATGGGCAACTTTGAATTTCTGGTGAAGGTCTTTTGGGCTAAACCAATGCCCCGGCTAGCTTTCATGAATCTTATGAATCGGAGTCTTCAAGCCTTTGCTGGCTCCTTTGTGATAGTTTCATCGACGATATCCTTGTGTATTCCCGAAGTCGGGAGGACCATGCTAACCATCTCAGGGCAGTTCTGCAGACTCTTCAGCAGCCCAATTGTATTGCGAAATTTCGAAATGTGAATTTTGGCTTTGAAACGTCGCGTTCTTGGGTCATGTCGTCTCTAGGGAAGGAATTATGGTTGATCCTCAAAAGATTTGCAGCAGTAAAAGAATTGGCCTAGAACCTACCACTTCCAACAGAGATTCGCAGTTTCTTTGGGTTGGTGGGTACTACAGAAGATTTGTGGAGGGATTTTCTACTCTTGCTCTCCATTGACTAAATTGACAGCAGAAAGCAGTTAAGTTCCAGTGGTCAAGATGCTTGTGAAAGGAGCTTCCAAGGAATTGAAATCAAGATTTGACTACAAGCACCGGTATTAACCCTGGTAGAGGTACAGAGGAGAATTTGTGGTGTATTCGATGCTTTCACAGGATCGAGCCTGCTTGGGTGTGTGCTGATGCAACGCGGCAAGGTTATAGCCTACGCTTCTCGGCAATTCAAGAATCATGAAAAGAACTATACCAGCCCATGCACTTAGAGCTTGCGGCAAGTGGTGTTCGCGCTAAAGATTTGGCGAAATTATTTGTATGGGGTCCATGTGGATGTATTTACGTATCACAAGAGCCTTCAATATATTTTCAAGCAAAAGGAAGTTGAATTTGAGACAGAGAAGATGGCTAGAGTTACTCAAGGACTATGATATCGATATTCTCTATCACCAGGGAAAGGCCAATGTTGTGGCGGATGCCCTTAGCCAGAAATTAATTGGAGTTTGAGCTCATTTGAAGGCATAATAAAGGCCGTTGCCGGGAGGTTCAACCAGTTAGCTAGTTTGAGAGTTCGCACTTGTGGACTCTAATGAAAGGAGGAGTAATTGTGCAGAATAATGGGTTTGAAATCAATCGCTTGTGGCGGAGGTGAAAGAGAAGCAGTTCAACGATCCATTGTTGGCACAGCTGAAGGAGGGGGTTCATAAACACAAAAAGACAACTTTCATTATTTTGGCACGGAAAGATGGTACCCTATCGGTACCAAGGTCGCCTATGCGTATTCCA
>NC_031991.1:32048192-32070033 GCF_001879085.1 Nicotiana attenuata
GATATTGACGGTCTTCGGGAAAGGATCATGGCAGAAGCTCACACTTCCAGGTATTCCGTGCACCCAGGTTCTACAAAAATGTATCATGATCTCAAGGAAGTTTATTGGTGGAACAACATGAAAAAGGATGTGGCGGACTTTGTGGCTAGATGTCCGAACTGTCAGCAAGTGAAAGCCGAACATCAAAGACCCGGTGGATTGGCTCAAAACATAGAAATTTCGATGTGGAAATGGGAAATGATCAACATGGATTTTGTGGTAGGATTACCGCGCACTCCGCCCAAGTTCGACTCAATTTGGGTGATCGTGGATCGACTCATGAAATCAGCGCACTTCTTGCCAGTCAAATCTACCGACACAGCGGAACAATATGCTCAGTTGTATATCAAGGAAATAGTCAGGTTTCATGGCACTCCAGTCCCAATCATTTCAGATCGAGGGTCTCAGTTCACGGCCAACTTTTGGAAGAAATTTCAGCAAGGTTTGGGTACGCAGGTAAATCTTAGTACAGCTTTTCATCCTCAGACTGACGGACAGGCAGAGCGGACCATTCAGACGTTTGAGGACATGTTGTGTGCTTGCATTCTTGATTTCAAAGGTTGCTGGGATGATCATTTGCCACTCATAGAGTTTGCTTATAACAACAGCTTCCATGCTAGTATCCAGATGGCACCATTTGAAGCATTTTATGGTAGGAGATGTAGATCTCCCATTCGGTGGTTTGAAGTTGGAGAAGCAGAATTGATAGGGCCGGACCTTGTGCATCAGGCTATGGAAAAAGTCAAGATTATCAAGGAAAGGTTGAAAACTGCTCAGAGTCGCCAAAAGTCTTATTCGGACATTCGTCGCAGAGATTTAGAGTTCAAAGAAGATGATTGGGTATTTTTGAAGGTTTCCCCATGAAGGGTATCATGCGGTTTGGAAAGAAAGGAAAATTGAGTCCGAGGTATGTCGGACCGTACAGAATCGTTCAGAGGATTGGTCAGGTGGCATACAAGCTCGAGCTGCCACCCGAGATGTCATTGGTACACCCAGTCTTCCATGTGTCTATGTTGAAGAAGGTAGTGGGAGATCCGTCCACTATTGCGCCAGTTGAAACTATTGAGGTTAATGAAGAGTTGTCTATGAGGAGATTCCAGTTGCCCTTCTTGACAGGCAGGTCCAGAAGTTGAGAAACAAAGAAATTTCCTCCGTGAAAGTATTGTGGCAAAACCAGCAGGTTGAAGAAGCCACTTGGGAAGCCGAGGAAGAAATGAAAAGGAAGTACCCGCATTTGTTTATATAGCCATGGAATAGCTTCTATGAATTTGGTTTCTATGAACTCCGTATCCTTTGATTTGGTCTATGTAGAAACTGTTCTATTTTGGTTATATGTTGCCTAAGCGGCCATGATTGGTGTCTTTATAAGTTATGTCATGTCTATGGATTGTGTATATACTGTTAAGATATGTTTCTGGGGCTCTCTGACAGGTGGATAGGTCTAGATACAAAGGAAACTCTGGCAAAATTTTTGGAAATTTAGGGAGTTAGCCAAATTTGGGGTTGTTGATATGTTTCATGATGTAAAAGGGCTGAAGTTGCCTAAGGATTGCTAATGAGTGAGCCTTGATCCTCATTCGAGGACGAATGATCTTAAGTGGGGGAGGATGTAAGGCCCCGTGAAAATTTTTGCTAAAAAAAAACCCGAAATCTCGTAGTGCCAAGTTAGGAATATGTGTTAGAAATTTTGTTCGGACCTTTTGGATTGATCTGTGCATTAAAAAGTTAAGGAATAATGTTTTTCCAGAAAAGTGCGTTTCTGCGGTCCAGTATGCGGTCGCATAACAGCTATTCGGACCGCATAGTCTCCGCATAGTCAGACAGTGTGCTGGTTAGTTTTGAAGCCAACTATGCGGCCAATTATGTAATCGCATAATCAATATGCGGGCCGCATAGTCACTGCATAATCTCCTGAGAATTTTGCGAGGGGCAGTTCTGCGCTGCATTATGCGACCGCAGTTTGTTCAGGTTTTGGGGGCTATTTTTGCGGTCCCTTTGCGGGCCGCATGTCCATTATGCGATCGTATATGCGATGGCAGATTGTGTTGGGGCTCCTATTTTCTAACTTTTAAAACCCGACACCATCCCATTAGAAACACCCCATTAGACCCCTTTTATGCAATTTTCACTACAAATAGAGTGAGAGAGGGAGTTCTAGAGGGAGAAACTAATTCTAACCAAGTCACTACAATCCTTGCCCAAATCCTTGAAGATTTTCAAGTAAAATTTGATAGGCCTTCATCCTAAGAGGTAAGAACTTGTGCCCTAATCTATGATTTCGAAATTTCTATTAAAATAAGTGATTATCAAGTGGGTTCATGGGTATAAGGGTTGATTATCTTGCATGCATAAATGATAATAGGGTATGGGGAGATTGTGAGTTAAAAAGATAGCAATTGGGGTGTATGATGATAGAAATCTCTCACAAAAAGGGGTCATAAAATCACAATGCACACTTGGTGCTTGATAATATACTCAAATGAGCTAGAACCTTAATCATGTTTCTAATCTTTGGTTCAACTTGTCATTCTCATAAAATAAATCGAAGTTGCTAAGAGTTCCGGAATTTTGTAAGAATTTAAGGAAAGCTCCATTGAGGTATGTATGGCTAAAACCCCCTCTTTTTAGAAATTGAGCTCCGTTGGTGTTTGTGTAAATGCTGTAAGACTAAAGTTGGATTGATGTATTGATTGTTATTTTACATGAATTGGTGTTGCATCCATATATACGTGAAAGGTATGCCTCAATGTGATCAATGTTCTATTCTTGATAATTTAAAGATGTGCGAAGAATATGAATCATGTGTTGAAATGCCTAGACCTCAAATCAAGATTTAAACTGAGATTGTCATGCCAACTATGTGAAATCTTATCTATGCTTACAACTTAATTTGCTCTTGTATGTGCCTATTATCCTAAATTGCAAAGTTAACATTAAAATTGGAAATGATGTGAAATGTGGCCTAGTGCCAAGTATGATGTGATAATTGTGGCCCCAAGTGCCTTCGAATTGATATATGTGGACTAAAGATTGAGATGAGATGATTAATAAAAAGGAATAACGTCTTGGTATGACGGCTTAGCCGATCGGGCCGTGATCGGACGCCCTGCCGCACACATGGTGGTATTGTGCTGAAATTGAATCCGGAAAGTGAAGTATGAGATTGTGATAGAGATATATGTCTCAAATGAGGCAACCTAGCCGATCGGGCCGTGATCGGACTCCGCACAAGAAAGTGGTGGTATTATGAATGATGATGAATAGTATTAAATGCCCCAACCTAAAGCTATGGAAATTATGTGACAGTTGTATGATTCTTTTATTTGATGTTGTGGTGATCGTTTTAAGCTTTTGATTTATACTTGTGATTTCCTTATTCTTGTATGATAGTTCTTTCTAATGAGATGGTGTTTAGTTATACATACTAGTACTATTCCATGGTACTAACGTCCCTTTTGCCGGCGGCGCTACATCTTTCAATGGATGTAGGTGGCTCCATAGCAGACAGTGCCGATCGTAGATAGGGGAGCATCCTCCACTCAGCAATCTTGGTGAGCCCCTTTTCTTTCAGGGGTGATGTAGTATGTATTTTGTTATAGATTTCCACTTTTGAGGTATAGCCGGGGCCTTATTGCCGGCATTATCATATCTGTCTTTTGTATCTTTAGAGTCTCCGTAGACGTTTGTGTGGGTTATGTTCGGGTATTGGATAGGTCACTAGACTAGGTTGTAATTCTAATCTTTTGTTTCCCCTAAACTGTAACTGCATGATGTTTTGGGATATAACTATGGTTTGAGGGTTGTAACATAAAATGACCTAGTAATGTTTCATGTACGATCTTTCCTACTGTCTAATTTAGATGAAAGCATGGTTTCTTGATCATAGTGAGTTGGGTAGAAGGTGTCAAAAAGGCTTGCTCGGTTGGGTTCACTCGATTGAGCACCGGTCGTGCCTCCCGAGGTTGGGGCGTTACAAGTGGTTAACAAACACCTTGAGCGCTATACTCGACAAACCTGTTCAAAGGGATATCGGAGGCACAATGCGCGCTGACCCCACAACTATCACCGATGAACCAGAAACTCCGCGCACAGGTAATGCTCACACTGACAATGATGCAGGTAACGACGCACTTGCAGCCATCCTAAAGAAAATGGAAGTAATGAAAAATGAGAACAAAACGCTCCGTGATCAGATGAAGGAGCACCAAGAAAGGGTCGATAAAATACCGGGCGCTCCAAAGATGCTACCAAAACGAGACGTCGGCCGATTCATCGAGCAACCCTACAGTGAAGTGGCAGCCCCCATGCTATTCCAAAAACCTTCAAAATGCCGCCATACTTAAAAATATACGATGGCACCATAGACCCAGAAGATCATATAATCCACTACGTCACGGCAGTGAAAGGCAACGATCTGTCGAAAGAGGAGGTGTCATCGGTGCTGCTGAAAAAGTTTGATGAAACCCTAACAGGGGGAGCACTGACATGGTATTCCCAACTACCGGCACGGTCGATATCAACATTCGAAGAAATGGCAGATAAATTCATCACCGCTCATGCGGGAGCGAAAAAGGAAGAAGCCAGGGTAAACGCCATCTTTGCCGTTAGACAAACGACAGGCGAGGGACTTCGGGATTTCCTAGCCCGATTCAACAGGGTAAGAATGAGCCTACCCAATGTATCGGAGGGGATGGCGGTAGCAACCTTCCAAAATGGGTTAAATAGAAACGGGTCGAAAGCAACAAAAAAGCTACTAAGTAGGCTCATGAAATACCCTCCCACTACGTGGGAAGAAATCTATAACGCATATTGTGTCGAAGTAAGGGCAGATGAGGATGACTTAAATGGTCCGATCCTACGGCTAACCTCAGTACAAACCGAAATAAGGAGAGACCGCCGTAACGACGGTCGAAGGGACTAACTATCCCATTTCAATCGAGAGAGGCATCAGCCCTACATCCGGACATCCATCCCACCTCCACCACGACATGTAGACGTCACACCCTGACACACCGTGCCACAGTGAAATGAGAGAGGTATGCCCCCATTATTGTCTGCTCATAAATTTTGCGTTTCTCCTTCAGAAATAGTGTATGCACTAGAAAAGCTTGGCACGAAGGTGTAGTGGCCACAAAAAATGAAGTCGGATCCAAGCACCCGGAGATCGAACGTTCTGTGCGTGTTCCATCAGGAAAGGGGACATAAGACTGAAGATTGCATAGGCTTACGACAGGAAGTGGTAAGAATGCTGAACCAAGGACACCTGAAAGAACTGCTGAGCGATCGAGGACGGGCTAACTTCGCTCGTGGGCGCGATCAACCCCAAGGACCCCCATAACCACCTTCACCGGCTCGTGTCATACAAATGATCATTGGCGGCAGTGATGATACAGTAATCAACCATGTGAAGTTCACCACTACACACAAACTCAGGCGAACAGTCGCTCACGAATAGTATGATGACCTCGAAGATAGTATCATCTTCGATAAGTCAGATACCCACGGTTTGTCTTTCCCTCACTATGATGCTCTGGTTATAACTTTACGTATTGTGGATACTGATCTAAAAAGAATAATGGTGGACGACGGAAGCGGTGCGTGTATTATCCACCCACGAGTCCTCGCACAGATGAGACTCGAGGATAAGATAGTACCGCGCTGCATAACACTAATGGGTTTTAATAATGCAGTTGAACGAACCTCAGGAGAGATAATGCTGCCCGTTCTGGTTGGAGGAGTCACTTTGGAAACGACTTTTCACGTCATGAACCAAGAAACAGCCTACAACGCTATCATAGGACGTCCATGGATACACGCCATGCGAGCCGTCCCTTCAAGTTTCTACCAAGTGATCAAATTTCCTACCCCATGGGGAATATTCAGCATCCGGGGCGAGCAACTACCGCCCAAGAATGCTACCGCATCGCCCAAGATTGCATGCACACCCAACAACTAAAGGGAGCGAGTGCGGAAGCATAGCAATCCGCCATGTCGGGAACCAAACCCGACATACAAATCGAGGCCATCAAAGATCCAGATGTCATAGAGGCTTGCAAGGCAACTGTGGAAGACCTCGACCCCGTTCAATTGGACAACACTGACAGCACGAAGAAAGCTTATATCGGGCACAACCTCTCAGAACCAGGTAAATTCCATGAATTCTTAACTAACAATGTTGATCTGTTTGCCTTCTCCCATTCAGATATGCCGGGAATCCCAAGGGACATCCCACACATCGGCTGAATGTTGACCCTCTTTACCCGCATGTGCGGCAAATGAGGAGAAAGTTCAACGCCGCAATCAACGGCCAGTTAGCGAAGAAGTCGATAAGCTACTCGCTAATGGTTCTGTCCGAGAATCAAAGTATCCTGAGTGGGTCGCCAATGTGGTCATGGTAAAAAAGAAAAATGGGAAATGGCGGATATGTGTCGACTTCACCGACCTAAACAAATCATGCCCAAAAGATTCCTTCCCACTACCACACATCGACCAGATCATCAACGCAACAGCGGGGCACGAACTAGTACGCTTCCTAGATGCCTATTCTGGCTACAACCAAATCCTAATGGCAGAAGAAGATCAAGAAAAGACCACCTTTATCACCCACCAGGGGACATACTGCTACAGAGTTATGCCGTTCGGACTCAAGAACGTAGGGGCGATGTACCAAAGATTGGTCACCAAAATGTTCAAAGAACAACTTGGAAAAACTATGGAGGTATACATCGACGACATGTTAGTGAAGTCAAAAAAGAAGGAGGATCACATTGGTCATCTGAAGGAAGCCTTCGAAATATTGAGGCAATACGGAATGAAATTGAATCCAGAAAAATGTGCCTTTGGCGTAGCCTCGGGTAAGTTCCTCGGTTTTCTAGTATCACAAAGGGGTATCGAGGTCAATCCAGACCAGATCAAGGCCATCGAAGGAATACCAGAGACGTTGACCAGCAAAAAGCAGGTACAAAAGTTGACGGGACGAATAGCCGCCCTATCGAGGTTCATCTCACGGTCGTCAGATAGGTGTCATAAATTTTTCAATGTATTGAGGAAGGATCACGGATTACAGTGGAACTCGGAATGCGTCGACGCCCTAAAGAAATTAAAAACATACCTATCCTCACCACCACTACTGGTCAAGGCGGATCCAGGCGAATGCCTCCTGGTGTATCTAGCAGTCTCTGAAGTCGCGGTAAGTGCAGTTCTGGTCCGCGAAAGCAAAGGTACACAGTCTCCAATCTATTATGTCAGCAAAACCCTAATTGATGCTGAAACAAGGTACCCCCACCTTGAGAAATTAGCTCTGGCATTAGTCGTAGCTTCACGAAAGCTTAGAACATATTTTCAATGTCACCCCATAAAGGTGGAGACAACCTTCCCCCTCAGGAGCATCCCACACAAACCCGAACAATCGAGCAGGTTGGCCAAATGGGCCATAGAATTAAGGAGCACGATATAACGTATCAATCGCGAACTGCTATAAAGTCGCAAGTGCTCGCCGACTTCTGTGCGGAAATATTGCCTGGAGCAGAGCAGGAGGCGCTACGTGCGTCATCTCCCTCCGACCTATGGATCCTCTATACCGACGGTGCATCTAACGCGTCGGGCTCGGGACTGGGACTCGTCCTCGAAGTCCCTACAGGCGAAGTGATTCGCCAATCCATACGATGCCCCGAAATGACTAACGACGAGGCCGAGTATGAAGCTGTGATTGTAGGATTGAAATTAGCCCTAAAATATGGCGCTCGACGACTCGTCTTACATTGCGACTCCCAACTCGTGGTGAATCAAGTCACTGGGACTTTCCAATTCAAAGAACCAAGACTACAAAAGTACTAGTCAGAAATCCGCAAACTACTATCAGAATTCGATGAATGCCGCCTCGATCAGATACCCAGGGCGCAGAATGCCGAAGCAGACGGCCTCGCCAAGTTAGCGGCAGTCACCCGAAATATCAACAAAGAAAACGTGGTCACCCTCCTCCATTCCTCGATAGACCATGTCGAGGTACATTTTATAAATTTGACTTGGGACTGGCGCAATCGTATCGTAACTTATTTGCAGGAGGAACGCTCCCGCAAGATAAGAAAGAAGCCAAAAGGCTCCGAATACAGGCGACCAGGTACAACCTCATGAATAACGACCTTTACAAAAGGACGTTCGGGGGCCCACTGGCCAAATGCCTCGGACCAAACCGAACGAGGTGGGATATTAGAAGAAGTACACGAGGGGCACTGTGGTGCTCATACAGGAAACCGTGCCCTCGTCAGATGCCTCATCCGCGCGGGATACTACTGGCCCACCATGAAAAAAGAACCCGCAGACTACGCCAGGAAATGTGAACAATGTCAAAAATACGCCCCTATGATACACCAAGCCGGAGAACTGTTGCACTCCGTCACTTCGCCATGGCCGTTCATAAAGTGGGGGATGGACATTGTCGGACCCCTTCCAGCAGGATGAGGTAAGGTACGCTTCCTTTTGGTTTTAACTGACTATTTTTCTAAATGGGTGGAAGCAGGTGCATACACGCAGATACGTGAGCAAGAAGTTATCGCATTCATATGGAAAAATATAATATGCCGCTTTGGCATTCCCAAAGAAATCAGCTGCGGCAACGGACCCCAGTTCGTCGGAAAGAAAACAACCGAGTTCTTTGAAAAATGGCACATCAAGCGAATACTCTCCACACCATACCACCCCGCCGCCAACGGTCAAGCCGAGTCTTCCAATAAAACGATATTGAATATATTAAAAAAGAAGCTCGAGGATGCCAAAGGGTTATGGCCTGAACTACTGCCAGAATTACTATGGGCATACCGCACCACGCCAAAAACTAGCACAGGCTAAATGCCATACTCCTTAGTCTACGGGAGTGATGCGGTTATACCCGTCGAAGTCGGAGAACCTATCCTGAGATACTCCAACGAGAGCGGACCAAGTAACGACGAAACTAGATTACAAGACCTAGATGAAGTCGAGGAGCGAAGGGACATGGCTCACATAAGAATGGTAACCCAAAAACAACAAGCAGAGAGGTACTATAACAAGAAAGCCAAAATACGACCACTTAAGGTCGGAGATTACATTCTCAAAGCTAAAACACAGGCAGCAAAAGACCCTAACGAGGGAAAGCTGGGAACAAATTGGGACGGGCCATACAAAATCACAGCGTCACCGAACAAAGGAGCGTTCCAGTTAGACAGTGGAAGGAAAACTACTCCAAAACAATTGGAATGTCGCCCATATCAAATACTTCCACTTCTAAAAAAAGGCGCCCACTAAGTCGTACTCTTTTTCCCTCATCCGAGTTTTGCCCCAATCGGGTTTTCTCGGTGAGGTTTTTAATGAGGCGACAAGGGAGACGCCTCGAGGTCCGAAGTGTTGTTCATTACCCCGCCCGTCGATATAATCTCCAGGCCGAGTAATGAAGGGACTGGGCATAGATAGCCAAATCTCCATTGTATGTACAAAGTCAACACGTATTTTCTACGAGAATATAATCAAATCTCCATTGTATGTACAAAGTCAATGCGTATTTTCTACGAGAATATAATCAAATCTCCATTGTGTGTACAAAGTCAACACGTACTTTCCACGAGAACATAATCAAATCTCCAACGTATGAATGAAACTAGCATCCACTATACTCCAACAGATAGAATAGAGCGCCACCCTTACGACGGGATACTACTTCGACGCCAGCTCGAAAGTAACATCCCAATGGTTAAGGCCATCGACTAAGAAACGTGTTCGACCTCGCTCGAACTACGACGGGATACTACTTCGACGCCAGTTCGAAAGTAACATCCCAATGGCTAAGGCCATCGACTAAGAAACGCGTTCGACCTCGCACCAACTACGACGGGATACTACTTCGACGCCAGCTCGAAAGTAACATCCCAATGGTTAAGGCCATAGACTAAGAAACGTGTTCGACCTCGCTCGAACTACGACATGATACTATTTCGACGCCAGTTCGAAAGTAACATCCCAATGGCTAAGGCCATCGACTAAGAAACACGTTCGACCTCGCTCGAACTACGACGGGATACTACTTCCACGCCAGCTCGAAAGTAACATCCCAATGGCTAAGGCCATCGACTAAGAAACGCGTTCTACCTCGCTCGAACTACGATGGGATACCACTTCAACGCCAGCTCGAAAGTAACATCCCAATGGCTAAGGCCATCGACTAAGAAACGTGTTCGACCTCGCTCGAACTACGACGGGATACTACTTCGACGCCAGCTCTAAAGTAACATCGCAATGGCTAAGGCCATCGACTAAGAAATGTGTTCGACCTCGCTCGAACTACGACGGGATACTACCTCAACGCCAGCTCGAAAGTAATATCCCACTGGCTAAGGCCATCGACAAAATGCCCAGAATGTCATGAAAATTACGAAGGTTACCACCAAATCAACAAAACAATTTCTTCATTACAACAAATTGTTACTGGCACCTATCTTTACAATGGGCTCAAAGACGTCCTTACAAAAATCCTACGACAAAAGTAAGTACAAACAAAAAAAAATTATTATTATTATTATGCATCATCTACGGTACCATACACATCTTCATACCAAGAGTCGAAAGCAAGACGGTTTGCATCGTCAGAATTGATGTCATCCCCATCAGGCGAAAGAGGGTCGTACCGGCATGCCTCACGAGCTGCACGAGCTTTGGCACGCACATCCTGAAGCTCGGCTTCAGACGCCCTCCCCTCAACATGAAGAGCCTTGTAAACATCGAGCTTGGCCTCGGCATGAACCCACAACTCATATAAATGACGAGGTACACCAGGATCAGCTGAAGTACGAGACGCCACCTGCCCGGTCATTGCGGATAACTCCGCCTCCAGCTCCTTTACACACCCCTCGAGCCCCGCTACCTTAAGCTCAAACACCTCCTTCTCCTTGGTCCGCTCCGACCTACAGACGGAAAGAGTATCTTCCAATACCGCCGCTTCAGAAATAACGGTCGCCAATCTATCAGCACTCACACTCAACTCGCCCTTAAGACCGTCGATCTCCACCGCCTTCATACCCAATTCAGTGGTCAGACTGGCCACCCTTGCTTGCAGATCGGTATTCTCAGCCATCATCCCCCTCTACTTAATTCGAGCTCATCTTCCTTAGCCTTGAGGGACGCTTTGAGTTTGCTATTGCGGGCAACGGCCTTCATGAGATCCTCGTCTCGCTCTCTCAGCTCCTCGACTTTGCGCGCCAATTGGTCCTCACTCTGTTTAAGCCCTTCACGGAACAGTTGGAACTCAGGGTCCTGATGGTAGATGTCGGCCATCGCACGATGCTTGGTGCGATATTCTTGATATTTGGAGAATATCTTCTCATAGACGGCCACCCTCTTCCTTTCCCGACGTTCGCGTTCAATCCCATGATAAGGGTTTGGTACAACAAGAAAAAGTCAAAACAAAAAGACAGGCCAAGAATAGTAGCGTGAACCCAACGACGAAATGGAAGGGAAAGATATCTACCCGCAAGGCCATGCCGGCGACGTTCCGAGACAATCCCGTATCGTTTATCGTTCTAAGAGCCTCGCTCTCGGGGACAGCGCATAAAGGGGCTAAAACAGATGCCACCTGATACAGTTCGACAACATGTTATAGTCCCCAGGGACAACTATATGCCGATCAGAGCCCTCCATCCTAACCTCCACATGAGTGTGGCGCTCTAAAATTCACGAACGTCTGCCGGGTCGTCATCCGAACCCGAGCCATCTCCTTCTACACTTAGCCCCCCCTCCAATGTTAGAAGATGCACCACCCTCAGCGGAACGCACGGAACCACCTCCTAGGTATGCTCCTTCCGTTTGAGGGGACCTCCCCGCCGCAATAGCATCGGCCATAAATGAGGGCACAGGTGCCGTCCACGAAGCACCCATCTTGCTTCTACCAGCGTCCACGACCACCTCTTTCCCGAGCTCCATACTCCTCCTTTTCCTTAGTAATGACTCATTCCCATTAGAGGATTCGTCTGTGGGGTGATGGACCGGTACGAAAGAGGTCTCTTCCCTCACGACCATCTCGCGAGAAGGATCCCCTATCTGTATCGGTTGAGCCCGACCCTCCTGGACGGACTCACTCAGTGTAAATTGCATCCCTAAAGCAGCAACACCCTGTCGAAATGCAGGGACTGGGGCCCTACGCCTAGAAGCTCCCCGACCTGTTATCGAAAAAAGTTATATCAATAAGCAACGACATAAAATCAACGAGTGATATAAGGGAGAGCACTTACCAGACGAGACTCTCGGCCCGAAGCGTTTTACGAAAGCAGGCCAGTCCCGAGTCTCCACTGCATGGGGGAGCAGACTGGCCACCCAATCCCTTATACCTGCAATAGTGCGAGGTGGGCGTCCCATAGCTGCAAACGAGAGGTAAATAAACACTAAGGTAAATGGAGAAGAAACAAGAAAAAAAGTAAAATAAGTGGTGACACTCACGTTTCTAATTCCATCGCTCTGGAAACCTAGCAGGGTCAGACACGATGTGAGCAGTTCTGACGAAGAAATACTTGTGCCAAAATTTACGGCTCGCCCGGTCGTCGGTCCCAACTACCAGCCCTTTTGTCCCACAGTGCCTCAAATGCACCATGGTACCCCTGTGAATGCTGGGTGAAAATAAGTGCAAAAGGTGGTGAACCGTAACCTCACACCCCGCCAACTTCGCGTATTTTGTCAGCAGCAGGAGTATTTAAAGTGTATACGGAGAAATTTGAGCCGGGCAGATCTGGTAGAATCGACAGAATTCCTCCGCTAACGGGAGAAGGGGGAAGGAATGACCGATCACAAAAGGGTACTCATAAAAGGCACAGTACCCAGGCCTATGGGTTTCCACAAAATCCCTTCCCGCTGGAACCATATCAACGTGGGCGGGGATGTTATACTTTGCATGGAGAGCATCGATGTGAACATGCTCCGTTTCGGAGAATACAGGGATAGGAGTAGGAGGAGGATCTTTGAGAAAATCACTTCGAGAAATAGGGTGTCTCGGCAGCAACTCTTCAACGGTAGGGAAGCTATCCCCTTCCTCCGCCATCATTCCCTCATCGCTAAAAGGGGGCGCCACGGATATCGGAGTGGCGTCAGAAACCCCTTCTCGAGACCGATGTGATCTAGGTATCTCCCCGGCGATAATATGGTAAAGTGACTGAGAGGGTTAAGAACGAAAAAGGGAAGAAGAAGAAAGAAAGAAAGAAAACGTTAAACACGAGAGAGGTATGAAAGAAGGGCAAGAGATGAAATGGCCAAAAAATTTTGAAAAAACAAACCCTCCCCTATTTATAGGATTGGGTGGTATCGGAATCAAAGTGAAAGGCTACAGAGTAGCACCGGAATCGAGGTGAAAGACTGCAGGATGGCATCGAAATCGAAGCGACAAGCCGTCAGCCCCTGTCTCGAAAACACGCATAATGATGATGCATATGGAGATGGCGTCATTTCCCGATAAGACACACCACCAGAGTCTTGTTAAGCATGTTAACCCCCCACTCTTGGCCAAGTCATAACGCTCCGTGAAACCAAATTTCTCCACGAAGGATGGACGGTGTTCGCTTATCAAGGACGCACCAAATTGCGACCTCGACAAGCAGAGGGCCTAACTGTATGAGTCCAAATTTGGACGACCACAGCCATTTGACAAAGGCAACGGAAGATGATATCTTCATAAGCGGGATGCCCTACGAGGACGACAGATGGGGGACAGAGGACGAATAGCTGTTGCAGTAGTATAGGCCCAATAAGGGGTATTTGGAATATTCTCCCGAATATTCCCTAGGGTATGTTTTCTAGGGTGCAGAAAGGGGTTAACCCTTATATATAGTGGAGAAAATACCTAGTAGGGGGATCTTCTTCAGTTTTTTGGACCTTTTCAGTTGAAAGCAGAACTGGTAAAATCTCTCCTATATTGAAGATTGTCATTCTCACTGTCCAATCACCGCCTTTTTCATAAGATCAACAAATACTTTCCATCGTGTTCATTACTTGTGTCTTCTGTTCTAGAGTTTATTATGCTTAGCTGAGATTTACCCCTTTATTTTCTTTGATTGCTTTGTTCAATAAGGTTCCAATATCTTTTGAATCAAACACAATAATTATTGGTTTTATGACTAATTGAGTTGTGTGTGATGCTTTAGGGCGTTTGGAGTGCAAAAATATGAAGAAAAGGTGCTCTAGCAAGAGGAGGAGTCGCATCCAACCTAGAAAAAAATCATATTTCGTGTAACCTTGGCAGTGAAGTCGGACCATAGCATCCGCACCTGGGCACAGCAGAGATGGAGGAAAAAAGGGTGGATGCGAACTAGTATGTGAAGCTGAAGAAGTGGAAGCTGAGTCGGATTAGGAGTAGGAGAACTTTGGCCCACGACTTTTGTACACAATATATAAGCAAAAAACGCCTCTTTTAGGTCATCTAACATACTGGGAAGCGAGAAAAAGCTATCACAAAGCTTGGAAACCACGAAATTCGTCTTGAGTTTTTACTTTTTCCTTCTTTTATTGATTTTTATGTATTCTTGGGAATTACTTGAGATTGTTACCATGAGCATGCGTGGCTAAGAACCCTGTTATTATGGAATCATGGTTTCTACATGAATGTTGACGTTTGAAGTTTAAATTGACGAGTTTGAGTTTATTATATTGGGTTGTTTATTTAATTCTGTTTTTTATTATTTTGCTGAGTAGCTAACAGTGAAATACTATCTACGAATCTAGAATTGAACACGAAAGTGGGAATTCTAGATTGCATATAGAATCAAATAGAGCAAGTTCTTGAACTCGGGCGTCGGGGAACTGATTCGCAATTAGGATAGAAATATAGCTAATTGTCTTGCTTGGTTGAAATACAGGAAATGCATTCTTGTTAATCTTAATTCCATAGACATATAGGCATTAAGTTAGCTTGAATAGGCGAGTAAGAATTCGACAGATTCTTATGAGTGATATCGACCCTGTCAAACAACAATCCAGATAAATCAATTAGTCATTTTAAACCGAGAACATAACATGATTGTTAGCTAGCCTATGACCCAGGAATATTATTTATTTGGATTGTAGCCTTTTAATTTTGTAATCGAATCCCACACCTTCAGCCAATTACCCAATAATCTCTCTTCGTGTCTCTCTTTGTTCTTCCTCATTTTGTACTTCTCTGATAATAATTCATGGTGGACAATCCGCGGTGTCACCTCCCACCATGATTTACTCGTATTAGTATTTAATTTTTAGATCAACTGATTGGCTCTCTATGCTGCCATCTAGAGAAAGTTGGTGAGGGCCTATCAAAGCAACAGGTTAACGTGTAGATTTCATTGGATCATGGGGTGTTATTCTGACCTTTGAGAATAATAAATAAGTCATTAAAAAAGTTTCGAAGCCTTAGAATTCGAATTTTTCAAAAAATAATATTTGTTTGGATTGGGTGTTATTGCAAACGATTAAGAATATTTTATGGAGTTTATATCTCGATTTTTAGGGTATTTGGTGAAGAATATATTTAATTTAGCTGAATTTTTAGAATGAAATTCGAATAAAAAGCAGAAAAACACATTACATACAAAATATATACAAAAGACATAGTAAAGAAATTTGTATAAAAATTGTATTTAAATTATATGGTGTTGTAGTTATATTTAACTGGCAAGAATAATATATAAAGTTGTAGATAAGTTGTAAATAAGTTGTATATTGTATAATTAGTTATATGAAATTTATTTTTCGTATGTATATTGTTGTAGATATATCAAATTTTGTACTAAATTGTTTGAAATTTGTTTTTACTTTGTATGTTGTTGTACTATACATTATTCTTTTCTTAAAAAAGTTAATTATGGCAAAGAGAGAGAAGAGTTACGTTAATTATGACTTAAAATAGGTAACACACAACTGGAAAGATTCTTGTTTAGATGGAAGGATAATTTTAACTTCGTTCCCTTCAGTGGCGCCATTTTCCAAGCAAAGAATCCTCTAATTTAAGACACTAATAATGGATTGTATATAATTGTAAGAAAAAATTGTTTAGGGCGGGTAATACAAAGTTTGGAAAATTTTGGTAAATAGATTTCAAATATTGTATAGGAAGGAAAAGGTCACAAACCTAACAGCGGGCTAGGCCAAGCCCATTAAGTTTCCATGATCTAGAAGCCTATGAAGACATCAAGGTAATATTTGAAGAATTAACTCAAATAGTCGCCCACCAATCACTTAAACTAAAAATAACTAGTGAAGGTGTAATATATGCATAATATATGTATTATATATGTATAATTATGTATAATCAATGTATAATCTATTTATATAGCTAAGAAACTAATAATGAATATGAACGGCTATTTGTTTAGAAATTCCCATTAGCAAACTGAATAGCAGAAAAACAATTGGGCCTACAATTGGGTTATACAAATAGCCGACCGGATTCACTATCTACTTTTATATCCGATAAACGTAGATTATACATGATTATATACCTATCATATATAAGAATTATAATAAGAATAAATCTGATAGTTATTGTTAGGCCAAATACACAGGTGGCCCATTCAAGTTGTCACTAATTTTTTTTGACACTTGAACTAAACCTTGTTCCCATTAGACACTTGAACTACATTTTAAAGTACTAGTTTTAGTATACGTGCGTTGCACGTGTGTACCGCGACGGATATATAAATTTTTTAATATTTATTATATGCACGCACGAAAAAATAGTAGAAGAAATAGCTTGACAAAGTTGAAGCATAAAGTCTAATGCAGTATGCCAACTGTCAATGTTCAACGAAAGTGCACAATCAAGAACACCAAAATAAGGATTAATTGAACATTAATGCAAATTTTAAATACTAATAAAAATACAACAAAAATTAAAAAAGAAAACACCCTGAATCCCCTTAATTTTGTTGATGTTGCTCGAACAATAAAGTTATGATGAAAACGTGGAATTGTAGCTACTTTTTTTTTGAAGTACTCACATATAATTCGAAACAAAAAGAAGAAATTATATAAGGTCAAATTGTATATAGTTCAAATAGACCATAAAAATTAATTATTAAAAAATAAAGACTCTTAAATCGAAAATAAGTTAACAATTACCAAATATAAATTTATAAATAATAATCTGTCAATTTTTATTATTAAATAAAAAGAACCATATATTTTATTAACTAAAGAACCCCTCCTAAACCTAACAGGAGAAATTTCATACTCCTAAATATAATAAAGTTAGAAAATAAACGAAACCTAGTTACTTCAAAATATACAAAGTTTCCTAATTTATCAACTAAAAAAAATTCACCCAAAACTAAAAGGTGATTATTCCTAAATAGTATAGTAAATTAATTAAAATAAATTATTCTTAAATATTAGAAAATTAATTTAATAATTTTTTTGTTCAGTTAGAACTCTATTTTAAAAGGGTAAAAAAGACGAACGACACTTTGCTAAGGCCTTCGTAGTTTTAATATATATTTAGTATACGTGTGTTGCACGTGTGTATAATGTCTATCAATTAAAAATATATACACGACGTTAAAATAAACTGCAATATTTGTTTAGATGATAAAAATAATTTTTCCCATAGTAATTGTATTAAATATCTTCTGAATATGCATAGAAGATGAATTTAGTTAAATTAGTTATACATTATTTTGTAATTATACATATCTTATAATATTATTTACAAATATATTAAATTATATCTCACCTGACATCTCTTTATAAATATATTTTGGCTTCTACTATTTCATCCTTATTTCTTAAAGTTTGCATTTAACCAATTTAATTCTTAATAATTTAATTAAATTTTATTTTATATTCTGATTTCTTTATTGCTGATGGTCTTTTTCTGAAAAATAATTTATGTACTCTAAGATTTGTGTAAACTTAAAAAATAATTTTACTTATATGATGAATTTGAAAAGGAATAAAATTAGATTATTTTTCTAGTTAGTTAATTCAAATCCGGAAAAAAAAAGTCAATTCAAATACTTAATTATCTTTTTTAATCACTAATCGAAATAATTTATTTTTTGAGGATTTAAATTATTAATATTAGCGCATAATATAAAATAAATATTTAATTATAACTATATTTTTATCCAATATTTTTTTTGTCAAATGATAAAAAATCAAGCTTTTGCACTTTATGTTTGTCGTAGCGTTAGTAATGACTTTTGCCAATCACTTCTCTCTCTCTTTCTCTCTTGCTATTATTAAACATTTTCGTAATTATTTTTTCTAATAATATTTTAAAATCTATACAAATATTTATATCTAAGCAAATTATCGATGAATAAAATTAATAGCCAATGGACCAATCTCACATAGAATACTCCTAGCATTTATAGGTTAAATACTGATTTGAATAAAGGACAAAGCAAACTACTTCCTCTATCTTTAATTTTTTATTTATTTTATTTTGTTTACATCATAATTGTTCACCTAAAATTTAGCATGATTATACAATTGTTTTCAGCTAAAAAAAGTTCAATTGTATAAAATTCATATATAAGGTAAAACATATAAATATTTGGTGTTATTTAATTATAATTTAATTTTAAAGTCATGTAAGATAAAACTTTAATAATTTTAATGTCCTAAATATAGGGGCCTCTTACTTAATTCAAGTAAGGAAATATATAATAAGTAATAAATCTTATTTAATTTCAAACTCCAAGATATTAGCCAGAAGAATAACAAATGACTATTTTGTCTAGTGTGAATTCTATTTTAAAAGGGTAAATAAGACGAACAATATCGCTAAGGGCCTTCGTGAACAAAATAATTTTGAACTATATTTAAATACTTCAATCAAATTATACACATATGTTCATTTAGATAATGCAAATAAGTGCAATAGGAGGAGGAGAAATATGAAGTTGAAAGAAACTAGAAGATAATCAACTTCGAATTAGACACAATATAACTTATATGAACCTAAACTTCTTTAAATAGATTCATGTAATGAATTGATAATTGCACTTAAGTGCTTAACCAACAAAGAAGTTAAAAAAAAACACCAAAGAATGTGATGCAGCGAATGCGGCTTCTTTTACCTTAATCATAGGTCTCAGATTCGAACCCTGGTTATGGAAAAATCTTTGGTAGGGAGCGCTTCCTCCGAATGGAGCCCTATGCGGCACAAATCTGAATATATATAATCGGGCTCTAATACGGTACCACACACCAAGTAGGACAGGAAAAAAAAAAAAAACTAAAAGAAAGCCTTCATGGATAATTGATAGGAGTAACGTAAATTTAGAATGATTCCAAGTCTTAGAATAAAAAGGTACCTCACGGCACTCTTTTGTTTTGAAAAATAACTTCTAAACCTAAATATTTTGAGAGTCTAATTTTTACTTGGATTTCACGGTGACTGTAATATTTGTTATAAAGGAAACCTAAATAATAAATAATATAGCATGTCAGAAATTAATAGACACGGGCTAATCAAACCAAATCCAAATACAATCGCAAAGGAAATTACATTCTGATGACTTCACAGTAGGGGTGGGCATATATCGGGTAAAACCAATAACTCGAACCGTTAATTATTTATTGGATTATTGGGTTAACGGTTCGGTAACGGGTTAAAATTTTTTTTATTGGATAATCGGTTCTGGCTCGGTTTGGCAATTCTGTTATTGGGTAAAACCGATAACCCAATAAGGATTAACTAATTTACTAGTTTACCCTTAAGTATATACATACTAGGGTTTCATAATTCATACTTCATAGTTCACTCTTTGATTTCCTTATTCTTTCTCAGTTTCTCCGCCTCACGCCCTCACCAGTCAGCCCGTCAAGACTCAGGCCGGCGTCAGTGGCATTACGCCCTCACCAGTCAGCCCGTCAAGACTCAGGCCGGCGTCAGTTGCATTTCTCAGCTTCTTTCTTTCACTCTTCAGACGCATCTTCACTTCATTTCTCAGATCCATCAGATTCTTCAGTCGCATCTTCTTCACTCTTCAGTCGCATTTCTCAGCCGCATTCTTCAGCTTCATCTTGATTCTTCGTGTAAGTTTTTAGTTGCTTCATCTTCATATTTTTCTTAGTTTGTTTGAAAGCATTCTGCCTTTGGATTTTTCTTAGTTTGGTATTTTTGTTTATATTTTTTGGGTTGAAGAATGAAAGATAGAAACTTTGGTTAGTGTTTATTTTATTGGATGTTGCAGTAAATTTAAATTCTTGTGAAATAGAACAGTTCTGAAAAGAGGTTTAGCAAAAAGTTTCTAAAAATCTTATAAAATTGTTTTGCTAAAACAATTTTATACCGAAACTGTTTTGCACATTGCGAAACTGTTTTAGTTGTTTTATCTTATCGGGTAAACCGATAATCGAACCGATAATGATCGATAACCGATTAACCGATAACCGATAACCAATATCTTATCGGTTTTGTTATCGGGTTATGATATTTGTAAACCGATAACCGATAGGCAAATCCGATAATATTCATAACCGAACCGAACCGACCGATGCCCACCCCTACTTCACAGTTAATTAATAAGGAAAGTCCTAAAGCAAATTAATTGTGATGACTTCGTAATTAGTTCAAATAAGGAAAGTTTTTATAACCAAAATTTTAGCTGATTTTAAAGTCTAAAATATTAAAAAGAAAAAGTTAAATGACTGTTTTATCCAGTGTAAAATTTATTTTTAAAGGGTAAAAAAGACAAACGATATTTCGCTAAGGGCCTTCGTGCTTTCAATATAGTAAAATATATATATATATATATATATATATATATATATATATATATATATATATATATATATAGAAAGTAACANTAATTTCATTCATTAAGGTCATACGTATCGGCCTATAGCAACCATATAGGTCCATTTACTAATATGATTACCTATGCTAAAATCTTATATTGTTATGATTCATAGTAATATCGACCGTTTATATAATAGCGTTTATACTAAGGTCATACGTATCGGCCTACAACAACCATATGAGTCCATTCAATAATATGATTGTAGTCATATAGCCTATGATAATTATATCGTTGTGATTCGTAGTAATTGACCGTCTATATATATAATTTCATTCATTAAGGTCATACGTATCGGCCTATAGCAACCATATAAGTCTATTGACTACTATGATTACCTATGCTAATTATATCGTTGTGATTCATAGTAATATCGATCGTTTATATAATAGCCGTTTATATTAAGGTCATACGTATCGGCCTCCTGCAACCATATAAGTCCATTCACTAATATGATTGTAGTCATATAGCTTGTGATAATTATATCATTGTGATTCGTAGTAAAATATATATATATATATATATATATATATATATATATATATATATATATATATATATATAGAGATGCCTATTGACACCTTTTCACTAGCAAGTTAGAAAAATTTAGTAGCATATGAAGTTCACAAGTGGTGACGTGGAATATATGACAAATGACAAAAAGCCATGTGGCTTTTTTAGTTAAAGTTAATCGAAAGTACTTTTTTAGTGTTAAAGATGGTATGCACCTTTACTTAAAAAATCCTTCTTCCTCTTTGTTTTGTCGTCGGAGACGCCATGATTGCCGATGAAAACTCATTACACCGAAAAGAATGAAAAAAAATTAATAATGTTCGGCTCAAAAGTTATCGATATACTTTGCAAGCTTAAGAACAATTAAAAGTAGGAAAGGGTAAATCGTAATCAAATATAATAGACCTAGAGATGAAAAATGAAGTTGTTGTTGTAGATCTAATAGTGTAAAATGATAATATGAACTCAAGAGAAAGTATTCGTTAGAGATAGAGATAGAGAGAGAG
>NC_031991.1:32073085-32074780 GCF_001879085.1 Nicotiana attenuata
CACCAATTGCTCGAGCAACGGGCAATGAGAGATTAAGCTTCCAAGCAATGTGGACAAGATTGTAACATTGTATAGCTTCAGGCTAATTAAACTTTCAAACCCTTTGAAGGCTTGTGGATGAGATATTAAACAATCTTCAAGAGATAGATGCCTCAAATGCACACATTTGAAAAATGAAGCAGGCAATTTGTATGGTTTCCCCCTGATCGGAAATTTAAGAATAAGATGTTCAATACCATTTTCAGAGAGGAACCCTATCAACTGTCTAATATAAGTAAAGTCTTCCAAATACGGAATTGAGAGTGTAAACTATTTAACTTGTCCTTCATGACAGGTCAAAATGTGGCGGATAATATTTTCAAAGTAACTTGTTTGGTGTATTTTCTAAAGTGTTTGATCAAGAGTAAGTTGTGGAATTCTACACCATTTATATCTTCATTTCCTTGATAAGATGCTTGTTCTAACAACATTTGGTAAAGGCATACGTATAAGAATATCATCAAGAACATCATCAGGAAGGTTTCTTAGTATATTGAAAGGTAAAGTTCCACTGCAATTTTTTTTTCCAGCTGGAGGCATCATATTAGGATTAGGATTATAGGGAAAATGATTAAGATTAGGATAAACGAAAGGTAAGATTAAGATTATGGACAAAGAAGAAGAGGAAGAAGCACGAAACCTGTTGAAATTCTGAAGATGGAGCGTCAAGGGACCATGGACGGATTAACTGCAAATACTAAACTTGGGCGGATCGATTAACCTCCCAAGGAAGATATGTATAGTTATACAGCCAAAATTTAGGATTCCAATGTATATAAATGAAATCACATAAAACACAAAAGTGCTAATAGGTGCTTTGGTCAAGTAAGGGTAGTTGTTGCTTTTATTGAGTGAGGCGTCGGGAGATCGAATCTCATCTTTAACAGGGTCAATTTTAATTTTTTCCTTTCAACCCAATCAGTTTTTTTTTAAAAAAAAAGTTAAACCAGTAGTTATATTTTTTATTTACTTTATTTATTTCCTTCTTCAAACTAATTTTTCCCTGAATTTTATTTTACCTTCCGCCTTTTTTATTTTTCCTTTTTTATTTTACCTAATAATTCCCTATAACAATAGTTGTTTATAACCTATGCTAGTTATATTTTTGTGATTCATAGTAATATCGACCGTTTATATAATAGCTGTTTATATTAAGGTCATACGTATCGGCCTATAGCAACCATATAAGTCCATTCACTAATATGGTTGTAGTCATATGACCTATGATAATTACATCGTTGCGATTCACAATAATTGACCGTCTATATAATTTCATTCATTAAGGTCATATATATCGGCCTATAGCAACCATATAAGTCCATTCACTAATATGATTGTAGTCATATAACGTAAGCTAATTATATCGTTGTGATTCATAGTAATATCAACCGCTTGTATAATAGACGTTTACATAATTTCATTCATTAAGGTCATACGTATCGGCCTATAGCAACCATATAGGTCCATTTACTAATATGATTACCTATGCTAAAATCTTATATTGTTATGATTCATAGTAATATCGACCGTTTATATAATAGCGTTTATACTAAGGTCATACGTATCGGCCTACAACAACCATATGAGTCCATTCAATAATATGATTGTAGTCATATAGCCTATGATAATTATATCGTTGTGATTCGTAGTAATTGA
>NC_031991.1:32077242-32079272 GCF_001879085.1 Nicotiana attenuata
ATTCTTCACTTCCCATTTTTCTTTTTGACCATGACGACATTGGCGACCCACTGGGGGTACTTCGATTCTCTGATGGAGCCGTTGGCCAGTAACTTGTCTACTTCCTCACTGACCGCTTCATTGAAAGCGGCGTTGAATTTCCTTCTCATCTGTCGCACGGGAGGATGTAATGGATCAACATTCAGCTTGTGGGTGGCGATGTCTCGCGGTATTCCCGGGATATCTGAATGGGAAAAGCGAACAAATCTGCATGGTTAGTTAGGAATTCACGATACTTACTTGGGTTGGAGAGGCCGTGCCCGATGTAGGCTTTCTTCGTAAGGTCGGTGTTGTCCAATTGGACTGGGTCGAGATCTTCGACCGTTGCTTTATAGGACTCCACGACGTCGGGGTCTCTAATGGCGTCCGTTGTCGGGTTGACCTTAGTCCCCGACACAGCTAATTGCTATGCCTCCGCGCTCGCCCCCTTTAGCTGTTGGGTGTGGGCGCAATATTGAGCTATTTTGTAGCATTCCTGTGCGGTGCGCAGCTCGCCTCGAATGCTGAATACCCCCCATGGGGTAGGGAATTTGATCACTTGGTAAAGGCTTGAAGGGACCGCTCGCATGGCGTGTATCCACGGGCACCCTATGATGACGTTGTACGCCGTTTCCTGATTCATCACGTGGAAAGTTGTTTCCAGCGTGACTCGTCCTGCTAAAACGGGCAGTGATATTTCTCCGGATGTCCGTTCCACTGCATTGTTAAAACCAGTTAGTGTTATGCAACGCGGTATTACCTTATCCTCGAGTCCCATTTATACGAGGACCCTCGGGTGGATAATACAGGCGCCACTTCCGTCGTCAATCATGATTCTTTTAACATCTGTATCAGCGATACGTAAAGTGATAACTAAAGCATCGTAATGAGGGAAAGACAAACCGTCGGCATCAGACTTATCGAAGGTGATACTATCTTCGAAGTTGTCATACCGTTCATGGGCGATGGTCCGCTTTAGTTTGTGCGTGGTGGCGAAGTTGACGTGATTGATCGCTAAGTCGTCGCCGCCTCCGACGATCATGTTTATCGTGCGAGCTAGGGAGGGCGGCTTCGGCGGCCCGTGGGGTTGTTCCCGTCCGTGTCCCAAGTTGATTTTCCCTTTGTCACTGAGTAATTCCCTCAGGTATCCCTGGTTCAGCATCCTGACCACCTCGTGCCATAGGCCTATGCAGTCTTCGGTTTTGTGTCCCCGTTCCTGATGGAACTCACATAGGAAGTTTGATTTCCTCGTGGCAGGGTCTGATTTCATCTTCTGCGGCCACTGCACTTTAGTGCCCAGCTTCTCCAGTGCGTACACTATTTCTGAAGGAGACACACAAAAGTTATGGGCGGATAATAAAGGAGGCGTACCTCTTTCGTTTCGGAGTGGGGCGACATGTCGCTGTAGCGCGTCTGTATGCCTTGGTGGCGGATGGGAGGATCTGGTGTATGGCTGATGTCGATCTCTGTTGGAGCGAGGGAGTTGTTCTCATCGTCCTTCGTTCCGTCGATCTCTCCTCGTTTCTGAGTGTATCGCTGTTAGCCGTTGGGTCGGCCCATTAAGATCATCCTCGTCCGCTCGTACCTTAGCACAATAGGCGTTGTGGATTTCCTCCCATGTGGTAGGGGATATTTCATGAGGCGGCTCAGCAACTTCTTGGTTGCCCTTGAACCATCCCTGCTTAGCCCGTTCTGGAAAGCGGCGACTGCCATACCTTCTGATACGTTTGGTAGACTCATCCTTACCCTGTTAAACCTTGCTAGGAAGTCCCTGAGTCCCTCTCCTATAGTTTGCCTGATGGCGAAGATGTCGTTGACCCTGGCCTCCGCTTTCTTCGCGCCTGCATGGGCTATGACGAACTTATCCGCCATTTCCTCGAACGTTGATATTGCCTTAGCTGGTAGCTGAGAGTACCATGTTAAAGCCCCTCCTGTCAACGTCTCGCCAAACTTCTTCAGCAGTACCGACGGTACCTGTTCCTTTGATAGGTCGTTGCCCTTCACAGCGGTGA
>NC_031991.1:32079372-32117374 GCF_001879085.1 Nicotiana attenuata
GTGCTCTTTTGAGTTTGTGAACAAATGTCTGTTGCCTAGACAAGAGAGGAGGCACACTGCAAATTATATGGACCTGGTTCTCATGGAGTGTCTTGTGAGGGGGTAAACAAATCAATTGGCCTGCTTTCATAGTCAAATTGCTGGACAGAGTCATAAATGGTTCAAAGGCTCATGCTACTCCTTATGGATTCATTTTGACAACTGTACTGGACAGGATGAACGTCCCTTTGAAGAAGTGGGAAAATGCCTCAGTAAGGAGCACTTTGGAATCAAGACTCTCCAGGCCTGTGATTATCTGCTAAGTGTTGCCCCTGTTGAACCTGGTTCATCCGTAAAAACTCCAGTGAATAGCAAAGTTAGAGCGTTGATGCAAGAATGTGGGACCAAAGATCCTGAGATTGCTAGGCTTCAGGCTCGAGTAGCTGAATTGGAAGAAGAAAGGAATGGGCTGAAGGCAGAACTTGCAAAAGAAAAGGAAAAGAGTGAAGGGATGCTACAAACAATGCTCAACCTACTCCAATCCCAACCCTCCAGTTCTTCTAATCCTTAGCCATCTTTGTCCTAGTTCCGAACCATTTCAGTTACCCCCAGTGACCCAGATTAGGGATTTTTCTTGTTTTTGCTCATGGTTGGTAGTTTTTGTTCTTTCTTTTTGTGGACTGTACTGTAGAAGCAATGCCTTATCAATGACAATTTGCATTTCTCTTGTTTTGTGATGATTCTGCTCTTAATAGTTATTTTTGTCAAGTTATTTTTTGATTATCTAAAGCATGCTTTCACTTGCAGTTGCCCCAGTGGCCATGAGTAATGATTAATATTCTGGGATTCACATATTTATGCAACTTTTTGATGATGCCAAAAGGGGGAAAATATTGTGCTTTAAAAGAAATTGTGTCTATTTTTTGAACAGTGATGTTTATGACCTAATTAAATCTGGCCCTTAATGATAAGTAAAAATTTTTGAGTGATGATATTTTAGCTGAGTTCCACAGGTTCTATAATCAGTAAAAGCACAGAGTTTGTCATCATCAAAAAAGGGGAATTTGTTGGCCCAAGATCAGTTGAAGTTTTGAAGAATGACAAACGAACTCAGTGAAGGACCAGGTTCATCTAAGGAGACACAGTTGTTATGGCCCATACACATGAGATGCACGTGAAGAAGATAAATCCTTGAGATCAAGCAGCAATATCTTGATGAATATCTTCTGAACTGATCGAAAAGATTGCATATAGGATAAGGAGTTGAAGTCTCCTTATGAAAAGAGAATTACATCTGGATCAAGAATATGATTAGGAGTTAGAGTTGTTCTTGGACTCGAATTGTCAAAGGATCCACAATTCGAGTTCTTATCAAACTCTGATTACTAACTCTATAAATATAACGATTGTTCTCTTTTACAAAAAATGCACATAAGCAGAAGTTAAGCATGTTTGAGAGCAAAAGATCAAGTCTGATTTGCAAGCAACATATGCGAGATACAAGTGTGCACGTCTGAAGCTACATGAACTAAGATAGAAGAACCAGTTTCATCATTGTGTTTATTCTAAGTCTAGTTCAATTGTAGTAGGTTTTCATATTGTACCTTTCAGCTTTCTTAGAAGCAATTGTATTAGGTACTCTGAGTATTCAAGTTAGAGTTAACTTGAAAGTGTCGCAACAGTTGAGGCTGTGTGCTACACTGGGATTAGAGTTAATCCTTAGGTTTACAAAGAGTTTTGTAAATGTAGTTTTTGGCTCAGTGATTTTAGTGGAGTTTGGGAAAATCCTACTGAGTAGTAGGTCGTGGTTTTTTCACCTTTTGAGCCAGGTGTTTTCCACGTATAAATCTCTGTGCACTTTACTTTCAGTATTTATTATTCCGCAAACTGCTGTAGTTAGAACACTTAGAAGAACCAGGTTCTTCTAACGCGAAAATTAGGTACCACACAAATCACCCCCCTCTTGTGTGGTATTGATGTTTATAACATCACAACCCTTGGTCAAACCTTTCAAATTCGAAGGTTTCAACTGAGACTGTTCCTTTAAATTCATCCCGATTCTCCTGAAAACCAAAACCAACGATCTACATCAGTCATAATACATTACACGGGGCAAGTCATGCCCGGGAACTGGCGATCAAAGTGCAAAAGCTCAAAACGTCCGGTCGGGTCGTTACATCCTCCCCCACTTCAACATACGTTCGTCCTCGAACGTGCCCAAAGTTGTTCCAAAAGCCAACCAATCGCTGAACAACCTTACCATGCATATACCCGAGGGTGATCCCACGTCACCCTATCTCGTATAGGTCCGATAACACATTGTAACTGTAACTTCACCATCCAATCTAGCCCATAAGCCATAGAACCACATTCCACTTTTCGAAATCATACACAAGATCAGAACCTCACATCTCTATTCAGAATAGGCCCGAACCAGCTGAAATAACCCATACTTGCAACCTCAGGTGCAATTATATGATATACCACATAACTCAAACACTCGAAACGATCACTTCTATTCACAACAGCTACACACAACACCCGAATACCGGTAGAAAACCTCTTATCAACTAAGGTCTTATTCCAACACTTCAATATACTGCTAATGATAAATGAAACATACAATAAACCGTAACCATCTCTCAGGTCAACCATTCATGAAGTCATTTCCCTTTTGGCTAATACCACAGTAGATTTCCGAGCCGAACCTCGATATTATCCTTCCAACAAGCTGAAATCAAATCCGTTCGTATTCATTAATGACCCCAACGATCACCTCTAATCCAACACACCTCTCTGGTGACATGACACATCAATACAGGCCTAAACCACAACTTACATAATTCGCGCACCAATAAGAAACGGTCTGAATATCCTCAAATCATGAAAATGACCCCAGATGAAAGAGTTGTACCTCAAGCTCATCAGTACCATCACAACACAAAGCTGAGACCTCGTCTCACATAATAGAAATAGAACACATAAATCTACCCCGAAAGGTCAGATTTCCACGTAGCCTCGCTACAATGCGCGATCCTATCCAAACACTGTTACACATGAAACACCTCAAGTCACTATGCTCAAAAATCGACAGCCACGCACAACTTGATATCTGGAACCAAAGCAAATCATTACACCCACGGTGCAACAAATAACATATGCCACGCAACCCGATATGACACACTCGATACGCCGTTCACTAAGCATCGCTCAATTACTCTTCCCGTTCGAATTCCACTAAGAGACCCCAATTGAACCGCACCATATGTGCCTATAACCAACAAATCCTAGAATCTCGCAACACAGAAAGGTAACTCATAGATCTCCCCAGATCACTGATAAGCTTGACAACAATCGAATCAATACCTCCCTCAACAATGCCATTCGGAGACAATCAAGCCGACTCCAGATAGAACACTCACTCACAAGACCCCAAATAAAAAAGGCAATCCTTCTCAGTCGTCCGCTAGGTCTTCGAAATATAAAAATCCCCAATAGGACATAATCCGGCGAACATCGCCACTCAATCCGTGGCATTTCCCGACATAGCCATCCGCGCCATCTTATCGCAATAGTCCAGAATAACACAACACGGAACAACCAGTCCACACCCCAATATCATATCTAAAACCTAACATACCAAGCAAAGAAAGATCCACTCGGGCCTCCAAATCTCGATAGTCACTAAACAATGCTGATACACACGATCTACAATCACAACACAGCCTGAATATGAGAACTTCCGTCTCCACGTCCATACGACACATGAATCACCATATCTTATCCCAATTTCGCCGTCCGAATATATGCCACACCTCGAATACCCAATCATTCCACGTTAGATACTCTCAAATTTCCCTGAATATCACCACTCGCTCTAAAAGAAGGTGTCGATACTACCGAAGTGCAATCAACTTAATCACATTACCCCTTTTTGAAACCTATACTCTCGTCAAGTCACTTCCAAATAACAATACCATTTCCTTAATCATCTGAGGCTACCCGCTGCCTAAGAGTATTATGAACTTCCTTTCAGAACTGAACTGAAACCTCATACATGCAAATCTCGATCCTCCACAACGTACCGCATATACCACACATCCAAGGATAACAGGAAAACTTTTATCTCCCTTCCAAGACACAGACATCTACGCACTCAATTAACCAAGAACTTCCATTTATCCCATCTAGAAGAAAAATCATTACACATCCCATACCTCTCATATTCGTAGAAAATGCACCGCTCCAGCCACGGTAAAAATCAACAAGAACTCTCCCAATTACGTTTGCACAAATTAAACTGCCAGGACTGAATCCTTCTAACTAGACCAAGCTAAGCAAGCCATCAAAGCCCATGAGCATTGTTGCAAAATACGTGTAAGAACCCATTACCTCGAACACATACAAAGAATTGATCATACCCTTACCATACCGATTCGGCCTACTATCAAACCATTCCATCTATCTGAATTTCCCTTCTGATTCATTTTCAACTTGATGATCCCTCTTGCTGTAGTACCACAATCTCTCAATCCCATGCTCACTACACGAGACCCAAGCACAAGACCACACTGTCTAGGACCCATAAGCCACTGAATTACTCTCTCAAATATTCCCAGAAATACCATATTCCAGAATACTTTACTCTGAAAAACTTCCCGCGAACCTAAATCTGTTACCTTTACCTCCCTGATACAAATACATAGAATCCCATAATTAACATAGAAATACCACAATTCTGAACCTCTTCCAATGAAAACACAGTTTCTAACCACACATGCAACTTTAAAATACCAGATTGTTCCCTGTAGAGTCTTGAACACATTAGAACCATTCTCGAAAGTCATTCACTCTTTATTCAAACTGCAACTTACCTGACCTAACGAACAGAACCAACCGTGCCTCATTGGCACTCCGATACCGCAAAATGAAATCCTCATCCCAGTACAACCAAGCAACTTCCTGCTCTATGCGCCGAGCATTCTTTACCAACAACACTCTAGACATTCCGTGATTCTCATACCTTATGAAGCATAATATACCCTTTGTCAAAATTTTCCTTTACTCTAGCCATAGCTAATTCACTCGCATGCCCCAAACTGGAACCAACATAGCACCTAACCGTGCAATCAACTGCTCACAGCAGACTCCGCCACTTGGCTCGAAGCCATAGATCAAGATACGCTCAATAACTCATAACACTTTTACTCTATTGATGCCACCATACCATAGCGAGATTAAACTCAAATCATTTATAAGTTTGTGAAAACACAGATCATCTAGTACTGTAAATCTTCTACAAACCTCGCATTCATCCCCGCAACAGTTAATCCCACTCTCTTAAGTGACCCAAAATTTCAGATTTCAACACGTACGTTTCAATTACACATGAGATCTTCTAATATACACATAGGGATCACACCACTTCGGATCACTCCGCAGGAGATAACCCACCTGCTTTGCCTCAATATAACATTTTTGTATACCTTCCACCGTCATAAACTGTCCGCAGTCACTTATTTTTCCTGAGTCTGAACTCATACCGCAACATAAAATTTACTTCACTCCTAACTAGGAGACACGAAAAGATTCTTCACACCCATAACTCTGAGCTATACCTTCAATCGAACTGAAAATCAAGTACCTAATAGTTCTCCTATCTTCCAACAGACCCTTCTCGTCGTTTCCAAATCATATGAATACACCTCGCAGTCATAACATACTCATCACGTAGCTATTCAGTCATTAATTCTACCAATAGGGCACTACCGAACGTATAAGTTCAAAACACTTGCTCAGGCAATCAATACCTCGGTGCTCAAGCCATAGGCAAAGATCCGGCCTCAAGTCCTCCAGACTGGCCCAACATCAAACTCACAGAGATCACATCTCGCCCCTCGATCAGGGAAATCACAAGCCATCAAGGCACATCAGATACTGAGCGCTCATACGCGCATACGAACGCGTGGAAGGAATTTCAAGAGTTTCTTTTCAAGCTGAATCAAGGACGCACGATAAGAATTCAAGAATGTGAAGTTTTCCTAAAGGTTCTGCAGCCTCTCGAGGATAAATACATACGTCTCCGTACCGATCCGCGAGACTTTACTAAACCTGCTCATAACTCGTGAGACCTAGTAATCTAGGCTCTGATACCAACTTGACATGACCCAAACCCCGCACTGGTCGTGATGGCGCCTCTCGTGAAGACGAGGCCATCCAACTAACCCAACTCGTCTTTTCAAAAGTAGTTAAACATAATTAAACAACTTAAATATGACTTAATAGTATTAATTAGCGAAAATACAACCCAACACAGCCCTAATCGGGGTGTCACAAGTCACGAGCATCTATATGAATGTAATTACATTTACAAGTCTAGAAATACACTGAACAGGAATAATGAATAACATAGAAAGAAACGGTGCTGCGAACGCTGGCAGACACCTCGCTTGACTACTACAGCTCTGCCTCCAAACAGCCAATACCCGCTACCGGGTGAATAAATACCTGCAACTGCACACGAGGTGCAGGGAGTAAAGTGAGTACTCCAACTCAGTGAGTAATAAAGGTAAATAACAACTAAGCAGTAAGAAATCACGTAAAGCAACCAACAAGCTGTATAGAAGCAGGGTACAATCCTTTGAGAAAACAGTGAAGCTATGAAATCTTTAGAAATATATTGGCTCAGTTTAAATCTCTTTTGAAAATGATCTTTTCAACAGTTACGAAACGATTTCAAAACAATTAGTGCTGATAAGCACAGAAAAAAATCCGCCCCTCGGGCACAAATACCGCAACAGGTAAAAAGGCTAGTAATTATGCAAGATGAGCACATAAAAGTTCACCCCTTGGGCAATATCTCAAAACAGTACCAGCCCTTCGGGCTCACTGTCAGAAACACTCTCAGCCCCTCGGGCTCTCTCTCTCAGATCACTCTCAGAACAGTATCATATAGTAACCGCTGCGGCGTGCAGCCCGATCCATATATCGTCGATGGCGCTCACTGGGGGTGTGCAGACTCCGGGAAGAGCCCCTTACGGCCCAAGCGTAATATCAAGCCACCTCGTGGCATATAACATAAGGCCTGAAAGCCTTCTCACATCACTCACAAGGCCTGAAAGCCTCCTCACATCACTCACAAGGCCTGAAAGCCTCCTCACATCACTCACAAGACCTGAAAGCCTCCTCACATCACTCACGAGGCCTGAAAGCCTCCTCACATCACTCACAAGGCCTGGAAGCCTCCTCACATCATTCAACATATCCTCACATATGGCCCTCAGCCTCACTCGGTCCAGAAAACATCATAAGCCCCTCGGGTATCAATAAAATAGTAGTGCTCAGCCCAAACAACAGTGGAAATATCATTTAAGTCTCAAAGTTCAACTAAAGCGGCCGAGTTTGTAAAACAGTATAATCAATAGGACTGAGTTCAAGTAGTATATCAAAATAGTGAGGAAACAGTAATAAAAATCCCCGAAGGGTTCAGATAATTGGCACGAAGCCCAAATATGGCAATCAGCCCAAATCATGGTAATAACAAATAAGTTTCAGTCAAATACGCGGTAAAATCATCAATCGGGACGGACCAAGTCACAATCCCCCAACGGTGCTCTACCCCACGCTCGATATCCAGCATGCAGGTCACCTCAATGTAGCACTACAGTGTGCAATCCGGGGTTTCAAACCCTCAGGATATCATATACAATCATTACTCACCTCGAACTGGCAAAATCTCTAGCTCGCGACGCCTTTGCCCCTCAAATCGGCCTCCACGCGCGTCGAATCTATCCAAAACCAGAACGAATACGTCACAATATGCCAATGGGACAATACCCAATCGAAAACAATCGAAAATTATTAAAAATCTCGAAATTGGCAAAACCCGAGCCCCGTGCTCACTTCTCGAAACTCAGAAATTTTTACATCAACGGGTTCCTTATCTCCTCACGAGTTTATGCATACCAAAAGTACTAATTATAACATTTCGTCCCTCAAATCCTCAAATATATCCAAGAGGGTTTTCAAACTTTTCCAACTTAAAATCACTAATTACATGTTAAAAATAACAATGGATTCGGGTAATCTAACCAAAATTGAGTTAAGAACACTTACCCTGATGTTTTTCTTGAAAATCTCTCGAAAAATCGCCTCACCCGAGCTCCCTTGGTCCAAAAATGGAAAAGTGAGATGAGTTTGGACTTTATTCTACTGCCCAGGGATTTGTTCTTCGCGTTCGCGGTCCTCCTCTCGCGTTCGCGAAGAACAAAATTTTCAAAAGTCATTTTTCAAACACTTCTCAGACAGCCTCTAGTATAACGGCAATAACTTTTGCTGCAGATGTCCTAATAACTAATATAATATGTTTCTGGAAACTACATTCAAAGTGCTACAACTTTCACTTTTGAATCATCTCAAAATTCATTGTAGATTGAGAGATACGAGCCTCCGAAGTAAGACCTACGCAACAGAATTTCTTCTTCTTCGCGAACGCGAGTCACTCTTCGCGAATGCGAAGAACAAAATCCCAGAAGCCAAATCCTTCTTCGCGAACGCGTGGGGACCCTCGCGGACGCGAATACCAATACCAGATACCAGCTTTAGCTATTGCAAAACAGCCCGAAATGATCCGAAATCACCCCGAAACACACCCGAGGCCCTCGGGACCTCAACCAATCACGCCAACATATCCCATAACATTATTCAAACTTGTTCCAACCTTCGGAACGCTCAAAACAACATTAAAACACCAAATTTGCATCGGATTCAAGCCTAAGAATTTCAAGAACTTCCAAATTCCGTTTTTTGATCAAAAACCCAACCAAATCACGTCCGAACGACCTGAAATTTGCACACACATCCCAAATCACCTAACGAAGCTACTGCAACTCTCGGAATTCCATTCCGACCCTCGGATCAAAATCTCACCTATCAACCGGAAATCGCCAAAATACTAACTTCGCCAATTCAAACCTAATTCTACACCGGACCTCCAAAACCAATTCCGATCACACTCCTAAGTCACAAATCACCTAACGAAGCTAACCAAATCATAGAAACTCCGATCCGAGCTCATATACAAATAAGTCAACCCTTGGTCAAACCTTTCAAATTCGAAGCTTTCAACTAAGACTGTTCCTTCAAATTCATCTCGATTCTCCTGAAAACCAAAACCAACGATCTACATCAGTCATAATACATTACACGGGGCAAGTCATTCCCGGGAACTGGCGATCAAAGTGCAAAAGCTCAAAACGACCGGTCGTGTCGTTACATCCTGCAACATCACTCATATGCATGTCTATATCTATTGCCCCTCGGGCTAGCCTCTCTGCCCCTTGTGACTCAACTCTTACCAATCAGTGCACACACTCAGCACTTACGCTCAATAGGTACCATATAGTAACCGCTGCGGTGTGCAGCCGGATCCATATATATATAATAACCGTTGCGACATGCAGCCCGATCCATATATTGTCGACGGCGCTCACTGGGGGTGTGCAGACTCCGGGAGGGGCCCCTTAAGGCCCAAGCGCAATATTGTTGCGGCGTGCAGCCCGATCCAATATGTGTGACGCTGCGCGTGCAGCCCGATCCATATAAGTGTTGCTGCGGCGTGTAGCCCGATCCATATCTATATCTATATATATATATATATATATATATATATATATATATATATATATATATATATATATACTTTGCTGCGACGTGCAACCCGATCCATAGATATATAATCCTCACAACTAGGCCCTCGGCCTCTCTCAGTCATTAACATCACCATCAGACTCTCAGTCTATCTCAGTCGTCACTCTCACAATCAGACCCTCGGTCTATATCAGTAAAACAGGGAACTCAGCCCAAACAGTTTTCCGTATTTTTTAAGAATATAATGATAGAGTGAGGTTTGAGAAATAAACAGATAAAAACATGACTGAGGATATACTTTCAACAAGTAGAGTGAGGAAAATCAATCAAATGCCCCTAAGGGTCTCAGCAAGTCGGCACAAAGCCCCAAACATGGCATACTGCCTAAGGTATAATAACATCAAACAATTAACTATCAATTACTCATTAAAATAGTCATTCGGGATGGACTAGGTCACAATCCCCAGCGGTGTTCTACCCCACGCTCGTCATTTAGCGTGCAAGTCACCTCAAAGTAACACAACGATGTGTGATCCGGGGTTTCAAACCCTCAGGACAGTATTTACAATCATTACTTACCTCACGCCGGCCAAACTCTAGCTCGCTATGCCCTTGCCTCTCAAATCGTCCTCCTCGCGCGACGAATCTGATCAAAACCACAACGAATACGTTACAATAGGCTAAGGGAACATAACCCAATCGAAAAGACTCGAAAAATATCGAAATTCACGAAATTTGCAAAACCCGAGCCCCGGGCCCACTTCTCGAAAATCAGAAATTTTAACATCATCGAATTCCTTATCTTGCCACGAGTCTATACATACCAAAAAATCCCAAATCCGAGCCCAAATGACCCATCAAATCCTATTTTAAAACACCAATTTCCAAGCCCTAGCTTTTCTCCCTTTTTGATGACTTTCCGTGAATTTCTAGGTTAATTCTTCCATTAAATCATGAATTTAGGTCATAGAACTTACCTCCAATCACACCCGGTCAAAATCACCTTCAATTCCCGGCCAAAAGCTCTCAAGGTTGTTCAAACATGGTGGAAAAATACCTTAGCTCGCGGAAAAAATGAAACCTTAAAACCCTTTTTCTGTCCAGGCCTCTTCGCTTCTGCGGCACATACACCGCATCTACGACTTCCGCTTCAGCGCAACTCCACCGCTTCTGCGGAGTTCTACTTAACCGTCGGGACCGCTTCTGCGGTCTATATCCACTTCTGCGGACGCCGCAGATGCGGACCACCATCCGCTTCTGCGGAAGTCCTCAATGACCCAAAGTTCGCACCTGCGACTCCCTTACCGCATCTGCGGACTCATCCATCCAAGCCAAATAACCGCACCTGCGAACCTCCCTTATGCACCTGCGCAACCGCATCTGTGGTTCCTTTTTCGCAGATGCGGAAATACCAGAAGCCAGATACACCAGCAATCTCATAAGTCCAAAATTCATCCCGATGGCCATCCGCAATCACTCCGGGGCCCCCGGGACCTCAACCAAAAGCATCAACACCTCCTATAACACCATTCAAACTTGTTCCAATCATTAAAACACCTCAAACAACACCAAAACCATCAAATTACATCGAATTCAAGCCTAAGTTCTTCCAAAACTTCCGAAACACGCATTCGATCCAAAACGCAACCAAACGACGTCCGAATGACCTGAAACATACACACACATCTCAAATCACTTAACGAAGCTACAGCAACTCTCGGAATTCCATTCCGACCCTCGGATCAAAATCTCACCTATCAACCGGAATTCGCCAAAAACTAACTTCGCCAATTCAAGCCTAATTCTACACGGACCTCCAAAATCACTTCCGATCACACTCCTAAGTCACAAATCATCTAACGAAGCTAACCAAATCATAAAAACTCTGATCCGAGCTCATATACAAATAAGTCAACTCTCTGTCAAACCCTTCAAATTCAAAGCTTTCAACTAAAACTGTTCTTTTAAATTCATTCCAAATCTTCCTGAAAACCAAAACCAACGATCTACATTAGTCATAATACATAACACGGGGCAAGTCATGCCTGAGAACTGGCGATCAAAGTGCAAAAGTTCAAAACGACCGGTCAGGTCATTACATCCTCCCCCACTTAAACACACGTTCGTCCTCAAACGTACCCAGAGCTGTTCTAAAAGCCAACCAATCACTGAATAACCTTACCATGTATACACCCGGGGGTGATCCCACATCACCCTATCTCACATAGGTCCGACAACACATTTTAACTATAATTACACAATCCAGTCCAACCTATAAATCATAGAACCACATTCCACTTTCCGAAATCATACACAAGATCAGAACCTCACTTCTTTATTCATAATAAGCCCGAACCGGCTGTAATAACCCATACCTGCAACCTCAGGTGCAATTATATGATATACCACATAACTCAAACACTCGAAACGATAACTTCTATTCACAGCAGCTGCACACAACACCCGAATACCGGTAGAAAACCTCTTAACAACTAAGTCCCATTCCAACACTTTCATAAACTGCCAACGATGAATGAAACACGCAATAAACCATAACCATTTCTCAGATCAACCATTCACGAAGCCATTTCTCCTCTAACAATTACCATAGCAATTTCCGAGCCGAACCTCGATATTATCCTTCCAACAAGCTGAAATCAAATCCGTTCGTATTCATTAATGACCCCACCGACCACCTCGAATCCAACACACCACTCTAGTGCCATGACATATCAATATAGGCCTAAGCCACAACTTGTATAATTCGAGCACTGATAAGAAACAGTCTGAATATACTCAAATCATGAAAATGATACCAAACGAAAAAGTTGTACCTCAAGCTCATCAGTACCATCACAACACAAAGCTGAGACCCCGTCTCACATCAAAGAAATAGAACACATGAATCTACCCCGAAAGGTCATATCCCCACGTAGCCTCGCTACAATGCACGATCCTATCCAAACACTGCTACACATGGAACACCTCAAGTCACTATGCTCAAAATCGACAGCCACGCATAATTTGATGTCCGGAACCAAAGCAAATCATTAAACCCATGGTGAAACAAATAACATACGCCACGCAACCCGATAGGACACAACCGATATGCCGTTCACTAAGCAACGCTCAATTACTCTTCCCGCTCGAATTCCACTAGGAGACCCCAATTGAACCGCACCATATGTGCCTATAACCAGCAATTACAACACAGAAAGGTAACTCATAGATTTCCCCAAATCACTAATAAGCTCAACAACGATCGAATCAATTCCTCCCTCAACAATGCCATTCGGAGCCAACCAAGCCGACTCAAAATAGAACACTCGGGTCTCCAAATCTCGGTAGCCACTAACCCGTGCTGATACACACGATCTACCATCACAACACAGCCTGAATATGAGAACTTTTGCTTCCACGCCCATACGGCACATGAATCACCATATCCTATCCCAATTTCACCGTCCGAATATATGCCACACCTATAATACCCAATAATTCCACGTTACTATAGAATACTGTGTGCGCGTTTTATTTAGTGGCATACGATCTATTTTTGGAGGGGTTCTCAAATTCCCCTTTGTCCCCAAACCAAACCTGAATATCACCAGTCGATCTAAAAGAGGGTGCCGCAATACTACCGAAGTGATATCAACTTAATCACATTACCCCTTTTTTTGAAACCTATACTCTTGTCAAGTCACTTCCAAATAACAATACCCTTTCCTTAATCATCTGAGGCTACCCGCTGCCTAAGAGTGTTATGAATTTCCTCTCAGAGCTGAACTGAAACCTCATACATGCAAATCTCGATCCTCCACAACATACCGCATATACCATACCATCCAAGGATGACAGGAAAACTTTTATCTCCCTTCCGAGCCACGGACATCTACGCACTCAACTAGTCAAGAACTTCCATTGATCCCATCTAGAAGAAGAGTCATTACACATCCCATACCTCTCATATTCGTAGAAAATGCACCGCTCCAGCTACGGTAGACATCAATAAGAACCCTCCCAATTCCGTTTGCACAAATTAAACTGCCAGAACTGAATCCTTCTAACTAGACCAAGCTAAGCAAGCCATCAAAGCCCATGAGCATTGTTGCAAAATACCTGTAAGAACCCATTACCTCGAACACATGCAAAGAATTAATCATATCCTTACCATACTGATTCGGTCTACTATCAAACCATTCCATCTATCTGAATTTCCTTCTGGTTCATTTTCAACTTGATGCTCCCTCTTGCAGTAGTACCACAATCTCTCAATCCCAGGATCACTACACGAGACCCAAGCATAAGACCACACTGTCTAGGACCCATAAGCCACTGAATACTCTCTCAAATATTACCAGAAATATCACGCTCAGGAATACTTTAATCTGAAGAACCTCCTGCGAATTCGAATCTGTTACCTTTACTTTCCCGATACTGATACAAAGAACCCCATAATTAACATAGAAATACCATAAATCTGGACCTCCTCCAATGAAAACACAGTTCCTAACCACGCATGCAACTTTAAAATACCCGATTGTTTCCTGCAGAATCTTGAACACATTAGAACCATTCTCGAAAGTCATTCACTCTTATTCAAACTGCAATTACCTGACCTAGCGAACAGAACCACCCGTGCCTCATTGGCACTCCGACATCGCAGAATGAAATCCTCATCCCAATACAACCCAGCAACTTCCCACTCTATGAACCGAGCATTCTTTACCAATAACCACTTAAGACATCTCGTGATTTTTCTTACTCTATGAAGCATAATATAACCTCATCAACATTTTTCCTTTACTCGAACCATCCTCGGTCTCTATTTCCGCAAGCCATTACTGATTCACTCGCACGCCTCGGATTGGAACCAACATAGCACCTAACCGTGCAATCAACTAATCAACAGACTCCCCCACTTGGCTCAGAGCCATAGATCAAAATACACTCAATAACTCATAACACTTATACTCCATTGATGCCACAATACCATAGTGAGATTAAACTCAATCATTTATAAGTTTGTGAAAACACAGATCATCTAGTACTGTAAATCTTCTACAAATCTCGCATTCATCCCCCGCAACAGTTAAGCCCACTCTCTTAAGCGACCCGAAATTTCAAATTCCAACACGTACTTTTCAATTACACATGAGACCTTCTAAGATACATATAGGGATCACACCACTTCAGAACACTCCGCAGGAGATAACCCACCTGCTTCGCCTCAATATCACATTTCTGTATACCTTCCACCGTCATAAACTGTTCGTAGTCACTTAGTCTTCCTGAGTTTGAACTCATACCGCATCATGGATTTTACTTCACTCACGACCAGAAAACATGAAAATATCCTTCACACGCTCATAGCTCGGGGCTATGCCTCGAATCACGATGGAATTCAAACACCTAATAATGCTCTTATCATCCAGCAGACCTTCATCGTCACTTCCAAGTCACATAGATACATCTCGCAGTACTAATACACTCTTTACAAAGCTACCCAGCCTTCACTTCCACTAATAGGGACACTGCCGAACATATAAGTTCAAAGCACTTACTCACACAATCAGCACCTCAGTGTTCAAGCCGTAGGCAAAGATCCGGCCTCAAGTCCTCCAGACTAGCCTAACATCAAACTCACAGAGATCATAACTCACCCCTGGGTCGGGGAATCAGAAGCCGTCAAGACACATCTGATACTGAGCGCTCATGCGCGCTTACGAACGCGTGGAAGGAATTTCACGAGTTACTTTTCAAGCTTAATCAAGGACGCACGATAAGAATTCAAGGATGTGAAGTTTTCCTAAAGGTTCTGCAGCCTCTCGAGGATAAATACAGACGTCTCCGTACCGATCCGTGAGACTCTACTAACCCTGCTCATGACTCGTGAGACCTAGTAACCTAGGCTCTGATACCAACTTGTCACGACCCAAACCCCGATCCGGTCGTGATGGCGCCTCTCGTGAAGACAAGCCAGCCAACCAACCCATATTGCCTTTTCAAAAATAGTTAAACATGAATAATCAGTCTAAATATGATTTAATAATATTAATTAGCGGAAGTACAACCTAACAAAGCCCTAATCGGGGTGTCACAAGTCACGAGCATCTATAAGAGTGTAAATACAACTACAACGTCTAAAAATACACTAAACAGGAATAATGAACAACAGAGAGAGAAGTTGTGCTGCGAACGCTGGCAGTCACCCCGCTAAGCTCCTATAGCTCTGCCTCCAATCAGCCAAAACCTGCTACCGGGTGAATAAATACCTGCATCTGCACACGAGGTGTAGGGAGTAGTGTGAGTGCTTCAACCCAGTAAGTAATAAGAGTAAATAAAGACTGAGCAGTAGGAAACAATGAATCCACATTCGCCTTAGACTCAATAAACACCACAGGTTTTCAAATCATAATACGAGTCAACCTTTCCTTTTAAAACCCAACTTTTAGTAAAAATCATTTTTGAAATGCTTCCAGCAGTTTCAGTAGGGGTTCAATACCATTTAAAATAATAATAGAGATTAAAGAAATAATCGTCCCCTCGGGCAAAGCATAGTTCGTAAAACAGCCCCTCGGGTAATACAGTAATCCGAATACTTCATAACTTGAAAATCTCGGTGGAAATAACCAAATGCCAAATTAGTGATTAATTTCTGAACATCTCATAAACCCAGTTTAAATAAAAGTTGTTTTAAAATATTTGTTCAGCTTCCGACAGAGGCTCAATATAAAGATGAGTGAAAAGAGTCAATCAATCAACATATTCGATAGAAACTCACTCTAAAGAGAAGTGAAATCAATAAGTTCATAACAGACCTCTCAGGCAACATCACTCATATGCATGTCTATATCTATCGCCCCTCAAGCTAGCCTCTCTGCCCCTCGTGACTCATCTCTTACCAATTAATGCTCACACTCAGCACTCACACTCAATAGGTACCATATAGTAACCGCTGCAGCGTGCAGCCCGATCCATATATATATAATAACCGCTACGACGTGCAGCCCGATCCATATAACATCGACGGCGATCACTAGGGGTGTGCAGACTCCGGGAGGGGCCACTTACGGCCCAAACGCAATATTGCTGCGGCGTGCAGCCCGATCAATATATGTAACACTGCGGCGTGCAGCCCGATCCATATAAGCGTTGCTGCGGCGTGCAGCCCGATCCATATCTATAAATTTATATATACTTTGCTGCGGCGTGTAGCCCGATCCATAGATTTATAATCCTCACAACTAGGCCTTAGGCCTCCCTCAGTCATTAACATCACCATCAGACTCTCAGTCTATCTCAGTCGTCACTCTCACAATCAGAACCTCGGTCTATATCAGTAAAATAGGGAACTCAGCCCAAACAGTTTTCCGCATTTTTTTAAGAATATAATGATAGAGCCAGGTTTGAGAAATAAACAGATAAAAACATGACTGAGGATATACTTTCAACAAGTAGAGTGAGGAAAATCAGTCAAATGCCCCTAAGGGTCTCAGCAAGGCGGCACAAAGCCCCAAACATGGCATACAGCCCAAGGTATAATAACATCAAACAATTACCTATCAATTACTCATTAAAATAGTCATTCGGGATGGACTAGCTCACAATCCCCAGCGGTGCTCTACCCCACGCTCGTCATTTAGCGTGCAAGTCACCTCGAATTAACACAACGTTGTGTGATCCGGGGTTTCAAACCCTCAGGACAGTATTTACAATCATTACTTACCTCACGCCGGCCAAACTCTAGCTCGCTATGCCCTTGCCTCTCAAATCGGCCTCCTCGCACGACGAATCTGATCAAAACCACAATGAATACTTTACAATAGGCTAAGGGAACATAACCCAATCGAAAAGACTCAAAAAATATCGAAATTCACAAAATTTGCAAAACCCGAGCCCCGGGCCCACTTCTCAAAAATAAAAAATTTTAACATCATCGGATTCCTTATCTCGCCACGAGTCCATACATACCAAAAACTCCCAAATCCGAGCCCAAATAACCCATAAAATCCCATTTTAAAATACCAATTTCCAAGCCCTAGCTTTTCTCCCTTTTGATGAATTTCCGTGAATTTCTAGGTTAATTCTTCCATTAAATCATGAATTTAGGTCATAGAACTTACCTCCAATCACACCCGTCGAAATCACCTTCAATTCCCGGCCAAAAGCTCTCAAGGTTGTTCAAACATGGTGGAAAAATACCTTAGCTCACGGAACAAAAATGAAACCTTAAAACCCTTTTTCTGTCCAGGCCTTTTCGCTTCTGCGGCCCATACACCGCATCTGCGGTTTCTGCTTCAGCGCAATTCCACTGCTTCTGCGGAACTCTACTTAACCGCCTGGACCGATTCTGCGGTCTATATCCGCTTCTGCGGACGCCGCACATGCGGACCACCATCCTCTTCTGCGGAAGTCCTCAATGACCCAAAATTCGCACCTGCGACTCCCTTACCGCATCTGCGGACTCATCCATCCAAGCCAAATAACCGCACCTGCGAACCTCCCTTCCGCACCTGCGCAACCGCATCTGCGGTTCCTTTTCCGCAGATGCGGAAATACCAGAAGCCAGATACACCAGCAATCTCATAAGTCCAAAATTCATCCCGATAGCCATCCGAAATCACTCCGGGGCCCCCGGGACCTCAACCAAAAGCATCAACACCTCCTATAACACCACTCAAACTTGTTCCAATCATTAAAACACCTCAAACAACACCAAAACCATCAAATTACATCGAATTCAAGCCTAAGTTCTCCCAAAACTTTCGAAACACGCATTCGATCAAAAATCCAACCAAACGACGTCCGAATGACCTGAAAATTTACACACACATCCCAAATCACTTACCGAAGCTACAGCAACTCTCGTAATTCCATTCTGACCCTCGGATCAAAATCTCACCTATCAACCGGAATTCGCCAAAAACTAACTTCGCCAATTCAAGCCTAATTCTACACCGAACCTCCAAAATCACTTCTGATCATACTCCTAAGTCACAAATCATCTAACAAAGCTAACCAAATCATAAAAACTCCGATCCGAGCTCATATACAAATAAGTCAACTCTCGGTCAAACCCTTCAAATTCAAAGCTTTCCACTAAAACTGTTCTTTCAAATTCATTCCAAATCTTCCTGAAAACCAAAACCAACGATCTACATTAGTCATAATGCATAACAAGGGGCAAGTCATGTCTGAGAACTGGCGATCAAAGTGCAAAAGTTCAAAACGACCGGTCGGGTCGTTACATTGAACCTTTAGGATATGAATTGGAATTTTAGTTTATGAATTGGAATTTTAGGATATGACTTGAAATTTTAGGATATGAATTGAACCTTTAGGATATGACTTGAACCTTTAGGATATGACTTGAACCTTTAGGATATGAATTAGAATTTTAGTTTATGAATTGGAATTTTAGATTATAAATTAAAATTTTAGGATATGACTTGAAATTTTAGGATATGAATTGAAATTTTAGTTTAGGAATTGGAATTTTAGGATATGACATGAAATTTTAGGATATGACTTGAACCATTAGGATATGAATTGGAATTTTAGTTTATGAATTGGAATTTTAGGATATGACTTGAAATTTTAGGATATGAATTGAACCTTTAGGATATGACTTGAACCTTTAGGATATAAATTGGAATTTTAGTTTATGAATTGGAATTTTAGATTATAAATTGAGATTTTAGGATATGACTTGAAATTTTAGGATATGACTTGAACCTTTAGGATATGAATTGAACCTTTAGGATATGAATTGGAGTTTTAGTTTATGAATTGGAATTTTAGAATATGACTTGAAATTTTAGGATATGACTTGAACCTTTAGGATATGAATTGGAATTTTAGTTTATGAATTGGAATTTTAGGATATGGCTTGAAATTTTAGGATATGAATTGAACCTTTAGGATATGACTTGAACCTTTAGGATATGAATTGAACCTTTAGGATATGAATTGGAATTTTAGATTAGGACTTGGAATTTTTGGATATGAATTAAAATTTTGGTTTATGTATTAGAATTTTAGATTGCGGGAGGATTTTGTAGAAGGGGTTGATGACTTTATTAGACATGCAATGGAACTTTCACCAAGAATAACTAAGACACAGTACCTGGCAGAGTGTGCCTTTAACTGTTCTTCTCATTAGCGACAACGATAATGAGAAGGCAAGAACATGTGTTTCAAATAGTTATGGTTTAGGTAGGAGTTTAACATTTCCTAAGTAGATAAAAGAAGAGGTAATAGAGGAATTCTATACTTCATTTTCCAAGAGGAAAATGAGTTTAATTGGGAGTGACAAGGTTGTTGGTGATGGAATATTTTCCGTTGGTCATGGCAGTTCCCATAAAACGGGGATCATAAGACTCTATGATGACAAAGATTATAGAAAGTTTTGTTCTCAACTTTCTTCCAAGTCTAATCCGTACAAGCTTAATGCGATATTGGTGATATTTCTTCGGATTCAGACAATGATTTGACTGACAAAAGTACGGCAATGCTAATAAAAAGAATTAAAGGTAAAATATTTTTCAGCATCCTTCTCTACCAAGAAAAATGTTTTAGCTTTGATTCTTTTGATTAGCATTTCCATACTTTTGTTAGTCAAATCATTGTCTGAATCCGAAGAAATATCACCAATATCCCATTAATCTTGTACGGATCAAACTTGGAAGAAATTTGAGAACAAAACTTCCTATGATCTTTGTCATCATAGAGTCTTATGATCCCCGTTTTATGGGAACTGCCACGACCAACGGAAAACATTCCATCACCATCAACCTTGTCACTCCCAATTAAACTCCTTTTCCTCTTGGAAAATGAAGTAGAGAATTCCTCTATAATCTTTCTTTTATCTACTTAGGAAATGTTAAAATTCCTACCTACACCATCACTATTTGAAACACATGCCATTGCCTTCTCATCATCATTGTCGCTAACGAGAACAACAATTGATCAAAAGGCACACCCTGTCAGCTACTGTATCCAAGTTATTCTCTGTATCCAAGTTCATCCCGAGGATAATCACCAAAGCCACCAGACAACTTTATGATGCCAATGAAGCAAGATCATGAGCTATTCAATGAAACTCGTATTGTAAAGAAGAAGAAAGAGACTGACTCAGAAAGGTGGGTCGAGGGTTGAGCCTCGACTATACATGTAAGTTTTTTACTTTTCATTAAGTATTTTGATTTACTTTTATATAAATTTTAAAATATTAATTCAATATAATTTTTCTTATAGGTTCGCTTCACAGCTGATGTGGGGGAATTCATACGCAGTCAGCCACCTAATGAGTCGGTCTAGGCAATCCAACTTTTGGACGAGGATGCTGAAAGAACAATCCTTGAGTACTTTAGATATATACTTTGAACTAGACAATAGAACTAGTTTTCGAATGAGCTTGTAATAAGCGTTAACTTAGTTTTGTTAGCTTAATGTTTTAGTTCTATTGATCTTTATATTTTGTTTCTTTTTAGTGTTGTTGTTGTTGTTGGCATAAAATGCCTGTTTAGGATATTTGGTATAAGCTGGCAGGTGGTGTAGCAGCCAAAACAGGCAGTTTCTGCCAAATATATACCAAGAAAAGCGACCAACATTGGTCTCAAGTTGGTTGCTTTTCACTTAAATAAAAACAATTTTATGGGCAGTAGCGACCAGTCTTGGTCGCTATTCTATTTTAAAAAAATAATTTCTGGTAATTTTGCGACCAGCGTTGGTCGCTTATAGTTGAAAAAAATTAATTCTTGCCATTGGCGACCAATTTTGGTCGCAAATTTAAATAAAAAATTATAAAAATTATTAATATAGTGACCAAAGTTGGTCGCTTCCTATGATTAACAATAAATAAAAATAAAACGTTATTTATATCTGGAGACCAACTTTGGTCGCCAAATTTATAATATTAAAATATTTGAGCGATCAAAGTTGGTCGCTATATGCTTTGCCCGGAAAATTTGGTCCTTTTACCTGAGAGACCAAAGTTGGTCGCTAATTAGCGACCAACTTTGGTCCCTAAGGTAAAGGGACCACCTTAATATCGACCAGGCGTTTTTGGATGCTTTTTGGCAACTAGCAACCAACGTTGGTCGCTTTTTGTGGTCGCCAAATCCCGAATTTCTAGTAGTGTCTCTTTCCCTCTCTTTCTGTTCGAGAAAGATTCAATCTTTTTTGTAGTTGTATAGACACTTTTTTTTGTTAAATCTTGAACGTAAAATAAACTTATCATACATCTTCCATGTTTACACTTCATAAGTTGGGTATTTTTGTAGAATTCTTGATTACGTTCAATGTCTTGATCACGATGAAGTCCTTAGTGTTCTTCAAGGTGTCGAGAGCACTGACCTTTTCTTTGTTATGTGGAGATAGGTTGTGTGATAACTGTACAAAATATTCTTACTCAGTTATCATCATATTCTCAAATACATGAGTTATTGTCCTTGGTACCTCTAAAACCTGGAAAGAAAAGCAAACATTAACATTTGACTCTCATTGACCATTTGACTGGTCTAACTTACTTCTTATGAAGTTATTGAGGGAGGAGGAAGAGTTTGATTTAGTGTTGATGTATAGAAAGATAAATAATTTTGGTGCAATGAGAGAGATGATAGTTTAATGAGTGAGGTTCCATTTTATGATCTAGATTGAAAATCAATTCCATGATGTAAGATTGGGAATCAGCTAATGCATGGATGGCTAACTTGAACTATTTATCGATGTTCGGTTTTACTAGAACAATGTGGAGTTTTAAGAAGTCAGCTGTTGTATGGTGAGTCATATAGTGGTTAGACGTTTCAAAATGTAGAACTTTGTGGCTATTTTGTTGGTTATTCCTGCTTTTTATGTATTTCTCCATTAGATTCCTATTATTATTTATTAATAATATTGCACATTTGTGCATATGAGTTTTTCTGCAATACTTTTAATTGAATTTGAAAAGAGTAATTAAAATATATAATGTGGATGGTTTCTTAAACTTGATGGTTTCTCTTGCTGGAGAAATCTCTAAAGAAAGTGATATTAATCAAGTACCAATAAAGCTACATGAGTATGCAATAGCTATATAGTCATAAATTTAACACTTTCTCCCACAATTTCTCCTTCAAACCATTGTGTTGTCATAGTCATTATACGGTTCGTGAATATGAGTTATTGTGGCCACTTTAGCTTATCTCTTGTCATGATTATGGTATATGTCATTAAACTATTTTTTATGCCTGTGGAGGTATTTAAGGAAATTAAGTTGATCAAGGTTTTATTTTCATCTTGCACTTGCATTTACCCTATCCTACACCTTTATTATGGTAGTCTTAGTTTTTCATATTTGGCCTGTGTACTTTGATAATTCTACAATTGTAATTTATGCTAATTCTGTTTTTCCAGATTGGAATATGATGAGACTATTGGAGCATGTGGTATTTTTAGAGGGAGTGAGCTATACTTGATAAGGAATTATTACACGTTAAAGCTTTTGATAATGTATATAAAATATTCTTTTAAAGAAAAAAAATAGTGTGACAAGATATCTTATACTTGTTTGAGTATGTTCATCTAGCTTTTTATCGTTTTCCAATAGGCGTAATACATACGGAGACACCTAAAGTTGGCACGATCTTTCACTTAGACACTTAAACTAGGACTCTTTCCACTTAGACACGTTTCTTAGGCAATTCTCATACCAATTAGACACGTTTTTTGCTGGTGGCATATAGCGTGACTTCAAACCTATTTAGGCGCGTGAAGGCTGAAAATTGGAGATTTTTCCTTTCCCAATTAGACAAATAACGGTAACATCCATTGTCAATTATTATTTAAACCCTAATCCCTTTCCCAATTCTTAAAAGCCCTATTTGTTCGCTTCTCTTCTTCTCAGATTTCTCCAGCAATTCTCCTTCAATTCTTGTCAATTCTTTTCTTTTCTTTTCTTCTCTTCTTTCTCTCGTTTGTATTCTCTTCTTGGTATCAATTAATTTCTTCTCTTCTCTTCTTCCTCTCATTTTTTTTGTTGCCGTGTTTATGAATGTCGAACTTATCGGAATCGACGAACTCTTCAATGTCATTTTGCGCTGCCGCTCGAATCTGTAAGTGTAGTGTTTCTCCAAAGTTGAATACTTCTTGGACCCAATTAAACCCAGGTCGTAGGTTTTTTGCTTGCAAAATCGGAAAGGTAAATAGTTTGTTCATAATTTGTAAATTCTGTTTTATGAATTATTTTCTTTGATAAAAATTGATTAAAAGTATTTTGTGATATTTGTAGAAAAAGGGTGGATGTGATTATTTCTGTTGGTATGACGATGAGATGCCTACTCAAGCGAAGAATGTAATTTGGGGTTTGTTAAAGAGAGTCAAAGCTTTTGAAGAGGAGAAAGTTCGAGCAAAAAGAAGACGGATCGTTTTGACGATTGTTGTTGCATTGTTGGTCGTTTTATGAAAACTGTATGACTGATGTACTTTGGTTGTTGTAGGTGTTGTTGGTTTTGTAGGTGTTGTTGGTTGGTAGGTGTTGTTGATTAATATGTAATGTTGGTGGTGTTGCTTTAAACAATATTCAGCTGAATTTTGTTATAAAATTATGAATTTTGTTATAAACTTCTAAATTTTGAATCTGCCGTTGTAATATACTGTTGTAAATGTTGAATCTGCTGTTCAAAATTCAGAACATATAGATTGAAATTGCTGCTATATAGACTAATTATTCAGAACATAGAGTAACTATTCTGCCAAGACAAACAAAATAAGGCTGAAGTTGCTGCTACGTAACATATATCCAAAACAGAACATTAACATTACATAACATTCTTCTGATTCACTACTCTCAACATCTGATTGCACTCCATCTTCATTAACATTATGGTCTGGTGGTTCATCTCCATCAGCAGCATTTACAGTTGGTTCAGAAGAATTGTGAGTTGGTTCAGCATCATTCAAAGTTGGTTCAATAGGCGGCTCAATAGGTGGTTCAGCAGCATTTTGAGTTGGTTCAATAGGCGGCTCAATAGGTGGTTCAGCAGCATTTTGAGTTGGTTCAGTAGGCGGCTCAATAGGTTCTTCAGTATTTGTATTACTCCCAGGTGTTGCCCTAGCTTTTAAATTGGTCATTACCAGCCCCACCTTCTTCTGCCCCACATAAAAGACCAACATTTTCTTCGACTACTTCAGGCTGACTCACCCCATGACGCAAATAAACATCCAAAATATCACCATGTTTTAAATCTTTCACAAATTCATATAACTGAAAATCAGAAAAGACTTTGATAAAATCACCATCTTTTTCCTTTTGACAATAAAACCCTTCGACAGCTGCATACCCAAGGTCTTTAGCATAAGAAGACAACTCGACAACACTAAAATGGTCTTTATCGATAGCAACAGCAAAGGCATCTAATTCCCCTTTGTATATTGGGACAGGTTGCTCGATAAATGTACCCCCGTGGTGAAAGCGAGTTAAAATATAGTCATCCTCCATAATATTCCCTTACATAAGATGACAAGGGACCAGCACAAAGGAAAACCCCAAAAAAACCCTAGTTTTATCGAGAACTTACAAATAAAAAGCCCTAGCTGTAGCAATAGAAAATAAGGAGAAATTGGACCTTAAAGCTTTGTAAATATGGTGACAAATTAGTGGAAATAGTAGATTCCAACACCATTGACCAAAAGAAGAAGAAGCTTAACAGTGGTCGGAGATTCTTCGTTTTCATCGATGTTAAATGGAACGGTGGTAATAAGTTTAGATCGTTTGTTTAGGGCTAGTTATTTGTATTTTAGTGGAAATAACACTATATATCTGAGGTGGACAGTGAGGTGGACAAAAAATGATGTGGCACGATTTATAATGGTTACTTTTGCCACGTAGACGGAGATTGCAGAACACGCGCTTAGTTAATTAATAAGCCAGCAAAAAACGTGTCTAATTGGTATGAGAATTGCCTAAGAAACGTGTCTAAGTGGAAAGAGTCCTAGTTTAAGTGTCTAAGTGAAAGATGGTGCCAACTTTAGGTGTCTCCGTATGTATTACGCCTTTCCCAATATGGTGTGGTCAGCATTCTTAGGCAGATGCAGAGGACCAGCCTAGACCTACTTGATCTTATACTTCCCGCTTGAAAGGTCATGTTCTTATACTTTTCCATTATAGTTCATTATTTTTTCTGGTACAAGAAAAATTATTAGTATCTGAGTAAGAACATGACTAAATAACGATAAGTGTGAATTCCAGATGCAGTTGAGAAAATTGATGTACAAAGCTTGGGCCCGTGCTCAGCACGGGCAATCCTCATCTAGTATATATATATATATATATTAGTTTTGCATCACTTGACATTATTATCAGCATCAGTTTTACTTAAAATTAGAGTGCACCCATGGTCTTCAAATCCTAGATCCAGCTCTGGTTTGGTTTGACTTATACATTTAAAAATTCTGCACCATTAGTTTGGTTGTAATTGAAAGATCCAAACCAACCCAACCCAACTTATATGCACCCCTATCTAATAGGATAAAATATTTTTCTACTGAGCAGTGCATAAAAGCTAAATACTCTGAAATCTTAGTACTCATATCCTCCCTTGTACAACTTCTTTTTTTATTTTTATTTTTACGTTTTAATTCCTTCAACATTTTGGATAACCCATATGGATATCTTCCTTTTGTTTACGTGGGCTATGTATCATATTTTCAATAATTTGTGGAAATACGATCTTAATTGGAGTACAATTCAATGTCAATTAGTCACGGCACTTGAACTTTTTGTACTTACTATATTACGTTAGTCTAATAGCCTTTGCCAGTTCTTTAACGAAACATATTCTTTAGCTGTCCAGCTATAAATATCTGGAACATAATTGGAGTTTTTTTTCCAGTTTTTTTCAATCAGTCAATTAGTTACAGTTTCCTTTTATTGGTTTAATTTCAGATCAAAGTTATTTGACCAATGGCCATTTAGACACCACTATAGATTGGATACCCGGCATGGAAGGCATCCGTCATAAAAATCTTCCAAGCTTCGTTAGAGCCACAGTCGATGAACCTAGCTGTATGGGTCAAAATAATACTGCAAGAAGGATCCGCAAATCATAATTTAAAGACGGTCATGAATTCATAATAGCCGAGGTCGAGGAGTCGAAGAGAGTCACGGTCGAGGTGTTGACGGAAATCACGGTCAAAGAGTCGAGGAGGGTCGTGGTCGAACATTGACGATAGCTGTAACATCTAGTTTTCAAAATGAAATTAGAAAGGGAGTACTACTAGAATATTCCCTACATTTGTACTATAAAGATTTTTTCAGAAAAAGATCCAATATAAATAGAAGGAAAAGAGAGAGAGAAGGTACGTGAGACCCATTTGTAAGAACTCATTTTTGAAAAATTATTCTTTTTCTCTCTTACTAAAAAACATGCTTTACCTATTCATGAAGATCCTCACCAAAATTATTGGAGATTTTTCCACCGGATCCAAGAGCGATTCGAATATTCAAGAACTCATTTGTCAATCATCATTGTCCGAGCACTACTGGAAAATTAGCCTATTGCAACAGCAATAAAACCGTTGCAACAGAGAGGTAAACCGTTGCCATAGAGGTATTGGAACGGTATAGCAACCGTTACATACGCTGTCGTGCCAGTAGATCTAGAGTAACGGTTCTTGCAAAGGTTATCCAAACCGTTGCCTAAGGTATATCTATCGCAACGGTTGTTCCTCTGCCCGAAGCAAGGAGTATTTCTTTCCAGTTGTAACGGTTAAAAACCGTTGCCATATAGTCTATAGCAACGGTTGGCAGCCGTTACCATGTAATATGTTGCAACGGTTATGTAAGCTATTGCAACGTTTATTTATAAATATTCTAACGGTTTCATTAGGCTACTGTAACGGTTTTATTTCTTTTGCAACGGTTTTAACTACCTATTGTGTCAGTTTGTTGCATATTTTGGAACGATTTGTAAGACCTAATGGAACGGTTTTGAATACCTATTGGAACGGTTCTTGTAGACTATTTTGGAGCAATTTGCCATACCTATTGGAACGGTTTGCAAGACCTATTGGAACGGTTCTATTAGGCTATTATGCCCTGGCTGTAAATGAATATTTAGATATATAAAATTTGTAATAACCTGAAATTTATATAAATAAAAAGATAAAACACTTCATAATCTATATTATCTCCATAAAACTAAAATATTTTAACCCAATCACATAAGTTTTACATCAACGCTTACTCCATAAACCCAAAATATTTTAACCCAATCACATAAGTTTTACATCAACACTTCAAGAGTTAGTTCAAATGTTGATAACAAAAGATTCCTAGAACATGCACAACAATTCAAAGTTCTTAAGTAAGGTCTAGATCTTCACAATCTCCATCTTCCCTTTCTTCAATTGCTCCACCTACAAAAGAGGATAAATAAAGTCATTATCCTTCATGAGTTGGTTTATCATTATAAGAATGGGTATGGTCCATAAACAATGCATAAAGCACAAAGTTTTCAAATGTACTAGAATGTCGATCTCTAAGTCTTCAGTTCTTTTTGCTAGGATGAAACAATCTTATATCCAGTAAAAATCTTACAGCAAAAGGTTTTTCAAAAACAAGTCAGAGATAACAACAAGTAAATGGTTGTCTTTAAATCCGTGTAAGAATGCAAAAGACTTTGTACTCCCAAAGCCTCCAGAAGTAGTAGCTAACCAGGTAAGAGATGAAGCACAACAATGTTATACCCAATGGGCACTTCAAGAAGCATTGGCAAAACTATGTAAGGACATGGTTAAACCAGCCAGCTAGGAAAACAAGGAGAAAATTTAGTTGTAAATCTGTTTGGAATTGCATTAGAACTTATCAGAATAACTCTTTAGTCAACAAGATGATTTGACACAAGAAATTTCCCTTTAAATTTTCCTTTTTTCTTGTGGAGATTATCCAGACATAAGATTACAGTGGGATACTAACATGAGCAGGTTTGGGATCCCCCTACCATCTATTTGTTCTTGCTGTACCAATCATAAACAAGAATTATCCCAGCAATCAATGAACACCTCATTTTAGTTACTCATAAGCAATTTCCTAAAATAACTTCTAAGGATGTCATGAATATGGCAAAACATCATTTCTCCACTACAGCAGTGAAATGGAAGCTTCCCAGAATTGGTTTTGCTAAGCTGAATTCAGAATGGGATTGTTTGGGATGATCAAGGCAAAACTATGTAAAGACTTGGTTCAACCAGCCAGCTAGGAAAACAAGGAGACGTGCTGCGTCTAGACAGCAGAAGGCTATGAAGATCTTCCCTAGGCCAACTGCGGGATCACTTTATTTGATTTTTTCTTAAGTTAAAAAGTGATGTTTGATTTATTTATCTTCAGACAACAGCTATACAATTTTCCTAACATGTTCTCTAGCGGTTTGAATTTGAACCATCACATTCATGTGTATTTTATGGATTTTTTTGACAGATATGCAAGGAATTGACAGAAAATAGAGGTTGTTTTTAGATGATAACCACTGCTTGCAGCTTGTGAAGGCTGCATTTAAGCATGTTGATAAGTTTTCAGTTCATTTTCAATTACTCTTTCATTGAAAAGTGGATTTTTTACAATATACTATATCATATGCCACATATTAAGCCTGATGTATGTCAACAACAACATGAAGAGCATTGTTTTTACAGCGTAGATTTGCATCCAAGATTTACTAGAAAAGGCAAATTTTGCATCCTTTTGAAGAATGCCCTTATAAATCTTTCTTGGGACTAATGTAACAAAGGAAAAACGAGAGAAGAGTTAACAGAAGCTCAACCATAGCTAGTTGACAGAAGCCTTCGATCTAGAGAGTCTACTATGAGGATTTAGAAAGAAAAGAAAAAAAGCAAATGGTAAGCAATTGAAACAAATGGTCACCAGTAAAGTATTGAGTTGAGCCCAACTAGTTTGTAACTGAAACGTAGTTGACTGATTAATTGATTTAGGTTCCAAAGATACAAAAATCAGCCAGCCACACAATAGATGTTGCTTTTGCCAATCAATAGATGGCTTTGTACAGAAAACCAAGATAAAGAGGAAGCAACATGTGTGAGGAAGCAACATGTGTTGATATTATAAGCCAATTATTCTCTTTATAAAAGGTTATAGCTAAGCGGAATAAGTTTAAGTGAAATTTAAAAGACAAGCAGAAGGAGGAGAAGAAGAAATCAAGAAACAAACAAAGATAGACGTACTGACCTTGATTATTACTCCCAGTAGATAGGCGATTTATTAGTTGCACAGCAGCTTGTTGGGCAGAGGAAGCTTCTCCAGGTGAACGAGCATTGAAACCTAGCATGCTGGGATCAACCCGTAAATCTGGATTCAGATGCTTAAGTTATGAAATGATTTTAACTGCAACTAGTAGTTCCATGGCATCTTTTTGTGCATTGAACTTTTCCTGCAATCTTTGCTGCATCCTTTCTTCCATTTCCTCCAATTTTTGCTGCATCACCTCATCAGTAGAACTTGAGGGTCCCAAATCTCTCACTTTTCTTTTTAAGGAAGTCTGGGTAAGCCCACGTCCATACAATCTTAGGCGACCTGGATGCTCAGGTCCCATGACTGATGCAAATGCATCAACCGATTGACTGCCATCTTCACTTTCTTGTGTTGATTGTAGTCTTTCCATTTCAGCCTACAAGACCAAATTGAGTCATTATTAAATCAGAAAGTATATGACACTAAGTCAATAACTAAGAACGGGCAAATGATAACAACAAACTTTAAATTAATAACTCGTACAATTTTATTAAGAGTATCTGCATACGAGGCCTTGTATACTCGATCAACTTTTCTTTTTCTCGTAGCCACAAAGAGGTCCTTGCTTGATAGAGGCTCAGAAGTTTCTTTCTTTTTTTCCTGATTATATAAAAAGTGGTATAAAAATATATTGGACTAAAGTTAATAATTTTATATTTAAAAGAATAATAATAAGAAAAAAAATATCAAACCTCGCATATTCGAGCAAAACTTCTTTTGGCCAGCAGTGTGTGGATATTTTAACTTTTTGCGATTCTCGGTATTGGTTTGGGACATTTTCTGCAAATCGGCCAATAAATATAAAGTTGTCAAGTTCAGTTGTCCCAACAGATTCAAATGAAGCTTAAATTTTGCACTAGGTTATGTAACCTAAGTGCATTTGATGTATAAAAATAATAATGTGATTTCTAACTAAACACAAACCAGACATTCTTAGCAAATCATGGGACAGTACTTAGTTTTACCTTGTAGGCATCAGAGTTCCAATAATTAAGAAGATCCCTAAATTGAGATTCAGGAACATCAACCGGCCTTTTCTCCATTCGAATGCCTTTGTAAGAGGAAGGCAAATTATTGATGCTGCTATGGTAGCTAATGAGTGTCTTGAATATCTATTCAAGAGGAAGATTAAAGGGGTGGCCTGCAAACTTGATGTGGAAAAGGCTTATGATCATGTAAATTGGTCATGTTTGTTGAATCTGATGAAACAAATGAATTTTGGGGAAAGATGGATTGGGTGGATAAAATTCTGTATATCTTCAGTTAGCTTCTCAGTTTTAATTGATGGGAGTCCACATGGATACTTTAATTCTCATAAGGGGCTAAGAAAGGGGGATCCACTATACCCCTATTTATTTTTGTTGGTGATGGAAATCTTTAGCAGAATGTTGTTAAAAGCTGAAAAGTTAGGGTGGATTAGAGGATTGAAAATTAGAAAAAATGAAGGGGAAGAACTGTATGTCTCACACATACTCTATGCTGATGATACATTGATATTATGTGAAGCTGAAAAAGAGCAACTCTTACACCTCAGAGGAGTACTACCAGCTTTTGAAGCTGTCTCAGGACTGAAAGTGAACTTGACAAAGAGTAATGTGTTTAGTATTAATGCNGTGGCTCAGGTACTGGGACTGCTGATGGACGGGGGATGGGGTACCCCCGAATAACAAGTCTAACGGCATCTGATCCTCCATTAGCTTGTCCACATCTGCTCGTAGTACCTTTACTGACTCCTTCGATGCCCTGGACTTCCTCATTTTCTTGTGCTCACGAGCCAATTTCTCCAAGGCTGTGCTGTGTGCCCCAACCGCCTTAGTCAAGGCATTCTGAGTCTCAAGTATCTTCTTCTGATTGTCCAGGAGCATCTGCAGTGTTTCCTCAATAGACGGAGGACCCTGGACAGTGGCCGGGGTAGACTGGGCCTCAACTGAAGTGGCTAATGTGGACAACTTGGATGTCGCTATGGACATCCAGTTGTTCAAACTGGCCAATGTCATGGCTAGCTGCTGGGCTGTCAATGGGTTGGTCCGGGAAACAGGAACTGTAGGGCCAGCTGAAGAACTAGGGCCTACAGAAGAGGAGGGCCTATTAACTGGGACAGACACAACTGGAACGGAGGGAAGCTCTATAGAAGGCTCGACCTCAACCGGCTCCTCAGACTGGCCGGTCGGGGCAGAGGTGGATGACTTGGTTTTCTTGTCCCCCTTTGGGTTGTCTGGGCCCTGAATACTGAACCAGGAGAAAGAGGCAATTGGGCGCACTGCCACATCATAATGCATTTTCTTCACCTTCAAGTCCCTAAAATACAGTGTCAGGGTGTTTGGGAAAGGGTAGTTCCACGTACTGTCAATCCCCATAGCAGTAATCCCCCCTGTACATAATATTCCCCACATTGATAGGGAATCCAGCCATGATGGAAGCAATGAGCACAGCCCGGGGGAGAGGGACGGTCTGGTCATGTGAAGTGGGATCCAACCTATTGCAAACAAAGGTGAGCCACCCTCGCGCCTCAAAGTTCATGTTTTTCCATAAGATTTTTACCCCTGCCTATACCCAATCTGGAACAACACCCGGATGTGCCAAGAACTCGGCCAACCATGGGCGAACCTCCTCCTTCATTGCCAATTTCTCCAAGTATTGGGTCTCGTCTTCATCCTTGAAACCCAAATAATCATTAAACGCTTTGCCCGAAAATACAACATTCTTGTCCCTCACTTTGGTCACAGTGGAGTTCTTTTTGGTGTAGGCTACGTTGGTGTAGAACTCCTTGACCATGTGTTCATTTGCATTTATCAACCCGTCACTGAAGTGGTCCCACCCGCTTCTAGTTTGAAATTGTTCATGAACTCTGGGTAGAAGTGGCAATAAGTCCTTGGTTATGATACACCTCTCGGGGATGAGCTGAAGTCATCCATGAATACCTCTAAGATATCCTCCACCATGTCGGTGAAGATTGCCATCATGCATCTTTGAAAAGTCGCTGGGGCATTACATAATCCAAATGGCATTCTCGAGAAAGTGAACGTGCCATAAGGACATGTAAAGGTTGTCTTCTCCTGATCCTCTGGGGCAATGAGAATTTGATTATACCCCGAGTAGCCATCTAGAAAACAATAAAAGGCCCGGCCCGCAAGACGATCAAGCATTTGGTCCAAGAATGGTAGTGGGAAATGATCTTTTCTTGTCACCTTGTTCAGCTTTCTATAGTCCATACACACTCTCCAACCCGTAACTGTCCGAGTAGGAATCAACTCATTGTTGGCATTGGTCACTACCGTCATTCCACCCTTCTTTGGCACACATTGGACCGGAGAGGTCCATGAACTGTCCGAGATCGGGTAAACCACACCGGCGTCAAGCCACTTGATAACCTCCTTCTTTACCACTTCTTGCATCACCTCATTGAGTCTCCTTTGATGTTCAAGAGATGGCCGTGCATCCTCCTCCAAAATGATCTTATGCATGCAAAATGCGGGGCTTATTCCCCTGATGTCCGCCAAAGTCCATCCTATTGCCCTTTTTCGCTTTTGGAGCACCTCCACAGTGGCCTCAACCTGCAAGTTAGTAAGGCAAGAAGAAAGAATAACTGGAAGAGTAGAATTAGAGCCCAAGAATTCATACCTGAGGTGTGGAGGAAGTGGTTTTAACTCCAACACCGGTGGCTCCTCAATTGATGGCTTGGTTGGCGGAGTTTTGCGATTTTCAAGATCCAAAGATAGTTTCCTAGGCTCATATGAATATGAACCCATTCCATGCAATGCATTCACGCACTCCACTCTACTGGCATCATCATTGGCATCCATGTTAAGAAGCACGGCTTCAAGAGGGTCTTCAACATTGATCAAGGCACTTGTGTCATCCACTATCACCGCCGTGACAATGTCCACAAATGAACACACCTCCGTACTATTGGGTTGCCTCATTGACTTGCACACATGAAATACCACCTTTTCATCTCCCACACGGAATGTTAACTCCCCTGCTTCCACATCAACCAATGCCTTCCCCGTAGCTAGGAAAGGTCTTCCAAGAATGATAGGCACTTCGAAATCCACTTCGCAATCCAATATGACAAAGTCGGCCGGCAATATGAATTTGTCCACCCGGACAAGCACATCATCGATTATACCTAGAGGTCTCTTCATCGACCGGTCCGCCATTTGAAGTCTCATGGAGGTTGGCCTAGGTTGCCCAATTCCCAAAGTCTTGAAGACTGAGTACGGCATCAGATTAATGCTAGCCCCCAAGTCACATAGGGCCTTAGCAAAGTCCGCACTTCCGATAGTGCAAGGAATAGTGAAAGCACCAGGGTCCTCAAGTTTCGGGGCCATAGAATGCACAATCGCACTAACTTGGTGCGTCATCTTTATTGTTTCACACTCCATAGAACACTTCTTGGTGACTAAATCCTTCATAAATTTTGCATACCCAGGCATTTGTTCAAGTTCCTCCACTAAAAGGACATTGATTGTGAGGCTCTTCATCATGTCTATGAATTTCTTGAACTGATTGTCGCTCTTTTGCTTTGCTAACCGCTGAGGATATGGTGGAGGTGGTCTAGGCAAGGGTGCCTTTGCCTTGGGCACCGCCGGCTCGTGTATATCAATGATGTGTTCCCTAGACGGGTTCACGGTCTCTTGAGTCTGTACCCCGACCTTATCATCAATATCGATCCGAACATCATTTGTCACTATTGGTTCAACCACATTGTCAACATTCAAAGGTGCTTCATCATCATGCAACTCAACTTCATCATTCACAACTTGATTCTCAACCGAGGCATGCACATCACCGCCTCTTCCACTCCTAGTTGTAACTGCCATCACATGATTGTTGCCCCCCTTCGGGTTCACTATCGTATCACTTGGTAGCGCACCTTTTGGGCGGGTATTTAAAGCTTGAGAGATTTGTCCTATTTGTACCTCTAGGTTCCGGATAGATGTGTTATGCGAAGCCAATTATGCATCGGAATCTTGGTTCTTTTTCATCATCTGCTCGAACATCATTTCTATCCGTCCCATATCACTTCCAGAAGAACTAGGCCCTTGTGACTGAAAAGGGGGTGGATTGTTTGGTTGTTGGAACATGGGGGGCCTTTGAAAGCCTTTCCCCCTACCACCATTATTCCACCCTCCTTGATTGCTATTGTTGTTGTTCCAATTGTTGTTGTTACCATTCCAATTGCCTTGGTTATTGCCTTGATTACCCCAATTGTTATTTTGATTGTCATTGTTCCAATTGTTGCCACCCTGTTGTTGATTATTGTTGTTCCAATTGCCGCCTCCTTGTTGATTGCCCCAATTGCCTTGGGGGCGCCATTGTTGATTTCCTTGATTTCCTTGGTAGTTATTGACATATTCGCACTCCTCACTTTGATCATCAAAACACTCATTCGAATATCCACCACCATCATTGTTGTTGTCAAATTGGTCACCGCTACCTTGAGGTTGTTGTTGCCCTCTTTGCCTCTTTTTTAGCATAGAAACATTCTCCATTGCATTGACTTGGCGCGGATTTTGTACTTGTTGTAATTGCGACTTCGCCAACTGATTCATTGTTGTTGTAAGTTCGGCAATAGCTTGGCCGTGATCACTCAACTCCTTATGCAAATGGATGACCGTGGGGTCACCTTGGGGTATATTCGCTCGGCTTTGCCATGCCGAAGAGGTGTCCGCCATTTCATCAAGTACATCACATGCTTCTTGGTAAGAAAGTTTCATAAAGTTCCCACCGGCCAATTGGTTCACAATGCATTGATTTGTGGTGTTGATGCCCCTATAGAAAGTCTGTTGGATCATCGCCTCAGTCATGTCGTTGTTAGGGCATTCCTTCACCATTGTTCTATATTGCTCCCAGATCTCATGCAAGGGTTCCGTTGGCATTTGCTTAAAGGCTAGAATCTCATCCTGAATGAGTCGCCATATGACTTGGAGAAAAGAACTTTGCAATAAATTTGTCCGCCAATTCATCCCATGTAGTGATAGAATGATTTGGTAACCTTTCTAACCAGTCCAACGCTTTACCCCTAAGAGAAAACGGGAAAAGCCTCAATCTCAACGCATCCTCTGACACGTTTGTTTGTTTGCTGCCCCAGCAAGTATCTACGAACCCCTTCAAGTGCTTGTATGCATTTTGGTCGGAGGCGCCCGTAAAATATCCCCTTTGCTCGAGCAAGGTCAACATGACATTGGTGATTTGAAAGTTCCCCGCCCGGATTCGGGGAGGAACGATGGCACTTGCGTACCCTTGATTAGGAAGAACTCTTGGGACCGCTCTTGGTGGTGGCGGAGGAGGGTCTGGAATAGGATTGTTGTCATGTACATTAGCATTGGCATTTCGACCTCTCCGTGGTACTTGAGGTACCGGAAGCTCATCTTGCTCAACATCTTCAACCTCCTCCCCTGCCAAGGCATTGCCAAGAGGGTCATTTCCGTTTAGAGCCATGAGTACCTGATGGATCAACACAAATAAAATTAGTAAAAAGAAGGAAAGAGAAGCAAAACACAAAACTAGCTACACAAATAGTCAACACCGTAAGCTCCCCGGCAACGGCGCCAAAAAGTGATTAGGTCGCAGCGGACTCAACCTTTGGAAGAGTGGGCGCTAATACTTTTACCCAATAGTGGTATCGGGGTCAATTTCCACAGGGAGCTAGGAAGGGAGTTGGATATTTGTTTAGCCTAGAAATGCGAGTTTGCTTCTAATTGATCTTCTATCATTTTTGGGTTTTTCTTTGTGATTATCAACTACAATTTAACAACTACTAATTATAACTAAATTATGCTAAGATATTAAGTCTAGGTTGTATGCAAGATAGAGAAAAGCACTAGGGTCGTGGCATTTACCTAGGTGGTCAACTAACGGGTAGAGATTCCTAATATGAGAATGATGATTATGGCGCTTATGATATAACCGTTGCACGATAGCACTCACTCTCTCACCTCTCGGTAGAAAGAATGATTTTGCCCAATTGACTCTCTCGAGACCAATTGGGTAGGCTAACAAACCAAGAAACTTAGGGTTCAAGTTGGTTAATTACTCTCTCGAGGTTTTACCCGTTAATTGGGACTACCATTCTCATAGATCCATCCCAATTCCTTGTTGGGTTAATTTTGGAGTCATAGACACTCTTTCTCAAGAAGAGTCAAGACCCACTAAGCTAGACTTAGTGTTTGCAACCACCAAATCCAAGTGAAAACATAAAATTAACCCAAATATCAAACACCCAACATCATTCAAGCATTAAACAATCATACCCATTAATTACCCACACTAGGGTTGAGCCACAACCCTAGCTTATGGGTTTAGCTAGCCATGATAACAACAGAAATTGAAGAAGAAATAGATAAAATGAACATATTAATTAACTAGAATGTAAATCTACAAGAATCCACTTAAAACAAGATGAAAATGCCCAAAATAGGCTAAAACTTTTGTCTAACGAGTGCAGCAGCTCTCTGGTATCTAATTCGTACCCTAAAAATGGCAAATATTCTATTTATACTAAGTTAAGAAAAACCGGACAAAAATACCCCTGCGGGGTCCGTGCGGTCCGCACGAAGTTGACACGCGGCCGCACTGGGTTGCTTGACTTCTGAGACTTGCCTTCTGAAGATGTTGACGCGGACCGCACAATGATGAAGTGCGGCCGCATGATGACTGGCGCGGACCGCGTGAACTTGTAGTGCGGCCGCATGAGTGGCTTGTGATGGTCTCTGGACTTTTGTGGTGCGGACCGCGTGAACTTGTAGTGCGGCCGCATGAGTGGCTTGTGATGGTCTCTGGACTTTTGTGGTGCGGACCGCGTGAACTTGTAGTGCGGCCGCATTGGCTGGAACTGAGAATGCCAACTCTCTAAACTCCTATGGTGCGGCCGCATGACATGATGGTGCGGTCCGCACCAAGTTCTGAATATCTTTGCTTTCATGATCTTTGACACTTGAGCAGGTTTCACTCCGTTTCGAGCCAATTTTTGACTTTCGTCATCTTGTTGCTCAAACCTGCAATCAAGCGCAACTTATAAGCATTATGGGTTATTTATGGCAAATCATACATAAAGCATAGGTAAGTATGGGTCAAGTAAATAGT
>NC_031991.1:32117394-32172169 GCF_001879085.1 Nicotiana attenuata
AAATGCCCAAAATAGGCAAAACTTTTTGCTCACGAGTGCAGCAACTCTCTGGTATCTAATTCGTACCCTAAAAATGGCAAATATTCTATTTATACTAAGTTAAGAAAAACCGGACAAAAATACCCCTGCGAGGTCCGTGCGGTCCGCACGAAGTTGACACGCGACCGCACTGGGTTGCTTGACTTCTGAGACTTGCCTTCTGAAGATGTTGACGCGGACCGTACAATGACGAAGTGCGGCCGCATGATGACTGGCGCGGACCGCGTGAACTTGTAGTGCGGCCGCATGAGTGGCTTGTGATGGTCTCTGAACTTTTGTGGTGCGGACTGCGTGAACTTGTAGTGCGGCCGCATTGGCTGGAACTGAGAATGCCAACTCTCTGAACTCCTATGGTGCGGCCGCATGACATGATGGTGCGGTCCGCACCAAGTTCTGAATATCCTTGCTTTCATGATCTTTGACACTTGAGCAGGTTTCACTCCGTTTCGAGCCAATTTTTGACTTTCGTCATCTTGTTGCTCAAACCTGCAATCAAGCGCAACTTATAAGCATTATGGGTTTATTTTATGGCAAATCATACATAAAGCATAGGTAAGTATGGGCATAAAATGTGTTAAAATCACAGTTATCTGACACGGTATCTACATGAATGGTATGAGTGGCAAGTAAAAATGGGAGCAGGGGAGATACTGTGGAGTAACATCCTAATTTTATCCAATGTTTTCACATCCCAAGGGAGATATCAACTACTGAGGAAAACACAAGATGGCTGGAGAACACACGAATCATTAATAATACATGACATGCTCACACATGATCGACAATGCTGGAGGCTATATCATTAATAATACAGGACATGCTTCATATGGACAAATACGCCGAAACACATAGTTCGTACCTGCCAATATTCACTGATTGTGTCGACAACAATGATGCCAAGGTCTAAATCTCCTGATACCAACTTCCGAACAATGACTTTTGGCCGTTGAAACCAAATCTAGACCAGATTAGATATATTAACAGACCTGCATTATGCAGAGGGAGTTTAAGCACATGTTCTGTTGGTTTCGCAATAGAGCTAAGAGCATGCACACATCTCACTAAGACATGATCACCTTAATAGTTAAACTAACAACTCACAGTACATTAACACACAAATATGCAAATAGGTCCACTTAGTATATGAGTTAGTATATGGTCCATTATAACACATTGGCTTAGCTTAATAGATAAAATTGTTTGAACAAGGACAGATCATTAGGGTAAGTTCTTTACAGGATCACTTACACTAACCATTTCCTTTATCACATAAGATTAGGAACTACTAGAAGTGAACAAAAAGGACGTAAAGATAAACTTCTTCAAGCTACTGTCATGAAATGCCCTATGGGTATATAAATAATTAAAATTATATAAACAAGAGTAATTATAAAATATTGATAAAAAATATTATTATTCACTCTAAACAGAATATATTTTGTGCATTAGATGGAATATCAATGACATCAACGGGTACATCGTTTCTTGAGCATCCAAACTCAACATCAACTAATCCACTTAAGGAACCAACGTCATCATTAGGCTCCCTCCAAAATGCGTCTTCAATATTGGGGCAATTCTCTTCATCTAAATCACATAAATCAACAAGGACTTTATTCCTTGCATAATAAACATCTTTCTCAACAGGATCCTCCACATAAAAAACTTTATAAACTTGTGATGCTAACATAAAAGGGTCATCTGTACTACATAATTTCTTAAAGTACACACGGGTTAACCCATATTCATCTATTTCATTACGAAACCAGTCGTATCTAAATAGTACAACACTAAAACAACCCCAATAATCAATCTCAATGATATCCTGAATAGCTCCATAATAGATAACCTCACCATCGATGGGATTTTGGTCCCTAGAGCTAGCAAAGCTATCAGTTGTTGCCGATAAAGTCACTCCATTATTTTGAGTCTTGCATCGGGAATCACGTTCTATGGTATAAAATCGGTATCCATTAATGAAATATGCAGTATATCTTTTGGCGATCGCATTAGGCCCTTTAGCTAGCCATCTTATATAATTTGGCACTTCAATATTTTTAACTTTCTCAGCAAACCAATTGTTGAATTCCCGACTATGATTTCTTACCCTTTCCCATGCATTTGATCTACTGCAATTACCAATTAAATTCTTATGTTCCCTGCAATCATGAATATTTCAAGATCAATTATATCATTAAAAAAATAACGTATAGAATAAGTGTTATATACTTTATCTTACTCGATAAACTTTTCCACTTGTTCATCTCCAGTATTGAATAGAGCATATCGATGTGCTTCATAAGATAACTGTGGATCCATGAGAAAAGTATTTTTCTTCTTACTTCCAATTGGATGGCCTATAACAGGGAATATAGATGACAAATGTTGAGGGCACTCATCATCTACAATTGGGTATCTACTGAATCTTGTCTTCAAGCTGTCATGTAGGTATCTTGAACAAAAAATCAAACACTCTTCTGCCAAAAATCCCTCTGCTATCGATACTTCTGGAAAAGATCGATTACGAACAAATGCCTTGTATTTACATAGGTTCCTCTCAATGGGATACATCCAATGAAGATGAGCTGGACCCCCAAGCTTAATTTCATTCACCAAATGAATAGGCAAATGTGGCATTATATCGAAAAATGTTGGATGAAAAATCTTTTCAAGCTCACAATTTATTTCAACAATTTCGTAGTTCATTTTTTCAAGATCTCTTCGCCTTATGACCTTACTACATATGGCTCTAAAAAAATTACCCAACCTAATCAAGGCCAATGAAACACTCTTGGGCAATGCCTTTCTAACAGCAACCTGGAGCAAGTAATGCATTATAAAATGAGCATCATGACTCTTGTACCCTGGTATTTTCATCTCTTTCACTTGCACGCGTTCTGAAATATTTGAAGCACAACCTTTTGGTAACTTGGAATTTTTTATGACGGTACAAAATATACTTTTCTGTTTTGGTTCCATGTAAAACAAGCTTGAGCCAAACTCACTGATCCATCATCATCTTCTCTTGGTTGTAACTCCTCTTGTATCCCCATTTCTTTTAAGTCATAGCGAGCATTTACATGATCCTTTGACTTTTTTTTCTATTTCCAATAAAGTCCCAAGCAAACTGTCACATATATTTTTCTCGATGTGCATCACATCAAGATTGTGCCTCAATTTGTTATGCGCCCAATATGGCAATTCAAAAAAAATAGATCTTTTTTCCACGGACGCTTGTTATCCCGAGGTCTTTTCTTTTTGCCCTTTCCAAAAACATTATTGAATTCAAGCAGCTCTTGAAACACTTCTACACCCGACAAAGGAGTAGGTGCAGGTCTATGTTCCTCCTTACCATCAAATGATTTCTTATCTTTCCGCAAAGGATGATCATGCGGCAAAAATCTTCGATGGCCCATGTAACACATCTTATGACTGTGTTTGAGATATAGAGAGCATGTGTCATAATTACAAGTGGGGCATGCCAACCTCCCCTTGGTGCTCCATCCTGAAAGCATAGCGAAAATCACTAATTGTCCACAACAAGGCTGCACGCATTTGAAATGTTTGCTTTGTCTCAGCATCATATGTTTCTATCCCAGTTTTCCATAGTTCATTCAATTCTGCAATAAGTGGTTGTAAGTACACATCTATATCATTTCCTGGAGATGAAGGACCTGGAATGATCATTGACAACATGATATATTCTGGCTTCATGCAAATCCATGGTGATAAATTATAGTTCATTAACATGACAGACCACATGCTATGAGAAATGCTCATGGTTCGAAATGGGTTGAAACCATCACTTGAAAGACCCAACCTAACATTGCGTGGATCTTTGGAGAAGTCAGGATGTAGAGAATCAAAATCCTTCCAAGTTTCTCCATCAGCGGGATGCCTCAAATTCCCATCATTAGGTCGTTCATTAGCATGCCATCTCATTGCAATAGCTGTTTCAGGACACACGAATATCCTCTGAAGCCTAGGCTTCAAGGAAAAGTACCTTAAAACCTTTGCAGGAACTTTAGAACTTGTATTAGTCAAGGCACGATTAGAATTTTTCCATCTAGAAGACCCAAAAACAGAGCAATTATCGGCCTTTGCATTGTCATTCCAAAATAGCATGGAATCATTAGGGCATGCATGTATTTTTTTTCGTAATAAAGACCCAAATCTTTTATCATATTTTTAGCCTTGTTGAAAGACTCTGGCAGCTTAGCAAGGGGAAATGCCTCTTTTAACAACTCTAACAAGTCTGAAAAGGCTACATTACTCAACCCATGCAAAGACTTAAACAAGTACAACCGGATGGTGAAACTCAGTTTACTGAAGTTTTCACACCCTGGATATAATACTTGTTTTCCTTCCTCTAATAATTTAAAAAATCTCTTAGCATCTTTAGATAGAGCCTCTCTCATCCCTTCTTCTTGTACCGGCTCACCTTCTATATTTCTAAATGTGTCGTGAAGTAATCCATCAATATCATCATGCATGTTAGAACCTTCATCATTATTGCTTTGATGAGGTGTAATTCTAGAGGAAAATCCTTCACCATGGAAAACCCATTCGGTGTAACCATCAACAAAGCCATTAACGACCAAGTGATCCTCCACCACATTTCTATAATGCCAATTGCGATTAATGCACTTTTGGCAAGGACATAATATTTCATTTCCTTGTGAAGCTCGTTCAAATGCCTTATCAAGGAAATCATTTACTCTACGTATATACTCATCCGTCCATCTTAGGGTATGCATCCAACTTTTATCTACTTTATCTATGAAATTCCTATACGACAAAAGTAATCAACAAAATTAACTCAATAAACCAAGGTACATACTAATTTGACATTGACCAATACTTAAAGGGGATGAAGTCAAAGAGTTACAAATAGTAAAGCAGTTTTTACATTGAGAAAGAATGATAAAACCATTAGAGAAGAGATTTGTAATCTAATAGTACCTTAAAATTCTAAGCTCTTAAAGACAATAGACGCAACATATTGGATTAGTCTTTTTCTCTGTTTCAAATGTTTTCTGTTCCTAGGTTCTTATGTTGCTCTATTAGAAACTCACCGGATTCAATGCTTTTAGGTTCTTTCCTATATCTTACTATTAAGGTCCCTGATCATATCTTTCCTAATCTTCCATTTAATTTACTCCTATAAACTTTACATTGTATCCCTTTCTAAACTTGTAAATTAGATTTCAACTCCACTACCTTAATAAATCAATCTTTTCTAATCTTATATATTATTTGTTTTAAATTATATTTATATTTTAATCCTCATCCTCTTCCTCTCTTTGTGGTGGAACTCAAATTTAATATGAATGAGCTTATGCCTGAAGGCGCTTTGAAGGAGCATGTTCCTGATTTTTTCAAAATTTGGATGAATTATAAAATTTGGATGAATCCACTATCCCCCTATTTATTTTTGTTGGTGATGGAAATCTTTAGCAGAATGTTGTTAAAAGCTGAAAAGTTAGGGTGGATTAGAGGATTAAAAATTAGAAAAAAATGAAGGGGAAGAACTGTATGTCTCACACATACTCTATGCTGATGATACATTGATATTATGTGAAGCTGAAAAAGAGCAACTCTTACACCTCAGAGGAGTACTACTAGCTTTTGAAGCTGTCTCAGGACTGAAAGTGAACTTGGCAAAGAGTAATGTATTTAGTATTAATGCTGAGCATTGTATTAATGATCTGGCAGATGTTTTGGGTTGTAAAGTGGAGCAACTACCAACCACCTATCGGGGCCTACCACTTTAGATATAAGATAACAAGTTCGGAACATATTAAGAAATAACATCGAAAATAGCTTCAAGGAAAACACGGGATGCTAAAGAATTGCAACGAACAGAACGTTGAAATAGAATACATTTAAATTACATCGTTTTTACACCAATATCGTTTTTACATCGTTAAATTACATCGATTTTAGGAAAACATCGTTTTTCCCATTTCCAATAACATTACCTGGTACTAAATAAAAGCTACTTCCGGCTTCAATTACATATACATATTTATTTGGAATGTTATTTTTATTTTCCCCCAAAAGTTGATATTTCGCATATATGTGCGATGCTCCCTTATTAACAGAGTGCTAGTTGAAGCAAACAGAAACTAAGAGCAAAGAACAAATACCCACTGGGCATACCAACGTAACAGAGAGAAAGAGAAAGAAATAAAATTACATCAAACCAAACTAATCAAATATTAAGAAACAATAGTGAAATCAAAAAGCACAAGAAATAAACCAATATTGATAGCCTAATTCTAACAACACCTAGGTGAAGAAAAAGAATGAGATCAACATACCTCTCTGAATATTCAGAAGACATGCAACAATAATCTCCCTTTTTTAAGAACCTCCACAATAAGGAATCGGCTTGTTTCACGAAAACCTAGCTTCCTTTGGACAGCATCTTCGAATCGACCATAAAATAGATTTTGGAATTTGGGGATTTTGGTCTATCCTTGAGATGAATCTACAGGGAAAGTGAGGATTTTGAGATGAATCTACAGGTGAGCGTCTGTGAGAGAATTTTAGGAGATGGATTTTGAGAGGATTTTGGGAGCGTCTGAATTTGGATTTTAAGTAAAGAGGATTTTGAGGATTGGATTTTGAGAGGATTTTGGAGATGGTCTCGTTACGTGCGTATACAGGTGAGCGTCTCTGAAAAGGGAAAATAAAGATTATAATTTTAAGTTTTATATTATTAAAATTAATCAAAAAATAGAAAGTAAAAAAATGGGTCTCATTTGGCTGGTGGTACCTAAATTTTTTTTTTTTGGGGGGGGGGGGGGGGGGGGGGGGGGGGGGGGGGGGGGGGGGGGGGGGGGGGGGGGGGGGGGGGGGGGGGGAGGGAAGTGAAGAGGGAATGAAAACCGTTCCAATAAAAATAAATAATTTCGGAACCGTTCCAATAGATCGGTCTATTGGAACGGTGTACGGACCGTTGCGGCAAAATACTCTATTGCAACAGTTCCAATACAACTGGAACGGTTGTATAGTTAAAGTGTTCCTCTCTGTCTCTCAACATCAAAAAGTATGAAGCCAATTTCTTTTTGTTCTTGTCACGGTGGGGTATATGACACGCATGGTGCCTTATGGTCATTGACCAAAGACCTGAAGGATGTAGTGACAAATTTTCCTTATTGTTGGAACAGATAACAGTGCAAGAGTACAATATAATGAAAGAAGAAAAACAAGCATTATCTGATATCTCAGGAAATATGAAAATCCACCTATTGATTAGTAACTATGCCTCGTGTTTAGGAGAGAGGAGAATTTCATTGATAAGTTTGTCGATGTTCACATAAGATGATCCTGTTGGCTTTTGAGTAGCTTCTTCAGCCAACTTCTTCCATTCCAATGCCTTTTTCTGCATCTCTTTGCCTTTCTCCCCTGTTAACAACTGTCTTACAAGGATTTCAACTTCTTCCCTCTTCGCATTATTGTCGATCTCCATTCCGATGCCCAATTTGGTGCAACAAAACCAACAGTTAGTCGGTTGGTCTGCAAAGAACGGCCAGCAAATCATTGGCACTCCACTGCTAATACTTTCAAGGGTCGAATTCCATCCACCGTGATTTAGGAACCCACCGATTGCAGGGTGGCTAAGGACTTGTTCTTGTGGACACCAACTTGCTAGCATCCCTCTGTGTTTAGTTTCATCCACAAATTCAGGTGGAAGAACTGCTTGTTCTCCTAATACAATATCAGGCCTTATGATCCACAAAAAATCCAATTGGCTATTGGCAAGTCCCCAAGCGAATTCGATAAGTTGGTTCGAAGTCATTACAACAATGCTTCCGAAATTAACATAAATAACAGATTTCGGTTTCTTGGAATCTAACCATTCAAGACACTTTTCATCTTCTTTCCAGCACAAGCAAATGCAATGGTCCAATAGCATACATCGGAGGAAGAAGTGTTTGAAGTGATTCAAGAACTTCCTTCTCTAATGGCTCAAATGTATTGATAATAATAGCTCAAGCATTTTTTGATCTCTGTTTCTTGTAGGACATTCTTAATCATGTAATCATCTGGATTTGTAGTTCTTATGAAATCCGGAAGATCCCTCAAACGTATGTCTTTCATGCCTGGTATCCAATCCAGTGTTGTCTCCAAGTATCCATTTGTCAAGCAACTTTCATCTACAACTCCTCGAGGAAGAAACATTAACCAAAGGGATACATCAATAGAAAAAAAAGATTGAAAAAAAGAAAAACTAAGGCATGTCTACCTTTAAGTGGATTGTATCCTTTTTCAACAAGGTTATAGTAATGCATATAACCTAAAGAACCACAAGCAGCAAAGGTCCAGAAGAAATCTTGAGGGATGCCTAATTCTTGAGCAGCAGCGAGAGTGAAGCTCATAACACCATCTGAAATGATACACGAGATAGGTGGCACGTTTGACGAAGAAGTATTATTGAGCTTGACAAGTAACTCTTTGAAAGAAACTAAAGCAGTAGTGGTAAGGGATTTAGATAGGGAAGCAATATCTTGGGTTGAATCAGCATCAGAAGGTGGGAGGCCTTGAGGGAATAAGGGCCTTGAGACTTAAGAAGACGTCTATGGTTGTGTTCAGTATTGACAAAGGTAATATGAAAGCCTTTGTGATGCAGGATTTTGGCCAACTTTAACATAGGGCTAATGTGGCCTTGGGTAGGATATGGTATACAAACCGCATGACGATTGTTTAAATCTTCAGCACCAATGGAACACATTCTTTAGTTTCCTTATTGGATTACCTTCCCTTCAAACAAAAATACGAAAAATTTCTACGACTTTGGCAAGAGGATGAAGATGCACGCGCGCGCACACACATACACGTATATATATAGACTACACAAAAAGAGGCAACATCTAATATACTCTCTCCATTTTCATTTACATTACACTTAATAATTTTAGCACTATGACAGCCTTACTTTTGATATTGTCCACATCTGCAATAACATTTTGCCAGAATAGACCACACAAAAAGAGACAACATCTTATATACTCTCTCCATCTTCATTTACATTACATCTTATAATTTTAGCACTATGAAGGCCTTACTTTTGATGTTGTCCACATCTGCAATAACATTTTGCCAGAACATCATAATGACATATTACTAACGGCGTGCAACAAGTACAACCCCATGTTACAAAATTATGGCCATTCCCTAAAGAAATGTTAGACATAGCAGCTCGAAATGCAATCAAATTTCAATATGAACTTCCCAAAGCCACTATAAAAAATATTTCAGAACACTCATTTCGAAACAAATAGTAAATTTTTAAAATAAAATTTTAATTGTAAGAGCTTTAAGCTTAACAATGGTGGGTCTTCAAACTCACACAAAAATCAGATATGAAGTTTGAAAAAAAAAACTTTTAAAAATCTTTAAAATATTTATTGCACCAAACAAGAAGAAGTGCCAAATGTGACCAAACATGAGATTTGGTTGATCTTCAAACTCACAAAAATTCAGATCGGGAATTTTTAAAAAAAAAAGGCTTAAAAAAAGAAAAAGATTAAAATTTTATTTCACCAAACCACAAAAAGGGCCAAACCCGAGTAAATATGGGGTTTTAGCAGAAAAGCTATGGGTTTTTATGAAAAATGAATGGGTCATCATACTTCTTCACAAAGAGAAAGCTATAGGGTTTAGATAAAATGGGAAGGACATTGTTTGGTACGCTGGTTAAAATAAAATTGAAGGAGAAATGAAATGATAGGCAGGGTAATAGATTTGCGCCGCATGGGTAAAATTATAACTAATTTCCAAATGGGAAAATATAATAATTTTTTGGGTATGATATGTATTTAGAGTTATTTCCTCTTTAAATTAAAAGATGAAATGCACTCCAATGTCAAGAGCCAAAGTGCATCAACTTTTACAAATTAGATCAACAAAGCCCAACTATTAGGTATGGACACTTGTTGGATGGACAGACTTCGGTAATATAATGGTAGGTTAGTAACACATGGTTTAATCGTAGTATTGTACTCTAATTACTGTATTTTACGTGTCTTTGGGCTTAAATGATAGTGGATTACAGTTATTACATGTGTATGCCTTGCATGAAACGATTATGAGCTATTAAGGTAATTTGGAGCTAAATCGAACAAGTTGGAGCTTTAAAGTCTGAGCAGAAGCCCAAGAAATTAAGCTGGAATCACGTTTGGGGATCGAGGACCAAGTCTGGATGCCTAAACGTGGATGAAGAATTTACTCTAAGAAAAAGACACAGCCGCGCCGCATTAGGCGCCGCAAGGAGCGACGGGACAGTGTGAACTGGGTCTGAAAGGCTTGGTGCCAGCTCTCTGAATATTCCCACAAGTGCGCCGCACGGGGCACATGGCGCCTGTACAAAATTGTTAGAGTAATGTCCCATTTCGGCTAAGAAAGGGTTGTTTGTTCTGGGGTTATTTTTACATGGTATAAATATATCAAAAATATGATTTTAGAGGACTTTTGACCTATGAGAGATTTGAGAAGCAATCAAGGCAAGAAGACACAAGAATTCATCAATATTTCAACCTACAATCGGTGCAATACGGGAGTTTGTGTCGAATCATTAGTATTGATATTTTCTTTATTTTCAAACCTTATTGAGATGATTTATTCCATAGCTATGGAGTAAATTCCATTAGGGTGTTGACATATACGGTGTTTTAATAACTCGATTAGGGATTCGATTCTTGATATTGTTGAAATTAATTGATGGAGTTTTAATTTGTATTGTGGATTTATTTCTTATTTTGTTTAATCGAAAGAGGAACTTGATATTGAATTTCTTTATATATTATGCTCTAGTTTAAATTCGTGATTCAAATAGGTAATCGAAAGAGCCTATTGAATTCTTAATCAAACTAGAAAATAGGGAAATATTCGTGAGAGGTTACCCTTTAGATCATAACCATCATTTTGTTGTTGCAATTGTTTACCGTGCTTCAATTTGATTAATTACTGAATTTAACATTTAATCAAAAGAGGAACATTAACTTTAAGTGTAATCTAATTATCTGTTGAATTCGTGAGAATCAACAGTATTATAGCGTGAATTAACTAGAGAATTGGATCCCGAGTCCATTATCTCGCACCTATCGATTCCAATACCATTATTTCTCTCATTGATATTTCTTCGTTGCTCATCTGCTGTCTTTTGTGATCAATTGTTAATTACTTAATTTTTAGTAGTTAATCGTAGTAATAGTCATCAAACCAAATGTTAATTTTCTTGGATAGTAATCAACTGAAAGATTATTCAAACACTGTTTACATCCAATCCCTGCGGAGACGATAATTAAACTATATTATCTTTGACTGGCGAGCAATAATTTTGTGTTGTATTTTACGCTCGTCAAATTTTGGCGCTGTTGCCGGGGATTGACACTCAACTGTGGTCAAAAATAATTTTAGGTCTAATTCAGGAATTTTTTTTATTTTCTTTTTATTTTATGTTTTTTAGTTAACTTGTCTTCAAGATTTTTCTGTAGTACATTACAAGTGCTAGGGAGAAAACTTGAAGAAAATATTCTTGATATTAAACTCTATATACTATGAAGATGGAGCACAACCAGCCTAAGAAAACAGTTGAAGAGTTAACGACTGAACATTATCACAAGTCTGTTATTTGTTTTAAATATAGTGAAAATCATCTATGGCTTGACTGTCAAGCAGGTAAGTATTCTTCCTATGATTCATCTTTTGAATAGTCTCACTCTATTTCTAGTCCCAGGTATGAGGTTTCATATGGGCACGATCTTAACTCTGTTCGGATGAATACCCTTGTTATGACAGGAATGAGTGCGAAGTGAGACAAACACCTCATGAGCAGAATGGTCGTTTAGAAGAGTTTATGTATAAGTTCATGAAAAGTGTTGAAAAAAGATATATACAAAATCAAGAAAGACTTATACAAAATGCTGAAGCCATTAAAAACCTAACAACGCAAGTGAGTCAAATAGTAAATATACATTCAAAATGCTCATTGCACTATGATGTGGACGAGATTGTCACGCCCCAAAATCAACCGTCTGATGGCGCCTATCGTGGAACTAGGCCATCCTCTACTTGACAACTAATCACAGTAAGAATATCTTTGAAATAAAGATGGAAGCAGTTGACAAAAGAAACTTTTTTGAAAATAGAATAAATCCCAAAATACGATACAATCCAACCCAAATCTGGGGTATCACTGAGTACATGAGCGTCTAAATCAGAATACAGTCCACTACAGTGTCTAGAGAAATAAATAGAAAAATGTAACTAGTGATAAAGAAGGAGGGTCAAGGCATGCGAACGCCGTGCAGCTACCTAGATAGTCTCCGTACTCTGAAGCCTCAATCAGCAACCGCCGGCGTGACCAGAAACGCCTGGATCTGCAGACGAGGTGCAGGGAGTAACGTGAGTACATCCAACTCTGTAAGTAACAAGTCCAAACTTTGGACTGAAAGGTAGTGACGAACTCAGCTGGTATAGAAAAATAGAAATAACTGTGCAGAAATGTAGGCATGCTTTCAAATTAAATAGGTAGTTCAAAATAGTAAAGTGGAGTAGATCCGAATAGTGTAAAGAATATAATCTCTGCTATCTCTACATGCCAACGCACATGCTGTATGTGATGCACCTGTAACCCTCATGTGCTCACACTCTCAAATGCTCAACCACTCAGTACGGTATATGGCCCATACGACCCAGGGAAAATCCATCCCGCAATATATACATCACTGACCATCAGTCAGCTAGTACTGAGGAAGGCCAATCCAACCCTATGGAGAAGATCCATCCCACGTATCAAGTATTTCGGACAAGATCCATGTCCAGGGAAGATCCATCCCTCAATAGTATCAACCGCGCTCACTAGGGGTGTGTACAGACTCCGGAGGGGCTCCTACAGCCCAAGATCTATCATAAATTAGTATAACCGCTGCGGCGTGCAGCCGGATCCAATAATTGTAACGCATAAGCAGGCTCTCGGCCTCACTCAGTCATCAATCTCTCCAGTCTCACTCACGGGCTCACAATATCATAAAAACTAGCCTGGAATAATGATATGATGTATCAATAAATAACAACTGACATTGATATATGATATGAAATGCATGAACATGACTGAGAGCATAATATCAATTAAACTAGTGAGATGACAGCAATAAACGACCACTAAGGGTCCCAATAGTACCGGCATAAAGCCTAAATATGATATCTAGCATGATTGACAGTCCAATTACTTTATCGCATGATGAAAACACGGATATCAACAAGATAGAGTCACTATACAGTGCCATGGAATCAACCAGGTAACAATTCTCATGGTGCACGCCCGCACGCTCGTCACTTGGCATGTGCGTCACCTCAATACCAATCGCATAACACATAATTCGGGGTTTAGAACCCTCGAAACCAAGTTTGAAAGCATTACTTACCTCAAACCGAGCAAATCTCTACTCCGAAATTTCTTTGCCTCTCAAATCGGTCTCCAAATGTCCCGAATCTAGTGACAAGTAGTAGAATACAATCAATATAGGCTAAATGGATCAATTCCACCAGAAAAGGACTAAATGATAGCCAAAACTCCGAATTCGGCTCAAACGCGGCCCCCGGGCCCACGTATTTAAATCTGACAATAGTCACAAAACCCCAAAGCCTATTCACTCACTAGTCTAACAATACCAAATTTGTCAAAATCCGACATCAAGGCCATCAAATCACCAAAACTTACTTTCCAAATCCCTAGCCTCAAACCCCCAAATATCACCTCAACGCCACACAATCTAGGTGGGACAAACAATGGGGAAACAAGATTTATGATAAAAAACGAGTACAAGAAGCTTACCTCAATAATACCCTCGAAAATCCTCTCAAAAATCGCTTAAGTCTGAGTCCAATGTTGAAATAAGACTAAAATCGCGAACCCTTATTTTTAAACATTATGCCCAGGCATTTCGCACCTACGGCCATCTATCCGCACCTGCGGAGCCGCTTCTGTGGTAAAATTCCTGCTTCTGCGGAAGTTACTTATCCAGCTGTCTCCGTTTCTGCGATCAGCGGACTGCATCTGCCATATCGCAGGTGCGGTAAGTCCATCGCGCCTGCGGATCAAACTCGCATCTGTGCCCTTCTGCCCGCTTCTGCGACCATCGCAGGTGCGGGGAAGTCTTCGCACATGCGACCTCTGCCTAACTCTTCCTTGGTCACCTAGGCGATTCATGTCATGCTTCTGCGGGCTCGCACTTGCAGTGCCCACTTCGCAGGTGCGCTTACACCAGTAGCAACATCACTTCAGTTGCTTCATCAACTCAAAATCAAGTCTGTAAACCACCCTAAATCAACCCGAAGCCCCCGGGACCTCAACTAAATGTACTAAAAAGTCTTATAACACGATACGAACTTACTGATATCCTCAAATAAACTCAAACAACATCAAAAATGCGAATTACACACGGATTCAAGCTTAATGATCTTTGAAATTTCAAAATTCTACAAAAGACATCAAAACCTGTCAAATCACGTCTGATTGACCTCAAATTTTGCGCACAAGTAATAAATGACACCACAAACCTACTCCAACTCTAAAAATCCAAATCCGACCCGATATCAAAAAGTCCACTCCTGTTCAAACTTCCCAAAATTCCAACTTTCGGCATTTCAAGCCTAATTCTACTACGGACCTCCAAATCATAATCCGGACGTGCTCCTAAGTCCAAAATCACCTAACGGAGCTAACGTAACCATCAAAATTCAAATCCAAAGTTGTTTGCACATAAGTCAACATCCGGCCAACTTTTCCAACTTAAGGTTTCAAATAAGAGACTAAGTGTCTCAATTCAGTCTGAAATCACTCCAGACTCGAACCAACTAACCCGATAAGTCATAATATAGTTTCAGAATACAAAAGAACCAGAAAATGGGGGAATGAGGCTACAACTCTCGAAACGACCAGCCGGGTCGTCACATCGTCCCCTTCTTAAACAAACGTTCATCCTCGAACGGGTCTAGAAACATACCTGGAGCTAAAAATAGGTCTGGATATCTGCTCTACATCTCCCGCTCGATCTCCCTAGTAGCCCCCTCCACGGGCTGACCACTCCACTGCACTTTCACAGAAGCTATATCCTTTGACCTCAACTTTCGAACCTGTCGCTCCAAAATAGCCACTAGCTCCACATCATAAGTCAAATCACTATCCAACTGGACCGTGCTGAAATCCAAACATGAGACGGATTGCCGATATACTTTCGGAGTATAGAAACATGAAATACTAGGTGCACACTCGACATGCTAGGTGACAAGGCAAACTTGTAAGCTACCTCCCCAATCCCCTAAAGTCCGTCAAAAGGCCCAATGAACCGAGGGCTCAACTTGCCCTTCTTCCCGAACCTCATAATACCCTTCATGGGTGAAACCTTTAGCAGTGCCTTCTCCCCAACCATGTAAGACACATCATGAACCTTCTTGTCCGTATAACTCTTTTGTCTTGACTGTGTCGTGCGAAGCAGCTCCTAAATCAATTTAACCTTGTCCAAAGCATCCTGAACCAAGTCAACCCAATAATCTAGCCTCGCCCGACTCAAACCGACCCACCGGAGATCTACATCGCCTCCCATATAAAGCCTCATACGGACCCATCTGATTAATCGACTAATAAGTGTTGTTGTAAGCAAACTCTGCGAGCGTTAGAAACTGGTCCTATGAACCCCTAAAATCGGTGACACAAGCGCGTAGCATGTCCTCCAATATCTAAATACTGTGCTCGTATTGCCCGTTCATATGAGGGTGAAATGATGTGCTTAACTCAACTTGAGTGCCCAACTCTTACTGCACGACTCTCATAACTGCGATGTAAACTGCGTGCCTATCTGAAATGATGAAAACTAGCACACCGTGTATGCGAACAATCTCTTGATGTAAATCTCAGCCAACCGGTCAGAAGAATAAGTAGTACTCATAGGAATAAAGTGCACGGACTTGGTCAGCCAATCCACAATCAACCAAATAGTATCGAACTTCCTCGGAGTCTGTGGGAGCCCAACTAGGAAATCCATGGTGATCTGCTCCCAGTTCGAATCTGGAATCTCTATCTTCTGAAGCAATCCACCAAGTCTGATGGTCATATTTTAGCTGCTGACAGTTCAGACACCGAGCTACAAACGCAACTATATCCTTCTTCATTCTCCTCTACCAATAGTGTTGCATTAGGTCCCGGTACATCTTCGCGGCACCCGGATAGATAGAATACCACTAGCTATGGGTCTTCTCAAGAATCAACTCCCGTAGCCCATCTACATTGGGCACACATATTCGACCATGCATCCTCAACACCCCGTCATCTCCGATAGTCACATCTCTGGCATCATCGTGCTGAACCTTGTCCTTGAGGACAAGAAAATGAGGATCATCATATTGGCGCTCTCTGATGCGAATAAATAAGGAACACCGAGAAACCACACAAGCTAGAACCCGATTGGGCTCCGAAATATCCAATCTCACGAGCTGGTTGGCCAAAGCCTGAACATCAACTACAAGAGGTCTCTCCCCAACAGGAATGAATCCAGTACTACCCATACCCACCGCCTTCCTACTCAAGGCATCGGCCACCATATTGGCCTTTCCCGGATGATACGGAACAGTAGTATCATAATCCTTTAGCAGCTCCAACCATCTCCGCTGCCTTAAATTGAGATCTTTCTGTTTGAACAAGTTCTGGAGGCTACGATGATCAGCAAATACCTCACAAGACATACCATAGAGATAGTGCCTCCAAATCTTCAACGTGTGAACAACGACAGCCAACTCCAAATCATGACCAGGTTAGTTTCTTCTTATGGGGCGTCAACTGGCGTGAAGCATAAGAAATCACTCTACCCTCTTGCATCAAAACACACCCAATACGGATCCGAGAAGCATCACAATATACTGTATAAGAACCATAAGCTGATGGTAGAACTAAAACTGGAGCTGTGGTCAAGGCAGTCTTGAGCTTCTGAAAGCTCTCGTCACACTCATCTGACCACCTGAATTGAGCACCCTTTTGGGTCAATTTGGTTAAGGGCGATGCAATAGACGAGAAACCCTGCAAATAACCAGCCAACCCAAGTAAACTCCGAATCTTTGTAGGTGAGGACGGTCTGGGCAAATTATGAACCGCCTCTATCTTCTTTGGATCTCTCTGAATACCCTCACTGGACACCACGTTCCCTAACGCCACTGAACTGAGCTAGAACTCACACTTGGAGAACTTAGCATAAAGTTTCTCCTCCCTCAACCACTGCAACACAATCTGCAAATACTGGGCATGCTTTTCCTGGCTACGAGAGTATACCAGGATGTCATCAATAAATACAATAACATATGAGTCGAGATAAGGCTGAAACAAGCTGTTCATCATATGCATGAACGCTGCTGGGGTGTGGTCAGCCGAAAAGACATCACAAGGAACTCATAATGACCATAACGGGTCCTGAAAGTTGTCTTATGAATATCCGAGTCCTGAATCTTCAACTAGTGATACCTTGACCTCAAATAAATCTTGGACAACACCCTCGCTCGCTGAAGCTGGTCAAATAGGTCATCAATACGCGGCAAAGGATACTTGTTCTTGATTGTGACTTTGTTTAACTGTCTATAATCAATGAACATGCTCATAGAGCCATCCTTTTTCTTCACAAACAGAACCGACGCACCCCAAAGTGACACACTCGGCCTAATGAACTCCTTCTCAAGGAGTTCCTGAAGCTGCTTGTTTACCTATAAAATGGTAATAACAATTAGATTTGAATTTTTGGTTCTAAAATTTTGTGATCTATTTTTATGCTAGTTGTTAAGTTGTAGATGCTAAGTGACGAGGTTAGAAGATAAGATAAAAAATTGATGATGGCATTAGAAACCAAACCAAATGGTTGAGAATCGAGGCCTCGAGCTGGCGCGTGCGGGGCCTCGATGTCGAATCAGGTGCTCGTAAAGGGTCAGTCGTTGAAGGATTAACAACTATTAGGGCTGTGATTGTGGCTCTTTATGACCAATGCGAGCAATAAATGAAGAACAATTAATGAGATATAATAAATGTAAGTAATAGAGCCAAATAGAGAGTATGTTTAAGTTAGAGAGCAGAAAGAATGTTCTTGTGTTGAATGAAATATGTTGTCTCTTTTACTAATGACATGGATTCCCTGTATAGATGACGAGAATCCTAATATCGTACAAGTGCATTTATTACAAAGATATGAGGTTGGTACAACTATTATGAGCTAGCCTATAGGCTAGGTCAGCTCTAGTCATGTCCTTGGGATCTTCTCGCTAGCGTGTCATAACCGTTGCTTCATACTGCCTTGGGGCCGATCGTCGGAAACCCTTAGGATCGAACTCTGAGCTGAACTCCGAGCCTTTCGTGGGCGGCCCCTACAAGGTGCCCTAATGATCATAATGTCGAGCCCTCTGGTTTTACCGTATACAGATTGTCCCCGCATTTCTTAGATTATATTGATAAGAAATGGCTTTGACACCGATCTCCTCGATCCTCTTGTGATGACGTCATGCTTATGACGGTAGCTTTTGGGATTACTGATTGCGCCTGTCCATACGTTTCTCAAAAAGGGCATTGATTGCGCCATCGGTTACGTTCCCCCAAAAAGGCATTGATTGCCGTCGATTATGCTTCCATATTCCTAAAAATGGGGGCTTTCTTGAACCCAAACTTTATTCCATCGCTCTTCTACTCCTTTCTTCTTTTCATCCTTATCTATCTTTGTTTCCTATGTTTGAAAATAGTGGTCGTAAGGTCATATGGCAGTGTTTTCATCAATTATGCCATGACTCTTCCCCAGGGCTTTCCCCCACTGAGTGGGACTGCACTGGTTTGTTGTTGTTGTTGTTGTTGTTGTTGGCCCGAAATAATGAGAGAGAAATCTCAAATTGTCCTCGCATTAAAGGATATACGGACTATTAGCTTCTACTAATCTCTCTTAACTACCCGATGCGACGCTTCACTCCCTTTGCTTTCCGTGGAGTGAGGTGGTGCCATCTACTAACTATTACATCCCGCACCGGTGCAACGTCTCAAGAAATGGCTTCACAATAGTGGCACTGGCAAGACCCATACTCGCCAAATTTTTCACCCAGCCACTTCTTCATCTTTTTCTTCCTCTTCGTATTTTTCTGCTTCTTCTTCATCATTTTTTGCTTCTTCCTCATCCTTGAAGATGCCATTTGGAAGGTCGAGGTGGGGCCCCGAAGAAATGATCCTCGAAGGCATTGCTCCCGAGGATGTACCCCAAGAGCAGATTAGACTTTTAGCTATTACTTTTGCTTCTCTGTTTCTGTGTAAGGACCCTTTCTAGGCTTTTGTAATCATGTGTAAGGTCCCTTCATGGGCTTTTCGTAATTAACATTTATTAATGCAAAGAAGTTTCTTCAATTTGTCTCTTATTTATGTTGGATTTTCCTTTATTTGCATTTATGAAGAATCTGAGTGCATGACTCTACCGATCGGTCCGAATACCGGGCCCGAGTGTAGGTATTTCCTCAGCTCCTGATTGATTAGTGCGATATCATGTGGAGCCCTTTGTCATCCCTTGGACTGAGCTCGGGTTGGATAGATACAAGCTTAGGCCGCCGGGACCCTTGAGTGAAAATAAGGCTTCGAATTTATAAAATGAAAACCTAGCCTTTCAGACCCTGTCAATAGTCCTCGAGGGGGAACTCGCTCAAACGTTCGAGAATAAAGATATCCTTTAGGCTTTCGGAAGTAGTCCCCGAGTGAGAGTTCGCTCAAGCACGAGCGACCTGAAAACTTGCTTTGAACTTAGAGCGAAGATAACCTTAAGGCATTGTAGATAGATCCCGAATGAGGGTTCGCCTGGGTTCGGATAGACCCTGGATTAAAGTAGCCGAGAGGACGTTTAACTGGACCCGAAGGCGAAAAAATAGCCCTATGGTTTTATTAGTAGTTTTTGAGTGAAACTTGGCTCAGGCTCAAGTAGCTTGGGGATAGGAGGATAGGGTAAATGACTCACACTTGCAATAGCAGAAATCCTCGAGGTAGGGTACCACCTCGAGGTCAAGCCCATATGAGTAGGTTTTTAGAACTCTTCTTCTTTTTGACAGTGGACCTCAAGATCGGGTACTATCTCGAGGGTTGTAGTGATATCGATGGCTCCTTGTAGCCTATCTTCTTTTTTGACAAAGGACCTCGAGATCGGGTACCATCTCGAGGCTTGTAATTACATCAATGGTTCCTTAGAGCCTATCTTCTTCTCGACAGAGGACCTTGAGATCGGGTACCATCTCGAGGCTTGTAACGATATCAATGGCTCCATAGAGCCTATCTTCTTCTTGATAGAGATCCTCGAGATCAGGTACCATCTCGAGGTTTGTAACGATGTCAAGGGCTCATTAGAGCCTATCTTTTTTTTGACAGAGATCCTCAAGATCGGGTACCATCTCGAGGCTTGTAATGATGTTAAGGGCTCCTTATAGCCTATCTTCCTTTTGATATAGGTCCTCGAAATCGGGTACCATCTCGAGGATTGTTGATGCGGGGTTTTTTGATCCCCGAAATGCCGTACGACCGCATAAATTGTATGACAGGGTAATAAAGTGACCAAGGCGATCGCGCTGGTACATCTTCCCAAAGTGATAATGGCTTAGCCAGTATTTTCAACTGGCCTTTGAGGCAGGCGGACAGTCACCGCTTGCTTCTATATATAGGTTTGTCTTCTCTCCATTGAGGATTCTGCTATCCTGAGTATCTTATTCTTCTTCATAGAGTTCTTCTCACTGCGCTAGGTTCTTCACTACTTTGACTTAGGAATCCTTGCTCAGATTTCCGCTCCAATTTTCTGATTTTTCCATAGTTATGGTTGCTGCGCCAAGATTCTTTTGGCAAGAAGAAGGAAGTTCCGTCTCTGATCCCTACCTGGTTGGTGACACGTCGCCAGAGTCAGGCGAGCCTCCCTAGGGACATTTCGCTTCGATGGGGAATTTTCCTACACGAAAACCTCTCAATGTTTAGGGCCATTAGGAGTATGCTTCAAAGTTTACCTCTCTAATAGGATATGGGCATCTTGAGTTAGTGAGAAAAGATTGTGGATGGGGGGAGAAAGTAGTACTGCAGGTACCTTCCCTGGAAGAGAGCATTATGGACCGTGTCGAGGGGTTTCTGAATGTATACACCTACCCCTTTATTCTGGCCCCCCTCGATAGGGTTGTGCTCGACTTCTGTCGAAAATACCGGGTTGCCTTGGCACAGGTTCACCCGTCGTTTTGGCGTATAGTACTGATGATGAGATTATTTGCGGAGGGAGCAGGGCTTGATTTTACCCTTAGTCATCTTATCAGACTGTATCGGCCTTTTCACCATCGAGGCCTACTAACCCTGCGATGCCGATCCACCAGGACCTTCGTTGTCGATGACGAAGAAGATGGGGACCGGGAATGGACGAGCTGATTCATCCAAGTACGGAATGCAGAGATTATCCCGACGGAGTTCCTGCCATTTCTCGAGGAATAGAATTTTGCACGTACGTGGTACACTTGCGTCTTTGCTGTTTTAGCTTATTTTTCTTATGGCAGAGACGGGTCCCGTAAATGCATTTTTCCTTCTCTTTCTGCAGCAACTTCATGGATGCCATTCAAGGTCCCCGAGCTGACGAATTGGGCTCGGAAATTGGCGATCCATTCGACTCATGATGGTCGTAAATGGCGAGATTTGTCCAAGGCCAGATGGGAAGCAAAGAACCACAGTACGTGCTACACGATGTTGCTCTTTCTTTTGGAAGCATTCCCCTTTTAAGCGCATTGATTCCGTCTTTGCAGGTATTGGTGAGCTCTCTAAGGTGAGATCGTGACTTCCCAAAGAAGGAGAAGAATTATTAGTGTCGGGGCCGAATAATAATAAGCAAAAAGAGCCCTCGCAGGGCGACAATGCTAATAGCGAGGCGAGCCCACCCAGGAGGCTTAGGGAGGACGTGTTACCTGGGCCTATAGCGCCCGAGGCCCCTGGTTTTAGGAATGCGGCCCCTCCTCGGTAGTCATCCTCTTTTTCCACCGGAGGTTCCTCGAGGAACGAGGGTTCTTTGCCGCCTGCTTCTTCTCCCGTCGAAGGTACTTCGAGGGATATTCGAGGATAGGGGCCGCTGTTTACCGTGAAAATGGTAATAACAGTTAAATTTGTTGATGGGACTCTAATAATACGTGATCTGTTTTTATTCTAGTTGTAGAGCAGTTGATGCTATACGTGTGAAGTTTAAGGGCGAGATGCGAGATGACATAAAGTTATAATCAAATCGACAAATAGCCGCTTGGGGCCTCGAGCTAGTCTATTTAGGGCCTCAAGGTCGATTCCTGAGCTCGAGCTCGAGCTATTAGGGACAGTCGGGAAAGGGCTAACAGATGCGAAAATATTAAAGGAGGCTCTTTATGGCCAATGATAAGCAATAAATGAAGAACAAGTAAAAAGATAATAAAATAAAGAAACAATATCGAGAGAGTGTATTAGAGAGAAAAGAGAGAGAGAGATAGTTATCATATATTTCATGCAAAGTAGTTGGAGCAACATCAGTCCGCTAGAAAATAGTAAGAATCCCCTTTATATAGAAGAGGGGAAGCTTATATGGTAAGACATACATTAGGTGTAAAGGTGTCGAGATGTGACGGCTGGATGTGACACCCCGATTAGGGTTCAGGGTAGCCTGGCTAGGATTTGTCAGACTTACCCGCGTATTGGGGACTCCCCAATTATATCTCGGCCGATATTTTCTTCAGATCGGGTGCCGACGAGCTCCGAAGAAGAAGACTCGAACGCATCTTTGGAGCCTCGGGGCTTCGGGGCGATCTTCCGAAATGCCTCGATGACGGGAAATTGGAAAACTCTGATTTTGCCGTGTACAGATAGTCTCCGCGTTTCCTAGAGTGAAGCGATAGGAAACAAATTTGATGCCCGGCTCCCCGGGTTCCCCGTGCCGATGTCATACTGGTGATGCAACGCATGACGTGAGCCTTTACAATGGCCGGGACATCCCATGGACTTGTCTTTTTGGTGCCATTTAATGCACTGCCGATTCCCGTTCTTCAAAGTGACAGTATCGCCGTTGATTCACTTTTCAAGAATGCAATAACTGCGCCGACCGGTCCGTCTTTCAAAGGCATTGACGGCTGTGTAATTTCCCCCTATAAATGAGGGCATCCTGGCACTGTCTCTTCAGCTAAATGTCTTCTTTCATTCATTCATCCGTTTCTCTTCACTATCTTCCTTCGTTGTTAACCACCATGTTAGGGGCTCAAGGCTCCAAGGTTGTGTGGCAGCATTTTCATCGGCTGCATAGTGGCCTTTTGCCCGAACTCCCCTTTGTCAAGCGGGATCACGCCGTTTTGTCATTGCTATTGTTGTTGTTACGACTGCTACTACTGTCAATATTGGCTCGAGGTGATGAGACTGTGGTGGCCGGCTTCTTCTGGTTTGGACAGGCGTTCGCACTCTATACCGTTGCTTGGGAGAGCGTTCGGATTATACACCGCTACTCACTCTCCTACCCTGGCCTGGTGTGGCACTAAATTACTTGGGTTTTTCCCAAAGGGATAAAATGGCACAATCGACCATCGAGACTGGGGCCTGCAGGATCTTATACCTTCGGCTTCGGTGGGCTTGTCTCTTTTTTCTGCCTCTTCTACGTCCTCCCTCTTTCCTCATCTTCATCTTTTCCCCCAGAGATATTATTCCGAGGGTTTGAGCTGGGAACCTAGAGGAGGTGGCAGTCGAAGGTATCACCTTCGAGGATGCAAGCTCGAGAAAGCGGCGCTTCAGGGATACTGTGGACGGAGATGGACCTTCGAGGGTAGACTAGGTTTTAGGTTTTAACTTCGTGAATTTCCTCTTGCTTCCTTGTTTCTGTGTAGGGACCCTTGGTAGGCTTTTGTAATCATATGCAGGGACCCCTCGAGGGCTGTTGTAAGCAAAATTTTCATAAATGTAATGTTATTTCTTGACTTCTGCCTTTGATGCTTGTCATATTCCTTTTATATTTGCGGTGATCCTGAATGTATGCTTCTGCTGACGATTTGTCAGCACCTAACTCGGATGCGAGTATTCCTTTTGGTTTTTGGTTGATAGAAATGGCTCCTTTCTGAGCCCACTATCGTTCTTCGGGCCAAATCCGATTTTGGTCCGATTGACTTGGGTTATCGGGACTGTCGAGTCACCTAAAAATTGTACCTCGAGTCTTAGAATTTTTGGAGAGCGGTCTCTGAGTGAGGTTTATCTTTGCGCATTTGAAGACTTGCTTTGAGTTTGGCGTAGATAACCTTTTAAGGCGTTGTAGATAGATTCTAGATGAGGGGTTATCCCGATTTAGGCGGTGTCCCGAGGTCAAGCCTTTATGGGCGGAGATTGAAGTGCTTGTTCTCCGCAATGGTGTTGGAGGCTTTTTGGAGCCTAACTTCCTGCTTATGGGGGTCCTCGAGGTCGGGTACCACCTCGGGACTAGAGATGATGCTATTGGCTTCTTAAAGCCTAACCTCTTTCCGATGGCGGTCTTTGAGGTTGGGTACTACCTCGGGACTGGCATCGAAGTCATTGGCCTCCTAGGGCCTATCTCGGGCAGGCGGACCGTTGTTGTTTCCATGTACATATGGGGTTGCTTCCGCCTTTCGGGAGATCCCACTTTTTTTAGGTATTTCCTTACATTCGGCGTCGAGTCCTTCGTTACCTTAGCACCAGAGTATTTGTGTAGGTTCCCGCTTTAGCTCGTCTAGTCTTTCCATAGCCATGACTGCTACTTCGGGGTTTGCCAGGCAGAGAGGGGAGAGTTCCACTCCCAGTGCTCAGTACCCGCAGGAGTTTATCTTGAAGACTATGTCTTTGATAAGGGAGGAACACCTTGTGTTGGTGAGGAGAGATTGCGGATGGGGAGAGGAAGCATCGTTACAGGTGCTTCCCCCGGGCGAGGATATCACAGACCATGCTGATAGATTCCTGAACGTATATACGTATCCCTTCACATTGGGACCTCTCGACAAGGTCGTGCTCGACTTCTGAATAAAGTATCGGGTTACCTTAGCGTAGGTACACCCATCATTTTGGCGAATAGTGTTGATGATGAGGTTTGTTACGGAGAAGGCAGGGCTTGAATTCACGCTCAGCCATCTCATCAGGCTGTACCGGTCCTTTTACCACCGAGGCCTTCTAGCCTTGCGGTGCCATTCGTCCATGCCTTTTTTTGTTGATGACGATGAAGACGGAGATCGAGAGTGGACTGGTCGGTTCGTCCAGGTCCGGACGGTTGATGTTATCTCCACGGAGCTTATGCCATTCCCTGAAGAATGGAACTATGCGCGTGATTGTAGCGTTCCGTGCTTTCTCAAATTTGTTCATGGTGAAAGCTAGTTTCGTAATCGTGTTTCCTTCATTCTGCAGCAATTTCATGGGCGCCGGGGGAAGTTATTGATCTGCCTGGTTGGGTTTGGAAGCTGGCGACCCACTTGGCTTGCGACGATCGTAGGTGGCGAGCTGTGTCTCGGGGCAGATGGAAAGTAAAATGTCACGGTGCATGTGTGTACTGCTTTTCCCTTGTCCCTTGTTTATTTGGAGAGACATCTTCCCCTTTATATGCATTAATCTTTGTGTCGTAGGTATCGGGGAGCCTCCAAAGGAGAGGCTGTGTCCCTCCGAAGAGGAGGAAGGGTTGCTAGCTTTTGAGCCAAAGGACGACAATAGTAAGCTAGAAATGTACTTGCAGGGTGATGGCGCTCATGGCAAGGCGAAATGGGGCCGTGCCCCCAATGGCGGAGGAGCCATCCTCGAGCCTGTCGCGCCCGAGGTTTCTGGTTCTGGAAAGATGGCTCCTCCGAGCGGTCGTGCTTCAACTAGGGTTGATTCTTCCGGGGATGAGGGGACTAGATCATCAGATGTGTGCTCGGCCTTCGAGGAAGTCTTCCGACTTCACTTTGCTGTGAGCTTCGACATAGGCCTCCCGAATTTGCATCTTCCCTTCCTTATCACGTTTTTCATTTTGCAGGCCTTTGGCAGGCTTAGGTCCGAGCTTCTCCGTCACGGAGCTAGGCTCTGGAAAGCTCTGGATGAGGGTAGATCCCTTAGGTTCCTTTGTAAGGAGAAGGAAGTCGAGTTGGCATATTGGCGATACGAGGCGTATCGGAGCTCGAATTACGAGAGCTATTTGATGGAGCAGGTAACTTCCCGTCCTGGTTGAGGATGTGTTTCGCTTTTTATCTTCTGAGGTTAACTCTTCACCTATCTCAGCTGCAGAAAAAAATGGAGGCCCTGGAGCATCTTAGGGGTGAGCCGACCGGATCAGGAATAACTGTAGCGAGCTGAGAGCTCGAGCGTAGGTCCAAGCTTCAGAGGAGAAAGATGTCTTGGCTAAACTTCCGATCCTCGGGGTCCAACTCCGCTTAGCTCGTGACAATGCTTCAGTTCAAGTGGATATAATCACTAAGCTTGAATTGAACTTTCGAAGGTTAGGGCTGAGATCGTTGATGCTCGGACCGAAGTGACACTGCACCGTACTAAGGCCGATCAGGAGGTGGCAATTCATTTGAAGGGTGCTACCGATGCCCAGGGAAAGTTGCAAGTATCGGAGAAAGGTTCTCGAGGAAATTTGTGCTAGGGGTTTTGTTCTCTGGGAAGAGTTGGCGTGAGCGAGGGCGGACGCGAGCGATGCTCGGTTACTCCTGTCCGACGTCGAGGAGAGTGAAGATGGGGTGTAGACCTCACCATCCCGTATGTAGCACCTTTTCGGATTATGTTTGTAGACGGAGAATGTATTTTTCTGCGTAGTGTATATGAAAGAAAAAATCCTTTGCGGCTTTAGTTCTTCTGTACCCCTTTCTGCTTTGCCTTTGGCCAGGTAGACTGGTTTCAGAGTTAGTGAGAATCCTCAGATTCGTGATATGGCCCTGGGGCTTTTAGTCAGGCCCAGTGGCTCTTACACGCTCGGTCGATGCGACCTTTAGTGTAAGCAGGTATTTGAGCACTTATGCTTTTGCTCAACTGTATTGGGTAAAGTCTCCGAGTCGGGTTTCGACTCGAGCTCATATAACCCTCATGCTTTTTATGTTTGCGTGGGTCGGCGATAATGACTCTTACGTATTAACTCTTTTGGATTCAGTCTCTGAGTCGGGCTACGACTCGAGCTCATTTGACCCTCAAGTTTTATGTTTGTATTGGGCGAGCGACAGTGGCTCTTACGCCTTCGATCAAAGCGATCTTTTATGTAAGATGGCGACAATGGCTCTTATGCTTTGCCCTTAGGCGTGTGTGTGGCCCTGAGGCTTGTTAGGCTGGCGACAATATCTCTTACGCTTTGGCCTTAGTCATGTGTGTGGCCCTGAGGCTCGTTAGGTTGATGACAATGGCTCTTACGCTTTGCCCTTAGGCATGTGTGTGGCCCTAAGGCTCGTTAGGCTGGTGACAATGGCTCTTACGCTTTGCCCTTAGGCATGTGTGTGGCCTTGAGGCTCGTTAGGCTGGCGACAATGGCTCTTACGCTTTGCCCTTAGGCATATGTATGTAGGCGTTATTTTCCTCTCGTTAAGGACTTTTGTAATAATTTTGCCTGTCGTGTCGTCGGTTCGGGAAGAACCTCGATTTCTAGTCATTAGCGACGATGTTCGAGCACCTCGTAAGGTTTGGCTCGTAGGTTGAGTAGCTCGAAGCCTTGTGATATGGAGCTGACATGGTCGAAGCTCATTTGCCTTTCGAGGGTAGCCTATTTAACTATTTCTTTTAGAAGTAGATTCGAAGTAATGGCCTATGATTTTGTAGCGACGTTCGGGCGTCCCCGAGTCGCGTTAGTTTAGCTGGTGCAGCTGTATGACCGTAGTCATTTATGTTTGGCCGAAGCCATTTTTTTGGTCCCGAGCATAGTAGTTTAGGCGTCTATATCGAGGGTACGCCTTTTAAGGGGTCTTACAAATTCGATATATAGCCTGAACTTCGAGATCGATTTTATGCCTGTAGTAAGGTCTTACAAAACTTTCATGCCTTTTGAGGTCTTACAGTTTTTGCTGATACTTGGTACAAGTATGATTCATGCCTTGCTTGAGGTCTTACAGTTTGTGTTGTTGCTTTGTGTAAGTTTTACAAGACCGAGACTGCCCGCTCGGGGTCTCACGGCCTCGGGTTTTTTGCTGAATGGTGCTTGGCGACAATCTCCGAGTCATCGAGTTTGTTTTGGCTCGAGGGTCGTTACTCGTGAGCTCGGGATTACCTCATTGAGGGCTTACGACTTTGGAGATTCCAGCCCTGAGGTCGTGCGTATGCTGAGTTCTTTGACGCCAGTCTCCGAGTATTCGGGACGCTTTCTTTTTTGAGATATATAATGATTTCCGTGCTGCCTCGTTGAGGGCTTATTAGTCTGGAGTTTCGACCCTAGGGTCATGCGGGTGTCGAATTATCAACGTCGGTCTTCGAGTATTCGGGATGTTTTCGGATGGAGGAGCCGTTCTGGCAAAAATGCTGGGTATTCTTTGGAGCAGGAGTCAAGTTGGCAAAAAGCATTCTTTGATTATTTGGCACTAGTACATGTGCCTCCGCCATCGGGGGCTTGGCTGTGCGGACACAGTTTATTTGACCGTTTGGTCCGGTACATCATTTTCTCATTGGGACCTTGTTTGGCATTTCTTGGCTCTTCAGAGCGGACGATCTTCCAGAAGGATGTCCTTCGGCGCTCGTGATTGATAGCAAAAGAAGCCTTGAAGACTTATTGGATCCCCCCTAAGTAGCATATAGGTGTTGCCTCATTAAAAACCTTGCCGGCAAAACCCTCTTCGGGACAAAAGCTCGATCGAAGGAAAAGAGTGTAACGGATGCTTTTAAAACCTTGGGGTCTTCAGGCTGGGTGAGTGCTTTTGACTGCTTTGATCGAGTGCCTGTATAAAGGATTAGTATAATATATGAAATGAAAGGGGAGATGGTTATACCTTATCGTGGGATGCGCTTGGCGACGTTCCGAGGTCTGGTATGCCCCTGTTATTTGTAATGAGGACTCAGTACGGTCCTCCGTTGTGTTCAATCGGGTTTAGCCGAAGATGTAGTTTGATTATCCTTAGGCTCTCTTGAGAGTGGAGATATTGGCGCTGGTGCCACGTCGTGCACCGCGAACATTTCCCTTGCCGTGTGCTGCTCCCCGTGGACGGTTTTAATCCCGTCTTTTGTTAGGAATTTCATCATCTGGTGGAGGGTGGACGGTACTGCTCTCATGCAGTGTATCCACGGTCGTCCGAACAAGGCGTTGTACCTCATGTCTCCTTCGATGACATGGAATTTGACATTTTAGGTCGTGTCGGCCATGCTAACCGGGAGAGTGATCTCTCCATTTGTTGTTTCGCTTGCCATGTTGAATCCGTTGAGGACTCGAGTGGCGGGCACGATTTGGTCTAGCAGTCCGAGCTGCTCATTACCTTCGACCTGATAATGTTGGCCGAGCTACCTGGATCCACGAGCACGTTTTATTTGAAACGTATTTACGAGGAAAGAGATTAGCAGTGCGTCGTTATGAGGTTGGGACAGGGTCTCGGAGCCCTCCTCGCTGAATGTGAGGGCATCTTCGGGTACGTATCCCCGGGTTCACTTTTCTCTGGTGATGGATATTTTTGTCCTTCTCATCACGGGTTCTTGGGGAACATCGATGCCTCATATTATCATGTGGATAACATGACGTGGCTCGTTTGCTTCGTTCTTCTTGGCCGCCTCTCTTTCTCGGAACTAATTTTTGGCTTGGTCACACAAGAATTCTCTGAGATGACCCTTACTGAGTAACCTGGCTACTTCCTCTCGTAGCTAGTGACAATCCTCGGTTCCGTGGCCATGCGTGTTGTGAAATTCGCATACCAAGTTATGATTCCTTTAGGAAGGATCCGATTGTACAGGCCTGGTCCATCTGGTATCCTTGATCTTGCCGATAGCAAACAAGATGTCTGAAGCATCAATGTTGAAGTTGTATTCTGATAGGCGCGGTGCCCCTGTTGGCCCCATGTTTCCGTCGAATCCGGCTCTGTTAATGGGTCCTCGAGGATTCTGCCCTCGGTTGATTAGTCGGTTGTTGCGATGCGGGTTGTATCTTGGGGCGTTTCTCGTGCCTTTGGTGTATGGCCGATACCTTTCTCTATTTGGCTTTGATTCCTTCGCTAAGAGCCTGCTCGGGCATACTGAGCCAGAAGGGGCTCCTAATTGGTCATCCTCGACCCTGATCTTCGACTGATATCAGTTGTGGACGTCCGACCAGGTTACGGCAGGATACTCGATTAGATTTTCTTTCACCTGCCTTGAGGCCACTGAACTCTGTTCGTTTAAGCCTTGAGTGAAAGCCTGTATAGCCCAGTCGTCGGAGACCGGGGGTAGTTCCATTCGCTCCGTTTGAAAGTGAGATACAAACTCTCACAGCATTTCATTTTCCCTTTGCCTGATCTTGAATACATTAGACTTCCTCGTTGCTACTTTGATGGCACCAGCGTGTGCCTTTATGAAGGAGTCTGCCAGTATGGCAAACGAGTCTATGGAGTTGGGAGCTAGATTATGGTACCACATCATGGCCCCCTTTTAGAGCATCTCCCCGAACTTCTTCAGCAAGACGCACTCGATCTCGTCATCTTTTATGTCGTTGCCCTTCACTGCGCACGTGTAGGCGGTAACTTGCTCGTTGTGGTCTGAGGTCCCGTTGTATTTCGGGAGTTCCGGCATTCTAAACTTCTTTGGAATGGGTTTCAGAGCCGCTTCCTCTGGGAACGGTCGCTGCACAAACTTCCTCGAGTCCACGCCTTTCAGGACCGGGGGCGCGCTCGGGATTTGGTCGACCCTGGAGTTGTAAGTTTTGACCTTCTTGTCGTTGGTTGCTATCATTTTCTTGCCCGACTCAATCCTTCTGGTAAGATCCTCGAGCATTTTTATGATAGCAGGGTCAGCTATCGAACCATTATTGCTCAATCTCTCCGGTACCTGTTAGGCAGGGGGAGTTGTTCCCGGTGCTACGGTGCTGGGAGTTTTTGGGTGGTTTTGCAACTGAGCGATAGCCAGCTGTTGTGCCTGCAACATTTCAAAAATAACATGAAGGCTAACTTCATGTTCTTCCCGAGCTGGGGTTTTTTGGGCTTCCTGTTGGTCGCCTTGTTGTATGCTCCTGTTGGTGTGTGAGGTTTCGTTGATCTGCTATGCGTCGCATGAGCCTTCGTCTGTTGGAGTTAGCCCAAGTGCGTTTTTGGGGTTCTGTGGTGGGTCGCCAACGATCGGAATGGCCACACCGTTCTCCCCGTGATTTTCGAGGTCGTCTTTTTCTACTCTGTTCACTAAGCCAGACATTTTGACCTAAAATCGAAGATCTTGGACAAGAAAAAGCGCGAAAGATAATTTGCATTGTGTAATGAAACTAGCAAGAAAATAATCACTATTATTTTTAGCCCCACAGTGGGCACCAAACTGTTTACCGTGAAAATGGTAATAACAATTAAATTTGTTGATGGGACTCTAAAAATACGTAATCTATTTTTATGCTAGTTTTAGAGCAGTTGAGTCTATGCATGTGAAGTATAAGGGCGAGATGCGAGCTGAAATAAAGTTATAATCGAATCGACAAATAGCCATTTGGGGCCTCGAGCTAGTCGATTTAGGGCATTGAGGTCGATTCCCGAGCTCGGGCTCGAGCTATTAGGGACAGTCAGGAAAGGGCTAGGGCTAACAGATGCGATAATATTAAAGGAGGCTCTTTACAGCCAATGATAAGCTATAAATGAAGAACAAGTATGAAGATAATAAAATAAAGCAACAATATCGAGAGAGTGTATTAGAGAGAAAAAAGAGAGAGAGTTATCATATATTTCATGCAGAGTAGTTGGAGCAACATCAGTCCGCTACAAAATAGTAAGAATCCCCTTTATATAGAAGGGGGGAAGCTTATATGGTAAGACATAAATTAGTTGTAAAGGTGTCGAGATGCGACGACTGGTTGTGACACCCCGAATATGGTTCAGGGTAGCCTGGCTAGGCTTTGTCAGACTTAGCCGCGTCTTGGGGACTCCCCATTTTTATTCAAGTCTCGGCCAATATTTTCTTCAGACCGGGTGTCGACGAGCTCCGAAGAAGAAGACTCGAACGCATCTCTGCAGCCTCGATGATTCGGGGTGATCTTCCGAAATGCCTCGATGATGGGAAATTGGAAAACTCTGAATTTGCCGTATACAGCCGCGTAGGTCGAGAGACCATATCCCGGCTAGGAGCGATTTTACCGGAGCTGATGGAGCCAGATCGATAGATGTGCACTCAACTTTTAAGGAAACTCAGCGGCTCTACTCTGTGGTGAGTTTTTGCTGGCCGTGTTGATTTCTTGGTTTTCGCAACTTTCACTCTCTTATTGAGTTTCTTTTTCATAGGCTTTTAACAAGCTCAAATCTGAGCTGCTTCGTCGTGAGGCCAGGCTGCAAAAAGTCATGGATGGGGAGAAATCCCTTAGGCTCCTTTGCGATGAAAAGGAAGATGAGTTGGCACACTTGCGGTATGAGGCGAGTCAAAGCCTGAACTATTAAAACTACCTCGAGGAGCAGACAAATTTTGTTCTAAGGGGTGCATGTTCCCTTTTCTATCCCTGAGGTTGATGTCTCGTTCATTCTAGTTGTAGAAGAAGTCGGAGGACCTGGAATGTCTCGAGAGTGAAATTGGCCAAATTAACTGACAGTGCGATGAATTGAAGGCTCAGGTGGACGCTCAGGTTGTGGCGGAAAAGGCTGCTTTGTCCAAAGCATCCGCCTTCGAAGTTTAACTTCGCGTAGCTCGCAAAAACAGCTTAGTCCTAGCAGACATGATTACAAGGCTCGAGTCTGAGCTTCTGAAGGTGAAGGGCCGAAGTTGTGGATGCCCGGGCCGAAGCCGTAATGAGTCGAACTAAGGCCGATAAGAAAGTGACAGTCTATTTGAAGGACGCTGCCGATGCTCGAGCTGAGCTGAGAAGGGCTCTCGAATGTGCTCGGTACTAATCTCGAAGGGAAACACTCGAGGAGATCCATGCTAGGGGCTTTGACCTCTCAAAAGAGGTGAAGAAGGCAAAGGCGGACGAACATGATGCTAAGTCCCTTCCGTCTGATGCCGAGGATAGCGTGAAAGAGGCTGACGGGCCATAGTCCCTGAGGGGGACGTAGATTAGGCCCTTTTCTGATTCTGTGTATAGTGCTTTCAAAGAACATTGTAAATGGAGCTTGTATTTTTTCGCATATATGTATAAAAGGAAGCCTTGCGGCTTCATTTTTCATGTACTTCCTTTTGCTTCGATGTTTGTTAGTCGTTAGCCAGATGAACTGGTCTTTGAAAGAAGAACCCTTAGGTCTATTGTACGGCCCGGGGCTCGTTCGGCTGGCTCGTAGGCTCTTACGCATTTGGTCGGGATGACCTTTTAGTATAAGCCGACGTTTAAAATCTTATGCTTTTGCTCTTAGGCATATTCAGTTAACTGTATCGGGTTCAGTATTCGAGTCGGGTTTCGACTCGAGCTTATTGGCCCTTATGTTTTTGAATTATAAGTTGGCCCTAAGGCTCTTACGCATTTGGTCGGTATGACCTTTTACTTGGGCTGGTGGCAGTGGCTCTTACGCTTAAGGTCGGTATGGGTACGACTTTTATACAAGCTGGCGGTAGTGGCTCTTACGCTTTAGGTCGGTATGACCTTTTAAATGAGCTGGCGCAGTGGCTCTTATGCTTTAGGTCGGTACAACCTTTTATATGAGCTAGCGGTAGTGGCTCTTACGATTTAGGTCGGTACGACTTTTAATATGGGCTGGCGACAGTGGCTCTTATGCATTAGGGTCGGTGCGACCTCTATATAGGCTTTATTTTTCCCTCGTTAAGGACTTCTTGAAATTGTGTTTTGCCTGACTCTTCGACGGTTCGATACAACCTTGATTGCGAGTATTTATATTGCGATGATCGAGCACCTCAGGAGGTTTTGCTCGGTGACTGAGTGTTTCGAAGCCTATAGTTTTGGAGCTGACATGGTCGAAATCCTTTTGCCTATGCCGAGGGTGGCCTGTTTTAACTGGTACTTTTTTGAAATTTTTTTGAAGTAATTGAAGGCATGTGATTTTGTAGCGATGGTCGGGCGTCCCTGAGTCTCGTTAGTTTGGCTGGTACAGCCTTATGACCATAGTCATTGTGTTTGGGCGGAGCTTTTCACTCCCCGAGTGAAGTAGTTTCGGCGTCTATATCGAGGGTATGCCATTTTAGGGGTCTTATCAGTTCGGTATATAGCCTTATCTTTAAGATCGGGATTATGCCTTTTATAAGGTCTTATAAATTTTTACATGCCTTTGAGGTCTTACAAACTTGGTTACTTGGTACAAGTATGGTTCATGCCTTGCTTGAGGTCTTACAGATTTGGTTACTTGTTACAGGTATGGTTCATGCCTTGCTTGAGGCCTTACCGAGTTGATGTTGCCTTATGAAGGTCTTACGTGCTCGAGGTTGCCCGCATGGGGCCTTATAGCCTCGGGTTTCTAACAGATCGATGGGGGTAGCAGTTGGCGGCACTCCCCGAGTCATCAAAAGTTTCTTGGCTCGGGAGCCATTCTTTGTAAACTTGGTATTGCCTCATTGAGGGCTTACGCGTTCGGAGTTTCTGACCCGGAGGTCATGTGGCCTCGAGTTTTCGATGCCTGTCCCCGAGTGTTCGGGACGTTTTTAGCTTTTGGAGCCGTCTTTGTAACCTTAATGTTGCCTCATTGAGGGCTTAGCTTAGAGTTTTTGACGCCAGTCCCCGAGTGTTCGGGACGTTTTTTGGCTCTGTAGACATTTTTGTAAGAAAAAATACCAAGCTTCTTTGAACGCGAAATGCTTTGATGGAGGGGAAAGTGTTCTTTGATTACTTGGTACAAGTATACACGTTTTTGTTGTCAAGGGCTCGGTTATTCTATACGGACACAGTTCGTTCGACCATTTGGTCCAGTACATCATTTCCCTATCGAGACCCCGTTCAGCACATCTTGGCCTCTCCGAGGAGGTGACCTTCCGAGGGGATGCCCCCCAGTATTCGAGGTTGATTGAAGAGAAGCCTTGAATACTTGTTAAGTCTTCCTTAGGTAGCATATAGATATTGCCTCGTTACAAACCTTGTCGGTAAAAACCCTTCTTGGGATAAAACCCGATCGAAGGAAAAGAGTGCAACGCATGCTTTCTAAAACTAAGGCCTTCAGGTTGTAAAGCGCTTCGGCAGAATCGATCGAGTGCCTGCATACACGGTTAGAGCAAAACATCTGAATGAAAAAGGGAGATGATCATACCTTAGTGCCGGCTATACCTTGCATCTTAATATGCTTCGATTGTTTGCTTTGAGGACGTGATACGGTCCATTACTTGTTTTAGTCGGGTGTAATCGAAAATATAGCTTGCTATTTCTATTTTACCGTTTGCTTATCCTTTGGCTCATTCGAAGGCGGAGGTATCGGCACCGGTGCCACTTCATGTACCACAAACATCTCTTTTGTTGCGTGCTGTTCCCCGTAGATGGTTTTTATCCCATCCTTTGTGGGAAATTTCATCATTTGGTGGAGGGTCGATAGTACTGCTCTCATTCAGTGTATCCATAGCCTCCCGAGCAAGGCGTTGTACCTCATGTCACCTTCGATGACATGGAATTTGGCATTTTGGGTTGTGCCGGCCACGTTAACCGAGAGGGTGATTTCAACTTTCGTTGTTTCGCTCGCCATGTTGAATCCGTCGAGGACTCGAGAGGGGGGCACAATTTGGTCTAGCAGTCCGAGCTATTCTACCACCCTTGACCTGATAATATTGGCTGAGATACCTGGATCCACAAGTACACGTTTAATTTGAAATGTATTCATAAGAAAAAATATTACCAATGCGTCATTGTGCGGCTAAGAGAAGGTCTCTATGTCCTCGTCGCTGAATGTGAGAGCGTCCTCGAGTATGTATCCTCGAGCTCGCTTTTCTCTAGTGATGGATATTTTTGTTCTTCTAACCACGAGTTCATGTGGAGCATCGATGCCTCCAAGATCATGTGGATGACATGTTGTGGCTCGTCTGTTTCACTCTTCTTGGTCACCTCTCTTTCCTGGAACTGATTTTTGGCCTGGTCACTGAGGAATTCTAGGAGATGACCGTTGCTGAGTAGTCGGGCTAATTCTTCCCGGAGTTGTCGACAATTTTTTGTCCTGTGACCGTGTGTGTTGTGAAATTCACACACTAAGTTATGGTTCCTTTGTGAAGGATCTGATATATGGACATGCCTTGCCACTTGGTGTCTCTGATTTAACCGATGGCGAACACGATGTCTGAAATTTCGACGTTGAAGTTGTATTCCGATAGGCGGGGCTCCGTCGGCCCTTTATGCCTATCGAATCCAGCTCTATTAAAAAGTCCCCGAGGATTATGGCTTCAATCCATCCTTCGGTCATTGCGGGGTAAGTTGCGCCTTGGGACGTTTCTTCTATCTTCAGTGTATGGCTGGTATCTCTCTTTGTTTGGCTTTGAATCCCTTACCGGAAGCCTGCTAGGATATACCGAGCCCAAGGGAACTCCTAGATGATCGTCTTCGACCCTGATTTTTGATTGGTATCGGTTGTGGACATCCGACCAAGTCACGGTGGGATACTCGACTAAGTTCTGCTTTAGCTGTTTCAAAGCTATCGAGCTCCACTCGTTCAAACCTTGAGTGAAGGCCTGCACTGCCCAGTCGTCGGAGACCGATGGTAGTTCCATTCGTTCCATTTGAAAGCAAGATACAAACTCTCGCAGCATCTTGTTCTCCCGTTGCTTGATTTTGAAGACGTCGGATTTCCTTGTAGCTACTTTGATGGCACCCGCGTGTGCCTTTATGAAAGAATCTACCAGCATGGCAATTGAATCTATCGAGTTTGGGATAAATTGTGATACCACATCATTGCCCCTTTTGAAAGCGTCTCTCCGAATTTTTTCAATAGGACAGACTCGATTTCGTCGTCCTTCAGGTCGTTGCCCTTCACTGCACAAGTGTATGCAGTGACGTGCTAGTTAGGATCCGAGATTCCGTTGTACTTCTGAAGGTCAGGCATTCCAAACTTCATTGGGATGGGTTTTGGAGCCGCTTCCTGTGGGAATGACTTTTGTACATACTTCTTCGAATTTACACCTTTCACGTCGGGGGTGCCCCCTAAATTTGATCGACCCTAGAGTTATAGGTCTCTACCATCTTGTCATTGGCTTTTATCTTCTTCTCGCATGACTCGATCCTTTTTGCGAGGTCCTCGAGCATATTTATGACGGTGGGGTCGGCTGCCGACCCGTTGTTGCTTGATCTTTTCGGTACCTGTTCGGCTCAGGGAGCTGTTTCCAGTGCTACCGTGCTGGGGGTTTTCTGGCGACTTCGCGGCTTAGCAATCGCCAGTTGTTGTGCCTGTAACATTTCAAAAACAGCGTGAAGGCTAACTTCCTATTCTTCCCTAGCTGGGGTTTTCTGAGCTTCTTGTTGATCTCCTTGGTGTTGCTCATGTTGGTGTGGGAGCTTATTTCGACGTGTTGAGCGTTGCGCGAGACCACGTCCCTGGGAATTGGTTCTGGTGCATTTTCAGGGTTTCGTGGTGGTACACCAACACCTGGAGCATCCACCCCATTTTCTCCATGGTCCTCAAGATTGTTGTTTTCACGTGCGTTTACTGAGTTAGACATTTTGACCTAAAATCAAAGATCTTGGACAAGAAAAAGTGTGAAAGGTAACTTGCGTTATGTAGCAAACCAACAAGAAAATAATCACTATTATTTTTAGCCCCACGGTGGGCGCCAAGTTGTTTACCTAGGAAATGGTAATAACAATTCGATTTGAATTTGTGGTTCTAAAAATATGTGATCTATTTTTATGCTAGTCGTTAAGCAGTAGATGCTAAGTGACGAGGTTAGAAGATAAGATATGAAATTGAAGATGGCTTTAGAAACCAAACCAAACGGTTGAGAATTGGGGCCTGGAGCTGGCACGTGCGGGGCCTCGATGTCCAGTCAGATGCTCGTAAAGGGTCAGTTGATGAAGGATTAACATCTATTAGGGATGTGATTGCGACTCTTTATGACCAATAACGAGCAATAAATGAAGAACAATTACTGAGATATAATAATCGTTAATACTACAATAAATGTAAGTAATAGAGCCAAATAAAGAGTATGTTTGAGTTAGAGAGTAGAAAGAATGTTCTTGTATTGAATGAAACATGTTGTCCCTTTTACTTATGACAAGGATCCCCTTTATAGATGAGGAGAATCCTAATACGGTACAAGTGCATTTATTACAAAGATATGAGGTTGGTACATCTATTCTGAGCTAGCATATAGGCTAGGTCAGCTCTAGTCATGTCCTTGGGATCTTCCCGCTAGCGTGACATAACTACTGCTTCGTACTGCCTCGGGGCCGATCGTCGTAAACCCTTAGGATCGAACTCCGAGCAGAACTCCGAGCCTTTCGGGGGCGGCTCCTACGAGGTGCCCTAATGATCATAAAGTCGAGCCCTCTGATTTTACAGTATACACTGCTCCTTCAACTCCTTCAGCTCAGCTGGTGCCATACGGTACAGAGGAATAGAAATGGGCTAAGTGCCCGACACCAAGTCAATACCAAAGTCAATATCTCTGTCGAACGGCATGCCCGACAGGTCTGTAGGAAACACATCCGGAAAATCTTGCACCACCAGAACAGAATCAATAGTAGGGGTCTCAGCACTAACATACCTCACAAAGGCCAAGTACGATAACAAACCTTCCTAACCATCCACTGGGCCTTCAAATATGAAATCACTCTACTGGGGACATAATCTAAAAAACCTCGCCACTCAATATGTGGCAACCCGGCATCAGCAACATCACAGTCTTAGAATGACTATCCAATCCATACCCAATATCACGTAGAAATCAACCATACTAAGCAGCAGAAGACCGACTGTAGTCTTCAATCACCCAATAGTCATTACACACGATCGATACACTAGGTCCACAATAATAATATCTCTCACTGGCATAGATAAATGAACAGATTAAACTAAAGACTCACAAGGCATGTCCAGATAATGAGCAAAATATGTTGATATATAGGAATAGGTGGAACCAGGGTCAAATAATACAGAAGCATCTCGGTGACATACTGAGACAATACCTGCGATCACTATATCTGAGGCAATATCATCTGGTTTGGTCGAGAGTGCATATAAACGGGCCTGACCGCCACCTGATCGGCCCCCCTCTAGGGCGACCCCTAGCTGACTGAGCTCTACCCCCAGCTGTCTGGGCAGGTGGTGAAGTAACTAGTGTTGAAAGTCGAAGGCTGACCCCTCTACTAAGATGAACCTCCCGAAAGGCGGGGACAATACCTCTTTATATGAACCAAATCTGAACACTCAAAGCAACCTCTCCCTTGAAATGACGGTGGGGACTAAAGGGAGCCTCGAGCATCGGGATAACCGCTAGAAGGACCCGACATAGACGAACCCTGAGTTGATGGTGCATGAGACAAACTCTGAGCTAGAAGGGCATTGAGAGATGTGTGACCCTGCTGAGAACCGTGGCCAGATGATGCACCACGGTAAACTGGATGAGTCGTTAGCATGCTTATAGGGACGACCCATGCTGTGGTGAAACTGACCTCCAGAAGGAACACTACCAAAACTACCTGATCCAAGAGACCTCTTGGCCTACCTCCTAACCCTCTACCGGCTGCGGACCAACTCTATCTCCCGAGCAATGTCAACAACCTCATCAAAAGTAGCACCAGACACCCGCTCTCTAGTCATAAGCACTCGCAGCTGAAATGTGAGGCCATCAATAAACCTCATGATCCTCTCCTTATCGGTGGGAACTAGCTAAACAGAGTGATATGCCAACTTAGAAAACCCCATCGTACCGCGTCACAGTCATATCTCACACAACATCTCAAACGGTCTGCGTAGCTCCTCTCTATGAGACTGCAGCACATACCTCTCCAAGAAGAGAACGGAGAACTCCTACCATGTAAGTGGCACTGCATCAACGGGCCTACACCTCTTATGAGCCTCCCACTAGGTAATGGCAACTCTAGTAAATTGAAAAATAGTGAACGAGACCCCACTAGTCTCCAGAATACCTGTTGTACGGAGGATCCTCTAATATCTGTACAAGAAACCCTAGGCATCCTCTGACATGGGCCTGAGCAGCTGTCACCGGCTAGGCTAGTAGTGCCCCTGTTGTCTGGAGTCCCTACATCACCTGCTCTGGTGTACATGCGGTGAGAGTCTGAGTGCCTCCATCGTCCTGTGAAGTGGCTGCTGCAGCCGGAACAGAGACCGCCTGAGCAAGACTGGTGCACACGGTCAAAAATCAGAGCCAAGGCCTCTCGAAGGCTTGGTATCACAATGGGAACAACTGCTGCCTGAGCTGGTCTCGCTGGTGCATCAACAACTAGGACCTGATCCTAAATTGGGGTAACTGGTGGATCTACAGGTGTTGCTCCGGCTGTTGTGCGGGCTGCACCTCTACCCCTACCGCGACCTCGGCCTCTCGTGACCCTCGCTGGCGGAATTGGTGGATGTCCGTCCTGCCCAGTAGTAAGTGTCCTCACCATCTGTGAGAGAATAGAAGAACAAATGACAAGAATTCAAGAATGTGAAGTTTCCTAAGGATTCTACTTCCTCTTGAAGATAAGTACAAACGTTTTCGTACCGATCTGCAAGACTCTACTAAATCCGCTCATAACTCGTGAGACCTATGTAACCTAGACTATGATACCAACTTGTCACGACCCAAAATCAACCGTCGTGATGGCACGTATCATGGAACTAGGCCAACCTCTACTTATCAACTCATCATAGTAAGAATAACTTTGAAACTAAAGACGGAAGCAGTTAACACTAAAGAAACCTTTTTGAAAATAGAATAAATCCTAAAATACGAAACAATCCAACCCAAAACCGGGGTGTCTATGGGTACACGAGGGTCTAAATCAGAATACAGTCCACTACAGTTTCTAGAGAAATAAACTGAAAATACAACTAGTGATAAAGAAGGAGGGTTAAGGCCTGCGAACACCGTGCAACTACCTTAATAGTCATCGAACTCTAAAGCTTCAATCAGCAAACGCCGCTGTGACCATAAATGCCTGGATCTGCACACGAAGTGTAGGGAGTAACGTGAGTAGATCTAAGTAAGTAAGTAACAAGTCTAAACTTTGTACTGAAAGTAGTGAAGAACTTAATCAGTACAGATAAAATAGAAATAACTGTGCAGAAACATAGGTATTCTTTATCATTAAATGAGCAATTCAAAACAGTAAAGTAGAGCAGATCCAAACAGTGTAAAGAATATAATCTCTACTATCTCTACACGCCAATGCACGTGCTATATCTGACGCACCATGCAATCAGCCTTATATGCTCACACTCTGAAATGCTCAACCACTCGGCACGGTATATGGCCCATACGGCCCAGGGTAGATCCATCCCGAAATATATACATCACCAACCATCAGTCACCTAGTACTGAGGAAGGCCAATCTAGCCCTATGGAGAAGATCCATCTATAAGTATCATGTACTTCGGACAAGATCCATGTCCAGGGAAGATCCACCCCTCAATAATATAAACTGCGCTCATTAGGGTGTGTATAGACTCCGGAAAAGCTCCTACATCCCAAGCGCTATCACAAATAAGTATAGCCGCTGCATCGTGTAACTAGCCTAGCCTCTACTTAACAACTCATCTTTGTAAAAATAACCTTGAAACTAAAGACGGAAGCAGTTAACACTAAAGAAACCTTTTTGAAAATAGAATAAATCCTAAAATACGATACAATCCAACCCAAAGCCGGGGTGTCACTGAGTTCATGAGGGTCTAAATTAGAATACAGTCCACTACTGTTTCTAGAGAAATAAACTGAAAATACAACTAGTGATAAAGAAGGAGGGTTAAGGCCTGCGAACGCCGTGCAGCTACCTTAATAGTCATCGAACTCTAAAGCTTCAATCAACAAACGCCGTCGTGACAAGAAATGCCTGGATCTGCACACGAAGTGTAGGGAGTAACGTGAGTAGATCTAACTAAGTAAGTACAAGTCCAAACTTTGGAGTGAAAGGTAGTGACGAACTTAACCGGTACAGATAAAATAGAAATAACTGTGCAGAAACATAGGTATTCTTTGAAATTAAATAGGCAGTTCAAAACAGTAAAGTGGAGCAGACCCAAACAGTGTAAAGAATATAATCTCTGCTATCTCTACACGCCAATGCACATGCTGTATCTGATGCACCATGCAATCACCCATATGTGCTCACACTCTGAAATTATCAACCACTCGGTACGGTATATGGCCCACACGGCCCAGGGTAGATCCATCCCGGCTTATATACATCACCGACCATCAGTCACCCAGCACCGAGGAAGGACAATCCAGCCTTGTGGAGAAGATTCATCTCCAAGTATCAAGTACTTCGGACAATATCCATGTCCAGGGAAGATCCACCCCTCAATAATATAAACCGCGCTCACTGGGGGTGTGTATAGACTCCGAAAGGGCTCCTACATCCCAAACGCTATCACAAATCAGTATAGCCGCTGCGTCGTTTAGCCCGATCACAAGCAGGCTGTCGGCCTTACTCAATCATCAATATCTCAAGTCTCACTCACGGGCTCAAAATATCGTGAAAACTAGCCCAAAACAATGATATGATATAGGAAATGCATGAATAGGACAGAGTACATAATATCAATGAAATCAGTGAGATGACAGCAAGGAACGACCAATTGGGGTCCCAACAGTACCAACATAAAGCCTAAACATGATATCTAGCATGAATACACCTCAATTACTTCATTAACAAGATATAGTCACTATACAATGCCATGGAATCAACCACGTCACAATTCTCACAGTGCACGCCCGCACGCCGGTCACTTGGCATTTGCGTCACCTCAATACCAATCACATAATACATAATTTGGGGTTTCGAACCCTCAGAACAAAGTTTGAAAGCATTCCTTACCTCAAACCGAACAAATCTCTGCTCCGAAATGCCATTGCCTCTCAAATCGGTCTTCAAACGTCCTGAATCTAGCCACAAGTAGTAGAATACAATAAATATAGGCTAAATGGATCAATTCCACAAGAAAAGTACTAAACAATAGCCAAAACTCCGAAATCAGCTCAAACCCGGCCCCCGGGCAACGTATGAAAATCCGACAAAAGTCACAAAACCCGAAAGCCCATTCTCTCACGAGTCTAACCGTACCAAATTTATCAAAATCCAACATCAAATGGCCATTCAAATCCCCAAAACTCACTTTCCAAATCCCTAGCCTCAAACCCCCAAATTTCACCTCAACACCACACAATCTAGGTGGAGAAAACAATAGGGAAACAAGATTTATGATATAAAACGAGTACAAGAAGCTTACCTCAATAATCCCCTAAAAAATTCTCTCCAAAATCGCCTAAGTCCGAGTCCAAAATGTTGAAATAAGACTAAAATCACGAACCCTTGTTTTTACACATTCTGCCCAGGATTTTCGCACCTGCGGCCATCTATCCACACCTGAGGAGCCGCTTCTGCGATAAAATTCCCGTTTCTGCGATCACCGGACCGCATCTGCGCATATCACAGGTGCGGGAAATCCATCGCACCTGGGGATCGAACTCGCATATGCGCCCTTCTACCCGCTTCTGAGACCATCGCAGGTGTCGGAATGTCATCTCTGCCCAACTCTTCCTTGTTCGCTTCTGCGATTCATGCTACACTTCTGCGGGTACGCACCTGTGGTGCCTACTCCGCAGGTGCGGTTACACCAGTAGCAACAACACTTCAACTGCTTCATGAACATAAAATCAAGACCGTTAGCAACTAGAAATCAACTGAGGCCCCCGGGACCTCAACCAAACATACCAACAAGTCTTATATCCCGATACGAACACAATCAAATCTTTAAATCACCTCAAACAACATCAAAAACACGAATTACGCAGGATTCAAACCTAATGAACTTTGAAATTTCCAAATTTTACAAACTACGTCAAAACCTATCACATCACATCCGATTGACCTCAAAGTTGTCACACAAGTCATAAATGACACCACGAACCTACTCCAACTTCTGGAAATCCAAATCCGACCCCGATATCAAAAATTCCACTCCTGGTCAAACTTTCCAAAATTCCAACTTTCGGCATTTCAAGCCTAATTCTATCACGGGCCTCCAAATCACAATCTGGATGCGCTCCTAAGTCAAAATCACCTAACAAATCTAAGGAACCATCAAAACTCAAATCCGAGGTCGTTTGAATATGAGTTAACATTCGGTCAACTTTTCCAATTTTAGCTTTCAAATAAGAGACTAAGTGTCTCAATTCATTCTGAAATCACTCCGCACCCAAACCAACTAACCCAATAATTCATAATGCAGCTGTAGAACACAAAAGAAGCAGAAAATGGGGGAACAGAGCTACAACTCCCAAAATAACCGGCCGGGTCATTATAGAGATACTCTGTGAGAACGAGCCTACAAAAGAGGATGAGCAGTTACAAAGAGGTCTTTCCACTCTGCAAGATGATTCTGATTCAATTAAGAGGATTGAAAATAAGGTTTTGATTGAATGTCAAGCAATTAAACAAGAGTTCAAACCCACATCCACCTTTCAACATTTACAATCTTTAGTAGAAAAGAATGAGGAACAAAGGGTCTTGGACATACCACAGGAACATAGGGTCTTACTCTAACATTGATAATGTGTATTTTATTTTTGAGGATTTACATGAATATGCATGGATTGATCATGTCAAAGACTGCAGGAACAAGTTGAGGATGATCCTACAAGAACAATTCACCACTCAAAATGAGGCCAAGAAAGAAATAAAGGAGCGGAGCTTGCAAATATCCTTAGAGAACTTTGGCCTGATTATCTCCATAATGAAACCTAAGGAAGAGGAATGAATTCAGAATTAGAGGTGGAGTTCCTAAGTTCTCGGAAAAGGAAAAAGTTCAGGGGAGTTTTCAATACCTCTTGCTTTTTGTTTGTGTGTCATGCTGACATGCCATAATTTAAAATGTGGAGGTGAGGGATGTAAATATGTATATGTGTGTTTGTTTCGTTTCTTTTGATTAAATTTTTTTTTTATTTTTTTTACTTTTCCCAAAGATGGATTTCCTCGGCTATCTTCTTGAGAGACTAAATTCGATATTGTTTTAGACGTTTATTGTCGTTTTGTTTTTTTAGGTAGTGTAACAATTACCCTTTAATTTTCTTTGTGACGTGGTTCTTTTCCAAGGGTTTTGTTTGAATAGGGTGTAATTAGTTTTCTTTTTTGTAGGAATAGTGAATTCTTGTGCTACGTATTAAATGAAGATGACTTTTCTTGATGTTGTTATGCCGTGAGAGTAGTGAGTGCCTTAGTTATGATGCTTAGGATCAGTTCTAGACTCATGTATACATGCCTTAAATTATTTGATTGTGACTTTACTTAACTGCTTCTACTAGAGAGTCGGGATAAATTTGATCCTTAGTGAGGTATGTGTCATGGTGTGTGTGAGGCTGTTATGATATTCTATGCATGACAGTTGATGTCTAGAACTTGCCCTGTTTGTTTGTAAAGCGAAATAGTAGTCTTGTTCAGTCTAGGGAGTGATAGGGGCATTTCTTTGTTGAGCTAATTATATGCTTTTACCCACATAATTAATGTGTATCGTAGTTAGCCTCATTGAGCCTGTAATCCTTTTTTTGGGTAACCACACTACAAGCCTAACCCATTATTATTTGAATTGACTATCTATTTGAACCTTTTACCTCTCTCGAGCATTTAAATGTGTTATGAGCTGGTTAAAATCTAAGTTGAGGTATGGTCAGGTTTTTGAGTGGAACTGTTGAGAATGGAGAAAGGTGCAATATTTAAAAATATTATGAGAGCCACTTGTAGGGAATTGAAAAGAAAAAAAGTGTGAGTGTTCTTAAAAAGAAAAAAAAACCCTAGAAAAGAAAAAATGAATTCCATGCTAGTGGTAGTTCTCATCTTGTTTTTGCTTAAAGATATTGAGAGCTTGATGCTATTATGTATGAAGGTTAGGGTTTGGTTCAATACAAGTGTGGGGTCTAAAATATGAAATTGTATGCATTAAAGTTCTTAGGGAGGTGTAGTCATGTAACGACCCAAAATCCAACTAGTCGTGTGATGACGTCCAAGTCCACTACTAAAAAGTAAATGGACACGATCACATGCAATATAATTTACCCAACTATGAGTCGGGGTGGAATTCCACAGAGAACAATATGTAGGCGTTTAGGAATGTAAGAGAATTATCACTTGTTATGCAATGCCAAACACTTAGAAGCGTGATTGTGAAAATATTATAGCTAAATACGAAAATGTAAACTAACCTAGAAAGCAAGTAAAATGATCAATGGCTACAAGTGTGGATACATGGGGAATTACACTCAAGTAACGATCCAATGTATTTCACGATTTAACAAATATGAGTGAGTTCATGTTAATTAGCCTCGGGTAATAATTCTATATTAGCTTCTTCCAAAGACTAACAAGACTTCCTAATTCAATTATCCCTAATCAATTAAGAGATTAAGCACACGCGATTGTGGTTACAAGTAGCTCAATCCTATCCCTAGGTAGAATCCATAGAATGAGGGTTAAAGCCTCAAGTTCTTGTCAACTAATCTTTCCCAACCCCAAATAATCTTTTCCAAAATTAATTCGAAGATGATGGGCGAGTCCTAGGGTTAGCTAATCTCATTGGAAACATTAAAGAAACGGTAACTCACCTCATGAAAGATAAAAACCATTCAATATATAAGCACAACAAGATATTTAAACCACATTTTAAACATGAATATTTTCATAAACAAGATTCAAGTGTTGAAATAAATATTACACACTTAGATATACAATACAAAGCAAGGGAATGAAGAAATGAGCATAAATGAGTACGAAATTCTCAACCAAAAGCTTCAAATCTTCAAGACCCAAGTGTGTGTGCAAGAACCCTAGCTCCAAAACTTGTTCTCTCTAGTCTAAGGACTGGAAATTAAGCCAAAGATCCTTTACAAATGAGGTAAGTAGGTATTAAATGGTTTGGGGCCAAAAAATGCAAAATTACAGAAGTACCCAGAGCTGAAGCGCGATCTTCGAATTTGCGAACCAAATTTCGTATTTGCGAACATTGACTTTCCTGTTGACCTTTGCATTTGCGATTAAGACTTCGCATTTGCGATGGTTGACTGCCTGGTTTGACTTCGCATTTGCGAAGTCTTTCTTCGCATTTGCGAACATTGCTTGACTGGCTTGGCTTCGCATTTGTGTAGCCTTTTCTCGCATTTGCGAGCTCTTTCTTCATTGCATTTCCCACAGATTTGTCGCAATTGCAAAATCGGAGGCCATTCTTTAGATTTTCTTCTTTTTAGCTTTATTCTGACTCGTTTTCACTTGGTTTCTTCAAGATCACTTCTAAATCACATAGAACCTGTAATATAAAAGTAAACGATATTAAACACATGATTTTATCACTCAAACATAGCAAAAATCTAAGCTTAAAGACATGATAAGTTGGTAAAATACCGACTTATCAAACCCCCAAACATAAATTGTTGCTTGTCCTCAAGCAATGAAAGTGACAAAATCTCCGTCCAAGTATTTAACTCAATAGTGCATCAATATCTTGCCAAGTCAAAAAGGTGTACCGCATGACACACATGACTTCGATTGGTACCAACAATTAATCCAAAGCATATGAAATACCAAAAACTCCTCATGAATTTCATTACCATTCAGGTGCTCAAACACTATGTAAATCAAAGTAGTAATCAAGTCAGGAGACGAAATCTTCAAAATTTGCCTCTCTATCACAATTATCTTCCTTTGTTCATTCCTTCCAATTGAAAATTGGATTAAATTCACAACTCAAATCTCATGTGGCCTCACACTTGAGATAGAATCTCACGGTCATAAATTTCAATTCAAAACATAAATGGGATAACAAATGGAAAGAATTAACTCTCTCTCACGAAGATGTTCAAATGCACACAAGTAGTACCATAGGCTTGCCCTTCATGTATTTCTCCACTAATGTAGACAAACTTGGTTCAAAATCAATTAGGACTAAAAGGGTTATAGTTTTAGCTTTTGGTAAAGGTAGGACACAATTTTGGTTAGAGTGACTCAAAACCTCCCTATGCACTACAATATTATTCACAATCAAAGCACACTTCCTTCAAGAACCTTTTCACCCTTTCTTCGTTTTAATTTTTATTTTTATTTTTACTTTTATTTTTATTTTTTATGTCATCTAGTCTTCCATTTATTCACAATTCCTTATTTTTCCTTCAAATATTACTATTTTTCTCTTTTTTTTAATTACCTTTCACCTTTTTAAAAACTTCCACATCATAACTTTCCCTCCTTCACCCCAAACATAGCCTTTTAGCCTATGTTATAATTTCAAAGTACTTAGGGAGGTACGTGCCAAAGGATAAGTCAATTAAGAACGAAGGGTTAAAGCTTGTCAAATGGTTGCCAAAGAAAAAGGTTAAAGGCTCAAAATGGGTTGACCCGGGAAAATATGCAAGGGTAGAAAATTTAAGGCACAATAGCAGTCCAAGGAAGGCCTAATATTATTTTTCAAACAAAGTTAGTCTATAATTTCGCCTTGAAGCACATTACGGGAAAGTTCTAGACTACAAATGATGCAAAAGAACTCACAATAAATCTCACCACACATGGCACATTAACATTCAAGTGGAATACAAGTCCAAAATCTAATTGAAACCAATGACTCAAAGAAGTTACATATTGCATAAGAAGCTATTTAGTGAATCAAAGAGCCGAAAATTGAGTCTAAATGTCATGACAATGATCTTTACTTCAATCGTTTTTCTTTTTCAAGGATTAAACATTCATATGTCGAGGTTTGAATCACGTTGGTACCAAGCAAGCCACAAATTGGCTAATGGGTTCAAACCCCAACTCAAACCACTTATTCTTCCTAAATTAACAAAAACTATATATAAACTACAAGACTAATTCCCTTAAGAAAGTCGCCAAGCAATCCATCACTGGGAAAAGTCAACAAAAATTTGCTAACAATTACCCGGTTCAAAAAGAAAATTAGCAACCTCGAAAAAAGAACCGTGGTACAAAGAAAACCAAGGATATCGCCACCAAAATAGAACATACTACAAAAAAAATTAAGAAGCGAATAAACATCAAGTCAATAAAATAGAGTATACATAAAAACAAAAATTCAAGAAGCTAGTAAACATACTGATATAACACATCACATGAAAACACAATAACATCACATGAAAACAAACCAAAATACCAATCTACCATATCCACAGTTATCCACAATTACACAAGATGAACAGTTATAAAAGAAGACACCCCCAACTAAAGATGTTGCAATGTCCCCAATGAAACTAAACACAATAGAGTAAAATGGTGGAAAGTGCTCCCTGAATATTGCGTCAAGCGCTATCCTCATTGTCGGAATCAGTGGCATCCTCCTCTCCTTCTTCCTCGGACCAATAAACTGGAGCATCATCATCATCTTCCGGCTTGGTCGATGGCACTGAGTCTTGAGTCCTTAGTACTTTCCAATGCCCTTTCACACCTTCCACATGCGAGTGAAGAGTGTATCTCTTTACTTCTCCCTTTTCTTTATCCTGGTGTGTGCCTTTGCTAGATTGCCATGAGAAGTGCTCAAAGTACCGTGTGTCGTGGCTAAATCAATATATGCCTTCTCCAGCTGCTTGAGGTGACCCCCTGCTTGACTGGTCATCAAGATACTTTTTTAAATTATTTCTTTGAAATGTATGCAGCGGGCCCCTCAGATATTTCCCCAGGTCCCTGTGGAAGGCGAACTACTAGGTTGCGAATCAGTCGCATTTCCTCGGAAAGCATAGCAAAGGGTCCTCCTGTAGAAGATTATGGTTGGCAACTCAGGTCGATCTGAGACGAAGATCCCAACTTTCTCTTTTTGCTCTTGACCGCGCCATGCTCTCATCTTTTCTTCAACGGATGAATAGGCTTTCCCGACTCTATTCAGTTGTCTCCCGGATCCTCCTAAACTCCAGTAAGTTGGCACACCTCAGTGGTAAGCGATGAGAATATCAATGATGTACAATTCTGAAGCCGATACTCCATTAGTTCATTGATGAAAATCTCACCAACATTTAGCTGAATACCATCAATAATGGAGGTTATCATTTGAGCTCTCGTTACCGGTACATTCCATATATTTGATACGGGGAGATGCGACTACATATGATGGTCAGCCATATCTTTGCTTCAGTAGCGAATTCTTTGGATGTGATCCCTCTCTTTTCAGCTTCCCATGGAACATCTACACGTAATTTGGAGACCAACCACTCCCCTGAGGCACAATCTTTTGCACGGAACAGAGCCATGTCATGGTCTTGTAGGTGATAGACTTGGTTTACAGCTTCAGCTCCAAAATGCACCATTTTGTCGCAAATCCTCATCTTTGACTTCTCTAACCTGATGGCTGGAAGATTCGCTTAAAACTCCCTCACCCATTGCTCATTGGCTCTGCAAGGTTGAGGGAAAAACAGGTCTACAAGCCTCTGATGGAACTCGAGAAGACATTCCGGAATGTTATCCAGATCGATACCACTTTTCGGTAGCACTTTCTTCGAAATCAGCTCAGCATAGTACCGTTCCCGGCATTCCAATGACAAGAACCGGTGTTGTTCATAGTTCTCCCCCGTTTCCGAAGGATTTTCATGCGCAGATTCATCGGTGTTAGAGCTTATTAGCGTATGATACCTGTAAAGAAAATATTGGAGTGAAAACATGGTATGGCTATGCAATATATTGCAAAATAAGTCAAATATGCCAAAGAAATGATTGGATTGTCAAAACCCAGCCTTAGAAAAAAATTCAGGATTTTCAAATTATCAGGTGCCTGCTCTTTATATAGCAATTGCGACATTTTCTTCGCAATTTCGAAGGCAACATGATTTCACAGGGTTCGCAAATGCGAAGAGTTCTTTGCAATTGCGAAGATAGTCAGGGCTGATAGATTTCGCAATTGCGACCACCTTTTCGCAAATGCAAAGAGGCCATCGCAATTGCGACCCCATCGTCCCCAGCCATAGAGCAATCCTTAAACCCAAAAAATTTCGGTAAAATCACACTTTTAGATACACGAAACAAATTTTTGCACACAAATATGGAATAAACATTACACACAACCACAAGCTAAAGAACATTCAATGATTTGGCCAAGAAACTTCAAGTTTTCAACAATTTGTGATAACTCGAGCTAGGGACCTCCAAATTCAGTTCTGGCCATACGCCTAAGTCACAAATCATGATACGGGCCCACCGGGACTGTCGAAAAATGGATCTGGGTCCATTTGGTCAAAAAGTTGGCTGAAGAAAACTCAAAGAATTTTAAGGCACGAATTCACATTTAAATCAAATTGTCACATATAAGCCTTCCGGAAAAAGACATGGTCTGCGCACGCAAAATAGAGGTAGGCTAAAAGGAGCAATTCGAGGTTTTGAAACACTTAATTAAGGGTTAAAGTTCTAGATGACCTATTGGTTCATCATATTCTCCACCTCTAAAACAAACATTTGTCCTTGAACGGACGTAGAAAAGTACCTCGTCTGGTGAAAAGTGTGGGTATGTACTCCGCATGTCCAACTCGCACTCCCAAGTGGCCGCCTCGATCGCCTGACCTCTCCACTGCACACGAGCTGAAGGATAACTCTTTAACCTCAACTATCCAAATTGTCGGGCTGGAATAGCCACCAGCTCCTCCTCATAAGTCAATTTTTTGTCCAATTGGACTGAGCTAAAATCTAGAACATGAGACGGATCACCGTGATACTTACGGAGCATAGATACATGGCATACCATATGGACTGCTCATAAACTAGGTGGCAATGCGTGCCTGTAGGCCACCTCACCCACTCTCTCAAGAATCTCAAAGGATCTAATATACCCAGGGCTCAACTTGTCTTTCTTTCCGAACCTCATCACACCCTTCATGGGTGAAACCCAAAGCAAAAATCTCTCTCCAACCATGAATCTAACATCACGAACTCTATGGTCGGTATAACTCTTCTGCCTAGACAGATTTGTGCAAAGTCAATCCTGAATAATCTTGACCTTATATAAGGCATCTTGTACTAAATCTTTACCCAACAACCGAGCCTCCCCCTGCTCGAACAACCTAATTGTTGATCGGAACTGCCTCTTATATAATGCCTCATAAAGAGCCATCTTAATGCTCGACTGGTAGCTGTTGTTGTAGGCAAACACCGCAAGTGGCAAGAACTGCTCCCGAGAACCCCCGGAATCCATAACACAAGCACGAAGCATGTTCTCCACATCTTAATAGTGCACTCGGACTGTTTGTCCATCTGTGGATGAAATGCTGTGCTCAACTCTATATGTGTGCCCAACTAATGCTCTACTGCCATCTATAAGTGCGACGTGAACTGTGTACCTCAATCAGAAATGATAGAAACGGGCACACCGTAAAGATGGACGATCTCTCCGATGTAGATCTCAGCCAACCGCTCTGAAGAATAGGTAAGTGTCATAGGAATGATATGTGCTGACTTGGTTAGCCTGTTCATAATGACCCATACCGCGTTGAACTTTATCTAAGTACGTGGGAGTCCAACAACAAAATTCATAGTGAAACGCTCCCACTTCCACTCAGGAACCTGTAACTTTTGAAGCAAACCACCAGGTCTCTGATGCTTGTACTTCACTTGATGACAATTCAGATACCGAGCTACATACGCAACTATATCTTTCTTTATCCTTATCCTCCAATAATGCTGTCGCAAGTCCTGATACATCTTGATGGCACCCGGATGAATAGAATATCAGAAACCATGGGCCTCCTCAAGAATCAACTCACGAAGCCCATCCACATTGGGTACAAAAATATGACCATGAATCCTCAAAACCCTAGACTTTCTCTCTCTATGACTAAGATTCTCTCTCAGTGAAAACTGACATGGCGAGGAAATCAAGGAATAGAGGCGGAGGTCAGCAAATCAATGGGAATCAGACTTCAAATTCAGTCCGCATGGGGGTTCCACAGATGGAGGATGCAAAAAAAGTGAAGAGTATTAACTCAATACAAGGAATTGTACCACTGGACATTAATTTTCTATCAAATCCAACAACACCACAAGTGAATAGCGATTTAGAGGCGAGTAGGAAATCCTGGGCAGATCGAGCAGAAGAGGAAGAGAATAATCAAAATCAGAGAGGTTCTTCTACAACAATTAATTCAATTAGTAAAACATGGAGCAATGTAGTGGGTAAAATACCAATAGAGGAAGGAATTGACCTAACAATGGAGAGAAGTGAAATAAATGTAAAAATTACAATGGCAGATATCAAGGATGAAGTGGAATATTGGTCAACTACAGTTGTTGGACCATTTCGATTTAATATTCCAGGAACCTAAGGGCCTTCCGCCCAAGCGGGAATGTGACCATGCCATAGAGTTGCTGCCAGGCTCTAAACCTGTCAATTTGAGACCCTACCGCTACTCTTTTGAACAAAAGAATGCCATCGAGGAAATTATCTCAGAAATGTTACAAGCTCAAACTGTGACAACCAGTGTTTCTCCCTATGCTTCACCAGTTCTACTAGTTAAGAAAAAAGATGCTAGTTGGAGGTTATGTGTGGACTATAGACGATTAAATGACATTACAATTAAAAACAAGTATCCAATACCAATGGTAGAGGACTTGTTAGATGAACTTTGTGGAGCACATTTTTTCTCTAAATTGGATCTTCGTTCGGGTTACCACCAAATTCGGATGAAGGAAGGAGATGAACCTAATACGGCCTTCAAGACACACCATGGGCTGTGGGAGTTCAGAGTTATGCCATTTGGACTCACCAACGCTCCGGCAACTTTCCAAGCCTTGATGCACAAGATTTTTGGGCCATACTTAAGGAAGTTTGTGTTGGTTTTCTTCGATGACATCTTAGTCTATAGTGCCAACCTTCCTGACCATGTCACTCACCTACATGTGGTGTTTGAACTATTGGCAAGTCGTCAGTTGTTTGCAAAAAGATCAAAATGCACATTTGCTCAACCCAAAGTTGAGTATTTGGGCCACATAATTTCACGCCATGGGGTAAGTACTGATGAGGGTAAAATATCTGCCATGTTGAAGTGGTCCCAACCAAAATCGATCAAGGAGTTGAGGGGATTCTTGGGCTTAACAGGTTACTACCGTAGGTTCATTAAAATTTTTGCTATTATTAGCAAACCCTTGTCTGATCTACTTAAGAAAAAGAACTTCGTATGGACCTTAGAAGCCACACAGGCTTTTGAAGAACTCAAGCAAGCCATGGTTCGAGCTCCAGTTTTGGCACTACCAAACTTCTCTATCCCATTTGTGGTAGAAGTGGACACTAGTGGCAAAGGAATCGGGGCAGTTTTGATGCAAAATGGGCGTCCAATCGCCTATCTCAGCCAAGCCTTAAGTCAAAGACACCTTGGGTTGTCAACTTATGAGAAGGAATTGATAGCATTGCTACATGCTGTGGATAAATGGCATCACTATTTGCAGCCAAATCACTTCATCATCAAGACGGATCATTTTAGCTTGGCTATTCATCTCAGCTTAACACCAATGTTCACATCACGAGTAATTCCCACGAGAACAAACTTAATTCTACGCTCAATATCGAGAATCATCAATTAAAGCATCCGTAGTATCATATAAGAACACAACAT
>NC_031991.1:32172175-32190948 GCF_001879085.1 Nicotiana attenuata
TCAAGTTTTTCGGGAAAAGGGGGTGGAAAAACGTGGCTGCTGATGCCTTGTCCAAGCAAAAATGAAGGAGCAGAATGTTTGGGCATTACAGTAGTACAGCCAAGATGGGTAGTTGAAGTGCTTGAAAGCTGTGAAAATGATACAGAAGTTTAAGCAATCATTGCACAATTGAGCATTCAACCTACTGGAAACTTGGAAGTCACATTGCAACAGGGAATTCTACACCACCAAGGGAGGATTTGGGTAGGGAGCAATTCTCAACTCAGGCACAAACTAGTTTCTGAGTTTCATACATCGGCTTGGGGAGGCCATTTAGGCGCAAATGCCACTTACCAAAGAATTAAAACTATATTCTATTGGCCTAAGTTGGCGCAAGATGTCAAAGAATTGGTCAAAAATTGTGAGGTTTGCCAACGGAACAAGGATGAAAGTGTGGCTTACCCCGGCCTGTTGCAACCCCTACCCATTCTATCAAGAGCATGGGAACACATTGCAATGGATTTCATCAGTGGTTTACCCAAATCACATGGCAACGACTCAATCTTGGTGGTCATCGATCAATACTCTAAGTATGCCCATTTCTTCTCCCTTACCCACCCCTATACTGCCCCTCAACTTGCCCAGTTGTTTCTTGATAACGTATGCAAACTACATGGCATTCCCTGCTCAATTGTGTTGGATAGAGATCCTATTTTCATGTGCAATTTCTGGCGAGAACTATTTAAAGGACTAGAAGTGCAATTGAAACCAAGATCGGCTTATCACCCACAAACGGATGGCCAATCGGAGAGACTCAATAGATGCTTGGAAACCTATCTCCGTTGCATGACTGGCCACAAACCATCAGAGTGGAGCAAATGGTTACCACAAGCAGAATTTTGGTACAACTCCAATTTTCAATCAGCCATCGGCATGACTCCTTTTAAGGCTCTATATGGCTGTGATCCACCCCTACCCAGTTTTTGAGTTAATTGGCCAGAGCAAGCTTAACTCAGTGGGTCAAGCCTTGAAGGAAAAGCAGCTACTGAATCGCATACTACAAGACAACCTATCCAAGGCTCAGAATCAAATGAAGCTTTATGCAGATTCGAAAAGAAGTGAGAGGACCTTTGAGGAGGGGGATTGGGTATTTCTGAAGTTGCAACCTTACCGCCAATCCACAGTAGCAGTGCAGAAGAATTTGAAGTTGTTAGCCAAGTTTTATGGTCCCTATCAAATTGTGCGCAAAATAGGCAAGGTTGCTTATGAGCTCAAACTTCCTCAAAACTCAAAAATCCACCCAATATTCCATGTGTCTCAGCTAAAGAAGAAGGTGGGTGACAAAACTTTTGTAGCTCAAGATCCCCCATTCTGTACTGAAGAGGGTCCAATCCGCATTGAGCCACTTGCCATTTTGGATAGAAGAATGGTCAAGAAAGGAAATCGTGCAGTCACCAAAGTCCTGGTACAGTGGACTAATTTGTCGCCTGAAGAAGTCACCAGGGAAGATTATTCATTTCTGAAATCTCAATTTCCCAATTTTGATCCATAAAGGGAGAAGACAGAGGATTGGGTTCTTAAGGGGGATGGAATGTAGCGAACAAGGAGACAACTTAGGCCTGGGATAGTTGGGCCACCAAGTGAAGTCAGTTGGGCCATCAGTAGTGATTCACCCTTATTCCTCCTCAGTATACCACCTTTATTACTCATGTTGCGGTGCGCAACCCGATCCCACCATATAATAGCATTTCACCCTTAGTACTCCTCAATATATCACTCTTATTCCTCTTGTTGCAGCGTGCAACCCGATCCCACCATATCAGCACCAATCACACAATACGAACAGGAATTTCACAATTTAGCTCAAAGCTCTACACAATATTTTAAACCTCAAACTAAAGCAAATGGAAAGCTGTACAATTAGGAATCTTCACTCAAATTATACTACTCAGCGAAACCAATCCAAAATATACCATAAAACACCGATAACCGACTTGAGCCAATAACATGAGACAATGAAACTACGGAATAGCTAATAACTTCAACAATGAAAACAAAGTCTAACAAGTAGCAATTAAGCATGGAAATACTAGTGAAATATGCAGCAGTTAAGGTAGGAAACAATATATTATGAACGGGAAGAAAACAAGCAAAATAGCTAAATTGGCGGCGCATAGGTACTCGTCACCTCATTTATATGCCACACACATGGATTTTTCACATAGAAATTAAGTCGAGGATTCCTAATCCCTTGAGTGAAAGTTAGACACAACACTTACCTCGATGCACATGCCATTCACTGCTCAATTACCACTTTTCCTCTAGTTTCCACCTCCGAACCACTCGTATATAGTCATAATCAACTTAATAACATCAATTATATCTAAAGAAATCAATTCCAATACATAATTATAAGTTTCTCAACATTCCCCCCAAAAGGTCAAAAATCGACCTGGGCCCGCTTGGTCAAAACTCGAGGTTCGGACCAAAACTCATTCACCCATTCACCCGCGAGCCCAAAAATTTAATTAGTTCCGGAATCCGACACCAAACCGAGGTCTAAATCCCCAAATTTGCAAAATCCCAAATTTTCTACCCTTAAAGAACAAGATTTAGGACTAGGAATTCAATGGGTGATGATGGAAATTGAAGAAAACGAGTAAAAGAGTGCAAGCCTATGATTTGGTGTTGAATCCCCACTTCAAAAATTGCCCTACCGAGTTCTAGTGATGAAATATGAAATTTGGGAAGAAGTCCCGTTTTTGTTCTGTTTTGAAAATCACTGGACAAGTCTTCATCGCGTTCGCGAGAGACCTGTCGCGACCGCGATGCATAGCGGCCAGAAAGGCCTTCACGTTCGCGAAGAGTTGCACACGTTCGCGATGGTTTGTCCCCCCTGACCTTCGTGTTCGTGAGACTAAGCCCTCTTTCGTGTAGAACAACTCGATGATTCCCATCCCACCTCCAATACACTATGTGTTCGCGTCGAGATGGTCGTGTTCGCGAAGAGCAAACCCCCCAGTGCTCCACATTCGCGACCGAAGCCTCGTGTTCGCGTAGAACGAATACATCCCCAGCCCAGCTTACACTTCGCGTACGCATGAGAAGCATCGCAAACGCGAAGAAGGAAACCAACAAGTGCTGAAGCTGCAGAAAACCAGAATTTTCGTACGTCTAAAACATCTCGAAGCCTATCCGAAACTAACCCTAGCTCTCGCGGCTCCAAACCAAACATGCACAAAAGTCTATCCATAATAACCCAAACTGCATCGAACTTCCTTTGAGTCCGTGGGAGTCCAACAACGAAATCCATAGTGATACGCTCCCACTTCCACTCAGGAATCTCTATCTTCTGAAGCAAACCACCAGGTCTCTGATGCTCATACTTTACTTGCTGACAATTTAGACACCGAGCTACATATGAAACTATATCCTTCTTCATCCTCCTCCACCAATAATGCTGCCGCAAGTCCTAATACATCTTAGCGGCGCCCGAATGAATAGAATACCGAGAACTGTGGGCCACCTCTAGAATCAACTCATGAAGTCCATCCACATTAGGCACACAAACACGACCCTGCATCCTCAAAACTCCATCATCTCCAACCGTAACCTACTTGGCATCACCGTGCCGCACTGTATCCCTAAGGACAAGCAAATGCGGGTCATCATACTGTCGCTCCCTGATACGCAAGGAAGACCGAGCGACTGTGCAAGCTAAAACATGACTGGGCTCAGAAACATCCAACCTCACGAACTGATTGGACAAGGCCTGAACATCTAATGCAAGCGGTCTCTCACCGACTGGAATGCACGCAATGCTGCCCATACTATCTGACTCCCTACTCAAAGCATCGACCACCATATTGGCCTTCTCGGGATGATACAAGATGGTGATATCATTGTCTTTCAATAGCTCCAGCCACCTCCTCTGCCTCAAATTGAGCTCCTTCTGCTTGAACAAATACTGCAAACTCCTATGAACCGCGAATACCTCACACGACACGATAGTGCCTCCAAATCTTCAGCGCGCTGACAATGGCTGCCAAATCTAAGTCATGAAATAGATAATTCTTCTCGTGAATCTTTAGCTGCCGTGAAGCATATGCAATAACCTTGTCACCCTACATCAATACCGCACCAAGTCCAATACGAGATGTGTCATAATATACTGTATAAGGCCCTGAACCTGTGGGCAATACCAACACCGGTGCCGTAGTCAAAGTAGTCTTGAGCTTCTAATAGCTCGCCTCACACTCGTCTGACCATCAGAACGGGGCACCCTTCTGGGTCAACCTGGTCATCGGGGATGCTATAGATGAGAACCCCTCCACAAACCGACGAAAATAACCTGCCAATCCTTAGAAACTCCGGATCTCTTTAGTGGATGTGGGTCTAGGCCAGTCTTTGACTGCCTCGATCTTCTTATGATCCACCTGAAAACCCTCTGCTGATACAACGTGACCCAAGAAAGCAATTGTACTCAACCAAAGCTTGCACTTTGAAAACTTAGCATATATAACTGGATGTCTCTCAAAGTTCGAAGAACGACCCGAAGATGCTGCTCATGCTCCTCTCGACTGCGGGAGTAGATCAAGATATCATCAATAAAAACAATCACAATAGAATCCAGATAGGGCTTGAACACCCGGTTCATCAAATCCATAAATGCTGCTGGGGAATTTGTCAGCCCAAATGACATCACCAGAAACTCATAATGCCCATACCGAGTCTTAAAAGTTGTCTTAAGGACATCGGATACCCTAATCCTCAACTGAAGGTAACCAGACCTCAAATTGATCTTTGAAAATACCTTGACACCCTGAAGCTGATCAAATAAGTCATCAATCCTCGGCAATGGATACTTGTTCTTGATGGTGACTTTGTTTAACTGCCGTTAATCTATGCACATCCTCATCAATCCATCCTTCTTCTTTACAAATAACACGGGTGCCTCCCAAGGCGAGACACTGGGTCTAATAAAGCCCTTATCAAGTAAATCTTGCAACTGCTCCTTCAACTCTTTCAACTCTGGCAGGGCCATAAAGTATGGCGGAATAGAAATGGGCTGAGTGCCCGGAGCCAAATCAATGCAAAAGTCAATATCCCTGTCGGGTAGCATCCCTGGCAGGTCTGCAGGAAATACCTTTGGGAACTCCCAAACAATTGGTACAGAATCCATGGAAGGAACTTCCGCACTAGAATCACAAACATAAGCCTAATAAGCCAAACACCCCTTCTCGACCATACACCGAGCCTTCATATAAGAGATAACCCTATTGGTAGAATGACCATGAGTCCCCCTCCACTCTAATCGAGGAAACCCCAGCAGTGCTAAGGTCACGGTCTTGGTGTGACAGTCCAATATAGCATGATAAGGTGACAACCAATCCATCCCCAAAATAACATCGAAATCAACCCATATCGATAAGTAGGAGATCTACGCTAGTCTCAAGACCCCCAATAATAGCCAAACACGAACGATAGACACGATCTACAACACCCCCACCGGTGTGGAGACATACACGAGAGCACTCAAAGAATCATGAGGTACAACTAAATATGAAGCAAAGTAAGATGACACATAGGAGTATGTAGACCCTGGATCAAATAGAACTGAAGCATCTCTATTGCAAACTGAAATAGTGCCTGTGATAACGATATCGGATGACTGAGCCTCAGGCCTGGATGGGAAAGCATAACAGCGGGGATGGGCCCCACCACTCTGAATCATATTTCTGGGATGGCCTCTTGCTGGCTGGCCTCCACCTCTAGCAGCCTGGCCTCCACCTCTAACGGCCTGACCTCCACCTCTAGCGGCCTAACCTCTACCTCTGGCTCCCTAACCCCTACCTCTAGCTGGCTGAGCGGGACGTGCCGAAATCATGGCACGAGAACCCTGCTGCTGTGGTGGAATGCCCACTAATCTCAGACAGGTCCTCCGGATATGCCCATATTCACCACACTCGAAACATCCATCTTAATACTGCGGCTGTGGAAACTGAGACTGACCCTGACAAGCTGACTGACCACGATAATAACTCTAAAGAGGAGGTGCTCTGATAGGAGTTAGTGGTGCACTATAAGTTGGCTGCCCTGAAGGAGGTACATAAGGACCACGACTCCCTGAAGCTCCATGGGACATCTGAAGTGCTGAATGAAACTGCCTGGGAGGATGCCCCCTACCAAAAGTACCCCGACCTCCAGATGAGGCCCCACTGAATCCATCGGAGTGACACGGCCTCTTGTCAGACCCCTGACCACTCCCCTGAGATAGAACCATTCCAACACTTCTGGCCACATTGGTTGCATCCTGGAAAGAAATCTAACTCCCTGTCTCCTTAGTCATCTGCAATCTGATAGGCTAAGAGAGTCCCTCAATAAACCTCCTCACCCTCTCTCTCAGTAGGAAGTATAAGAAGAGCATGAAGAGCCAAATCAATAAAGTGGATCGCGTACTGACTGACGGACATTCTGCCCTGCTGAGACGCTCAAACTGCCTGCGATAGTCCTCTCTCAGTGTAACAGGAAGGAACTTCTCGAGAAATAGCTAAGAGAACTGGTCCCAAGTCAAATCAGGCTACCCAACTGGTCTTGTCAACACAAAATCATTCCACCATCTTTTGGCGGAACCTGACAGATGAAATGCAGCAAAGTCGATCCCACTGGTCTCCACTATCCCCATGTTACGTAACACCTCATGACAACTGTCCAGATAGTCCTAGGGATCCTCTGAAGATGTACCGCCATAGTGAATTGGGAAAATCTTGGTAAACATATTCAATCTCCACATAGCCATATAAGACATAGATGACCCATCATCGGTATGTACTACAACACCCGGCGGGTTTACCCCAATGGGCTGAGCTACTGGAGTCTGAAACTGAGGAGCCATCTGCTCCGGAGTGTGGGTAGCGGGAGTTTGTGCTCCTCCCCCAGCCCGAGAGACGTCTGGTGATACAGGGAATATGTCGGTCTAAGCAACACTCTCTATAAGGCCCACTAGACGGGCCAAAGCATCCTGAAGTACCGGGGTAGCGATGAACCCCTCTGGAATCTGAGCTGGCCCTGCTGCAACGGTCTGGGTTGGAGCCTCCTCATCAAACTCTACCTGAGGCTCCGCCACTGGTGCTGTTGCTCGAGCTCTAGGCTGAGCCTTGCCCCAGCCTCGGCCTCGTCATCTGCCCCTCATAGGAGCTGCCACTGGGGGCTCTGGCTGCTGCTCAGCTGATGAAGCGGTACGTGTTCTCGCCATCTGCAAAGGAACAAGAGTAGAGAGTTCAATTAGCATTGAGAGATCAAATCGCACGACAGAGAAGAATAGAAGTGAAATTGTTCCTAAACTCTGTATCCTCTAGGGATAAGCACAGATGTCTCCGTACCAATCCCTCTGACTCTACTAAGCTTGTCCGTGAATTTTGAGACCTAGGCAACCTAGTGCTCTGATACCAACTTGTCACGACCCGGAATTTTCACCATCGGGACCGTGATGGCGCTTAATATCACGCTTTCTAGGCAAGCGAACGTTAGAGTTTTATTAATCAATTTCCATTACGTTTCAATGATTAAATGTAAACGAACCAAAACAGGTATAAATAATTGCGGAAGTAAGTAACAAGCCTCTTTGTTAATAAACTATTACCACAACTATTACTACTACTACTACCCAGAATCCGGTGTCACAATCCATGAACATACTATGATTTTTCCACAAACATCAGTCTGAAACAAAGTACAACTGTTTTGAAAATAAAGTAAAACAGTAATGTAGAGAGGTAGAAGGGGACGCCAGGGCCTGCGCTCGTCAGCAGGATTACCTTGGGTCTCCACACTGTGTAACCTGAAGCCAACCTCTCAATCAGCCACTGCCTGTTCAGAAATATGCACAGAAAGTGCAGACTGCAGTATCAATACAACTGACCCCATGTACTGGTAAGTACCGAGCCTAACCTCGATGAGGTAGTGACGAGGCTACGGCGGGGCAATTACAATAAAACCTGCATATAATGTATAATAAACGCAGAAAGAAGAACGGGACAAAACAAAACTGTAACTTTCAAGGAACGAATATAGAACTCAATTATCTCATCAGAACCCAGCTATAACCAATCCTTATGTGAAATGCAAAACTACAGAATAACTTCACAGGAGAAGAACAATACATAAACTGATGCGGCGTGCATCCCGATCCAACCATATAATCAATATCAATATGACTATTCACCCTTATTACTGTATATCAATCCACCCTTATTCCTCCTGTTGCGCGTGCAACCCGATCCCACCGTAGAATAGTGATTCGCCCTTATTCCTCCTCAATATACCACCCTTATTACTTCTGTAGTGGCGCGCAACCGATCCCACCATATAATAGCATTTCACCCTTATTACTCCTCAATATAACACCCGTATTCCTCCTGTAGCGACGTGCAACCCGATCCCACCATATTAGTACCAATCACACAATAAGAACGGGAATTTCACAATTTAGCTCAAAGCTCTCCACAATATTTAAAACTCAAACTAAAGCAAACGGAAACCTGTACAATTAGGAAGCTTCACTCAAATTATACTACTCAGCAAAACCAATCCAAAATATACCATAAAACACTGATAACCGACTTGAGCCAATAACATGAGACAATGAAACTACGAAATAGCTAATAACTTCAACAATGAAAACAAGGTGTAACATGTAGCAATTAAGCATGCAAATACTAGTGAAATATGTAGCAGTTAAGGCAGGAAACAATATATTATGAATGGGAAGAAAACAGGCAAAACAACTAAATTGGCGGCGCATAGGTATTCGTCACCTTACCTATACGCCATACACATGGATTCTTCACATAGCAATTAAGTCGGAGATCCAAAATCCCTCGAGTCAAAGTTAGACACAACACTTACCTCGATCCACAAGCCACTCACTACTCAATTACCGTTTTTTTTTCTAGTTTCAACCTCCAAACCACTCGTATCTAGTCATAATCAACTTAATAACATCAATTACCGCTAATGAAATCAATTCCAATATATAATTATAAGTTTCCCAACATTTTTCCCAAAAAGTCAAAACCGACCCTGGGCTCGCTTGGTCAAAACTCGAGGTTCGGACTAAAACCCATTCACCCATTCACCCCCGAGCCCAAATATATAATTAATTCCGGAATCCAACCCCAAGTCGAGGTCTGAATCCCCAAATTTGTAAAATCCCCAGTTCTCCCAAAATTCCTAATTTTCTACCCTTCAAGAACAAGATTTAGGACTAGGAATTCAATGGGTGATGATGAAAAGTGAAGAAAACGAGTTAAAGAGTGAAAACCTATGTTTTGGTGTTGAATCCCCTCTTCAAAAATCGCCCTAGATCGAGTTCTAGTGATGAAGAATGAAGTTTTGGAAGAAGTCCCGTTTTTGTTCTGTTTTGAAAATCACTGGACAGGTCTTCATCGCGATCGCGATGCACAGCGGTCAGAAAGGCCTTTGCGTTCGCGAAGAATTGCACGCATTCGTGATGGTCTGTCCCCCCTGACCTTTGCGTTCGCAAACCTAGACCCGCGTTCGCGTAGAACAACTCGATGATTCCCAGCCCACCTCCAATACACTAGGCGTTCGCGTCAAGCCGGTCGTGTTCGCGAAGAGCAAACCCCACAGTGCTCCATGTTCGCGACTGAAGCCTCGCGTTCACGTAGAACGAATCCATCCCTAGCCTAGCTTACACTTCGCGTTCGCGTGAGTAGCACCGCGAACGCAAAGAAGGAAACCAGCAAGTGTTGAAGCTGCAGAAAACTAGAATTTTCCTAAGTCTAAGACACCCCAAGCCTATCCGAAACTCACCCTAGCCCTCGGGGCTCTAAACCAAACATGCACACAAGTCTAAAAATATCATACGGACTTGCTCATGCTATCAAATCGCCAAAATAACACCTAGAACTACGAATTTAGCAACAAATTGAATGAAATTTTCAAGAAAGTTTTAAAACTTCTAACTTCTCAACCGGACATCCGAATTACGTCAAATTAATTCTAACCAAATTTTACAGATAGGGTATAAATATCATAACGGACTTGTACTGGGCTCCGAAACAAAAATACGGACCCGATACCAACAAGATCAAATTTTACCAAATATCTTTAAACCATTATAATTTAAATCTTTCAATTTTAATCAAAAATTCATATCTCGAGCTAGGGACATCGGAATTTGATTCCGGGCATACACGCAGGTCCCATACTTTACTACGGACCTACCGGGATCGTCAAAATATGGGTCCGGGTCCGTTTACTCAAAACGTTGACCGAAGTCAACAAAATCAATATTTTAGGTAAAAAATTATTATTTCATCAATTTTCCATATAAAAGCTTTTCGGAAACGCGCCCGGACTGCTCACACAAATCAAGGAGAAATAAAATGAGGTTTTGAAGGCCTCGAAATACGAAATCGTGTTCCAAAACATAAGATGACCTTTTGGGTAATCAGATTCATTTTCCTCCATTTCTTTTCCCACCATTATCCATTCACACCTCTTTTATTTTGATTAACAAAACCCAAAAAACAAACCATGTCAAATTATGATTTGAGTTAATTAGAATAGGTGCAAATTATCTTAAACATTCAAACCATTCAGATAAAAATATTTGATAATCATTAGATATTAATTAAGAAGCAGGACATACAATTATTTCCCAAATTTCATAGTAGATTAACTTATTTTCTTTTTCTATATCTATGTCAATCCAGCCATTAGATATTAGTAGTTGCATTTACTTTCGGTTTGCAGTCAATATTAAAGAATACTAAACGTGTCAGATCATAATATATCTTTTTTGAGCATATTATCATGTTGATTTAAACAAAATTCTTACTATCACTTTATTTTTCATCTCAAGTTCAAATAAGCTAAGCATTATCCTTTTATATTTTCATTGTTTTATTTTCTCTTTTTGTTCATTCCTTATAGTTATTGCATTACTTATTATTTAATGAGTATTGTTATAATGTCGGGTGATATTTTATTAGCTTACAATTGACTAAATATCTTTCTTATTGCCCTTTTAATAATCCTCGATAAATAATACTTTTTCCCTCTTGCATATCTCACCATCAAATGCCAATAACAAATTTAGAGAGGTAATTATGGGACTCTATTTATGTCACGTGAGAAAATTTGGGCGGCATAAAATCTTGTGGGGACCAAGAGAGACCTTGAGGTAGCAAAGGATATTTTTATTTTTCATTATTAGATCACAAGTTGCAGTACTAGGAAAGATGGGATACGAGGAATAAAAGATGTGACGAGATTTCAACACTGGAAAAGATAAAAATCAATAACCTATTGATAATTAACGCCTAATGTTTGAGGAGAATTTCGTTGATAATTTTATCTATGTTCACATAAGAAGATCCTGTTGTTTTTGTAGCAGCTTCTTCAGCCAATTTCTTCCATTTCAATACCTTTTTCTTCATCTCTTTGCCTCTATCTCCGGCAATGACCTCTCTCACAAGACTTTCAACTTTGTCCCTCTCCACATTACTGTCGATCTCCATTCCGATTCCCAATTTGGTGCAACAAAACCAACAGTTAGTCGGCTGCTCTGCAAAGAACGGCCAACAAATCATTGGCACCCCACAACTAATACTTTCAAGAGTCGAATTCCATCCACTGTGAGTCAAGAAACCTCCTATTGCAGGGTGGCTAAGGACTTGTTCTTGTGGACACCAACTTGCTAACATCCCTCTTTCTTTAGTTTCTTCCAAGAATTCGGATGGTAGAATTGCTTGTTCCCCTGATACAATATCAGGCCTTATGATCCATAAAAATTCCATCTGGCTATTGGCAAGTCCCCAAGCGAATTCGATAAGTTGGTTCTTAGTCATAACAGCAATGCTTCCAAAATTAACATAAACAACAGAATTTTGTTCCTTGGAATCTAGCCATTCTACACACTTTTGATCTTCTTTCCAAAGATTTAATTCTAACTCCTCCAAATTCTTGTCATCAACATGTTTCTCAAGCAAATGCAATGGTCCAATGGCATACACTGGAGGAAGTAGTGTTTGAAGTGATTCAAGAACTTCCTTCTCTAATGGCTCAAATGTATTGACAACTATAGCTGAAGCATTTTTGGATCTCTCTGTTTCTTGGAGTAGAAATTTAATCATATAATCATCTGGATTTGCAGTTCTAATAAAACTTGGAAGATCCCTCAGACGTATGTCCTTCATGCCTGGTATCCAATCCAAAGTCTTCTCCAAATACCCATTTGTCAAATAACTTTTATCTACAAGAAAAAGAATGTAATGAGACACATACTTAAAAAAAAACATATGCAATTGAAACAGACCATTTAAAAACATGTATACCTTTAAGTGGAATGTATCCTTTTTCAATAAGGTTACAGTAATGCATATAACCTAATAAACCACAAGCACTTGGGGTCCAAAAGAAAACTTGAGGGATGCCAAAATCTCGAGCAACAGCTAGAGTGAAGCTCATAACACCATCAGAAACGATATACGAAATGGGTGGCACGTTGGATGAAGAAGTATTATTGAGCTTGGCAAGCAACTCTTTGAAAGGAACTAAACAAGTAGTGGTAAGGGATTTAGACAGAGAAACAATATCTTGAGTTGAATCAGCATCAGATGGTGGGAGGCCGTCTGGGATGGTTTCGAAACAAAAGGATGGCAACCCTTTGAGGGAATCAGGACCGCGAGACTTAAGGAGACGCCTCTGATTGTATTCAGTGTTGACAAATGTTATATGAAAGCCTCTGTAATGGAGGATTTTGGCTAACTTTAACATTGGATTGATGTGACCTTGGGCAGGAGCTGGTACGCAAATTGCATGAGGCATGTCAAGTTTAGCATACTTGGAAGCCATTCTTTCGATTCTCTCAAACTGGAAACGGAAGATATGTATGGTTTTGTCATGTGGAAGAATATGTGGATATATACACTTATAGATGAGATAAGAATAATAAATGCAGCATGCAAGAATTCAGAAGCCAATAAACTCAAAATAGAAAGATGGAACTTGGAAAATTACTCAAATTTTAATTGAAATCAGCTGCCAACGCATAGATCAGATCATGCGAAGCCATTCAAGGAACTTTAGAGTTCAAATTGGAGTTATATTAATTTAGTTTATGAAAATAAAATTTAAATGTTAAGAAATTAAGCAAAAATTATTTACCCATAATTCCGTCCTAATTATTAGTTTGGTCGTCTTTCTTTTTTCATTTTTTTCTTAAAAGATTGATATACCATTTCTATATTTAGTTATTTACTATTTCCTTCTCATTTTAACTATCCTTTTACCTCTTTTCACGTCCATTAAAAAAACCATTATAGTTTAATAAGTTACCCTATTAATTACTGTTTTAGAATTGTGTAGTATTAAAAAATGGAAAAGAGTCAAAACTATCCCTGAACTATTGGCTTAGGGCTACAAATATCATTCGTCCACCTATCCTTCTAAAAATGCACTTGTCGTCTATTCTTTGGCCCATTTCTACCCTTCTGACTAACAGTCAACACTAAATACAAAAACAGTTTATACAAATACCATGTGGCATTTTCTCATTGGTTGAATGTAAAACCCCGGCTCCAATTAAAAAATTTACCCGGATATAAACATTTTCGGACCCATATGCCAAATCTAATTGTTTTTTTTTCGTTTTTTAATTGTTTTATTAACCAAGCTCTAGAATTTCAGCAATGAATTCTTCTTCCTAGTCTCTAGTTTTCAGATCAGGAATACTTGACTCCCAGCTCAATAATAAAATCAAATCAATTTTAGGCATCAAGTCGGCAAAGAATTCGAAATCGCAAACCAAATTAGAGCTTGAACATAACAATAATGGTGGGTTCAAATTTCTTTCTCAATTTTCGAATCTCAGCGGCAACTAAGGAATTAAAACTACTTGATTTTTAGCTTCAATCCACTAACACAATCCTCATATCTGCTCAGGAACTGAACGTCGAATTTCACAGTATTAACCAAAAACAATATTTTTTCAAGTCAACTGGGTCGCTCGAAAAAAAATAACTTCAATATTTCTCAAGCAACAGATAAAGTTGTAACCAGTTAAATTTACTTTTTATAAGTAATTTTCAATGAAACTTCAAAAATCCATTTAGCAAATGGGTTGTAGAAGTTTTTCCAACGGTGATAAACGAGAACAGTGAATAAGTATCTTTTTGGATTTTTTTGTTTTTCTTTTGTTGTAATTATGTCAAGTTAAAACTAAAAAAATTATAGGAATAATCCTTTAGCCTAAACTCTTGATATCAAATGACAACAACGGATGAATTTTTTAGGGTTTGGCTTTGAATTTGAGTCTGAAAACCTTAACATTTGGGTGGGTTTACTTAAATAGGGTCAAGGTTTTAAATTCGACCAATGAGAAAAAGTCACGTGGTATTTGTATACTTTTTATTCATTTAATGTTGACCGTTAGTCAAAAGGGTAGAAATGGGCCAAAAAAAAAAATGGCAGGTACATTTTTAGACCGATAGGTGGACGTAGGGTATTTTTAGCCCTAAGCCAATAGTTCAGGGATAGTTTGACCCTTTTTCAATTAAAAAATATTAGTACTTCTTTAATAATAAGGGTATAGTTAGTAAAAAATTACCAAAGTTAATATTGAATTCTTAAGGTAACAATTATTTAGGGACAAATTTTTTGAACTAAAGTGACAGTTAAAATAAGACGGAGGGGGTATAACTTTTTAATTACGCTTCTTCCTATATTGACGTTATTTGTTGTATATTCCCAATGTAGACAACGTCCGTACTTTTGGTACAACAAGGGTGGTTGGATTAATTTAAATTTTATATATTAGTCAAACTAATTTATAAAGTGTTTGATATCTTTAAAAGTATTTATAAGTTAAAATTAATTAAAAATCACAGAAACACTTTTGATTCGAACATATTTTTACTATTTTATCCATAAGTATTTTTGTAATTTCCAAATTACATTTCCCCCAAAAAACTCCTAAATCTCTCTTCATTCTATTTCTTACATTCGTCCTTCGCCGCTTACCACCTGACAAAGATTTGTCACTATTTTATCCCTAACGTCGTATGGTTGCTCGTGATATATTTAATATGAGATTTTTAATTATCACAATTGAATGTTTTATCCTTATAACATACTAATAGTTTATGGTTTTGGGATAGGAAGCTTTTGTTTGAAGTCTCATACAATCATATATTATGTCGTGTGACGATTTAATCTACTAAAGAATCCATATCTCATGGAGCGTTTATAAGTGTGACGACCCAAAGGGTCATCACCGGATTTCTCTCTCTTTCCGTGCTTCCGAGACCTTGAAAACCTCACCTTTAGTTGTCTCGATTTGCGTGCGCAGTCCGGGCGCGCAGCCAGAAAGATTATATGTTAAATTCTGTGAAAAATTTCAAAATGTGGCTTTAAAATGATTAAAGTTGACTTCGGTCAACATTTTTGGTAAACAGACCCGGACCCGTGATTTGACGGTCCCGGAGGGTCCGTAGAAAATTATGGGACTCAGGCATATGCCCGGAGTCGAATTCCGAGGTCTAGAGCCCGGGAAAAAGAATTTTTCTGTTTAATTGTTTTTCTGAAATTATTAAGGAAAATGGAAATGAAAATTGATTAAAAGACTATGGTATCGGGCTCGTATTTTGGTTCCAACGCCCGGTACAGGTCTTAAATATGTGTTAAGCGCTTTCTGTGAAGTTTGGTCGGAATCGGACGTCATTTGACGTATTTCGGACCTAATTATCTAAACTTGGAAATTTATGAAGTTAGAAATGAAAATGATGATTTTGAGGCTTGATTCATTGATTTTGATGTTGTTTTGGCGATTTGATCGCTCGAGTAAGTTCGTAGGATGTTATTGAGTTAGTGTGTGTGATCGGTTAGGAGCCCCGAGGGCTCGGGAGTGAATCGGAGGTGGTTCGGGGTGTTTGGCAGCAGATTTTTCTGCAATTTTTGCCCAGATAATTTGTTCTTCGCGAACGCGGCCTCAAGCTCGCGTTCGCAGTGCCCTGTCAACTTCCTCTTCCGCGTTCGCGACCCTCTTTCCCGCGTTCGCGTAGCCCCTTCAAACCCTTCAACGCGTTCGCATCTGCCTACTCGCGTTCGCGTAGGCCATTTGCCCAGGGCCCCAGCTTTCCTTCTTCGCGTTCGCGTGCTCTCAATCGCGAACGCGATTCCCCCAGTTCATCTTCATCGCGAACGCGTCCTTGATGTCACGATCGCGAAGGGTAAATCCCTTCAGTGATTTTTTTTAAAAAAAAGTTCAAAACAGTAGCAGCACGGGATTTTCCTCATTTTTCCACACGAACTCTTCTCCCTAACACCCCATAGACGATTTTGAAGAGCCTTTTCCTCCACAGCTTCTTAGGTAAGTGTCCTTAACTTCATTCTCTCTTAATTTCTTTATCTAATCACTAATTTCCTAGCCCTAAATCATGAATTCAAAGTAGAAATTAAGGGTTTTGGTAGAGTTAGGGTTTTGGGAATTTTGGGTGATTCAACCTCAATTTGGGGTCGAATCTTAAAACAAATTATATATTTGAACTCGTGGGGTTATGGGTGACTAGGTTTTGGTCCGAGCCTCGTGTTTGGACCATGTGGACCCGGTGTCTAAATTTGGTATTTTTGGAAGAATGTTAGGAAATTCATATCTAGGCTATGGGATGTTGCCATTGAGTCTTTATTGATATTATTGAATTAATTATGCCTAGATATCATTATTTCGGAGTCGGATTGTAGAGGAAAGGCGGTATTTGAGGATTGATTGCTATTCTTTGGACCGAGGTAAGTGTTTGATCTAACTTTGGCTTGAGGGAATAGGATTAGAGTGTTATTAATTGCTAAATGATCGAGTACGGTGTATAGGCATGGTGACGAGTATCTATACACCGGTGTCTAGCATGACCGTGGGTCCTTGTTTGCACGTATTTCTGATATTTTTGAGACTCTTCTATGCTAATTGATGAATTCTACATAATGTGAAGGGTTTGAGGATTGGTTATGAATTGTAAATTCTTTGGAGCGTTGGCTCGAACAATAAAAATACTATTGAGTAAGAAATGAAAGAAATGGAAAGAGATATGATCAGTCCCTTGCCGGGATGGTGTTAGTATATTGATTATCTCCCTTGCCGGGATGTGAAAGTTGTTGTTGTTACTCCCTTGCCGGGACATTTCTTATTATTTGCTTATTCCCTCGCCCGTTTGGTTGTGATTGTTGTTTGGGTGAGGAAGAGTGATAATGCACGAAGGGTCATTCCGTGCCATGTTTTGATTATATTTGCACGAAGGGTCATTCCGTGCCATGTTTTGATTATTTATGCACGAAGGGGCATTCCGTGCTCTGATTTTGACTATAATTGCACGAAGGATCATTCCGTGTCATGAAATGAGAGTTATGTGAGGAAAAGCACGAAGGGTGATGCCGTGCATTCTATTTGATTGTTTTTGATGAGAATGAGAGTAAAAGCACGAAGGTTGATGCCGTGCAACTGTTGATTCTCCTGTTTTTGTTAATTATTGTCATTGCAATGTTTCTTACATAAGTTGATGACTTTATATCCGGATTGTACTCCCCCATAGCATGCTTCCCTCCCTAGTTAACTGTTTAATTTCGGTATTCTTTCCTTTATTGCATATATATATATTGAACTGCACAGGTTGACTTGGTAGTCCTGTCTAGCCTCGTCACTACTTCGCCGGGGTTAGGCCAGGCACTTGCCAGCACATGGGGTCGGTTGTGCTGATGCTACACTTCTGTGCTTTTTGCACAGATTACGGTACCGGAGCAGCTCTTGGACCACAGCAGTAGTTGATCGGGAGCCCTCTTCAGTCCAGGGACTTTCGAGGTAGCCTAGCTGGCGTTCGCAGGCCGAAGTCCCTTTCCATATTTTCTGTTTGTTTTCATTGTGCCGAGATAGACATTATGTATTTTTCTATTCGGACTTGTTTGTAGCACTCTTTAGTGGTTCGTGAGACAGCGACTCCAGTCTTGGGTAGTAAAATATTAGACTTCCACATTTTGGGTTTTTCAGTTATTTATGTTTTAAAAGACTTCCGCATTTATTTAAAGACTCATTATTTTATTATTGTTATGTTGTTATCCGAAATGTTTAAATGTTTGGCTTGCCTAGCTCCAACAGTAGGCGCCATCACGACTCCCGATGGTGGAAAATCCGGATCGTGACAATAAGACTATCCTTGAAAATTGAATCAACTAGTTAATAGCCAGTTTCAGGGTATTGCATTGGGACACAATTGGGATAGCATTGATTCAGCTATATATGTGTAGGAAAATTACCTTTCAGAAGCTTATCTTTGTACATTAACCGAGCCTCCTTTTATATATCTGTGTTAAACCTAATAAATATTACAGGTAGCTGTAGAAATGGTAGGTGTGTAGGGGGAGGTGTGGTCATTTCTCATTAGTGTTATATCTATCTCCAAAACTGACTAGCTTGGGAGAGGAGTCCAGAACTTTTTTATTTTCTTTTTGGACAAATGTTCCGTTAATGAGTGTAAAAAAAAGTTACTTTTCTTTATATAACGCTGAAATTCTCCGCGATATACCTTAACAGTAACTTTTGCCGTTAAGGTATAGCGCGGAGAATAAGCACGCTATAACCCTGACAATTTGAATGCCAAGAATAGCGCATAGAAATCAAGCGCTATACCTATAGCGCGCTATACCCCTTATTTTAATCCCCTTCGTCTTCTCCAAGACCAGAACTCCCTCCTCCCCCATTTTTTTACTTCCTTTCGATTCTG
>NC_031991.1:32190966-32194943 GCF_001879085.1 Nicotiana attenuata
CCTGTCGTCTCTTAAAAAAAGTTGTGGAGTCACACAAAATGCTAAGAACATAGGTCCCACGTCGTCGTAGAGCATCGTATTATTGTGGTTTCACTCTTTCGGACTCAAATTAATTTTCAACCAATTTACTTCTCGAAAACACTAAATCGAGGTATTTCGATTTATTTTATGTCGAAACTTGTATAATAATGCATATTAGTTTATTTGAATGTGTTTCCATGTCGTTTTGTATTTTATTTGCGAAATAGTATGTTATATTTATCCGGACTTAGATATTAGTGTTCTAAAAAATGTAAAAATTGAGAAATAATTTTTTCTGTTAATATCCGGATTTAGATATTAGTGTTTCCATGTCGTTTTGTGTTTTATTTGCGAAACTAGTATGTTATATGTATTTTTGTGAATGTTATGTGATTAAAATGTATTTGTTGTTTATATTTAGCTTAGATTATTTATTAGCGTAGTAAAATGTAGAACATTTTAGCATAGTAAATTGTAAAGCCTTTTAGCGTAGTAAAGTGTAGAGTATTTTAGCGTAGAATCCCTGTAGTTTCAGTATCTCTTATACTGGTAGATGAAAATACAAACTTTGTACAATTATATAATTAAAAATTAAAAATTTAAATTATAAAACAAACACACAAAATTATAAAAATATTGAATTTGACACACATAATTATTCATGATAGTTTGGTGCTACTGAGACTCAAATATCGAGCCTGAAACCCATAGGTATATATACTTTGTAAAATTAAATAATTAAAAATTAAGAATTTAAATTATAAAACAAACACACAAAATTATAAAAATATTGAATTTGACACACATAATTATTAATGATAGTTTGGTGCTACTAGGCCTCAAATATCGAGCCTGGAACCATAGGTATATATACTTCGTACAATTAAATAATTAAAAATTAATAATTTAATTATAAAACAAACACTAAATGGTAAGACAATTGAAATTGACACACATAATTATTCATGATAGTTTGGTGCTACTAGGCCTCAAATATCGAGCCTGGAACCCAATAGATATATACCCTGTCCATTTAAATAATGTATAACTCTAAAAATTGTATAACTAAAAAAATTAATTATTTAATTTACAGATTAAACATACAATTAATGTTGTGTAATTTACAGTTGACGACATGGACGTGCCGCCTATACATCCCGGGCCTTACGCTCCTGAGCTATTAGTGCTACAGGGTGATCATAGGTCCGCCCATATATGGGACGGAGAGTTACTGTCCCAGACTCTCTGCGCTAGGAGAGTGGACGACCTGTGGGATTTTTTGAGGGATAGAGATCTCCATCCTCGTGTAGTCCAGCGCCTGCAGGATACGGGATTCTATAGGATTATTCAGATCGGGCGGATGCAACTCGAATGGGCTTTAATCACGGCGTTGATTGAGCAGTGGCGACCGGAGACACACACTTTCCACCTGACCATTGGCGAGGCCACCATCACGTTGCAGGACATGGAGCTTTTATATGGCCTGCTCGTTGATGGCATGGCCGTTTCACTGCCTATTGCTATGAATCTGTGTCGTGTGTGGATTATTTGGACATGCTGCAGCTGCTCACGGGTTTTAGGCCACAGGACGAGACTACATCGTCGGGAGCCAGTCGGATGAGTTTGACCCCTATTAGACAGTACTTGGAAGTACTCTACCCCGAGATCGCCGTCGATGCAGAGGAGCTACATATTACCCGGTATACGAGGTTGTTGTTGCTTCTTCTATTTGGGGGGGTCTTGTTCCCGAACACTTCGGGGAACCTAGTTAGCCTGAGATTTCTTCATCATATTCAGCTTCTAGATGAGTTACCCTATTACAGCTGGGGTGCTGCTGTTCTCGCCTACATGTACAGGCAGATGTGCCAGGCGAGCATGGGAACCCAGAGTGATGTTTATGGTTTTCTGTCGCTTCTACAGGTGACAACATATTCGAATAATCTGTTCATTAGTTCCAATTCTACCTAGTTAGAATTTATCTTAAACCTTACATCAACTTTGTATGTTAGGTTTGGGCCTGGGAGTGGTTCTTGCAGTTTCAGCCACCTCTACCACAATTACCTCCTAACGTAGCACCTCCGTTTCTCCCTCTAGCCAGGAGGTGGGTTCTCCGTCGTACACTTGCACGAGAGTATGATGCTCATCATAATCTCCCCCTCTGCAGGGATGTGTTGGATCTGCTAGAGGGCGCATAGGTAAATATGTACCTAAACTTACCTGGTATAGATTAACTTAGTGTTACGCATACTCACGTTTTGTGTTCTTATTTGATAGTTCATTTGGACGCCATACAGCGACAATTTGATAGGTGGACTGCCAGATTGTTGCTCGGCCGACCGACTGATTTAGAGCACTTCTGCCCCGCTCATATGCCTCGATATTGTGGTGCATCATGCCTCGGAGCGGGTACTTCGCCAGTTTGGCCGCCCGCAGTATATACCGAGGGGGACTATATGGGAGCCTACACATTATCAGAGGGATGATCGTTCCAGAGCGGACGACACATTTATAGCATGGGTAGCGGCGCAGATCCATACTTGGGACCTGCGAGATCGGATGATTCCGCCCCCACTTACACAGATCCAGGCGGTGGCTATTCAGAGGTATATGACCTGGTACCGCCACGTTACCCGACTTTTTATCGGGAACCCTATTCATCAGGGTGGCAGTCGGTACATTCCATACGCCGGGCGACACGAGGCCCTGGTATGTTTTCTGTTATTATTAATTATATAACTGTAACTTAGTACAATATATGTAGTTTATATTTTATATGTTGTGCAGGCTATTGGACTACATAAAGTCTATCAGATGGGACTTCAGATGCAGGATCATGTCGGCGATCCTGCGGCCGCCTTGCAGAATTTCGGCCGTTGATTTGTAGAGGTGGCTACCCGGACACTGCAGCAAGCCCGAGAGGATCAGCGTTTGGCACACAAGCCTGATTTTGTGGAGCCAGGGCAGACAAGCAAGGCCCTGGTGTCGCATGAGTTGGTGGTGCCCGACGAGGCGGGCTGCCGGACGACGTGGTGGTGGGCGGAGAGGAGGTGGTCCCCACCAAGGGGGCGTTGAGGCCCTTGCTGATGATGTTGCTGCTGATCTGTCGGGTGGCCTACATGAGATGGACATGCCGTCATACAGCCTTGGGATGCATCTCACTCCAGGGACTTTGCAGGTGACTCCGTTAGGTCAATTATTGATCATGGGCACGGTCCTTTCTAGAGTGGATTGGGATACATACTTTCCAGGCCCGTCTACTGTTGCTGAGGATCGGCCGACCCGAGATTTACATAGTGGGCACCGACTGAGTTATGGTTCATCATCACAGGCGCGGGTATGGTTTTCTTAGTATTGAATTACAATTTGTTTTTATTCTTCTCATTTATTTTCCATAACTTTATTTATTTCCTTTTTAAGGCTTTGTGCAATGCTGACATGGCTGCGATAGATGATTACATTTAGGAGCCCGACGAGATCGTGGCAAGACAATTTAAATTGTTGTGACTTATTGTATACTTTGCTATGCTGAGCTTTCTATTCTATTGTAGGTTTCTACTAGACTGACGACCCCTTCTACCGATCCTGTCAATACCACTGATGATCATTTTGCGGCGCATCCGGCTATAAGGAGGCAACTTGATGATGACGATCCCGTTAGCGTACCCAGGCGGGATGGGATGCACCTCAAGCCAGCGGCCTGGACACATTGATTTTCTTTCCTTTTTTTTGTATTTGATGTAAATAATATTTTTGTATATACATTAACAACAATTTTTATATAATATGCGCATTACTTTTTTATTTCTCCGTTCATTAGTTAGTTTCCTGCTACAACACAAACACAAGCATTATAACTAAACTTCCATTACAATTAATGAAAATAAAGTTCAGTACAACTAATTTAGTTTAATACTACAACACAAACACAAACATAGCAACTTAACATAATTAAAATT
>NC_031991.1:32196515-32201515 GCF_001879085.1 Nicotiana attenuata
AGTAAATAAACGACTACGTAGGCTTACGACGCTTCTCACTCGGTGGGGGGGGGGTGGGGTGGAGCATACTCTCTCGTCAAATCAGGTCCTTCCTTCTCATCCTCCTCATCACCATCCTCACGAGGAAAGGGTGTCTCGTCTCCAGATTCATCAGCATTATTGTCGTAATCACTGTTCTCTTGCTCACTCTGTGCATCTGCCAGATCCCGATTTAATACGTCGTCTTCTGGCAATTGAGTGAGTACATGTGGTTCAACTTGCTCGTTTTCACTGCACAATCAACAAAATAATAAGCTACTGAAATTAATAAATACTTTCCATATAGCTGTATCACTTCACTTACAAGTTGTAATGTGATGAAATTCCATGATGGACATTTTCATTTAGGTGATGACTCCCGGATGGACCACCATGATCGAACACAGCAAAACTATGCTTTGGTTCATAATTTGTAAAATTCATATCCGGTCGGTACCCCCTGTTAAATTTATGAGCGTTAATACAAATTCAATACAACAAAAATGTACATCGTAACACAAAGGAAAATTGAATTTTACCACTCGTCTGTGAATTATGTAAAGCAGGCGGTGATAAGTTTAAATCAAGGAAAACTCTTTCATCCGGAACCTGTCCGGCAAAAACTTCTCCAGAATAACCACCCGATGACTGGGGGTTATCTGGAACCTGTCTGGCAACCTTATTGTTGGGAACGTCTTCGACCTTGACGTACATATCCAACATTTTGATTACAAGAAATTACCGGTATTCATCCGGAGTCCTCAGAAAATCCCTCAAAGTTTCATCATCGTCGATGTTTAACTCCGAGTAAAAAGCAACCCCTTGCGGAGTGACGGAATACGAATATCTTTCGGTTTCTTTAAGTATCACTGAGCGTTTCCTCACACTCATTTTTTTGCATAACAACGATATCAATTTATCGTACTCCATTGTAAGTGATAATTTAACATGACCGTGTGGAGATAAACTGTACCTCACAGAGTTATTCTCCATCACAACCTCACCCCCCCCCCCAATATAATGAAACTCTTATTCTACGCTCTTCAGACATTATGAAAAAATGCTTGAGAATTTAACAAGAAGAAAAGTTTGAACGGGAGTTAGAATTTTTGGTGAATGGATTTTCCTAAAATCCTAACCCCTTTATATAGGAAATGGCTAGCCCGGGGGGCTGAAATTTTTTATGTATAGCGCTCTTTGAATGTGCGCTATACACATTTGAATTATTGTTATGTCAGTTAATTTATTGGTGGGCCCATAAAATGGTATAGCGCATGAATTTACTGCATTATATATGTATAGCGTTTTAATTCCAGGCGCTAGCTATACCTAGCAGTCAAGTCGTCAGAGTAAAGCGCACAGATTTTCGGCGCTAAAAAGTATATCGCACTTATTCCTTGCGTACCTTAACGACAAAAGTTACCGTTAAGGTATAGCGCGGCGAATTTCGGCATTATATATAGAAAAGTAACTTTTTTTTTACACTCATTAACGTCACATTTGTCCAAAAAGACAATAAAAAGATTAAGGTTGCTTAATTAACTCCAAAAAAAAAAAAAACTTACGCTTAAGTTTCTCAGGCTTAAACTTTTAATTGAAACGATCGGCACAATATAGTATGGTATCAAAGATAAAGGTCTTGATACCATGTGATGGAGTTCAATTTCTTTTTTCAATCATGAATTAAACGTGTGGGTGATTCAGTCATTCAGACATGAATCTAAGACTTCTATTTATTTTATCACATTGATTGGTGTGAGCACGTGATTTTTGCCCTAAGCAGTAATTCCTAAATTACAAACAAAATAATTTTTTCTAGTATTTTATAAATTTTGGTGAATGTTGTGGCATTCTTTGGTAATTGTTGCATTTTTATTTGTGCATAACAATACATTCCGCATTTGTTTTAGGTTCTAATTTCACATTTTAGAATTAATTAGTAAAGAAGAAAATAACAAAATTGTTCTTTCGCAGTTATACTTTTAATTTGTCTTATTTTTACTTTGAATTAGGAGTTAGTGTAATTCTGGAATTAATTTGGGGTTTTACTTTTAATTTTGCATTTAACAAATTTCAAAAATAAATAAATGAACAAAAATCAAAGGAAATAAAATAAATTGACATTAAGCTTAATCAGGCCACCAAGATTGGGCCACTGTCAAAATTAATCCCAGCCCAATGCCCCAAGTCTTTGCCAGACCAGCCCAAATCGTCAACCCAGTCCAGTCCCCTCCCCATGGCAAAACGACGCCGTTTGGCGTCACTCAATCTCGCCCGTCCAATTCCCATGATCCTACGGCCCTCATAAACCCAAAACCATCCCATAAAACTGTCTGAAATTAACCTAAAAATCTAAAACATTGTTTTATCTTCCTCGTACCTCCCCTGTAACGCCGGTGTCCTCCGCCCTAACCCCACCATCTGCCACCGTTCCTCCGCCGTCCGCCGCTGGCCGGAAATCGTCGCCGCCGGCGGCGATGCTCCGATCAACCCCAAAATTACACCCCAGATTCCCCTTCTCCTCCTCTACCCAAATCCACTGGCCTTTGCTTTCAAATATCACTGGAACTCGTCGAATATCCGTTCGAAGTTTTCCGGCCAAGTCGCCGGTTATGCCAAACGGTCCCAAATTAACACCATGGGACCGCCTTGACCTCCTCTATCCAACCCCCATAGCCACATGTCCCAAATATGGCCAGAATTGCCCAAATATCCGATCAAAATCCGGCAGAACCCTAAATTAGAAAATCTTGGGGATTTTCGACCATAACTTCCCTAATCATGTGTGTTCTTTTGGAAAACACACGATTAGGGATGTTACGTGTCAAGAGTCCCGGAGGATTCACAACAAGCTGGTCAGAATGCGCTCCATAGTCAATCGAGTGCCCAAAATTGGTAAGTTCCGATTCTGCATGTTTGATAATCTTTAACTCTTTAGAGCCTTTTGATTTCATTTTGCTTTTCTTTAGTAATTGAGCCTCTACTGTGTTATTGTGGTAATCATTTAGTTTAGTTTAGTTTAATTACATTAGTATTCTTCAATCCCAGTAGACATACACGTTTAAGTGTTTGGATTCTAGGGTCAGTTAGTTGATTCTTAATTGTTGCTGCAATTTGGTTTTAATTATTAGCTGATTTGTCTAGTGTGATTAGCCTTAGGAACGGATTGTTTGGTTATAGGTAATGGACTGGTTTAACTTGGTCAGTAATATCAGGGGATGATCAAAGGTAATTTAGGCATAGAAAAGGGTAGTTTTATTAGGAATAGTAATTTTTAAAGTAGGGAAGGGATAGTATAGGAATTGTAATGGGTAGAGGACTTTCTAGAATAGACTTTAGTATAGTTTTCAATAAAATAGGTGTTGTAACTTGGGTAACAAGTTAAAAAAATAAGGGACTAAAAGCTGAAAATGGGTAGGGACTAAAAGAAAAAAAAATCTGAAGGTAGCCCTAGTTTTGCCTATAAAAGGCACACCCATTGCCTTGTTTCACAAGTTTAGACCTCTAAAAAAAATTTGGAGAAACCTCCCAGCTTATGATTTTCCCAAAATCCTCTTCTTAAAAGCCAAAACTAAAATCTGAATTCCAAAAATAAAAAAGGAGTTCAAACCTGAATTCTTATAGTCTAAACCTTCATTTTAGATCTTAAATTCTGCAGAAAGAACCAAAAAAAAAATAATANAGTTATGGTTCATCATCACAGGCGCGGGTATGGTTTTCTTAGTATTGAATTACAATTTGTTTTTATTCTTCTCATTTATTTTCCATAACTTTATTTATTTCCTTTTTAAGGCTTTGTGCAATGCTGACATGGCTGCGATAGATGATTACATTTAGGAGCCCGACGAGATCGTGGCAAGACAATTTAAATTGTTGTGACTTATTGTATACTTTGCTATGCTGAGCTTTCTATTCTATTGTAGGTTTCTACTAGACTGACGACCCCTTCTACCGATCCTGTCAATACCACTGATGATCATTTTGCGGCGCATCCGGCTATAAGGAGGCAACTTGATGATGACGATCCCGTTAGCGTACCCAGGCGGGATGGGATGCACCTCAAGCCAGCGGCCTGGACACATTGATTTTCTTTCCTTTTTTTTGTATTTGATGTAAATAATATTTTTGTATATACATTAACAACAATTTTTATATAATATGCGCATTACTTTTTTATTTCTCCGTTCATTAGTTAGTTTCCTGCTACAACACAAACACAAGCATTATAACTAAACTTCCATTACAATTAATGAAAATAAAGTTCAGTACAACTAATTTAGTTTAATACTACAACACAAACACAAACATAGCAACTTAACATAATTAAAATTTAGTACAACTAAATAAAATACATGAAACGGAAAACATAAAGATAAAGTAATACACTAAACACATACATGTCAATGTTTAGTCCCTGCCGTCCATTATTCTCTGCTCCAACAACTTAAATTATTCTTGCAGCTTATTTTGTTCTTCTTCTACCTATTTCAGTTTCGCTTTCAACTCCGCAACCTCTCTTTTATATTCTCTTTCACTTTCCCACTGTTTTAAACACAAATTATGAAGATGTTGCAAAGATTCTTTGTAGCATTCCTGATAACAGAGTTCATCAACCCATACCTCAAAATTGCAAATAGGTTCATCGGGAACCTTATAAAACTTGTTCACACAATGCCAGTAGCGGCGTCCAACTTCACCATTATCCCAACATTTTTGCATCATGCATTTCTTTCCACACTCGCACCTTGGTACATAAAGAGATTGAGACATTTGTGCGTTAAAAAAACCTTGCTTTTCTTGAAATATTTGTTATTAGTTATTGTTGAGCGCAGAAAATAACTAGAATGAGCCCGTTATTATTAGACAAGAGAACACACATAACGTAGTATTTAACTACTCTATATATACACATAACGTAGCATATAACCGCGCTATGCTTTGCGTGTTAAAGGTTCTGACGGGTACGAAACAACTTTATGTCA
>NC_031991.1:32206515-32208691 GCF_001879085.1 Nicotiana attenuata
GATGTTTAAAGCCTTCATGGCGAACCAAAACGAGAGAAGAGATAAGATTCCACCTCAATCAAATAGACAGAACAATTCTGAGTCCTCAAGAGTGAATGAATATTTGAAGTTGAGCCCTCTATTGTTCCATGGTTCTATAGCTAATGAAGATCCAATGTTGTGGCTGGAGGATGTCAAGAAAGCCTTCCGAGCGATGAAATCATTTGATGATGAAGCTGTGGAGCTGGCTGCTTACTAGCTTAGAGATGTGGCCGGCGCTTGGTTTGAGATGTGGAAAAAGAAAAGAGATGAAGATTATGGTCCACCTACTTGGGAAGAATTTGAAGAGGCCTTCATGGCTAACTTTATCCTGGAAAAAGATAAGGAAGCTAAAGCTACAGAGTTCGAACAGCTCAAGCAAGGGAATAAAAGTGTGCAAGAGTACTACATGGAATTCATAAGGTTAGCTAAGTATGGTCCTCACATGGTTAAGACAGAAAAGCAAAAATTTGCAGGTTTGTTGGCGGTTTGACTTACCACATTAAGGATACGACATCAGCTGCAGTGGTAGGAATGACAGATTTCTCATTTGTTGTTGGATTCGCCAAGCACTTAGAAAAAGACAGACAACAAAGGAGAGGAGAAAAAGAGCAAAACAAGAAAGCCCGGATAGCGGGCAGGTTTAATGGTACATCCAGCGGAGATGGAAGGGGTTCCTCTAATAAGGAGTCATTAGCACCATCTCAGTCCAGTCATCAGTCAGGTGGTGGGTCTTCCTTCAGACGTACTCAAAGTTATGGAAACCAGTCTCGCCAGAATCAGAATTTTAGGACATCATCCTCACATAGCCAGGGTCATGCTGAGCAACATTCACAACAAGGTCTTTGTGTAACATGTAAGCGGCAACATTCAGGTCAGTGCAAGCTCGGGTTTCGTGGTTGCGATCATTGAGGAGACATTGGTCATATAAAAGACAACTACCCAAAGTTGCAAAGTAATTTCAGTGGTGGATCAACTCGTCCTTCTAGTTCCTCAGCTACTGCACTTACACCACCTCAGGCTCGTGGTTCTCATAATCAGACCGGGCATGGGGCAGGCAGAGGTGCAAATCGAGTTACTCAGGGGGGGGGGGGGACAACCCCATTTGTTTGCTACACTTGATCGTCATAGTGCAGAGGCATCTGCAGAAGTTATTACATGTATACTTTTAGTTTGTTCACATAATGCTTATGCCATAGTTGATCCAGGTTCAACGTTTTCATATGTGATTCCATACTTTGCAATTAACCTCGGGCTAGAACCGGAACAACTTAGTGAGCCATTCCTAATATCTGCTCCCGTTGGCGAGTCAGTGAAAGTCATAAGAGTCTAAGTTGTATAGTTTCAGTCCAAGGTTGCAGCACCGAGACCGATCTCATAGAGTTAGAAATGGTGGATTTCGATGTGATCATGGGTATGGATTGGTTGTCTTCCTGCTATGCCTTGTTAGATTGTCGTGCCAAGATAGTCAAGTTCCAATTTCCAAATGAAAAAGTCTTAGAGTGGAAGGGTAGTTCAGCATCACTTGTAGGTAAGTTTATTTCTTACCTTAAGGCATAATGAATGGTCGAACAAGGGTGTCTCGCCTATGTGGCTCACATCATTAATCCAGAATCAGAACCACCAGCTCTTCGGTCTGTGCCAGTTGTTAGAGAATTTCCAGAAGTTTTCCCAGATGACCTTCCTGGACTTCCTCCTGAAAGAATATAGACTTTGGCATTGATCTCACGCCAGACACTCAGCCCATATCTATACCTCCTTATAGGATAGCTCCAGCAGAACTTAGTGAGTTGAGAGAACAGTTAAAAAACCTCCTTGACAAGGGCTTCATCAGGCCGAGTGTTTCACCGTGGGGTGCCCCGGTTCTGTTTGTCAAGAAGAAAGATGGGTCTCTCAGAATGTGTGTCGACTATCGATAGTTGAATAAAGTTACCATTAAGAACAAGTACCCACTGCCAAGAATTGATGATTTATTTGACCAACTTCAGGGTGCAAAGTACTTTTCAAAGATAGACTTGAGGTCGGGGTACCATCAGTTGAGAATCAGAGAAGATGATATATCTAAAACAGCCTTTAGAACTCGCTACGGGCACTATGAATTTCTAGTGATGTCCTTCGGGTTGACAAATGCTCCAGCTGCATTCATGGACCTCATGAA
>NC_031991.1:32209705-32280308 GCF_001879085.1 Nicotiana attenuata
GAGTTTTGAAGTTGAATGATCGGTTATGTGTGCCTGATGTAGATGGGTTTAGAAAGGCCATAATGGAAGAAGCTCACAGTTCGAGGTACTCTATCCACCCAGGTGCTACCAAAATGTATTTGGACTTGAAAGAGTTGTACTGGTGGAAAGCCATGAAGAAGCAAATAGCAGATCATGTGGCTAGATGTTTGAATTGCCAGCAAGTCAAAGCCGAGCATCAGAGGCCTGGTGGCCTAGCTCAAGATATAGAGATACCATAGTGGAAATAGGAGATGATTAATATGGATTTTGTAGTAGGTCTACCTCGTACATACCGTAAGCATGATTCAATTTGGGTTATTGTAGATCGACTAACAAAGTCCGCGCATTTCCTACCAGTAAAGACGACAGATTTCGCAGAGCAGTATGCGCAGTTCTACATCAAAGAAATAGTCTGATTACATGGTACTCCAGTTTCAATCATATTTGACAGAGGCCCTCAGTTCACGGCGCATTTTTGGCAAGCATTTCAGAAAAGATTAGGTACCAAGGTCAATTTGAGCACCGCTTTCCATCCACAGACCGATGGTCAGGCAGAAAGGACCATTCAAACTCTCGAAGATATGTTGCGAGCATGTGTTATAGATTTTGGAGGTAATTGGGATGATCATTTGCCACTTATAGAATTTGTTTACAATAACAGCTATCAAGTCAGCATTGGTATGGCTCCGTATGAAGCACTGTGTGGGCGAAGATGTACGTCTCCAGTGGGTTGGTTTGAACTAGCAGAGGTGCCATTGATTGGTCCAGAGTTTGTTTGTGAGGCCTTAGAGAAAGTCCAGCTAATCAGAGAAAGACTGAAAGCGGCTCAGAGTCGTCAAAAGTCCTATTCTGACAAGAGGCATCGTGACTTAGAGTTCATGGTTGGTGACAAGGTGTTTTTGAAAGTTTTACCAATGAAAGGAGTTATGAGGTTTGGTAAGAAAGGAAAACTTAGTCCTAGATTTGTTGGACCTTATGAGATTATAGAAAAGAAGAGAAACGTGGCTTATGAGCTAGCGTTGCTCGTTGAGTTATCTTCTATTCATCCTGTCTTTCATGTGTCTATGCTTAGAAAATACATTCATGATGAGTCGCATATAATACCTGCCGACGCCATAGAAATTAAAGAAGACTTGACTTATGAAGAGGTACCTATAGAAATTCTCGATAGGCAAGTAAGAAAGTTGAGATCAAAAGATATAGCATCGGTAAAAGTTTTGTGAAATAATCATGATTCAAAAGAGGCTGTGTGGGAAGTCGAGTAAGATAAGAGGAAGAAGTATCCTTATTTATTTGAGGAACAAGGTATGTGAACCTAGGTTTGGCTTGGCATTTATATTTCATTTATTAAATACAAGTTAGCATGTGTTTATGTCCTTGCTAGATTATACTTAGTTGTTGAAGTAATTTAGTTTCTATCAGAGTATATTTAATTATTTAATAGTTTATTACCATGCCAGAGTATATTTAATTCATTAAAGGTATTTACTTTTTGTAGAAGTGTTGTGCTTTAGATTTTGGTTGGTTATTGTGGTACCTCCTTGCCGGAGTGTGAGTAATTAGTTTATGAGCTGTGTATGGTGCCTATGGATGGCCTGTTATGGTATATTTGGTTGCTGTTAGTGTAGTTGTGGTATTGGTGACAAGAATTTTTTTTGGATAGTCCAATTTACAGGGGAGACTCTGCCGCAATTTTTGAAAATTTAGGGAGTTAGCCAAAATTTTGAGTCCCTTGGGAAAGTTAGTAGTGCTAAGAAAACTTAAGAAGTTCAAGGACTTAAGGAATGATTATTAGCTTAAGAATAAGGCCCTAGCAACATTCGAGGACGAATGTTTTTAAGGAGGGAAGATTATAACACTCCTCAAATCAATAAAAGTTTCAAGATACGCTCAATATAGAATTTAATTTTTTTTCCTTAAATTATACTTCGATTACGGATTTAAGCCCTTGTGATTGATTTTGAGTTACTTCTATATTTATAAATAAGTGGATATACAATTAGAAAATATTAATAATTTTAATATTATTAATAATTAAAAATGGGTATCATTAATTATTAGTTAGTAAAAAAAACTAAACAAAGCAAAAAAGGAACAAATAAGCAAAAAGGGTAAGGTGAACGAATACCTAAAGACCCTTAACGCCCATAAAAGGGTAGTTGTAAAGCGTAAGGCAGGCTTAAAGCCTTAAGCTTGAACGAAAAGGGGGGGTTAGGGAAAAATCCCAAACAAAACTTCTGAAAGAACAGAAGCACGTCCTAGTGAAATACTTCATGCAAGCAAGAAAAATTCTAGGTTTCTTTACAAATCACTAATTCTTAAACTTAGGTATATAAAATTTCCTATTCTCAATTATCCTCAGATAAGCATTGGGTAGTTAATTCCCTTCTTCCTCTATATCAACAATAAATTCGATGTTTAGGTGTGAAACTTTGAAATTAATTAAAATGCACTGGTTGTTGTAGAATCAATTATTTGACGGGTATAAATTGGACTGGGGTCTACGTATTGGCTCGAGGAGTTTTGAGGTGAGTTGATATAACCCTTTACTAAAGCGGTTTAACTCACAAAGGTACGCATACAAGATGTTTGATTAATTGCTTAAAAGAGTTAATGTGTACTTAATTGGAGCTAATGAGCACGTATTAACTTAGAATTGATCTAGCTAAAGTTTAGATGATTTATTATGATATATGTGCATAAATTTTCAGATTTTTGTGTTATTCTTATATGCCATTTTCATGTTGAAAATTCATGAAGAAACAAGAATCTTTAGAAATACTTTTGAACGTTATTTCATTCTTATGCCATGCTTTACATTTAAGGATACCAGTATGAGTATGTATAGGATGTTCCAGAAAAGATTTGGATTTGAAAAGTCACAAGAAGCAGTTTTAGAAAGAAAAGATTTTTGGGAGTATCCTCTATTCTGAGAAGGGGTCATCGTCCTGGCCGAGGGTCCTGACAAAGGCGTTGGCTTCCTGAAACTACTTGTGCAAAAATAGGGAGCACACGAGCCAAGGGTCTCGTTGCTGAGAATTTAATTAGCCAGGCTAAGGTATGATACATGAGCGCTGAGAACCATGAAGCGAGTGGCACCTCGTGGATTGGGCCTATTCGATCAGGTTGGGATCGAGCCCGTGCCGATCATACAGTGACTAAGATAGAAATAAATCAGGATAGTTGGAACTCCCGAAGTATAAAGTGAAGTATTTTTTTTTAAAAGAAAGAAAAAGAAAAGAATTTCTTTTAGAATATTCATAAACTGCTATTATGCAATTATTTTAGAATTTTTCTTATAAGCTTTATGTTTTACGTGCATTTAGAATCTTTGCTCGTAATATATATGTTATTAAAGTTCGTCCCCTGTCGTTGAGACTCACTGAGTACAATGGATGGTACTGACGTTCTCTTTTGGGAACCTACGTTGGTCTGCGGTACTACGTAGGAACCGATTTTGCAGGCGAGCATGCTACGGGTTAGGACTTTCCTCACTTCCAGTACTATTAGTGAGCTCCGCTTTTGTTCGTGGAGTACTCCATTGAGTCGTCATTATTTAGCTATTTCTTTGTTTACTTAGAGAACTGGCCAGGAAATCTCATGTCCTGAGCAGTGCGTCAGTTTATCAGTAGAGGCTTCATAGACACAGTCGGTGGGTTAAGATTCAGATGTTTGCGATAATAACTTAGCAGTATTTTATTGGTTACTACGAATAAAGTTTTGAAGTTGGCTTATTTTACATATTTAAATTAATTAAAAGTATTTGGCTACAGTAGTGCCTTGTGGCATATAAAGTTTGAAGTTATAATAAATTTGATAAGCGCAGATGGTTCGCTTGGTCGTGTTTAGTGACTGGATACCGGTCCCGGCTGGTTCAGAAAATGGGTTATGACAACTTTCCTATCCGAGTAGCTTTAATTTACCTCCAAGTTTTATCAATATTTAGGCATGCAACCAAAAAATAAAATTAGTATACAATAAATACCAAAAAATAATGATTATATGTTTCGATAGACGTCACTCTATCTAAGTCCTAAGAGAATGAATTTGCAGCCTAATTGTTGCGGTTCAAATCCCACCAAGGGATTTCCAATCTTCGTCTCTGTCACTTCTCTTGGAAATTTCCAAATGAAACGGAATAATTTTGCCACTTAAAAGATATTCAGCAATTGCTATATAGGAGAAGTCAGGCGAAACAGGCTGAGTATTTGAATTCATTAACTTTTAGTCTGGTAGTCGTAACAAACTAGCCAGTACCATCCGTTTTTATACTACTCCAGGACAACTTATAACGTTAAAAGCTTGTCACGCCACGACCTTGGAAAGCGCAACTGGCGTCCGTTCGAAATACCCTAGTCAAGCAAGCCTATTTGATGCCTTCGACCCAACCTTGCCCATGAATAACGTGTAGATAGATTTAAGAGTTAGACACCAAGGAAATAATATGTACAACAGCAATTTCATTACCATTAGGAACTTCATTTTTCGATTTTCAAAATATTACAAGTTCATAGTTAAAAGTGTCCGAAACCAGAAATCTGACTTTAGTAGGATTTTGACTAGAAATACAATTTCGACAGGAATTAAGGATCTAACAAGAATTATCTCCTAAATTGATCACACTTTAATTTGGTTTAATTCCTATAGATATCTCTTATTCCTGGCCGTTCCTTCACTTCACACCCCTCCTACTAGGTACACTTCGGACACTATTTTCTTTTGCCAATCTTGGACTTTATAAGTGTTAGATCTGCTTGCTACTTCAATCTCACGGAATGAAATACTTTTAAAATTTTTGAGTGTGATTAAACCGATTCAAATAAGATCTCATTAGTTGATTATTATAAATGCGAGTTGGTAGCGTGATCTTCTGCAATCCTTTTAATTTGTTATCATTCAATCCCCTGCCTTTTTGTGAAGTCATCCTTCTATTAGAAAATAACGTTACGTTGGGTGGACTTTGTCCTTTTGAACATGTTACATCAAGTATACCCAATCCCTTATTTTTAACTTTTTCCGAAAAGCACTCTACTAGAGCCTGTTTGGACATAAAACTTTTTCCCTTTTTCGAAATCAGTGATTGTTCATGAAATTTCAATGGGCAAAAAGTTGGGAAGCCGATTGGCTGTTAGAAGATAATGTTGGGATGATTTTCATCAATCAGGCCTTGTGTTTTCTCACACATTCTTCTCTCAATGTTGTGACTACCAAATTTATTGTACACATCTAAGTTAAGAAGTCAAGTTAATGCTTCTAAAAGGATAGCATATCTTGTTAAACCTATACTCATATCGAATATCCAAAAGTTGCTTTCTACAATGTCATAGAGCAAAGTAACCCTACTAAGTAGCATTTGTTTATTACAAGACACAAATCAGGCAAGCGAAGTGTTCAAAGTGGACAGGCCCAAATTAGATACAAACAGAAAGGCCCAAAACTAACCACGAAACAGGCCAGCAATTGTGTACAGCATAGTGGAACCGATAGAAAGCAAACTCCAGCCCAAGTTCTGTGCAGATTTTACAGCGCGTGAACGACAGTAATTATGACCGTACCAAGTGTCACTAGGGATGCCAACATTGTAGGTGAAGGTGACAGCTTTGGTGTGGTAGCCGTAGATGGTAACATCATACGGTATCCACCCATCGTATCCACTCCTGTACAGGTACGCATAACAGATCTGATACGTACATGGACCGTATACTGTGTATGTATCCCTCGAACACCGCTCAAAAGCCCTGCTTGACGGATCATCTAACCTCGGTGCATAAACCTGAAAAAATGGGATTGAACAATAAAATTAAACAATACTAATATCGCGCGACTCAATAAGCTGAGCTTAAACCTATACGAAAAGTGGTTTACCTGATTTCCATAAGCATCACCAAAGGATAGACTAATTTGGTCTCTGGTGAATGCGGGAGAAGAGCAGCTTGTCCTTATGCTCACCGTAAATGAACAGCGGGCATTCTGCGCATATGATATTCAGATTAATTTGAAAACCCAACTGTTTAGTAATCGATGTTCGGACATAATAATGGGCATTTGTACTTTACCTTATATTTCAGATAGCTAACCCCAACAAGTTTGGGGTGAAGGATAGATGGTTAATTGATTGAATTTATATTTTCTGCACAACCATTTGATAAAACGGAAAAAAAAAGAACAAGAAATGAATAAATGGTACCTGGTTCGAAGTGGTGTTGATTACGTCGAGGGATGATAAAGGCTGGGGCAAAAACACGATGGATCTTAATGCTTGAGCACCGGAAGTGATGGACGCGACGGTGATAACGAGAAGAAAAAGTAGCGCCGGTCCTCTGATCATGGCTGGTGACATCTTGAACCCTGTTTTGGACTTCTATGGTGCTGAAGTTAAACTAAGTTTTTGGAATATAATGGCAATCGGCGATTACTAATTTGTGGCAAACTTGGAATAGTACACGAGTACAGTTGAGGGTAATAAGGAAAGGGTATATTCGTCTTTCGGCCCCTTGTGAGGGTGAAAATGAAGGGATGAAACGTTAGGTGAAACAGATGGTCAGGATTACAAAATGGTAAAAACGTGGTTGACGTGCAGGAGCTAGTGCACAGGGAAGAATCGGATTATCCTCAAGAGTCTAGACTTAGTATTGGATTTATTCGCGGGCGGCATGTATCTTAGTGACCAAGTATAGTGATATTCTAGTCTATCCAATTAAATTATTCGATGATGTGATTTAATATCTGATAGGGATGGTTGGTTTGGTGGCTGGACCTGCGAGTTTCTCATGTCAATGTTTTGAGTCTAAGTAGCTGCTATCTTACTCCTTTCTCCAATTTCCTCAAAGATAATTTTCTATTGAGAAGAAATACAAAATACATTTGAAAAAGAATAAAAAAGAAATAAATAATAGTCCCTTTCTTGAGTTTACTTCCTCGTTTAGAATTCACCCTAGGAATTATGAGCTGATATGCTTTAGTTTAATCATTTTTGAGAAATCTCTGATTGGACGCAACTAAGATTAGTTGACTAAGTTCCCATACCATCCTGTGTCAAATGTCAATGAGCATATAGGCAAGCAGCTTCATGATTTAAAAATTTAAAGAGGAAACGTAAGGTTAGGAAAAAAAAATAGACAGGTCAATCGAGTGGTATATTGAAAAATTCAGAAGGCTACCGATTAAAAAAGTTTCGAAGGCTAAGGTATTGTCGTGGCTTGCATTCCTTCTAATCTACATCGTTCCAGCTTGATTAATGCAACCCAGAGGTTTGGCTGGGTCGCCTGTGGTAAATTCCAACAAGCAATCTTTCCTTGAAAAGGCCATACATTTGTATTCTACAATTGCCTTTTGGTGTGGAACTGGATATTATTAGGGCCTTAGGGGTGGCTTTAAGGATCGTAAAGAACATACCCAATTCAGAGGTCCAAAACCATATTCCATTCAATTGAAAGTGCACTATAAGGATACAATCCCAAAAAGAACCAACATGTCAAAAGATTTAGAGAAGGAAAAAAAATCCATCCCTTCTCCACTCGTGAAACGAAAATAGTCCTCCACAATTAGAAAGCAGCATGTGGAATGATTTTCTTATCAGGCCAAGAAATAAGCCATGTTAAAGCGTTAATGCAAATAAAATAGCTGACAGACTATCCAAAAGAGAGAGGAAGATATAAAACATGCATCAAACCTATACTCTTGATTCAGGAGCTTTGCCTAAACAAGAGACGGTGGGAAATCTTCATCAGAACTCTGTTGGTGGTTTCAACCTAACAAGTCTCTTGATTCTATCTTTGTCAATGTTTTCCAGCAACCCCTTCAAAATAAAACAGTGAAACAATAGCATTAGCCAGACGACACCAAACTGAAGACAACATACATTGAGCTAACAGCCAAACCAAATACTTGGTTCTCTTTGTTATCATATTGGACTGAAAGGGTTCATCAATTGAGACAATCGGTTTGAGCTAACAGCCAAACCGAATACTTGGTTCTCTTTGCTATCATATAGGACTGAAAGGATACATCAATTGAGACAATCATTTTGAGTAAACCTAAAGCATGATTTAGCAAAATCCCTAGCTGGTATAAACAGTGTGACCTGATGGATGCAGTAAATCTAAGCCATCTAGCATTGGATAAAAAAGTATGTGGTTTTGCATCAAATAGGTACAATTTGAAATACGCTTAAGAGTATTCATAACCACTCTATGCCTCTCCAAATAGAATCACACCATAAACTTGAGAAGATGAGAGCTTCATTTATGTGAAATTATTTATGTTCCAACGCAAAAACATTTTGGCTTACCGTCCACACAATTTCATCCAGAACCAGGCAAATCTTTCCATACTTGTCCAGGAAGGATCTCTCTGTTGGAGGTTTTCCACAAACATCCTTGATAGCAGATGTTATTACAAAGATGGCTTCAGACACTGCAAATAAAGCCAATGAGATTCCATAAAAAGGAGTGGAAGGACAATTTTGATGATGCTATAAGTGTAGAACAATCACCCCCAATAAATGGAATAGGTACCCTCTGCGACTACAGATAATCGCTGCAGGACAAGAGCCACGCAGCTTAAAGAAAGACAACACAGCCTCGCTGATGGCAATTTCCATGACATTGCCTTTTTTCGTAATCCCCAAAATGGAAGCTGCAATGCAATTTTCCATCTAACCTACTGTGGTAGCATTAGTAGTTGACTTCCTCCTCTAGAGTTCATAACACCTCAAAAGAAAAGTAAGCTCAATTATGTGATCTACACTAAATTATCGAAGGACTTCATATTGGATGGACCCCAAAATGCAATTACGTACTCAACCTAAAAGTAAGCTGCACCAGTGGTAGGCTTCCTTTTAAATTTTGACCACATAATACTTGATATTAAGAAAATTCAATCATTTATCTTTACACTCTTGTTGAGTAACTCCAATATTTGATAGTCGAAACAATGGTAGGAAAAACTATTTAGCAAGTTGAGCCTTTTTTTCATTTATTTTTTCAAAAAGCGATGTTCAGACCAACTTGTGTGCACCTCAACTACCAGATATCTGCTACCTCCCACGAGCACAAATACTGCATAACTATGCATGGCTTAGGAAAATAGGAATAAACTACTCAATTTTTGTCTCTGCTGAAATTTTAACTCGATCTTCCACAGTCTTCATCACTTTTCATTGACTGATAAGTGACACCTTTAAGTACTTAGGGGTCGTTTGATACAATGGTGGAATAAACCACGATATCCGATGGGGCGGGATATCCCATAGGATAAGCTATCCCACCTTCTATATGGATAGCTAATCCCACCATTTTAGTATAAAACTTATTCCGGGATTAGTTAATACCTATTACCAAAGATGGAATTAATACAATCCCAAATTTTATCCCCGAATTATTATCCTTATCTATTGTACCAAACAACTCAGTAAGTTGAGTTATATTTGGAGATTTTTCTTTTTATGCATAATAAAAGAAAGAATGATATACTCAACCACTAATATCAACATCCCAAATCATGAAGTTATCAAAGTTTGGAACATACAAGGTCAGAACTGGTTTGCCTCAAGGTTCGCAAAGGCATTAGCCTCCACATAATTAAGGTCAGAACTGGTTTGCCTTCTTTCAACTCAACTACCTAAATCAATTGCCAAAAGCATACTTTGAGCTACGTGGAGACAGAATAACTAGCATATTTAAATAAAGTTTGTACATAAATGAGACAAAGACAACACAGTTTGCAGTTTCTTTTAGCATAAATTAATTGCTGACGAGGCCTTAAACAACTGTACCATGCATATCTTTTGTTGAAACATTAAAGTTAATGACTCAGACTTACAGGCAAGTTCATCATACTCATCCTTTCCTACAATATATATGCTGACATCTCCAAGTACCGTGTATACAATGTAAACAGACCTGCAGAGGAAAAATATGTCAAAAGACTATAGATAGAACATTTGTCATTAACAGTCCTAATTACTAGTAAACCACCCTTTACTACAAAATCTTTTGCTAAAAGGAGGGTGAGTTCTTCTGAACTCAATTCCAAACACTACAGATATAAAGGAGGAAGCTTGGGAAGCAAGCATCTTGCCTGTCAGCACAGAGTTCCTCTCTGTGTCACCCTCCCTCCCCACATCTCCAACCAACAACTGTTTTTAGCTATATGTTATTGACATTGGTCAGGAATGTGGACCACCAAATAACCAGATAACAAATTTACATACTTGTGGCAAGCCACTAGGAGTTCTTCGTTCTTGACCCCTTTAAGATTCTCTGCACCCAGCTTAACTAAAAAAGACCTCCAATGCAGACGCTCCTCTGCTGGTACTCCATTAAAACTGCAAATGAAGATGTATTAGTGGTAATTCCTGCCCGGAAAAGAAAACTGAAGAAGCTGTGTCTGAAAGAAAAGTAAAGGCATCTTCTTGCTGGTGAGACTTCGATTGAAGAAAAAATAGCATCTTTATTTTATTGGCAGAAAGTATCCATAAAGAAGAAAGAAGAATGTGCACTGTCTTGTATGTAATTTTTTATGAAGGTGGTGTCCGGGCCCGCTCGCACACACCTCAATTGTTCCACAGGGTACTTACTATCTCCCATGGATAACTCTGCCCACCAAGGCTTAGGCAGATGAGAAGAAACCACCTAGTATTTTTTGCGTGCACTGGGATTTGAACCTGAGATCTCATGGTTATTCTCCCAATTCATTGACCAATAGGTCACACCCTTGGGTGCACTATGTTGTATGTATACTGATGATATTAACCCCAAATGCGATACACATGGAAAAGATAGTCTCAAAATTTTAGCCCATGATCAAATGTTCTGGGTTCCAAATATTTAGACACAGTTTTACGGAAACGGTAAGATAGATAGATTTAATACATAGTTCTAAGGATAGTTGAAATAGGAGAGCTACATTAATATTATGCAATAGGAGGACAACTATTAAAGTGATAGTCTCTTTTATAAAATCATAAGACCAGTAATTTTATATGAGAGTGACACAACACGAGTATCAAATGCAAATATTAGGATGATTATGCGATTATACAAGATTAGATAATATCATAATGAGTACGATCAATAGAAGGACAAGCAGCACACATAGGGATAACGAGAGAAGGTTGTTAAAGATGGTTTGCTCATGCCTTGTGAAGACCTACAAATGTATGAGTCAGAAGGTATGACAAATGACAATAGAAGGTGTTAAAAAGGGGATGGGTATACCTAAAACTAAATACAACGAAGTTGTTTCAAAAGATCTACAATCTCAAGGAAATTGGAACCCATACAAACTTGGCAAATAACAGAACACAATGGAAAAGGCAATACTAGGCGATCTAGACAATACTAGCTAGTTGGGATAAGGTTTAGTCAATGTATGTATATTTACATCAGATACAGTGTTTGCTGAGATCTTTTTAGCCTATTTGAAGATCTGTATGTCAATAGAAAATGCAAAGAACCTCTAGGCTCTAGTATCATAGAATTCTAAATCGTGGATTATCGGAATGTAACAAGTCCAACTGGAGTAAAATGGATGTTGAGAATTCATATAACCGACCACAGCTAACTAATGATTGAGGCATAGTAGTAGAATTAGTTGTTGTTAAACAAATCCCACCCCTGGGAGTGATGGAGCAATACCAAATTCAGTTGAATGTAGCTAAGTAATCAACATTTAAAGACGAGCACTATAAATATGAAAATACAAGTAAAAGTACCTAGAGATAGAACGCAGACATTGTTGATACCACAAAATAGAAAAGCCTTATGAGACTAACCACATGTCAGCACATCTTATTAGACGGATACCATAAGGAATCTATAAGATAAAGCAGCGATTTAAACAGGAAATTCTCAAGTATTCATTTACGTGGAGAAAACAGAATCTTAGCAGTGCGTTACCGTTCGACGAGGATGTTGCCCTCGGAGTTGGCAAACAAGACAGCCAAAAGCATTTTCTAACCCTTTTCCGATGCGATTGTTGCTGATCTGATCGGCGAAGTCGGATCAGAAATCGCGTTGTTGGTCGCTGAAGAATTAGTTTGACTGGTAATTGTATTCTGACCCCTGTCTTCCCGAATATTTCTTGTCCTTTCTTTTTATTTTCTTTTCATTTTCCTTTTACCGGAGAATTGTGCCTCATTACCACTTACCACTTTTCTTTTTTGTTTTTCTTTTTTTTTTTTTTTGCTTAATCGAACTTTCGGAATATTTCATTGGCCGCTCTGCTATTTGACGTCCTTTCAGCGAACATTTGCCAAATGTAATACTTTCGCTTTTCTTTAACTTTTTGACTTTTAAAAAATAGTATGATTGACTTTTTTTTTAATTTTTATAAATAGTATGATTGTTTCATAAATAGTGAAGAGATTGAAGATTATAATTGAAGAAATTTTAAGTGATATTAGCAACCATATTATGTAATTCACGGAACATCTCATGCAATAAGGAATATAGCTTCGCGGGAATATTTTTGGTTTTTTTTTACTTGATTTCTAGCTAGTTTTTTTGATGTTTTTCTCCGTTTCGATATATAAAAAAAAAAGAGGCTCTTAGGCACCGAGCAACTCGAAATGAGACTACCATCATATGGCTATGAGATCCCAAAGTAATTGACGTGTTAAAATTATCTTCACCACTGCAAATAGGTTTGATAATTGCTCCTGGCAATACTTTGACACTTGGTTAGGCAAAATTTTCGCGGGGCAGTTTATTTGCACATGGCCATTTAACACGGAAAGCATTAAAACGTCCTTGCTTTCTTGGAAGGACAATTTGCCATGTTTCTTGGTTACAACTATTTTAGATTTTTTCCCTTTAAAGCCTTCAGTTAGTTTGAGTGTCCGTATGGATTACTAAAGAACTTGATTTTTTATTGTGTTCCTTAAGCGTAAAGTAAACAAGTAATAAAATGAACACATCAATTTTTACGTGGAAAATCACCCTGCTCAAAAGGTGCAAAAACCACGACCTACCACATAGGATTTTCAACTCCAACTCCACTAAAATAATTAGACAAAATATATCAATTACAAGACTATAATTAAATACTTTCCAGTACTCCTACTACTCCTGTTTGATTCACAAGTTACTCTAACTTGTAAAGCAAAATACTCACTCCAACTCACTAATTGTTTATAACACCTGATTACAACTCAATTTCCTAAAATGCATTCACTAGACTGACTCAGGAAGAATACAAGACAAGTACTCAACACAAGTAAACGACTTATGACTCTTTAGTTGATGTGTAAAAGGATAGTTCAGAAGTCCAAAGTCGATCCTATTTAAAACACAACTTGAGATCTTTTAGGAGTCCTGTTCATAGTCAGCTTCATATGACTCTTACTGTTCCAAGGATTCCACAAGCTTTGTGACTTTTGTCTCTGACTGAATTCTTCGTATCTTCTTGAGCAACGACCCTTATCACTTATAGCATCCTTCTACCACCAAACTCGGGCCTGAATAACTTTGAGATAAAGTTACTGCCTTGTACAGACGTACAAGTATCAATCATGAGGAGCTGATTCTTTCTCCTGAGGAGCTGGTTCTTCAGAACGGTTAAGCAGCTACGTTGAGGACCTGGTTTTTTGAACATTTAGTCATACTTTTTTAATCATCAAAACTTCAATACTCAAATTCCTCCTTTTTGATGATGACAAACTTTGTACACAGCAGAACAAGGTAATCACATCAAAGAACCAGATAAGCACAACAAGTGTTTACAACCCACACCTTCCAACCTTATCTTTCCCATTTTGGCATCATCAAAAACACACACAACAATGTTAGACATTAAGCACAGATACGCTATACCTTAACGGTAACTTTTGCCGTTAAGGTATAGAGCGGAGAATAAGCGCGTTATACCCCCTGACGATTTGACTGCCAGGTATAGCGCATAGAAATCAAGCGATATACCTATAGCGCATAGAATTAGCGCGCTATACCCCTGATTAAATAATCCCCTTCGTCTTCCCCGTAGACCAGAACTCCCTCCTCCCCTATTTTTTTACTTCCTTTCGATTTCGATTCTGGTCCTCCCCCCCCCCCCCACCCCTTGTCGTCTCTTAAAAAAAAATTGTGGGCCCCTCCCGTCACACAAAACGCTAAGAACGTAGGTCCCACATCGTAGTAGAGCATCGTATTATTGTGGTTTCACTATTTTGGACTCAAATTTTCAGCCAATTTACTATTCAAAAATACTAAATCTAGGTATTTTGATTTATTTTATGTCGAAACTTGTATAATAATGCATATTAGTTGATTTGAATGTGTTTCCATGTCGTTTTGTATTTTATTTGCGAAACTAGTATGTTATATTTATCCGGACTTAGATATTAGTGTTCTAAAAAAAATGTAAAATTGAGAAATAATTTTTTCTGTTAATATCTGGATTTAGATATTAGTGTTTCCATGTCGTTTTGTATTTTATTTGCAAAACTAGTATGTTATATGTATTTTTGTGAATGTTATGTGATTAAAATATATTTGTTGTTTATATTTAGTTTAGATTATTTATTAGCGTAGTAAAATGTAGAACCTTTTAGCGTAGTAAAATGTAGAGCCTTTTAGCGTAGTAAAGTGTAGAGTATTTTAGCGTAGAATCCCTGTAGTTTAAGTATCTCTTATACTGGTAGATGAAAATACAAACTTTGTACAATTAAATAATTAAAAATTAAGAATTTAAATTATAAAACAAACACACAAAATTATAAAAATATTGAATTTGACACACATAATTATTAATGATAGTTTGGTACTACTGGGCCTCAAATATCGAGTTTGGAACCCATAGGTATATATACTTTGTACAATTAAATAATTAAAAATTAAGAATTTAAATTATAAAACAAACACACAAAATTATAAAAATATTGAATTTGACATACATAATTATTAATGATAGTTTGGTGCTATTGGGCCTCAAATATCGAGCCTGGAACCCATAGGTATATATACTTTGTACAATTAAATAATTAAAAATTAAGAATTTAAATTATATAACAAACACACATAATTATTAATGATAGTTTGGTGCTACTGGGCCTCAAATATCGAGCCTGGAACCCATAGGTATATATAATTTGTTCAATTAAATAATTAAAAATTAATAATTTAATTATAAAACAAACACACTAAATGGTAAGACAATTGAAATTGACACACATAATTATTCATGATAGTTTGGTGCTACTAGGCCTCAAATATCGAGCCTGGAACCCAATAGATATATATACCCTGTCCATTTACAGATTAAACATACAATTAATGTTGTTTAATTTACAGTTGACGACATGGACGTGCCGCCTATACATCCCGGCCCTTATTCTCCTGAGCTATTAGTGCTACAGGGCGATCATAGGTCCGCCCATATATGGGACGGAGAGTTACTGTCCGAGACTCTCCGCGCTAGGAGAGTGGACGACCTGTGGGATTTTTTGAGGGATAGAGATCTCCATCCCCGTGTAGTCCAGCGCTTGCAGGATACAGGATTCTATAGGATTATTCAGATCGGGCGGATGCAGCTCGGCTGGGCTTTGATCACGGCGTTGATTGAGCGGTGGTGACCGGAGACGCACACTTTCCACCTGCCCATTGGCGAGGCCACCATCACGCTGCAGGACGTGGAGGTTTTATATGGCCTGCCCGTTGATGGCATGGCCGTTTCAGTGCCTATTTCTATGAGATCTATGTCACGTGCAGATTATTTGGACATGCTGCAGCTGCTCACGGGTTTCAGGCCACAGGACGAGACTGCATCGTCGGGGGCCAGTCGGATGAGTTTGACCCCTATTAGACAGTACCTAGAGGTACTCCACTCCGAGATCACAGGCGATACAGAGGAGCTACATATTACCCGGTATACGAGGTTGTTGTTGCTTCTTCTATTTGGGAGGGGGGGTCTTGTTCCCGAACACTTCGGGGAACCTAGTCAGCCTGAGATTTCTTCATCATATTCAGCTGCTAGATGAGTTACCCTATTACAGCTGGGGTGCTGCTGTTCTAGCCTACATATACATGCAGATGTGCCGGGCGAGCATGGGCACCCAGAGTGATGTTTATGGTTTTTTGCCGCTTCTACAGGTGACAACATATTCGAATAATCTGTTCATTAGTTTCAATTCTACCTAGTTAAAATTTATCTTAAACCTTACATCAACTTTGTATGTTAGGTTTGGGCCTGGGAGCGGTTCTTGTAGTTTCAGCCACCTCTACCACAATTACCTCCTAATGTAGCACCTCCGTTTCTCCCTCTAGCCAGGAGGTGGGTTCTCCGCCGTACACTTGCACGAGAGTATGATGCTCATCATAATCTCCCCCTCTGCAGGGATGTGTTGGATCTGCTGGAGGGCGCACAGGTAAATATGTACCTAAACTTACCTGGTGTAGATTAACTTAGTGTTGCGCATACTCACGTTTTGTGTTCTTATTTGATATTTCATTTGGACGCCATACAACGACGATTTGATAGCTGGCCTGCCAGATTATTGCTCGGCCGACCGACTGATTTGGAGCACTTTTGCCCCGCTCATATGCCTCGATATTGTGGAGCATCATGCCTCGGAGCGGGTACTTCGCCAGTTTGGCCGCCCGCAGTATATACCGAGGGGGCCTATATGGGAGCCTACACATTATGAGAGGGATGATCGTTCCAGGGCGGACGACGCATTTATAGCATGGGTAGCGGCGCAGATCCATACTTGGGACCAGCGATAACGGAAGATTCCGCCCCCACCTACACAGATCCAGGCGGTGGATATTCAGAGGTATATGTCCTGGTACCGCCACGTTACCCGACTTTTTATCGGGAACCCTATTCATCAGGCTGGCGGCCGGTACGTTCCATACGCCGGGCGACAGGAGGCCCTGGTATGTTTTCTGTTATTATTAATTATATAACTGTAACTTAGTGCAATATATGTAGTTTATATTTTATACGTTGTGTAAGCTATTGGACTACATACAGTCTATCAGATGGGACTGCAGATGCAGGATCATGTCGGCGATCCTGCGACCGCCTTGCAGGATTACGGTCGTCGATTTGTAGAGGTGGCTGCCCGGACACTGCAGCGAGCCCGAGAGGGTCAGCGTTTGGCACACATGCCTGATTATGTGGAGCCAGGGCAGTACGAGCGAGGCCCTGGTGTCGCACGAGGTGGTGGTGCCCGACGAGATGGGGTGCCGGACGACGTGGTGGTGGGCGGAGAGGAGGTGGTCCCCAGCAAGGGGGCATTGAGGCCCCTGCTGATGATGTTGCTGCTGATCTACCGGGTGGCCTACATAAGACGGACATGCCATCATACAGCCTTGGGATGCATCTCACTCTAGGGACTTCGCAGGTGACCCCGTCAGGTCAATTATTGATCATGGGCACGGACCTTTCTAGAGTGGATTGGGATACATACTTTCCAGGCTCATCTACTGTTGCTGAGGATCGGCCGACCCGAGATTTACATAGTGGGCACCGGCTGAGTTATGGTTCATCATCACAGGCGCATGTATGATTTTCTTAGTATTGAATTATAATTTGTTTTTGTTCTTCTCATTTATTTTCCATAACTTTATTAATTTTCTTTTTACGGCTTTGTGCGATGCTGACATGGCTGTGACAGATGATTACATTCAGGAGCCCGACGAGATCGTGGTAAGACAATTTAAATTGTTCTGACTTATTATATACTTTGCTATACTGAGCTTTCTATTCTTATGTAGGTTTCTACTGGACTGACGACCCCTTCTACCGATCCTGTCAGCACCACTGATGATCATGCTGCGGCGCATCAGGCTATAAGGAGGCGACTTGATGATGACGATCCCGATAGCGTACCCAAGCGGGATGGGATGCGCCTCAGGCCAGCGGCTGCGTTGAAGCACACTGGATGCAGGAAACATTGATTTTCTTTCCTTTTTTTTTTTGTATTTGATGTAAATAATATTTTTGTATATACATTAACAACAATTTTTATATAATATACGCATTACTTTTTTATTTCCCCGTTCATTAGTTAGTTTCATACTACAACACAAACACAAGCATTGAAACTTAACTTCCATTACAATTAATGAAAATAAAGTTCAATACAACCAACTTAGTTTAATATTACAACACAAACACAAACATAACAACTTAACATAATTAAAATTCAGTACAACTAATAAAAATACACGACACGGAAAACATAAAGATAAAGTAATACACTAAACACATACATGTCAATGTTTAGTCCCTGCCGTCCATTATTCTCTGCTCCAACCACTTAAATTGTTCTTCCAGCTTATTTTTTTCTTCTTCTACCTCTTTCAGTGTCGCTTTCAACTCTGCAACCTCTCTTTTATGTTCTCTTTCACGTTCCCATTGTTTTAAACACAAATTATGAAGATGCTGCAAAGATTCTTTGTAGCATTCCTGATAACAGGGTTCATCAACCTATACCTCAAAATCGCAAATAGGTTCGTCGGGAACCTTATAAAACTTGTTCACAAGTAGCGGCATCCAACTTCACCATTATCCCAACATTTTTGCATCATGCATTTTTTTCTACACTCGCACCTTGGTACATAAAGAGGTTGAGACATTTGTGCGTTAAAAAAACCTTGCTTTTCTTGAAAGATTTGCTATTAGTTGTTGTTGAGCACAGAAAATAACTAGAATGAGCCTGTTATTTATAGGCAAGACAACACACATAACGTAGTATTTAAACGCGCTATATATACACATAACGTAGTATTTAACCGCGCTATGCTTTACGTGTTAAAGGTACTGACGGGTACGAAATAGCTTTATGTCAGTTGGGCAGCTTTTTCAGTTCGACAAGACAACACACATAACGTAGTATTTAACCATGCTATATATACACATAACGTAGTATTTAACCGTGCTATGCTTTGCGTGTTAAAGGTTCTGACGGGTACGAAACAACTTTATGTCAGTTGGGCAGCTTTTTCAGTTCGACAAGACAACACACATAACGTAGTATTTAACCGCGCTATATATACACATAACGTAGTATTTAACCGCACTATGCTTTGCGTGTTAAAGGTTCTGACGGGTATGAAACAACTTTATGTCAGTTGGGCAGCTTTTTCAGTTTGACAAGACAACACTCATATATAAAATAACAAACATAATTAACATTAAATTAATCAGCTTTATGAAATTTCAATGTTGTTTTCAGTTCTTCCGAATATATTATTTTTTTTAATTATCATTAAAAATACTGAAATGGAAATGTTCAAATCATAATTAACAAACATAATTTTATTTTATAAAACTTGCAACATAAACAAAACAACTAAATATTACAACATAAACTCATTGATAGTTAGGCACACTAGAAGAATACCCACCACGAGCTTGATTACTATTGCCACCCAAACCAGCCGAAGGACATTTTCGACGACCGTGTCCTGTTTGCGAGCATATACCACATCTGCGCATAAACGGTATCACTAACATCCATTTGGTTCCATATACACGTTCTCTTCTGTACCTGTAAATAGGACTTGTTACACACCATTTTAAATGGTTCAGGCGGCCAATAATGCTCAGCACCGACTAGCTGCAACTGCCTATGTGTTTAGGTACTTGGCAACACTATATTGTTGATCAACATAGTTGGTTATACCTAAACCAACTTTTTAAAAGCACTTGATGGCATGTGAGCAAGGCATGTGGTAGATGGACCATTTCCCACAAGAGCATAACCTTGTAGATTCATTTATAGTATGTACATTATTCCCCCGATTTTGATGGATAGCGGTGCGAACTTCAAAAACATTTCTTTCGTTATCATACTGCAAAAATGAATGTCAATATGCTCTCCGTCTGTATTTCTCAAATCTCTTCATCGGCACTGGCATAAATTCAACACCCCTTTCCATCAATGACGTTGCAGCTGCAGAGCTTTCAACAAACCTCTCCGCCATCTGCTTGAAAGACATCCGCACCATGGGTGTGACAGGCAATCCTCTTGCCGACTTCAATAACCCGTTGAAAGACTCTGACACATTTGTAGTCAGAGTTCCCCATCGTCTGCCACCATCCGCATGCAANCCGGGCCCAAGTCCCCTGGAAGGGGGCGCCAGAGAGGGTGAGAGCCCCGTTGTGCCCGGACCCTGTCGCACCACGAGGCGCTGTCTACGAGTCGGGTTGTTTGGGAATGCAGCCCAAATCGGGCGGTGAATTCCGTCCAAGGCTAAATACGGGCGAGAGACCGATAGCGAACAAGTACCGCGAGGGAAAGATGAAAAGGACTTTGAAAAGAGAGTCAAAGAGTGCTTGAAATTGTCGGGAGGGAAGCGGAGTGGGGGCTAGCGATGCGCCCCGGTCGAATGTGGAACGGTGTTGAGCCGGTCCGCCGATCGACTCGGGGCGTGGACCAGCATGGATTGGGGGGCGGCCAAAGCCCGGGCTTTTGATACGTTCGTGGAACGCCGTCTTCTCGATTGTGGTAGGCAGCGCACGCCTCTGGCGTGCTTCGGCATCTGCGCGCTCCGGACGCTGGCCTGTGGGCTCCCCATTCGACCCGTCTTGAAACACGAACCAAGGAGTCTGACATGTGTGCAAGTCAACGGGCGAGTAAACCCGTAAGGCATAAGGAAGCTGATTGGTGGGATCCCCCTGAGGGGTGCACCTCCGACCGACCTTGATCTTCTGTGAAGGGTTCGAGTGTGAGCATACCTGTCGGGACCCGAAAGATGGTGAACTATGCCTGAGCGGGGCGAAGCCAGAGGAAATTCTTGTGGAGGCCCGCAGCGATACTGACGTGCAAATCGTTCATCTGACTTGGGTATAGGGGCGAAAGACTAATCGAACCGTCTAGTAGCTGGTTCCCTTCGAAGTTTCCCTCAGGATAGCTGGAGCTCGCGTGCGAGTTTTATCGGGTAAAGCCAATTATTAGAGGCATCGGGGGCGCAACGACCTCGACCTATTCTCAAACATTAAATAGGTAGGACGTCGCGGATGCTTTGTTGAGCCGCGCCACGGAATCAAAAGCTCCAAGAGGGCCATTTTTGGTAAGCAGAACTGGCGATGCGGGATGAACCGGAAGTCGGGTTACGATGCCAAACTGCGCTAACCTAGATCCCACAATGGGTGTTGGTCGATTAAGACAGCAGGACGGTGGTCATGGAAGTCGAAATCCGCTAAGGAGTGTGTAACAACTCACCTGCCGAATCAACTAGCCCCGAAAATGGATGGCGCTATATATACACATAACATAATTAACATTAAATTAATCAGCTTTATGAAATTTCAATGTTGTTTCCAGTTCTTCCGAATATATAATTTTTTTTAATTGTCATTAAAAAAACTGAAATGGAAAAGTTCAAATCATAATTAACAAACATAATTTATTTTATAAATCTTGCAACATAAACAAAACAACTAAATATTACAACATAAACTCTTTGACAGTTAGGCACACTAGAAATACCCACCACGAGCTTGATTACTATTGCCACTCAAACTAGCCGAAGGACATTTTCGACGGTCGTGTCCTGTTTGCGAGCATATACCACATCTACGCGCATAAACGGTATCACTAACATCTATTTGGTTCCGTATACGCGTTCTCTTCTGCACCTGTATTCGACGCAAATAGGACTTGTTACACACCATTTTAAATGGTTCAGGCGGCCAATAATGCTCAGCACCCGCTGGCTGCAACTGCCCACTATATGTATTTAGGTACTTAGCAACACTATATTGTTGATCAACATAGTTGGTTATACCTAAACAAACTTTTTGAAAGCACTTGATGGCATATGAGCAAGGCATGTGGTAGATGGACCATTTCTCACAAGAGCATAACCTTGTAGACGCATTTACAATATGTACATTATTCCCTTGATTTTGATGGATAGTGGTGCGAACTTCAAAAACATTTCTTTCATTATCATACTACAAAAATGAATGCCAATGTGCTTGCCGTCTGTATTTCTCAAATCTCTTCATAGGCACTGGCATAAATTCAACACCCCTTTCCATCAATGACGTTCCAGCTACAGACCTTTCAACAAACCTCTCCGCCATCTGCTTGAACGACATCCGCACCATAGGTGTGACAGACAATCCTCTTGCCGGCTTCAATAACCCGTTGAAAGACTCTAAGACATTTGTAGTCAGAGTTCCCCATTGTCTACTACCATCCGCATGCAAAGTCCACTTTTCAGGGTCATGTCACATTAACCAACGATAGGCTGCCTCATCTTCTTGCCTGATAGATTCCATGTGCCTCCGGAATTTATGCTCTTGGTGGCTGTTGCTGCCATCAACATCAAATCATGCAGATCCTTATTGAGATATGCCTTCTGGAAATTGGCTTTAAAGTGCCTCACACAGTAACGGTGGCAGGGATAAGGTTCTTGCCATGCAGGCAAGTTCTCCACTGAACTTAAGATACCACCGTGCCGATCAGATATTAGATAAATACCGGAACGCTGCTTGACAACGTGCTCTTTCAAGTGGTTCAAAAACAGCGTCCACGTCTCTTGGCTTTCATTGGCACAAACAGTAAAAGCTAGAGGAAATATCTGTCCATTAGCATCTACTGCCACGGCTATTAACAACTTGATATCGTACTTTTCATAGACATGAGTGCCGTCTATGGATATTACGGGCCGGCGATGCGAAAAACCATCAATTGCTAGTTTAATCACCCAGAACACATTATTGAATATATATTATGGTTTACCCGGACTCCGCTCAAGCTTCCATTCAACAACCGTCCCGGGGTTAAAGTGCTGCATTGCGGCCATGTACCTGGGCAGAGCTGCAAATGACTTAACCCAGTTACCATAGACTATTTCATACGCTCGTTTGCGCCCGAGATATGCCTTTCTTTTGGTAATGGTTTGGCCATGTTCCTGGAGGACTGATGTAATGCACTCTTTGATTTTATACCTTATGGACGCTTCGATGTGTGGAATAAGGACAAGAGAAATCAAGTCAATATCCAAGTTGAAGTGATTCCCGTTGAATGTGTCCATTTCGCATGTGTGGGTGGGAATATATTTACCCACTTTCCACAGACCTGTCTTCTTCTTGCTCGCATGCAACATCCAATGACATGGCTAAAACCACCTGCGACAAACAACCTTGTATACAACCGGACTTGACTCCCATACCGTCATCTCACGACACTCTTTTACGTTGTGCATTTTACAAGCCCTGCTTACACGCGCTTTATTAGGAAAAAACATGCCCTTTGCCAGCACCATTGGTCTAGACTCATCCCACATTGTTGTCCGAATTTCATCAAAATCCCTTGTGAGAGCTTCCACATCCAGCATGCTTGGCAAGTTATCAAGGTAAGGAATCTCCCTTGAATGAAAGAACACTTGGGACTCGTACACTCTTCGTTTAGGGGGGGGGGGTGGAGCATACTCTCTCGTCAAATCAGGTCCTTCCTTCTCATCCTCCTTATCACCATCCTCACGAGGAAAGGGTGTCTCGTCTCCAGATTCATCAGCATTGTTGTCGTAATCACTGTTCATTTCCTCACTCTGTGCATCTACCAGATCCTGATTTAATACGTCGTCTTCGGGCAACTGAGTGCGTACATGTGGTTCAACTTGCTCGTTTTCACTGCACAATCAACAAAACAATAAGCTACTGAAATTAATAAATACTTTCCATATAGCTGTATCACTTCACTTACAAGTCGTAATGTGATGAAATTCCATGATGGACATTTTTATTTAGGTAATGACTCCCGGATGGACCACCATGATCCAACACACCAAAACTATGCTTGGGTTCATAATTTGTAAAATTCATATCCGGCCAGTACCCCCTGTTAAATATATGAGCGTTAATACAAATTCAATACAACAAAAATGTACATCGTAACACAAAGGAAAATTGAAGTTTACCACTCGTCTTGTGAATTATGTAAAGCAGGCGGTGATAAGTTTAAATCATGGAAAGCTCTTTCATCCGGAACCTGTCCGGCAAAAACTGCTCCAGAATAACCACCCGATGACTGGGGGTTATCCCTACTACGCCCAACCTCATTGTTGGGAACGTCTTCGACCTTGACGTACATATCCAACATTTTTATTACAAGAAATTATCGGTATTCATCCGGAGTTCTCAAAAAATCCCTCAAAGTTTTATCATCATCGATGTTTAACTCCGAGTAAAAAGCAACCCCTTGCGGAGTGACGGAATACGAATATCTTCCGGTTACTTTAAGTATCACTGAACGTTTCCTCAGACTCATTTTTTTGCATAACAACGATATCAATTTATGATACTCCATTGTAAGTGGTAATTTAACATGACCCTGTGGAGATAAACTGTACCTCAAAAAGTTATTCTCCATCACAACCTCACCCCCCAATATAATGAAACTCTTATTCTACGCTCTTCAGACATTATGAAAAATGCTTGAGAATTTAACAAGAAGAAAAGTTTGAACGGGAGTTAGAGTTTTTTTTTGAATGGATTTTCCTAAAATCCTAACCCCTTTATATAGGAAATGGCTAGCCCGGGGGGCCGAAATGTGCGCTATACACATTTGAATTATTGTTATGTCAGTTAACTTAATGGTGGGCCCATAAATAGATATAGCGCATGAATTTACTGCACTATATATGTATAGCGTTTTAATTCCATGCGCTATACCTGGCAGTCAAGTCGTCAGAGTATAGCGCATAGATTTCCGGCGCTAAACAAGTATAGCACAGTAAATTCATACTCTATACCTTAACGGCAAAAGTTACCGTTAGGTATAGCGCGGAGAATTTCGACGTTATATATAGAAAAGTAACTTTTTTTTACACTCATTAACGTAACATTTGTCCAAAAAGACAATAAAAAAGTTCCGGACTCCTAGGGGAGGCTATGGTATGTAATATATAGTACCTCATATCATTGTACTTTTTCTGTTGGAAGATGAATAAAATGCACAATTAATATTGAAAAAAAAAGGATGAAATTACTCAAATGGGCTTGGCATATTAGTTAAAATATCATGGTATAGCCAGTTTTCACACCGGTCAATGAAAAATAGCCAGCGTTTATCAAGTCAATGAAAAATAGCCACTATTTTGCTGCAACAGGGACCGGTCCAGTATAATATACGGGAGTTCTGGTGCATTTGTGTACGAACTCCAGCATATTATGCTGGACCGGTATACTTTGCTAACTCCTGTAAAATTTGCGGGAGACTGGAGCACCAGTGCTCCAAACTCCAGTATATTATACTGGACAATTATACTTGCTGGAACTCCCGTAAAATTTACGGGAGTTCAAGCATACTTATGCTGGAACTCTCGTAAAATTTGCGGGCGTATTTTTCCGGATTTTGAACAGTGTTTTCGCTCAGATTTAAAGTGGCTAAATTTCGATGACTTTTGAAACTTGGCTATTTTTCAACGACCAGTGGTAAATCTGGCTATTTTTGAAATTCTCCCGGCATATTATGAGACAAAAGCCTGCAAGAAAGATTTGTGATTAGGTAATATTTCGGAAAAGCAATAAAGAGGTACGATCCAAAGTGATTAAAATTTGAAAATATATACTTTCTTAAGCGTTGTTATACAATTTAAATCATACTTTGATCATTCAAATAGCAGTTAATGGATGGTAACAACTTGCATATGACTAATTCTGTGAAATCATATTACTTATAAATGATTATTTGGGACTTGAGTACAAGTACAACCACTAGTCATATTAAGATAAAAGTATGTTTTGGGAGAAAGCCCAAAAATCAGAAAGCTTTCCCTAGTGGGACCATCCTTGAATATTACATACAAGTGTAACGGTGTCGAATTATGTTACTAATAGAAATTATCACAATTCATATTAGATGAAAATGATATTTAATGAAAATGCAACTGAACATGGATTTTAAGTTGTTTACTTGTTATCTTTCATATTTGGGTATTAGAAAAATATCATGTCATATTTGGTAAGATATATCTTTCGTGACAGCGTGAAGTCCAATTAGTTCACTTGTTATGGAGTAGTAATAAATAACAACGATGCATAATTGGACAACAAGCACAACATAGCTAATTAGAGTCTGGACAATATAATTAAGTAGGTCTTGGACCACAAAGTTCGTAACTATTCAAATTTAATCAAAGCCCACATCATAAATAGAAACATCTCATAGATGACAAATAAATAAATTGATTTCCGCCTTTAATTATTTTTTATGATTTGGATTGCTGATTTTATCCCGTGGACATTATATATCTCCTGCTTCTCTTGATATTTTCAGGAAAAAGATGGAAGTCTCTAGAAGTCTAATAATGTTTATTTCTAGACTAGACGGTAAAACATGTTTTGCAAAGGGTCTCGGCTTTCATATAATCCTATACATTTGACAAAACTGAGAAATACAAAAACAAATGAGGATGTTCCTATTAATGAAAGCTACTAGTAGTGTTTGATTGAAAAATCGACGCAACACACTATTAGAAAACTGCCAAAATCCGTCCACAGAATACCGACTGAAATCGGTCGGAAAAAAAACCTATCGAAATCGGTCGGAAAATAAATAAATTGATCGCAAAAGTCAAAGAAAATATTTCTGACAACGAAAATAGTGGTCCCACAACAAAGATATAAAAATTTCGACCGATTTCGGTCGGAAATTGGTCAATCTTTTACCAAGACCTGGTCATACTTGCATATTATCTACCAAAATAATTTTTAATTAAAATTTTTCAAATATACCGACCGAAATTCGGTTGGTATATTTGAGATTATTCTTTCCCGCCCAAAGACAATTGATTTTTTAATATAACAAAATTTATATATATATATATATATATATATATATATATATATATATATATATGTGTGTGTGTATAATGTCACGACCTGGAATTCCCACCATCGGGACAGTGATGGCGCCTAACATCACACTTGCTAGGTAAGCCAATGTTAGACAATTATTAACCAATTTCCTTTACGATTCAGCGAATAAAAGTAAACAAGTTAAAACAAGTGATCGTAATTGCGAAAGTAAGTAAACAACTGCTTTGTTTATAAACTATTGCCAGAACTATCACTACAACTATCCAGAATCTGGTGTCACAATCCACGAACATACTATGATTTTTGACAAACATCAGTCTAAAAGAAATTATAACTGTTTTGGAAATAAAGAAAACAGTAATGTAGATAGGTAGAAGGGGATGCCAGGGCCTGCAGACGCTAGCAGGACTACCTTGGGTCTCCACACCGTGCAACCTGAAGTCAACCTCTCAATCAGCCACTGCCTGCTCCGAAATCTGCACAAAAAGTGCAGAGTGCAATGTCAGTACAATCGACCCCACGTACTGGTAATGCCGAGCCTAACCTCGACGAGGTAGTGACGAGGTTACGGCGGGGCAATTACAATATATTCTGCATACGGTGTATAATAAAAGAGCAGAAAGGAGAACGGAACAACTAAAACCATGCAAGGAATGAATACAGAACTCAATTTTTCCATCAGAACCCAGCAATAGCAAATCCTTAAATGAAATGCAAAACTACAGAACAATTTCACAGTAAAGGAAAGATACATAAACACATAAACTGATGCGGCGCGCATCCCGATCCCACCATATGATCAATATCACTATGAATATTCATCCTTATTACTCCATACCAATCCACCATTATTCCTCCTCAATCTACAACCCTTATTCTTCTTGTTGCGACGCGCAACCCGATCCCACCATATGACAACAGTTCACCCTTATTCCACCCCAATATATCACCCTTATTCCTCTTTTGCGGCGTGCAACCCGATCCTACCATATCAGTACCATTCACACAATAAGAAGAGGAATTTCACAATTTAGCTCAAAACTCTCCACAATATTTAAACCTCAAACCAAAGCAAACGGAAAGCTCTACAATTATGAAACTTTACTCAAACAATACTACTCAGCGAAACCAATCCAAATTATACCATTGAACACCGATAAACAAACTGAAACCAATAATATGAGACAATGAAACTACGTAATAGCTAATACCTTCAACAATGAAAAACAATGCCTGACAAATAGCAATTAAGCATGGAAATACCAGTTAAACATGTAGCAGTCAAGGCAGGAAACAATATATTATGATCGTGAAGATAACAGGCCAAACAGATAAATTGGAGGCGCATAGGTACTCGTCACCTCACCTATACGCCACTCACATGGATTTTCACATAGCATTTAAGTCAAGGATTCCTAGTCCCTCGAGTCAAAGTTAGACATAACTCTTACCTCGCTCCAAGGCCAAACTCAAAGCTCAACCACCGTGTTTTCCTTCACACAAACCTCCGGACAAATGGAATCTATCAATTAACCAACCAAACAATTCAATTTAAGCCTTAGGAACTACCCACGACTGCAAGGAATTCAATTTAGGCCATTTGTGGAAAAGTCAACAAAAGTCAACACCCGGGCCCGCTTTGTCCAAACTCGAAATTCGGACCAAAACCCGATTACCCATTCACGCCCTAGCCCGGATATACAATTGGTTTTGGAATCCAACCTCAATTTGAGTTCTAAATCCCCAAATTTTGAAATCCCTAATTTCTACCCAAAAATTCCCAATTCCACCATGAAAACCTTAGATTCTATGTTGAAATCTTGTAAAATGAAGTGAAAGATTGAAAGAAAAGAATTACTTATCTATGATTTGGGGAAGAAAGAGTCTTTGGAAAATCGCCTCTTGTGTTTTAGGTTTTGAAAAATTGAAGAATGAATGAAAGATCCTGTCCAAAATCATTTTGACCAGTTGCAGAACCCCACAAATGCGAAGACTATCCTGGGCCTGCTAACATCGCAAATGCGAACAATTGTTCGCAAATGCGGCCAGTGCTGATCGCAATTACGATCCTAAGCTTCGTAATTGCGAAGGTCCCCTCCCAGCCCCACTGCTCACAAATGCAAACTTTCTTTGCAAATGTGAGGCTCGCATTTGCGAGCCAGACCTCGCAATTGCGAAGTCTGCAAACCTGAAGCATACCAGTAAAATTTCCTAAGTTCAAACCACTCCGTAGCCTATCCGAAACTCAACCGAGCCCTCGGGGCTCCAAACCAAACATGCACACAAATCTTAGAACATCATATGAACTAGCTCGTGCAATCAAATCGCCAAAACAACACCTAGAACTACGAATTTAGCACCAAATCACATGAAATTCTTAAGAACACTTATTCCTATTTTCACAACCGGACGTCCGAATCACGTCAAATCAGTTCTGTTTCTCACCAAATTTCACAGATAAGGTATGAGTATTATTTAGGACCTGTATCGGGCTCTGGAACCAAAATACGGGCCCGATACCAACAACATCAAACTTTAACAAAATTCGTAAACCCATTTGATTTTCAGTCTTCCAATTTTCATCAAAAATTCAGCTAGGGACTTCAGAATTTGATTCCAAGCATACGCCCATGTCCCATTTTTGATGCGGACCCACCGGGACTGTCAAAATACGAGTCTGGATCCGTTTACTCAAAACGCTGATCGAAGTCAACTAAATCAACTTTTAAAAGCAAAGGCCTACGTATTGTTCTTGATTGCAAGGTTTGATCAATGAGGTGACAATTCGTCAAAACCAGCTCAAAAAGGAGTGAAACATTCACAAGTACCAAGAACAAGTCCAAGCTCAGTGTTACAGGACTAATGCGGCCGCACTCCATTCTGTGCGGTCCGCAAAGAAGAGGTTCAGAGGGCACTCATCTCAGGCAGCAAAGCAATGAGGCCGCATTCCATTCTGTGCGGTCCGCAAAGAAGAGGTTCAGAGAGTGTTCATTTTAGGCAGCTAAGTAATGTGACCGCACTCCATTCTGTGCGGTCCGCACTGACTTCATTGCGACCGCACTCGTTTTTGTGCGGTCCGCAAAGCTCAAGTTCAGAGAGTTGCCAAGTTGGAGGAAAATTTCCAATGCAGTCCGCGGTCTATCTTGTGCGGAACGCAACAGAAGCCACCGCGGCCGCGGTGCATTTTGTAAGACCCGCGGTGGCCAAGTTTAGAGAGCAGGAATATCAGCCAAGAGCCTTAGTGCGGCCGCAATCGATTTTGTGCGGTCCGCACTAACCCCGTAGGGGTATTTTTGTCCAGAATTTTTGACCTAGTATAAATAGTTTCTTTTCCCATTTTTAGGTTATCAGTTAGATTTTGAAGCTGAGCTGCGCTCGTGAATAGTGTTCATTTACCATTTTGAGTAATTTTACAATAGTTTTATCATTGAATCTTCAAGTTTTAGTTAGTAATTTAATATTATGAGTTTATCTTCATCTATTTCTTTGTTTTTCTCTATTATCGTGAGTAGCTAGACCCATCAGCTAGGGTTGTGACTCAACCATAGTGTGGGTAATTGATGAGTCTTGTGTTTTAAGGTTTGAATGTCTATGGGTGTTTGTTATTTGGACTAATTTATGGTTTTGTTGTTGAATTAGTGGTTGCAAACACTAGTTTATGTTTAGGTGACGTGGGCTCTTCTTGAGAAAGAGAGCCTAAGTCTATAAAATTAGTCTAACAAGGAATTGGGGCGTACTCAAGAGAATTGATAGCCCCAATTAAAGGGTTAAACCGAGAGATCGTAATACCCGACGTGAACCTCTATTCCTTGCACAAATGGTCATACCCAATTGATTTTGAGAAAGTCAATTAGGGCAAAAATCACTCGAACTACCTAGAGGTATAGAGTGAGTAGAATCGTGCAATGGTTATATTGTAATCCCCAAATATGACAACCTAGCCTTAGACACGAGAACCCGTCAAGTATCCACCTATGTGAAAGTCACTCCCCTAGTGCCTTTTAACTAATTAGAAAACCTATAATAGTATTCTCTTAACTTAACTTAGCTTAATTTAGCATCTTATTAGTATAAATTTAGAAGTAATATCAAAAACCAAAAATGTTCTGAAGTGCAATTAGGAACAATTACACAATTCTAATTTAGATAGAAACTCAATTCCAATCTCTAGCTCCCTGTGGAAATCGATCCCGACCTTCTCGGGTAAAAGCTGCTTCGACCACTCTTGCTACGTTATAGTAGTACAGGGTTGGCCTCGATCACTTCTTGGCGCCGTTGCCGGGGAGCTAACGGTTTTGGCTATCCATCTAAATAGTTTTGTGTATTGTTCTTTCATCCTTGTATGTTACTAATTTGTGTGTGTCACAACTTCAAGTACAAATGGCAGCAAACAACAATGACCCTCTTGGAAATGTGATTGCGGGGGAGGAGGTAGATGATATCGGAGATGATGAGGTGCCTCTTGTGCCTCAAGGACAACGTAGAGGCTCCTCGAGTACTTCACAACCAAGGCTATGCGAGTACAATTGTCCCGCCCTGGATTCGGGCGGACAATTTGCAAATTACTAATGTGATGCGGACATTGCTGAAGCAGCGGGGGTATTTCACGGGTGCTCCCTCTCAGAATGTGTACAAACATCTCAAGGGGTTTGTTGATACCTGTTGGGGGAGCAAGCAAACTAATGTGTCCGAGGATGCACTTCGGTTGAGACTCTTCCCATATTCACTTAGAGGGAAGGCATTGGATTGGCTTGAGCGACTTCCCAACCATTCCATCACTACTTGGGATGAGTTGACAAATAAGTTCATTGCCAAGTTTTTCTCTCCGGGGCACATGCCAGCATTGCGGGATGAGATCTTAGCTTTCAAGCAGGAGCCCACTGAACCACTACACGAAATTTGGGAGAGATATAGAACCATAGTGAAGGAATGCCCCAACAATGATATGACCAAGGCGATGATTCAACAGACCTTTTACCGGGGCATCAACACAACGAATCAATGCATAGTGAATCAACTGGCTGGGGGTAATTTTGTGAAGCTGCCTTATGATGAAGCTTGTGCTATTCTTGACGAGATGGCTGACACGTCATCCGCTTGGCAAAGTAGAGCCAATGTGCCCTAGGGTGACCCCACGGTCACTTACTCGCACAAAGAGCTACATGACCATGGGTAGGCCATAGCGGAACTGACAATAACAATGAACCAACTAGCAAAGGCACACTTGCAACAAGCTCAAAATCCTCGCCAAGTAAATGCCATGGAGGGTGTCAACATGCTAGTTAACAATAGAAGACAAAGAGGTCAACAGAACCAAGGGAGTTTGGATCAATTTGACAATGATTGTGGTGGATTCCAAGATGATGGTTAAGATGAGCAGAATGAAGAGGTACAATACGTGAATAATTATCAAGGCCAAAGGGGCAATTCTTTTAACCAACAGCAACAATGGAGATACCAAGGCAATTGGGGTAACCAACAACAAGGGAACAACAATTGGGGCAACAATAATCAAAATCTGAATTAGAGCAATCAAAACAACAATCGGAACAATCAAGGAAACTGGGGCAATAACAACAATTGGAGTGGAAATAACAATTAAGGTGGATAGAATAACAACAATCATGGAAATCAGGGGCAAGGCTTTCAAAGGCCCCCAATGTATCAACAACCGAGCAATCCACCGCCTTTTCCATCCCAGGGACCTAGTTCTTCCAACATTCACATGGGGAGAATTGGAATGATGTTTGAACAGATGATGAAAAAGAATGTTGACTCCGATGCGCAATTGGCTTCTCACAACACTTCAATCAGAAATTTGGAGGTTCAACTAGGCCAAATCTTACAGTATTTGAATACTCGCCCTAAGGGGGCTCTACCGAGTGATACGGTAGTTAACCCAAAGGGTGGGAACAATCATGTTATGGCAGTAACTAAGAGGAGTGGACGAGGCGGTGATGTGAATGCCTCCAAACAAAAGCAAATTTTGACTGATGAAGTTGAGTTGCAAGAAGATAAAGTTCCTTTGGTGGTTGAGAATGTGATTGATGAAAATGTGAATGAAGATGTGAGGATTGATATTCAAGATGCCGAGGTGGAAACACATAATGACGTGAACCCGTCTAGGGAACACGTAATAGACATGCCGGAGCCAGTTGTGCCAACTAAGGCACCCTTGCCTAGGCCACCTCTACCTTTCCTCAGAGGCTAGCAAAGCAGAAAAATGAGAATTTGTTCAAAAAGTTCATTGACATGATGAAGAGCTTATCCATTAATGTGCCTTTGGTGGAGGCTTTGGAGCAAATGCCTGGCTATGCTAAATTCATGAAAGATTTGGTGACAAAGAAAAGATCCATGGACTGTGAAACTATCAAGATGACCCACCAAGTTAGTGCTATAGTACATTCAATGGCCCCGAAGTTGGAGGATCCCGGTGCTTTCACCATTCCTTGCACTATTAGGAGTGCAGACTTTGCCAAAGCTCAATGTGATTTGGGGGCGAGTATCAACTTGATGCCCTACTCAGTTTTCAGGACTTTGGGTATTGGGCAACCGAGGCCGACTTCCATGAGTTACAAATGGCAGATAGATCGATGAAGAGGCCTTTGGGTATAATAGATGATGTTCTCGTCTGGGTGGACAAATTTATCTTGCCAGCTGATTTTGTGATCTTGGATTGTGAGGTAGATTACGAAGTTCCGATCATATTGGGGAGACCTTTCCTTGCTACTGGGAAGGCCTTAGTTGATGTTGAAGCATGGGAACTCACCTTCCGGGTGGGTGATGAAAAAATAGTCTTTCATGTGTGAAAATCAATGAAGCAGCCCAATTGTACCGAAGTGTGCTCATTTGTGGATCTTGTCACGGCTGTGATAATTGATGATACTAGTGCAATGATCAATGTGGAGTACCCTCTGGAGGCCGTATTGTTGAATCTTGATGTCAATGATGATGAGGGCCGAGTGGAGTGCGTGAATGCTTTACATGGAACGGGCTCTTATTCTTATGAGCCTAGGAAACTCTCTTTGGATCTTGAAAATAGAAAGACCCCTCTAACAAAGCCTTCAATTGAGGAACCTCCGGTGTTGGAGTTGAAGCCATTACCTCCACACCTCAGGTATGAATTCTTAGGCCCTAGTTCAACTTTGCCAGTTATTCTTTCCTCTTGTCTTACTAACATGCAGGTAGGTTCCACATTGGCGGTGCTCAAAAAGCGGAAAAAGGCAATTGGATGGACTTTAGCTGATATTCGAGGAATAAGCCCCGCATTCTGTATGCACAAGATTATTCTGGAAGATGATGCAAACCCCTCCTTGGAACATCAAAGNCACGAAGTATTATTTACGTTTGAAGATGATGACCTAAATACCTCCTTGGAACATACGAAGGAGGTTGAACGAAGAATGCAGGAGTCGTAAAAAGGAGGTGATCAAGTGGTTGGATGTCGGGGTTGTGTACCCTATTTCTGACCAATTCTGAAAATGAACTAATTCCAACCGGGACAGTGACCGGATGGAGGGTGTGCATGTACTACCGCAAGCTGAACAAGGTGACCTGCAAGGATCACTTCCCATTGCCTTTCCTTGACCAAATCTTGATCGTCTTGCTGGGAGTGCCTTCTACTGTTTTTGGATGGATATTCTGGGTACAACAAATCTTGATTGCTCCGGAAGATCAGGAGAAGACCGCTTTTACTTGTCCATATGGCACCTTTACCTTTTCTCGGATTCCTTTTGGGTTGTGTAATGCACCGATGACATTCCAACGGTGTATGATGGCCATTTTCACCGATATGGTGGAAGATATTTTGGAGGTGTTCATGGACGAATTTAGTGTGGTGGGTGATTCGTTTGATGAATGTTTGAAGAATCTTTATAGGGTGTTGGCCCGGTGTGAGGAAACCAATCTTGTGCTCAATTGGGAAAAATGCCACTTCATGGTTGAGGAGGGCATAGTGCTTGGTCATAAAATGGCATAGAGGTGGACAAAGCTAAAATAGAGGTGATTTCAAGGCTTCCTCCCGCCACTTCGGTCAAGGGGGTTAGAAGTTTTCTTGGGCATGCGGGGTTCTACCGGAGATTTATCAAGGACTTTTCGTAGGTAGTGAATCCTTTGTGCAAGCTACTAGAAAAGGATGCCAAGTTCATGTTCGATGAGGGATTTATGCAAGCATTTGAAATTCTCAAGCATAAGTTGACCACCACCCCTATCATTACCGCACCCAATTGGAGCTTGCCTTTCGAGCTCATGTGCGACGCGGGTGATGTTGCGGTTGGGGCAGTTTTGGATCAAAGAGTGAGCAAAATGTTTCATCCGGNAGTGGGTTGAAGTACAGGCCTTCGAAAAAGTCAGAGAAAAAGAAGTCATAGACTTCATTTGGGACCACATTATATGTCGATTCGGGATGCCTGCCGAGATCGTATGCGACAATGGGAAGCAATTCGTCGGCAGCAAAGTGACAAAATTTCTCGAAGACCACAAGATTAAAAGGATCTTATCAATGCCATGTCATCCTAGTGGTAACAGACAAGCCGAGTCGACAAACAAGACCATCATCCAAAATCTAAAGAAAAGGTTGACCGACGCTAAAGGAAAATGGAGAGAAATACTACCCGAGGTCCTTTGGGCGTACCGTACAACGTCGAAATCCAGTACGGGGGCAACACCATTCTCTTTAGTCTACAGTGCCGAAGCTCTGATCCTGGTCGAAGTTGGAGAACCTAGCCTCAGGTTTCAGAATGCAACGGAAGATTCAAATCACGAGGCTATGAATACAAGTCTCGAATTACTAGATGAAATACGGGAAGCCACCCTCGTTCGAATGGCCGCACAAAACAGCGGATCGAAAGGAATGTCATTCAAGATAGTTTTGATTTCCATTGGGATGAGCCGTACTTATTCAAGATTTGCACCGTCGGAGTGATCCGGAGGTGTGTCCCTGAGGAGGAGCAGTTGAGTATCTTAGAGGCATGTCATTCCTCTCCCTATGGTGGCCATCATGACGGGGCGAGGACAGCTTCGAAGGTCCTTAGTTGTGGGTTTTACTGGCCAACATTGTATAAAGATGCAAGTGATCTTGTGAAGAGGTGTGACGAATGTCAAAAAGCGGGTGGTATTTCGAAGAAAGATGAGATGCCTCTCAACACCATTCTAGAAGTGGATATTTTTGATGTGTGGGGTATTGATTTCATGGGCCCGTTTGTAAGCTCATGTGGGAACACCTACATTCTAGTGGCAGTTGACTATGTTTCAAAGTGGGTCGAGGCCGTGGTTTTGCCCAACAATGAAGCTCGGAGTGTGGTTGCGTTTCTCAAAAGGAGCATTTTTACAAGGTTTGGCACTCCTCGTGCAATCATAAGTGATGGGGGGTCGCACTTTTGCAATAGAGCTTTTGACACCTTGCTTGCAAAGTATGGTGTCAACCACAAAGTTTCTACTCCCTATCATCCTCAAGCGAGTGGCCAAGTTGAAGTCTCAAACAGGGGAAATCAAGAGTATTCTGTCTAAAACGGTCAATGCAAATAGGACTGATTGGTCTAAGAAGTTGGATGATGCTCTATGGGCTTACAGGACTGCTTATAAGACTCCGATTGGTATGTCTCCGTACCGGTTGGTGTTTGGGAAATCTTGCCATCTACCGGTTGAGTTAGAGCACAAGGCCATGTGGGCTTTGAGGAAACTGGATCTTGAATGGGATGTGGCAGCAAATCTTCTTGTGGAGGCCTGCTCCAGTTCATCCTTGTACAAGGACAAGATGAAGTAACTTCATGATAAATATGCTCGTGGCAAGGAGTTCAAAGTGGGTGATTTGGTTCTCTTGTTCAACTCTCAGTTACGTCTGTTTTCGGGAAAGCTTAAGTCAAAATGGAGTGGACCTTTTGAAGTGGTGTTTGTGACTCCGTTTGGTGCACTTGATTTGAAGAACAAAAATGGGGAGGTTTTCAGAGTTAATGGGCACAGGGTCAAGCACTACCTGGGAAAAATTGATGACAGCCACATGGTGGCACTTCTTCATCTAAAATGATTTGATGGTAACCTGCGTCGTGCCACGACGTTAAATCAGGCGCTTCTTGGAAGGCAACCCATGTGTCTTTCATTTCATTTTTCTTTGATTTTCTTTGTAGTATAGGATTTATTTTTGGACTGACTGGTTGTGAGATGCTGTAGGATTGTGTTGATGCAGTGCAGGACCAAGTGGAAAAACTGATCACTCCCTGAAGTTTGCAATGCGGACCGCACTACATTTTGTGCGGCCGCAAAGGACTCAGTGCGGGGGCACAAAATCAGTGCGGACCGCACTGATGGTTGATGTTGAAAATTAGCTCTCTAAAGTTTGCCACCGCTGCCGCATTACATTTTGTGCTGTCCGCGGTGGACCACTGCGGCCGCGGAGCATTTTGTGCGGTCCGCAGTGGTTGCCTTCTCAAACTTTCATGTTACTGAGTAATGCGGACCGCAATGCCATTTTGTGCGGTCCGCGGTGGGTAAGTGAGCTGGGGCCCAGGACCTTTTTCTATAAATAGGACCTGAGGCCCTCCATTTAAACTTTTCGATCTCTTTACTCTCAAAGCCCAAAAATCACTGTTCATCACTGCTCACTACTATTCAATCTCTAAAATTGCACTAATTCTTGCTTAGTCTCGATTAATCATCACTGCATCTCATTTCTGGTAACTCTAATTCCTTTTTAGTTGTTTGATTTTGCTAGTTTCTTTTGACTTTTATTTTTTCTCTTAGTTTTTCTTCTGTTCTTCCCATTTTTCTTTTAATTTAGTAGTTTAGGTTAGTTAATCTTGTTTTAATTAGGCATAATTAGATACAACACTGAAGCAACACCTAGGGAATCATTATTAGGTACAAATTTGGACTAAAAATGGACAAAACATTGAACCCTAGGTTGGTGGTGCTGCTGGGCACTCAGTGCGGACCGCGAAGAAATAGCTTCTGAAAGTGAAACTTGAGGACTGCGGCCGCATTGCATTTTGTGCGGTCCGCGGTGCCTCAATGCGGACCGCATTGCATTTTGTGCGGTACGCGGTGCACAGATTCAGAGAGTGGGTAGTCTGAACCCCACCTCTGTGTGGACTGTAATGGATTTTGTGCGGTCCGCAGTAGCCTCTTTGCGGCCGCACTGCATTTTGTGCGGACCGCATTCTGCAATTTGTAACTGTCTGCAATAATTTTCCTGCAACTCTGCATTTCATTGATTCTATTAATACTAATAAAGCATAATTGAATGTTGCTTGCAGACAATGGTGAGATCACGGGGCAAAGGTGATAAACAACCAGGACGAGGAGAGTCCTCCCCGGGGAGGGGACATGGAAAGATAAAGTTGATCCCCCAAGTTCGGGAAGCAAAAAAAGCAACAAGAAAGGCGATCCGGGCCGCTGATAGAGTTGCTTCCCACTCATCAGGAAGGGAGTATGAGCCTTCCCAGGAGGCTTCTGATTGTGACTCCGTCCCGGAGTATTTAGATGACTTCCCGGACAGATTTAGGCTGATAGATGACCCCACTCCTCAAGGCTCTCCCACTGCCCGAGCACCAGTGCGTGTATCTTCCGAGTCATCTGAGGGCTCAGCCGCTGGCAGTGGCAATGAATATTCTACATCTCCTACAGCTTCACTATCCGGAGAGAGCCCCGTAGCAGAAGTAGGGGATGAAGTAGAAGGGGGTGAACCTCAGGTGGGAGGAGTAGAGAGAACTAGAAATCTCCGGAGGCATGGCAAGACCGGTTTGTGAGTGAGATGGCCTACCATAAGTTCAGGGAATGGTGGCCTGAGAGGAAATTGATTCGTGAACGAAGTTTCGTCGATAGAGACCTCTTGCCTCACAAACCCAATGTGAGAAGATAGTTCAGAGAGAGAGTGGGCTGGGAGTACTTCTTAAGCAACTGTGAGGATGCAAACGAGCACCTGGTCAAGGAGTTCTACACCAATGTTGCCCACATCAAAAAGGGCACTAAAATGACCAAGGTGCGGAATTTAAAAGTACTATTTGATGGAAAAGCAATAAATGACTACTTGGGCTTCAATGAGGAGGACGAATCATTGTACTTGGAGAAGATGGCATTGGGTGAGGAAGCTCGTCCTTGGCTGGCACAGTACTTGGCAATCCCAGGTACCACCCCCGATTGGTTGACTGCGGGAGTGAAGATCTTGAGGAGAACTTTGAATTTCGAGGCCAAGGGGTGGGAGACATTCGTGTGCAGCAGACTAGACCCCACTACCCACGACAACTCACTCCCTCTTCACCGGGCTATACTGGTAGCATTGATCATGGCGGGGTACCCGATTAACGTCGGGAATGTGATGTCTCGGGTTATTACACGAGTGGTGAACAAAGGTGACAGAAACTATCCCTTCCCCAACTTCTTGACCATGTACCTGAAGGACTTAGAGGTAGAGAAGCAGAAATTTGATGTGAAAGTGAAAGCAAAGGCACCGTTCTCCTGGTAAAGCCTGCAAGGTGATGACAACCCTAAGGGCAAGCACTATAAGGGCAAAGCCACTACTTCAACTGGCCAGTCTGAAGAGCCAGTAGTAGTAGTGGCTCCTACTCAGCTTCCTTCCACCTCAGCAGACATGCCCCCAGGTCCATCCACTTCTACAGTTCCAGAGATACCCTCCACCACTACATACCCATTGATTGCCCACCGTCTGAGCCAGGCCTTCGCCAGCATCAACAACTGGATGCAGACAGCTTCTTCTAAGTTGTCTGTACTATCTACTACGGTGGCAGCCCAGTCAGCACCTCCCCCTCCACAGGTCCCACAGTCCATTGAGGACACTCTCAAAGAGCTTCTGGACAACCAGAAGAAGCTCCTAGAGAACCAGACATTGATATTGGACGTTGTTGATTCACATGGGAAGGCACTAAAGGAGCTTCCAAAGGAGGCGAAGAAAATGAGGAAGACTCGGGCTTCAAAAGAGTCAGTGAAGGCGCTCAGGGTAAAGGTTGATAGACTGAAGGCGAATCACCTGCCTTAAGATTTGCTATAGCATGACCCAGCACCAGCAGCCCAGCCCCAGCCAGAGCAGGAGTTAGAGAGGCCTCCCAAGAGGAGGAGGGTGATTCCCCGTTCAGATGATGCAGTCATAGAGTTGGAGGACCCGCAGGGAGATTCCTCCATCCAGCCCCAGGATTCAGCCCAGGACTCAGTCCAGGTCCAGGCGCAGGTCCTGGCAGAGCCACAGGTCATAGGGAGCCAATCACAGGCTCCCGATCAGACAGAGGACCCAGGGACCCAGACTCAGGATCCCATGCAGACGGCGAACCCATAGGGAGTTTCTTATTCCTCTCTTCTCTATTTTTGTGCTTATTTTGGTTAGTTGGCATTAAGGACAATGCCAGCTTTCATTTGACGGGGTAGCCCTATTTGGATATTTGGATGACTGTACATATGACAATATTTTATGCTTTCTTTCCTTTTTATCTTTGGTATGTATATAATTTTAGCATTTCATTGCACTTTTCGTACTTTTTTCTTTGGGTCTATATATAAAGTTACCTTCTTATGTATATATTCATCCTCCCGATTGTATATTCGGATAAATCCCCTCTTGTACATATTCATTTTACTTTCCGCATTTTTCCTTTCTTAGATTCTCATTTTATTTTCGTAGCTTCTTGTTTTGAGCTTTTGCAATAAGCCTTTGGTTTTCTTAATGCCACGGTTCTTTCCAAAGGTGGAATTTGTGTGAACCGGGTGGCTCTTCACGATGATGGATGGCATGACAACCTTCTTATGGATTTGAGACTGTTTTTCTTTTTTCTTTTTTCTTTTTAGTAGTTAGTTGGTAAGGGTGCCTCAAGCAAAGCTTCACTTGGTCCTAACACATTTGTCTTTGATCCCATGGTCAAAAACAAATCGTTGTGTGTAGGATGGTGAAAGTTGTGACCTTGAGACTCTTGTGTTGGCCGATAATCATCAAGTGGTTTTTCGGGACCATTGTGTTACTCAAATCTTATCTAAGGTTGTTGTGGGCCCCCGATTCCGTGTCTTTAGCAATCCCCAAGCTTGTGTGGTGAGAATTTGAATTGTAAGTCCAAGTCCCGAGTCATTGGTCTAGAACTTGCCCTGAATGTTTATCTAGGCGAAATCCTAAGTGTAATTTGACTTGAGACGTGATTATAGGCTCTCCTTGATCCGAATGATATCTTGAACACTTCCATAGCCTACCAATAATAAAATCCCTAGTCAGCCCTTTTGAGCCTTAGACCTTTTTCTTTCAAGAACCACGCTACAAGCCTTTACCCGTTCTAAAGATACCCTCGTTGGCACCCGATCTTTCCTTAGCACATGGAAAAAGTATAAGTTTGGGGGGAGAGACGAGGATTGCAACAAAGTGGTAAAAGGTACAAAATGAAGAAAAGGAAGGGCAATGAAAAAGAAAGAAAATCAAAAAGACAAAAACAATGTTCAATGTAGAAAAGAATGAAGGGATTCAATAAAAGCAAAGAATGAAAGGTGTGGAAAGTTTAGAAAGGAGAAAAGATTTGAAATGAACAAGAAAGAGTGGCAGTGTGTCTCTCTAACCCCTTAGAAAGAAGTGAAATGACTTAAAAAGTCAAGTGAATGTGTGCCAAATGAAGCAAAAGAAGTGCTAAAGGGAAGATGGAACCTACTTAGACCAAACATTTCCTACCCTACACCAAAAGCCTTCATTATGTCTCCACAAAAGCCCTATATGATCTTGAGTTGAATGAAGCTTACATTAGTGGTGACTTACATAAGGGGCAAGCATATGGTACCTAGTATCGGACTTGTGATTTTTCCCTGAGAGAGATGAATGTGTTTCCATTAACCTCGTTCTGAGTTCTACTACCCTAATGGTGAGGTTTGCTTAGGGAGAGTTGAGGATGTGTGAGTTTGGGTTCCATAATGACCAAAGTAATAGAAAGAGTTTCTTTGATGTGTTGAGTCAACTCTTGATGCTCTTGTGTCGCACTTGATCCATGGTGTTTTAAAGAGTGAATGTTGTTAATGATTCATTTGAATTGAGGGAAATTGTTAGTCCCAATTGATGCTAGTTGAGGTCACTTTAGGTCAGCTGAATTTTCTTGGATTTACTCTTAAGGGGTGGGTCTTATTTTGTTTGCTTGAGGACAAGCAAAAGCTTAAGTTTAGGGGAGTTGATAACTAGGGATTATGATACATTTTACACTCCGTCTTACTTGAGTTTTGATTAGAAATGTGTACAAAATAGTCCCAAAGGCTTACGTGTTGTACTTGATTGCAGGGTTTGATCAACAAGGTGACAATTTGTCAAAACCAGCTGAAAAAGGAGTGAAACATGCACAAGTACCAAGAACAAGTCCAAGCTCAGTGTTACAGGACCAATGCGGCTGCACTCCATTCTGTGCGGTCTGCAAAGAAGAGGTTCAGAAAGCACTCATCTTAGGCAGCCAAGTAATGCGGCCGCACTCCTTTCTGTGCAGTCCGCACTGACTTCATTGCGGCCGCACTCGCTTTTGTGCGGTCCGCAAAGCTCAAGTTCTGAGAGTTGCCAAGTTGGAGGAAAATTGCCAATGCGGTCCGCAGTCTATTTTGTGCGAACCGCAACAGAAGCGGCCGCGGTGCATTTTGTGCAGCCCGCAGTGGCCAAGTTCAGAGAGCAGGAATTTCAGCCAAGAGCCTTAGTGCAGCCGCACTCGATTTTGTGCGGTCCGCACTAGCCCCGTAGGGGTATTTTTGTCCAGAATTTTTGGCCTAGTATAAATAGTTTTTTTCCTATTTTTAGGTCATCAGTTAGATTTTGAAGCTGAGCTGCGCTCGTGAGTAGTGTTCTTTTACCATTTGGAATAATTTTACAATAGTTTTATCATTGAATCTTCAAGTTTTAATTAGTAATTAAATATTATGGGTTTTTCTTCATCTATTTTTTTGTTTCCTCTATTATCATGAGTAGCTAGACCCATTAGCTAGGGTTGTGGCTCAACCCTAGTGTGGGTAATTGATGGGTCTTGTATTTTATGGCTTAAATGTCTGTGGGTGTTTGATATTTGGACTAATTTATGGTTTTTTTGTTGAATTAGTGGTTGCAAACACTAGTTTATGCCTAGTTGACTTGGGCTCTTCTTGAGAAAGAGAGCCTAAGTCTATAAAATTAGTCCAACAAGGAATTGGTGCGTACTCAAGAGAATTGATAGCCCCAATTACAGGGTTAAACCGAGAGATCGTAATACCCGACTTGAACCTCAATTGCTTGGACAAATGATCATACCCAATTGATCTTGAGAAAGTCAATTAGGGCAAAACCACTCGAACTACCGAGAGGTATAGAGTGAGTAGAATCGTGCAATGGTTATATCGTAATCCCTGTTGATACCCAATTTTTCCCTACATATTTTTATACCAAAATATATTCTCAAAATAGCATGTACATGCATATATAAGAATGCCCAAGAGTTTTGGTATTTTTTCTTTATTTTTAAAGATTTTAAAATCAATTTATTGTCTATTTTAATAGTACAAAATTCAATAATTATTCGCAAACTGGCATTTTTGGTGAACAATTTATTTTTATTCTCATATTTACACCAAGATATAATTAAGGTAATTTTTTTTGCATATTTTTACACATTTGTTTGGTATTTTTTAAGCTAAATTGCATATAATTGCAATTATAGCCTATTTTACAATTAACAGCATTTTACAATTACAAAATCATTTTTTAGCATTTTTAAATTAATAATCATATGTTATTAATTAGTCCAGTACCTTTAATTTATTTTTAAAATCATTTTTTACTATTTTATAAAATGATAAAAGGGGAAAATTGGCTATTTAGCAAACAGCCCTTTATTATTTCAATTCTAGCCAAATTGGCCACACCCACTATCAGATTCAAATGGCCCAATATCCTAATTAAACTAATCCAGCCCAATCCCTAATATAACCCGGTCCAACCCCCGTTTTAATCTGAGTCGTTGATCAAATGAGATCAACGGCCCAAATTCATTTGCCTTAATTAAATTCAATTACCCCCCCAGACCCCTCATTCTCTCTGAGACTCTCTCTCTCTATATCGTCTCTTCCTCTCCCTTCCCTCTAGAACCTTCTAGTTCTCTCTTCTCAGATGATCTCTACCGTCTCTCCGGCCACTTCCAATCTCGCCCCTTTCGACCATCAACCGCCATGAAACCCCAACTCACCGATTCCCTCTATTTTTGAGACCCCAGTAGCCTCCACCATGCAAATCAGTCCCTAAAAGCTCCGCCTGGTTTGTTTCCGGCCATCTCCGGCCACCGCCCTTCAACCCCAAGGCTCCGATGGGCCTCTCATCGTCCTGTTCAACATCTCTAGGACATTCGAGGTTTATGGACCATGGTGATTCAGACCTAGGGTTCCTGGTTCTGCTACCTGTGAGTTCTCCTGTGTGATTTCAGGCCAAATCACACCCTATATGTCACGATCTGTGAAGTGTCAACAGGTTCTCTCCACTTCTATTAGGGTTTCCCCTTTTTGAAACCCTAACTCTCTCCTGAATATCTCAAAATAGTGTTATTTTCATGCTATTTTCATGTTTTCCTTTATGTTCTGCTTATTCTCAAGCTTCTTCTGAAAGATTCTCTACTTTGAACCATTTTTACTTTCTTTGAAAATTTAGGGTTTCTTGGATTTCTTTTACGCATATCTCGACCAATTTTCTTTATGATTTAAACCTTTTCCTTGTTTATTCTGACCGATTTCTATGCTCTTACTGTTCTTTAGTTTGACTCTGCTAAAAACCCTAATTTCTAAAAAATGTTTCTTCGTTTGATTATGTGTGTTAGCATGCTTCTTAGCTTCGATTATATGTGTTAGCCTAATTTCCTTTGCCTTGTCTCTATGTGTTAGCATGTTTCTTCGTTTGATTATGTGTGATAGCCTGATTTTCCTTACTTTGGGTCTGTCTGCTAGCCTATTTACTTGACTCTTGTTAATGTCTCATGGTCACCATGCTTCGAATATGCCTTGTTGAATCCTAACCTATTTTCACTATCTCCGGATGGTTGTGTTTGTTCATCTCTTGTCCCCCTTATGTCTATANACCCCGGTGCGTTTCACCATTACCTTGCACTATTAGGAGTGCAGACTTTGCCAAAGCGTCAATGTGATTTGGGGGCGAGTATCAACTTGATGCCCTACTCAGTTTTCAGGACTTTGGGTATTGGGCAACCGAGGCCGACTTCCATGAGTTACAAATGGCAGATAGATCGATGAAGAGGCCTTTGGGTATAATAGATGATGTTCTCGTCTGGGTGGACAAATTTATCTTGCCAGCTGATTTTGTGATCTTGGATTGTGAGGTAGATTACGAAGTTCCGATCATATTGGGGAGACCTTTCCTTGCTACTGGGAAGGCCTTAGTTGATGTTGAAGCATGGGAACTCACCTTCCGGGTGGGTGATGAAAAAATAGTCTTTCATGTGTGAAAATCAATGAAGCAGCCCAATTGTACCGAAGTGTGCTCATTTGTGGATCTTGTCACGGCTGTGATAATTGATGATACTAGTGCAATGATCAATGTGGAGTACCCTCTGGAGGCCGTATTGTTGAATCTTGATGTCAATGATGATGAGGGCCGAGTGGAGTGCGTGAATGCTTTACATGGAATGTGCTCTTTTTCTTATGAGCCTAGGAAACTCTCTTTGGATCTTGAAAACAGAAAAACTCCTCCAACAAAGCCTTCAATTGAGGAACCTCCGGTGTTGGAGTTGAAGCCATTACCTCCACACCTCAGGTATGAATTCTTAGGCCCTAGTTCAACTTTGCCAGTTATTCTTTCCTCTTGTCTTACTAAGATGCATGTAGATGCCACATTGGCGGTGCTCAAAAAGCGGAAGAAGGCAATTGGATGGACTTTAGCTTATATTCGGGGAATAAGCCCCACATTCTGTGTGCACAAGATTATTCTTGAAGATGATGCAAAATCCTCCTTGGAACATCAAAGGAGGTTGAACGAAGAAATGCAGGAAGTCGTGAAAAAGGAGGTGATCAAGTGGTTGGATGTCGGGGTTGTGTACCCTATTTCTGACCAATTCTGAAAATGAACTAATTCCAACCGGGACAGTGACCGGATGGAGGGTGTGCATGTACTACCGCAAGCTGAACAAGGTGACCTGCAAGGATCACTTCCCATTGCCTTTCCTTGACCAAATCTTGATCGTCTTGCTGGGAGTGCCTTCTACTGTTTTTGGATGGATATTCTGGGTACAACAAATCTTGATTGCTCCGGAAGATCAGGAGAAGACCGCTTTTACTTGTCCATATGGCACCTTTACCTTTTCTCGGATTCCTTTTGGGTTGTGTAATGCACCGATGACATTCCAACGGTGTATGATGGCCATTTTCACCGATATGGTGGAAGATATTTTGGAGGTGTTCATGGACGAATTTAGTGTGGTGGGTGATTCGTTTGATGAATGTTTGAAGAATCTTTATAGGGTGTTGGCCCGGTGTGAGGAAACCAATCTTGTGCTCAATTGGGAAAAATGCCACTTCATGGTTGAGGAGGGCATAGTGCTTGGTCATAAAATGGCATAGAGGTGGACAAAGCTAAAATAGAGGTGATTTCAAGGCTTCCTCCCGCCACTTCGGTCAAGGGGGTTAGAAGTTTTCTTGGGCATGCGGGGTTCTACCGGAGATTTATCAAGGACTTTTCGTAGGTAGTGAATCCTTTGTGCAAGCTACTAGAAAAGGATGCCAAGTTCATGTTCGATGAGGGATTTATGCAAGCATTTGAAATTCTCAAGCATAAGTTGACCACCACCCCTATCATTACCGCACCCAATTGGAGCTTGCCTTTCGAGCTCATGTGCGACGCGGGTGATGTTGCGGTTGGGGCAGTTTTGGATCAAAGAGTGAGCAAAATGTTTCATCCGGTGTACTACGCGAGCAAGAAAATGAATGATGCTCAAAGGAACTACACGGTAACTGAGAAAGAGTTATTGGCCATTGTGTTCGCAATGGAAAAATTTCGGCCGTAGCTCATGGGAGCCAAGGTCATAGTGCACACCGATCATGCAACTCTTAGGTATTTGATGACGAAGAAAGACTCCAAAGCTAGGCTGATGTGATGGATCTTGTTGCTTCAAGAATTTGATTTGGAAATTGTGGACCGGAAAGGTAGTGAAAACCAAGTGGCGGACCACTTGTCCCACTTGGAGGATGAAGGGAGGCCGTGTGATGGCCTAGAGATCAATGATACATTTCCCGATGAGCAACTACTTTCCGTGTCAAACAATGATATGCCATGGTTTGCAGATGTTGCTAATTACTTTATGACTGGTATAATCCCGTGTGAGCTCTCTTCTAACCAAAGGAAGAAGCTCAAACGGGATAGTTTGGATTCCTATTGGGATGAGCCGTACTTATTCAAGATTTGCACCGATGGAGTGATCCGGAGGTGTGTCCCTGAGGAGGAGCAATTTAGTATCTTAGAGGCTTGTCATTCCTCTCCCTATGGTGGCCATCATGGCGGGGCGAGGACAGCTTCGAAAGTTCTTAGTTGTGGGTTTTACTGGCCAACTTTGTATAAAGATGCAAGTGATCTTGTGAAGACGTATGACGAATGTCAAAGAGTGGGTGGTATTTCGAAGAAAGATGAGATGCCTCTCAACACCATTCTAGAAGTGGATAATTTTTATGTGTGGGGTATTGATTTCATGGGCCCATTTGTAAGCTCATGTGGGAACACCTACATTCTAGTGGCAGTTGACTATGTTTCAAAATGGGTCGAGGCTGTGGCCTTGCCCAACAATGAAGCTCGGAGTGTGGTTGCGTTTCTCAAAAAGAGAATTTTTACAAGGTTTGGCAATCCTCGTGCAATCATAAGTGATAGGGGTTCGCACTTTTGCAATAGAGCTTTTGACACCTTGCTTGCAAAGTATGGTGTCAACCACAAAGTTTCTACTCCTTATCATCCACAGGCAAGTGGCCAAGTTGAAGTCTCAAACAGGGAAATCAAGAGTATACTGTCTAAAATGGTCAATACAAATCGGACTGATTGGTCTAAGAAGTTGGATGATGCTCTATGTGCGTATAGGACTGCTTACAAGACTCCAATTGGTATGTCGCCGTATCGGTTGGTGTTTGGGAAAGCATGCCATCTTCCGTTTGAGTTAGAGCACAAGGCCATGTGGGCTTTGAGGAAACTGAATCTTGAATAGGATGTGGCAGCAAATCTTTGTGTGGAGCAACTTAATGAACTTGATGAATTTCGATTCCACGCCTACTCCAGTTCATCCTTGTACAAGGACAAGATGAAGTACCTTCATGACAAATATGCTCGTGGCAAGGAGTTCAAAGTGGGTGATTTGGTTCTCTTGTTCAACTCTCGGTTACGTCTGTTTCCGGGAAAGCTTAAGTCAAAATGGAGTGGACCTTTTGAAGTGGTGTTTGTGACTCCGTTTGGTGCACTCGATTTGAAGAACAAAAATGGGGAGGTTTTCAGAGTTAATGGGCATAGGGTCAAGCAATACCTGGGAAAAATTGATGAAAAGCCACGTGGTGGCACTTCTTCATCTAAAATGATTTGATGGTAACTTGCGTCGTGCCGCGACGTTAAATTAGGCACTTCTTGGGAGGCAACCCATATGTCTTTCTTTTCATTTTCCTTTGATTTTCTTTGTAGTATAGGATTTATTTTTGGACTGACTGGTTGTGAGATGTTGTGGGATTGTGTTGATGCAGTGCAGGACCAAGTGGAAAAATTGATCACTCTCTGAAGTTTGCAATGCGGACCGCACTACATTTTGTGCGGCCGCAAAGGACTCAGTGCGGGGGCACAAAATCAGTGCGGACCGCACTGATGGTTGATATTGAATATTAGCTCTCTGAAGTTTGCTGCATTACATTTTGTGCGTATGCGGTGGACCACCGCGGCTGCGGAGCATTTTGTGCTGTCCGTAGTGGTTGCCTTCTCAAACTTTCATGTTTCTGAGTAATGCAGACCGCAATGCCATTTTGTGCAGTCCGTGGTGGGTAAGTGAGCTGGGGCCCATGACCTTTTTCTATAAATAGGACATTTCAATGCCCCTTTTTTCTAAAGGCGAAATCGGGTTTACGACATATGGGCGGACAACTCTTTTCCTTTTGGGAATTGGGTTTGAGATTTAGAAGAGTCGCCACCTGATGATTGAGTACATCGGGACACTAAGAAAGAAATAAAAAGAAGAAGTACCAGAGAATGGGTAAGGGCTTGAAATTATCTCGGGGGAAGGTGTTAGGCACCCCCTAAGATCCACTAGTGTGGTTCCCGGCCATGCTATAATTGTGACTTCACATAATCAAGTAAGAAATTAAGGGCTCAAGTAGGAGGGATTTGCATACAACATTGCAAATAAATTAAAACTTGGGGAAATGTAAAGAGGGCAGAAATTTTATGAAAGATTTAGACAATTTAAAAGAGATAGACGAAAGCAAGTAAAAGGGAGGGGGTCCTAGGTTTATGATTAATATGGATCACGTCAATGCAACACCCAGTAATCACTCCTTAAAGAGGGGCTACATGAGGTATTATCGCATCGGTCATCATATCCATATCTACTCTTCCCACCCCGTTAAGGTATTAAAGCGCGGGATAGTATCGTTACATAATGCATGCTATTACACGTCCCAATCCTATCAATCCCAGAGGCATTGAGACTACTAGTCCTAAAGGGAGGAGATTTGGGGCTTTTCGGAATTTCAAAAGGATAAAAGTCTAGGCGACAAGCAAAAACACATAAACAGTTAGGGGAAACAAATAGCAATTAAGGCTCACACAGGCCTCCTCACTAAAAAGAGCAAATATAGCATGACTTAAAGTACTGGTTAGGTCTTTAATTAAAATTATGTATAGGCCTTGTCTGGATGTAGTTTATCAAAATTGACGCAATTAATTACCTACTAGTTTGCCTAAGTGAGACCTATAGGCGTGAGATCTAATAGAGTGTACTGATTTTAGGGAAAAGGTTGCTGGTTATATAAACGAAAGCTCTGCAGATTTTGACGACCTTATGATTGATTTTAGACTCATAGATGAAATAGACGAAGCTGGTTCAGTTGATTATTCCTACATGCATGATTTCTAAGTGTAATTGGTTTTAAACGATTACATAAATGCAAGAGTCCTATAGGCATAGTATCTAGAGTGAAGTTGGTTATTTATTAAACCTATGATTGTTTGCCTAATGGCATGTATATGCAGAAGTGCAGAAACCTAAGATCATGATTTCTATATGCAGAACTTACATGCATAATTTCTAAGATGCAGAAGTGCAGGACTTATAGACATAATTTCTATAATGCAAAAGTGTAGGGACCTAAGATTATGATTTCTATATGCAGAACTTATAGGCATAATTTCTAAGATGCAGAAAAACTTGTAGGCATGAGTTTTAAAAAGTGCAGAATGCGAAAATTGTAAATAACCTATAGGCAAGTGTTCTACCCTTGGCATGCATTCATCCCCATCCCTTTCCACTAGCCATCCCCAATTGTTATTACAAATTATTACAGACCCAAATGAATCAGAAAAAAAAGTAAAATTACATCAGAAGCTCCAGCTACATCCAAACAGCCTAATTCAGACTGAAAGTCCAACAATATGAGATAAACCAACTTCCAGGATCTGATTTCCAAAAGCCTTTCTCACATTTGGGATGTGTCAAAATTCCCAAGAGTCTCAAAGGGCTCCGGTCAGTGCTTACACCCCAAACACATTGCAGAATTAAGATCTTAGTGCAGTGTGGAAATGTCAACCCTCAGATGTCCAAGTTCAGAGGGAACTCAAGGTCCTAAAGCAAGGCTCATAAGAGAGGGGCAAAACTTAAGGGTCTAAGAATAAGTGTAAGTGCATAGAGGGGGAATCAGGGAGAGCCATGGCAGGCTGGTGGTCATGCCCAGCCATTGGGAACGCTGGCACACCCCTGACCAGCCTGTTAGCCAATTTAGGAGTTAGGATCCATTGTGGATCAGGTTATAGCCTGGGTAGCAATTAGGGTACTGCAAGGCCAAGAACCTTAACTCAAACACATAGAAGGGAGTAGGGGTAGGGATTCACAATAGAAAAGACAAGGAAGGAGCATAATTAACACAAATCCCTGAACATAAGTAGTAAAGTAAACAAGGATGCTGAAACTGTGAAGTAAACATATAGGGGTGAGGCAGAAAATGAAATAAAAGACGTACCAGTTTCAAAGGAAAGCAAGTAAGAAAACAGTATTCTTCGAAAAGCCAAGTTGCAAGCACAGCAGTTCCAAAAGGTCTCAAGCAACGCAGAGTGTTGAATTCAAATTAGTAAGGTAAATGTGTGAGTTGAAAGTAAGAAGTTCGAGGTATCGAACTTGAAGTATAGATGCGAAAGTATTCGATGGGAGTGTAGATGTAAAGTTAGGTCTGTTTAAAGTGCAGAAGTGTAATCCCTTTTATAGTGCAAAGAGAACCCGTAAGAAAGGTAAAGAAGTCATTAGAATCAGTCTCCCTTTGATTAAGGGTTTCTGATTCCAACGGGTAGAAATTAGTTAAGGAAAGAAATTTCTAAGTAAACCTTTCAAAGTAGCACAAAAGGGGTAAGTACATGGAAATTATTTAAGGAAAACAATCAATGGTAAACGGTTTGTGCCAAATATGGTAAAGGAATCAATTTAACAGCCATGAAATCAGAAGCTGCAAGTTCAATTGAATGAACCAAGTCAAGAAAGGTAAAGGAGGTTCAACCGAAGGAAAATCAGTGACAATTTATCAGCCTTATTAAGGGGGTTTCAGAATCAATCACTTAGTTGGTTAAAATAAACTTTTGAAAGAGAAATTTCTCATATATATAAGCACACAGATCAAACAAAAAGAGTCGGTAGGTTATTTAGAAAAAGAGTTTAACACTGAAAGTCTCAGAGTCACAAGACAAAGAGATTCAAGTTAATTACAGACTCACAGTGAGCTTGGAAGCCTAGGGTCCCAAAGTGAAACTCTAGTACCACTTGTTAAAGAAACCCCAAAACCTAGGGTTTCGAATAGAGTCAGAGGTGAGAAAACAAGGCCTTTGAAAGAGGCTTAGAAATCTCTTTCAAAGACTTATGAGAGACAAACATACACAAACAAGTTCAGAAGAGAGAAATTATGCTAGTTTTCAAACAACAGTGGAGAAAAAATATACAAACAGAACTCGGTAAAACGAAAATCCAGGGCCCAAACATAAACACGAATAGCAAATAGTGAGGAAAACAACACAAATTAATATGCAAGCATAAGATTAACAACAAAATAGAAAAGTCTCGCCTAATAGAGCAGAAACAAGAGAGCAAACTCATGCATAATAAGAAGAATACATACGAGTGTGAAACACACATAAAGAAAGAACAGGAAGCATCAGAAAAATATTTGAAGAAACCTTTTTTCAGAAACCCTAAAAATCGATTTTGAAAAGGAAATTTGGGGAAAACCTTTAAAACATCAAATAACGCTCAGGCATGTCACGGATCTAAAAGAAATAAGCAAGTAACAGAACCTCAGGCGGCTTAGTGTTACAGAAGAAACCCTAGGATGAGAAAGGTCTTGAGAAAAGTCGGATCCTGAGTCAAAAAGACTCATATTGCTCGAATATGCTGGAATAATGGCCGGAAAGGCCATAGGTCTGAGAAAGATCTAAAGAGAGCCATTGAGATCGGGCTCCAGAACCTTGAGCAGCTTAGGTTTAATGGTGAGAGAGAGTGAGTACAGGCCATCCATGGTCTGCCATGGATTCCGGTGGAAACATGGTAGAAACAGGTGAAGATGATTAGGGTTTCGGGGAGGCTAGAGAGAATTTGGGAGACGAAAAGGATTTCAAGGCGGCGTATCAGATAGAATGAGCTAGGTTAAGGGGGTATTGGGAATTAAAATGGAAAGGGGGAATCTCGGCCGTTGATCAAAATGATCAATAGCCTGGACTAGAGGGGAGCCGGGTGGGTTTTAAATCGGGTCGGGGGTTGGGTTAAAAAATTGGAATTGGGTTGGTCTTAATTTGGGGCGGAATTGGGGTCAAATTGAAAGGAAATGAGGTTGTAATAGAAATAAAGATAGGCTAGATGTTAAAAAGCCAATTTTCCCCTTTTTGTGACGACCCAACCCGTCGTCACGTGTGTTACCGCCTCGTTTTCCCTATTTTCTATTTCTTTATGCTTCGTTTTCAGTGTTGAATGTGAACGAGTTGTTTTGGAGTGGTTCTAGAAGGAAATGAGGCACTTAGTCTCTTTAAGGAAGGGTTATTTTGGAAAAGTCAACCGGACGTTGACTTATGTGTTAGAGGGTTCGGATATGAATTCCGATGATTCGGTTAGCTTCGGGGGATTATTTGTGACTTAGGAGTGTGATCGGAAGTGATTTTGGAGGTCCAGAGTAGAATTAGGCTTGAATTGGCAAAGTTAGAATTTTGGCGAATTCCGGTCGATAGGTGGATTTTGATCCGAGGTCGGAATGGAATTCCGAGAGTTTTAGTAGCTTCGTTAGGTGATTTTGGGATGTGTGTGCAAAATTTCAGGTCATTCGGAGGTGATTTGGGTAGGTTTTTGATCGAATGCAAGTTTCGGAAGATTTGGATGATCTTAGGCTTGAAATTGATGTAATTTGATGGTTTAGGTGTTACTGGTGGTGTTTTGATGATTCGAACAAGTTTGAATAAGGTGTTGGATCATGTTTTTTTTTTGGTTGAGGTCCCGGGGGCCTCGGGGTGATTTCGGATGGCTAACGGGAAGTTTTGGCTTGTAAAGCTTAAGAATTCACTGCTGCTTCTGGTATTTCCGCTTCTGCAGAAATGGGACTGCAGAAGCGGTTCCGCAGGTGCGAGAGAGAGGGTCGCAGGTGTGGTTTTGGGAGAACTCGTCAGGGACCGCAGAAGCGGAGTGGGGACCGCATCTGCGGATGCGCAGATGCGACTGGTGGACCGCAGATGCGGCCTGGGCCTTAAATGATTTTTTCGCAGAAGCGGAGGGGGTAACCGCAGAAGCGGTGTCGCATATGCGATCTGGAAGCCGCAGATGCGGAAAGGCCTGGGCAGAGGTATTTTGTTTCATCTTCGCGAAAATTCATAACGGTTCATAATTTTCACTACGGACTTGGAGAATTTGGGCAAGTAGAAATCAAGGGACTTCATTGAGGTAAGAATTTCTGAGTCTAAAACACGATTTTATGGTACAAAAATACATGAATTTAGACTGAAAAATCAAGGAATTAAAGGTCAAAAATGGAGGTTAGGGCTTAAAACCTAAGAGAGCAAAAAACGGGAATTTGAGGGGTCATTTGGACTCCGATTTTGGTGTTCTTTATATGTATAGACTCGTGACGAGATAAGGAATCCGTTGATGGTAAATTTACCGATTTTCGAGAAGTGGGCCCGGGGCTCGGGTTTTTGTTAATTTCGGGAATTTATCTATTTTTCGGTTATTTTCGATTGGGTATTGTCCCATTAGCATATTGTGACGTATTCGTTGTGGTTTTGGTCAGACTCGACGCGTGAGGAGGTTAATTCAAAAGGCAAGGGCATAGGAAGCTAGGACTTTGGCCAGCTTGAGGTTAGTAATAAATGTAAATGCTATGTTGAGGGTTTGAAACCCCGAATTTGCACAACGTAGTGCTATGTGAGGTGACTTGCACGTCGGATAACGGGTGTGGGGTAGAGCACCGTCGGGGATTGTGACTTGGTCCGTCCCGCTTAATAAAATTACTACCTATTTGATTGTAGATTTGTCTTATCCTTATATAAATGGATTAATTGTTATAATTGGGCTTCGTGCTAACTACTTGAATCCTTCAGGGATTATTTTTACTGGTTTCTTACCATATTTCTAGATATTGAACTCAGTCCTGGTATTTAACATTGTTTTGTAAACTCAGCCATTTTTCTAAAAGTAGAAACTAAAGTAATATTTTTAAATGAAGTTTGGGCTGAATACTTTTATATTATTGTGCCGAAAGGCTTATGTGATTTTGGGACTGAGTATGGGATCGAACTGCACGTCGTAGTGGTATGATATTGATATTGATATGAGGCCGAGGGCCTGTTTGATGCCACGATATGGCTTATTATTGCGCTTGGGCCGTAAGGGGCCCCTCTCGGAGTCTGCACACCCCCAGTGAGCGCCGTCGATGTTAAATAAATGGAGCGGGCTGCACGCCGCAGCGGGGTACTGGAGAGTACCGGTTTATGTGTTGCATTGCATATTTAATTGTCATTTATTCTTAATCTGTTGTGACTTTATTATAATTGTTTTCAATGTTTACTGTATTATGTTATTGGTTCACGTTGTTGTATTTATAGCCTTGCTTTGTGTTTACTTAGGATTTCTTATCCTCTGACTTTATTTATATTTGTTACTTTCTGAGTTGGAAGTACTCACAATACTCCCTGCACCTTGTGTGCAGATTCAGGTGCACCCATTGAGGCTGAGTGAGATCTTCTCCGCCTAGCATCACACTCGGAAGATTCAACGTAGCTGCAAATTGGCGTTGGCAGTCTTGATCTTCCTTCTATTTTATTTTATTTGTTTTTCCACATTTCTAGAAAAACATTATGTAGTAGGTTAATACTCATGCATTAGAGGCTCAGACTTGTGACACCAGATTCTGTGGGCTTGTTAGTATTTTATATTTACTTTTTTTGGGTTTTCGAATGTTAGCATTTAATTCAAATTTCACATTTAACTTGGTATTTTGGTTGTGAAAATTTACTTATTCACCGTGATTAATCGGTTAAGGTTGTAGGAATGGTCGGGCTCGCCTAGCAGTGTGTTGGGCGCCATCACGACTGGGGTTGGGTCGTGACAAGGTGGTATCAGAGCGTAGGTTACTTGGTCTCGCGAGTCGTGAGCTGGTTTATTAGAGTCTCGTGGATCGGTACGGAGATGTCTGTACTTATCCTCGAGAGGCTACAAAACCTTTAGGAAATACTTCATATTCTTGAAACTATTGTCGTGCGGCTTTGTTGAACTGTGAACTAAATCTTTATTATTTCTACTCTCTCACAAATGGTGAGAACACGAGCTACTGAACGCGATGGACGACCACCAGCGCCACCTGCTGAGGCCGCCAGAGGCCGTGGACGCGTCGTGGTCGTGGCAAGGGTAGAGTAGCCGGGGTAGTACCTGCTAATCCGATAATTGCCCCAGCTCAGGATCAGGCTCCAGCGGTGGAGACTCCAGCAGCACCTGCTCAGGCACCAGCTGTGCCTATTGTGATTCTGGGTCTTCAGGAGACCTTGGCACAGATCTTGACGGTCTGTACTGGCTTGGCTCAGGCAGTTTCAGCCACCACAGCAGCAACTACTTCACAAACTGGGGGAGGCAATCAGACCCCCGATGCCCGCACACCTGCATAGGGAGTGCAGGTAGTGCAGGGGCTATAGACACCAGAGGCACCTCCAGCTCAGCAGGTTGCTTCAGCTCAGGGTTTTCTGGTTCCAACGATGCCAGACGATGAGCAGCGTCATCTCGAGAGGTTTAGTAGACTCCAGCCTCCGACATTCGGTGGTGCTGAGGGCGAGGATGCCCAGAGTTTTCTTGACAGGTATCAGCATATGCTCCGTACTGCAGGGATCCTCGAGTCGAGTGGTGTGGCATTTACTACATTTCAGTTCACAGGGGCTGCTCTTACCCGGTGGGAGGACTTTGAGAGGCATAGGCCTGCCGGTGCAGCACCTCTTATTTGGCAGCAGTTCTCAGCTCTTTTTCTGGAGAAGTATATACCTTAGTCCTGCAGGGAAGAGTTGCGTAGGCAGTTTGAGTGGTTAACACAGGGAGATATGACAGTGACTCAGTACGAGATGAGGTTTTCCCAGCTGGCTCGTCGTGCTACTTGGATGGTTCCATCAGATCGTGAGAGGATCAGGAGATTTGTGGATGGTCTTAACTACCATCTCCGTATTCTGATGACTAGAGAGAGAGTACTGGGTGCTACTTTTGAGGAGGTAGTGGATATCGCTCGTGAGATCGAGTCAGTCCGTCGTAGAGAGCGAGAGGAGAGAGAGGCTAAAAGGCCTCGTGGATCGGGTAGTTACAGTGGTGCTCCTTCGAGGGGTCAGTTCCAGCAGGGTAGAGGTCGCTCTTTCAGGACTGCTCAGTCAGCTCGTCCAGAGTATTGTGGGGGATCTTCAGGCTGTGGTCATCATGGGCCCTAGGAAGGTCTGACTTCACTCAGCGCCCTCCCAGCTCAGAGTTCATCTCATGCCCCATCAGTTAGGGTTCTTCCGCGCCGAGTGCATCTGCTAGTCACTCCGGTGCGAAGGGTTCCTGTCAGACCCCATCTCCACTACCGGGCAGCTGTTATGAGTGCGGAGAGTTTGGACACATGAGGAGGCAATGCCCTCGCCTTCGTGGCAGACAGCATCACCAGAGGGGTCAGCCCTCGACTTCTGCTCCAATTACTTCATCACCTGCCCAATCAGCTAAGGGTGGAGATTAGGCAGCCAGGGGTCGTCCCAGAGGTGGAGATCGATCAGGCAGTGGCCAGGCTCGTTTCTACGCTATGCCGGGCAGGACAGATGCCATTGCTTCAGACTCGGTCATTACAGGTATTGTTTCAGTCTGTCACAGAGACGCCTCAGTATTATTTGATCCCGGTTCTACCTATTCATATGTGTCTTCATATTTTGCTCATCATTTGGGTACATCCCGAGGGTGTCTTGCCTTACCTGTTCATGTATCTACCCCGGTGGGCGACACTATTGTTGTAGACCACATATTCCGGTCATGTTTGGTGACTATTGGGGGTCCGGAGACCCGAGTTGATTTATTGCTATTGAGCATGGTAGACTTCGATGTTATCCTGGGCATGGACGGGTTATCTCCGTGTCATGCTATTCTAGATTGTTATGCTAAGACAGTCACTTTGGCTATGCCAGGTGTACCGCGGACCGAGTGGCATGGTGTGACTGACTATATTCCTAGCAGAGTTATTTATTTCTTGAAGGCCCAGCGTATGGTTGGGAAGGGTTGTCTTTCCTATTTGGCGTTTGTGAGAGATGTGGGAGCTGAGACTCGTAGCATCGAGTCTGTTCCCGTTGTGAGGGAGTTTCCCGATGTGTTCCCTGCAGACCTGCCGGGCATGCCGCCGGACAGGGATATTGATTTTGGTATTGACCTGGTGCCGGGCACTCAGCCCATTTCTATTCCACCATATCGTATGGCACCAACGGAGTTAAAAGAATTGAAGGAGCAGCTTCAGGAGCTCCTAGATAAGGGGTTTATTCGGCCTAGTGTGTCACCTTGGGGTGCACCAGTTCTGTTTGTGAAGAAGAAGGATGGCACAATGAGAATGTGCATCGATTATAGGCAATTGAACAAGGTAACAATTAAGAACAAGTATCCCTTACCTCGCATTGATGATTTGTTTGACCAGCTTCAGGGAGCGAGGGTGTTCTCCAAGATTGATCTCCGTTCGGGTTATCACCAGCTGAAGATCAGGGATTCAGATATTCATAAGACTGCTTTCAGGACTAGATATGGTCACTATGAATTTCTTGTCATGTCTTTCGGGCTGACCAATGCCCCAGCAGCGTTCATGCATCTGATGAACAGTGTATTCCGGCCTTATCTGGATTCATTTGTCATAGTGTTCATTGATGATATCCTGGTATACTCGCGTAGTCAGGAGGAGCACGCGCAGCATTTGCGAGTTGTGTTGCAGAGATTAAGGGAGGAGAGGCTTTATGCAAAGTTCTCCAAGTGTGAGTTCTGGCTCGGTTCAGTGGCTTTCTTGGGACATGTGGTGTCCAGCGAGGGTATTCAGGTTGACCCGAAGAAGATAGAGGCGGTGCAGAGTTGGCCTAGACCGACCTCAGCCACAGAGATTCGTAGCTTCCTTGGGTTGGCAGGTTATTATCGCCGGTTTGTTCAGGGTTTTTCCTCTATTGCATCGCCCTTGACCAAGTTGACTCAGAAGGGTGTCTCATTTGTATGGTCAGACGAGTGTGAGGAGAGCTTTCAGAAGCTCAAGACAGCATTGACCACAGCCCCAGTGTTAGTTTTGCCATCAGCTTCAGGCTCTTATACGGTATATTGCGATGCTTCGAGAGTTGGGATTGGTTGTGTTTTGATGCAGGAGGGTAGAGTTATTGTGTATGCTTCTCGTCAGTTGAAGCCCCATGAGCAGAACTACCCCGTCCATGATTTGGAGCTAGCTGCTATAGTTCATGCACTGAAGATTTGGAGGCATTACTTGTATGGCGTATCCTGTGAGGTATTCACTGATCATCGCAGTCTTCAGCACTTGTTCAAGCAAAAGGATCTTAATTTGAGGCAGCGTAGATGGTTAGAGCTACTTAAGTATTATGACATTACTATTCTGTATCACCCGGGGAAGGCCAACATATTGGCCGATGCTTTAAGCCGGAAGTCGGTGAGCATGGGGAGTTTAGCTTACATTCCAGTTGAGGAGAGGCCATTTGCAGTTGAGGTTCAGGCCTTGGCCAATCGATTTGTGAGACTAGATATTTCAGAGCGCAGTCGGGTGTTAGCTTGTGTGGTTTCTCGGTCTTCCTTGTATGACCGCATCAGGGAGTGCCAGTATGATGATCCGCATTTGCTTGTCCTTAAGGACAGGGTTCAGCATGATGATGCCAGGGACGTGACTATTGGGGATGATGGTGTGTTGAGGATTCAGGGCCGGATTTGCGTGCCCAAGGTAGATGGGCTTTGGGAGTTGATATTAGAGGAGGCCCATAGCTCGCGGTATTCCATTCATCCGGGTGCCGCGAAGATGTATCAGGATCTTAGACAGCACTATTGGTGGCGGAGGATGAAGAGAGATATTGTGGAGTATGTAGCCCGGTGTCTTAATTGTCAGCAAGTGAAATAAGAGCATCAGAGACCGGGTGGCTTACATCAGCAGATGGTTATTCCTGAGTGGAAGTGGGAGAGGATCACTATGGATTTTGTTACCGGACTCCCACGGACTCTGAAGAAATTTGATGCTATTTGGGTGATTATAGACAGGCTGACCAAGTCCGCGCACTTCATTCCGGTTTGTACTACTTATTCTTCAGAGCGGCTGGCAGAGATATATATTCGGGAGATAGTTCAATTGCATGGTGTCCCAGTTTCCATCATATCAGATCGGGGCACTCAGTTCACCTCTCAGTTTTGGTAGGCTGTTCAGCGAGAGTTGGGTACGCAGGTACAGTTGAGCACAGCCTTTCACCCTCAGACGGACGGGTAGTCCGAGCGCACCATTCAGATATTGGAGGATATGTTACGTGCCTGTGTCATTGATTTTGGAGGATCATGGGATCGGTTCATACCGCTTGCAGAGTTTGCCTACAACAATAGCTATCAGTCCAGCATTCAGATGGCACCGTATGAGGCCTTGTATGGGAGGCGGTGTAGATCTCCAATTGGTTGGTTCGAGCCCGCGGAGGCTAGATTGTTGGGGACAGATTTGGTTCAGGATGCATTGGAGAAGGTGAAGGTGATTCAGGAGAGACTCCGTACAGCACAGTCGAGACAGAAGAGTTATGCAGACAGGAAGGTCCGAGATGTATCTTATATGATCGGTGAGAAGGTCTTACTGAAGGTTTCACCCACAAAGGGTGTTATGAGATTCGGGAAGAAAGGCAAGCTGAGTCCGAGGTTCATTGGGCCTTTTGAGGTACTTAGGAGGATCGGGGAGGTGGCTTATGAGCTTGCCTTGCCACCTAGCTTGTCGGGCGTGCATCCAGTTTTTCATGTGTCTATGCTCCGGAGGTACATTGGGGACCCGTCCCATGTTCTAGATTTCAGTACAGTTCAGCGGGAGGGTGACTTGACTTATGAGGTAGAGCCAGCAGCCATTTTGGATCGTCAGGTGCAGAAGTTGAGGTCAAAGGATGTTGCTTCGGCGAAAGTACAGTGGAGAGGTCGGCCCGTGGAGGAGGCTACCTGGGAGACCGAGCGGGAGATGCGGAGCATATACCCCCCACCTATTTGAGGCATCAGGTATGTTTCTTGACTCGCTCGAGGACGAGCGTTTGTTTAAGTTGGGGAGGATGTGACGACCCAACCCGTCGTCACGTGAGTTACCGCCTTGTTTTCCCTATTTTCTATTTCATTATGCTTCATTACCAGTGTTGGGGGTGAACGAGTTGATTTGGAGTGGTTCTAGAAGGAAATGAGACACTTAGTCTCTTTAAGGAAGGTTTGTTTTGGAAAAGTCAACCGGACATTGACTTACATGTTAGAGGGCTCGGATATGAATTCTGATGATTCGATTAGCTTCGGGGGATGATTTGTGGCTTAGGAGTGTGATCGGAAGTGATTTTGGAGGTCCGGTGTAGAATTAGGCTTGAATTGCAAAGTTAGAATTTTGGCGAATTCCGGTCGATAGGTGAGATTTTGATCCGGGGGTCGGAATGGAATTCCGAGAGTTGCAGTAGCTTCGTTAGGTGATTTGGAATGTGTGTGCAAAATTTTAGGTCATTCAGAGGTGTTTTGGTCGGGTTTTTGATCAAATGCGTATTCCGGAAGTTTTGGAAGAACTTAGGCTTGAATTCGATGAGAAATGATGGTTTTAGTGTTGTTTGAGGTGTTTTGATAATTGGAGCAAGTTTGAATAAGGCATTGGATCATGTTTGTGTTTTTGGTTTGAGGTCGTCGGGGCCGTCGGGTGTATTTCGGATGGCTAACGGGATAGAAAAATTAGTAAGTTGAGATTGCNATAGCTCGCGGTATTCCATTCATTCGGGTGCCCCGAAGATTTATCAGGATCTTAGACAGCACTATTGGTGGCGGAGGATGAAGAGAGATATTGTGGAGTATGTAGCCCGGTGTCTTAATTCTCAGCAAGTGAAATATGAGCATCAGAGACCGGGTGGCTTACATCAGCAGATGGTTATTCCTGAGTGGAAGTGGGAGAGGATCACTATGGATTTTGTTACCGGACTCCCACAGACTCTGAAGAAATTTGATGCTATTTGGGTGATTGTAGACAGGCTGACCAAGTCCGCGCACTTCATTCCGGTTTGTACTACTTATTCTTCAGAGCGGCTGGCAGAGATATATATTTGGGAGATAGTTCGATTGCATGGTGTCCCAGTTTCCATCATATCAAATCGGGGCACTCAGTTCACCTCTCAGTTTTGGCAGGCTGTTCAGCGAGAGTTGGGTACGCAGGTACAGTTGAGCATAGCCTTTCACCCTCAGACGGACGGGCAGTCCGAGCGCACCATTCAGATATTGGAGGATATGTTACGTGCCTGTGTTATTGATTTTGGAGGGTCATGGGATCGGTTTCTACCGCTTGCAGAGTTTACCTACAGCAATAGCTATCAGTCCAGCATTCAGATGGCTCCGTATGAGGCCTTGTATGGGAGGCAGTGTAGATCTCCAGTTGGTTGGTTCGAGCTCGGGGAGGCTAGATTGTTGGGGACAGATTTAGTTCAGGATGCATTGGAGAAGGTGAAGGTGATTCAGGAGAGACTCCGTACAGCACAGTCGTGACAAAAGAGTTATGCAGACAGGAAGGTCCGAGATGTATCGTATATGATTGGTGAGAAAGTCTTACTGAAGGTTTCACCCACAAAGGGTGTTATGAGATTCGAGAAGAAAGGGAAGCTGAGTCCGCGGTTCATTGGGCCTTTTGAGGTACTTAGAAGGATCGGGGAGGTGGCTTATGAGCTTCCCTTACCACCTAGCTTGTCGGGCGTGCATCCGGTTTTTCATGTGTCTATGGTCTGGAAGTACATTGGGGACCCGTCCCATGTTCTAGATTTCAGTACAGTTCAGCTGGAGGGTGTCTTGACTTATGAGGTAGAGCCAGCAACCATTTTGGATCGTCAAGTTCGGAAGTTGAGGTCAAAGGATGTTGCTTCGGTGAAAGTGCAGTGGAGAGGCCGCCCCGTGGAGGAGGCTACCTGGGAGACCGAGCGGGAGATGCGGAGCAGATACCCCCACATATTTGAGGCATCAGGTACGTTTCTTGACTCGCTCGAGGATGAGCGTTTGTTTAAGTCGGGGAGGATGTGACGACCCAACCCATCGTCACGTGTGTTACCGCCTCGTTTTCCCTATTTTCTATTTCTTTATGCTTCATTTTCAGTGTTGGATGCGAACGAGTTGTTTTAGAGTGGTTCTAGAAGGAAATGAGGCACCTCATTTGTTTTTTTTAAGATTAAGACGTTTGAATCTGAATACAAATCTGAATATCAAGACGTGTATTAAGATTAAGACATCTGAATCTAAATACACATCTGAATATATTAAGATATGTATTAAGATCTGAATAGAAATAATTAAGACTGTTCGATTTTTAACATCTGAATGTATAAAATTTATCTTTATTTGAAAATTAATAAATATAGAATTCAAATGAAATAACTAATCTAATATTCTATCAATAAAATATATAGTTTTTTAAAATATGATAGTTGTTGGTGATGATGGCTAACGGGTGAATACCGACTAGATGTGGTGGTTGGTGGTAGTTTTGGTTGATAATGGTGGTTCATGCTAGTAGCTAGTAGTGATTGGCAGTGGTGGCGATTATGATTGAGGATGGTGGTGGTGGTGGTTGGTGATAGTTAATAATGGCGGGTGGTTATAGTAATTGTGACTGAGGAAGGTGGTGGGTGGGTGGTGGTAGGTTATAATGATAGGCAGTGTCGGCTGTGGTTGTTGATGGTGATGGGGTGGTCAGTTGTGGTAGTTGAGGTGGATGAGTGTTGATTGTGGGGGAGAATGATGGTGGTCGGAGTGATGGGGATAGTGGGTGATGATGGTCGATAAAGGTGGCGGCTATGATTGAGGATGATGGAGGTGGTGGTGGTGGTGGCGGCGGCGGCATGGTGGTTGTTGATAATGATAGGCGGTGGCGCCAGTTAATAATGAATATGTGATAGCATCTTAATGAAATTAAGTCTCTGTTATAGATCTCAATCATACAGACCTATTAAGACCCATTAAGTGGTTTTGAAGTAAAAAAAACAAACACACTTAATGATTAAGATCTGAATAATTAAGATTCAAACTTTAAAAACAAACACACTTAGTGTCTCAGATCTGAATTATTAAGATTCAGACCTCCATTAAGTGCAAACAAATGAGGCCTTAGTCTCTTTAAGGAAAGGTTGTTTTGGAAAAGTCAACCGGACGTTGAATTATGTGTTAGAGGGATCGGATATGAATTCCGATGATTCGTTTAGCTTCGGGGGATGATTTATGACTTAGAAGTGTGATCGGAAGTGATTTTGGAGGTCCGGAGTAGAATTAGGCTTGAATTGGCAAAGTTAGAATTTTGGCGAATTTCGGTCGATAGGTGAAATTTTGATCCGAGGGTCGGAATGGAATTCCGAGAGTTTCAGTAGCTTCGTTAGGTGATTTGGGATGTGTGTGCAAAATTTCAGGTCATTCGGAGGTGATTTGGGTAGGTTTTTGATCGAATGCAAGTTTCGGAAGATTTGGATGAACTTAGGCTTGAATTTGATGTAATTTTATGATTTAGGTGTTATTGGTGGTGTATTGATGATTCGAGCAAGTTTGAATAAGGTGTTGGATCATGTTTGTGTTTCTGGTTGAGGTCCCGTGGGCCTCGGGGTGATTTCGGATGGCTAACGGGAAGTTTTGGCTTGTAAAGCTTAAGAATTCACTGCTGCTTCAGGTATTTTCGCTTCTGCGGAAATGGGAACGCAGAAGCGGTTCCGCATGTGTGAGAGAGAGGGTCGCAGGTGCGGTTTTGGAAGAACTCGTCAGGGACCGCAGAAGCGGAGTGGGGACCGCATCTGCGGATGCGGAGATGCGACTGGTCGACCGCAGATGCGGCCTGGGCCTCAAATGATTTTTTCGCAGAAGCGGAGGGCGTATTCGCAGAAGCGGTGTCGCATATGCGATCTGGGAGCCGCAGATGCGGAAAGGCCTGGGCAGAGGTATTTTATTTCATATTCGCAAAAATTCATAAGGGTTCATAATTTTCACTACCGACGGTGCTCTACCCCATGCCAGACGAGTTTGAAACCCCGAATTTGCATAACGTAGTGCTATGTGAGGTGACTTGCACGCCGGATAACGGGCGTGGGGTAGAGCACCGTCGGGGATTGTGACTTGGTCCGTCCCGCTTAATAAAATTACTACCTATTTGATTGTAGATTTGTAATATCCTTATAAAAATGGATTAATTGTTACAATTGGGCTTCGTGCCAACTACTTGAATCTTCAGGGATTATTTTTACTGGTTTCTTACCATATTTCTAGATATTGAACTTAGTCCTGGTATTTAGCAATGTTTTGTAAACTCAGCCACTTTTCTTAAAGTAGAAACTAAAGTAATATTTTTAAATGAAGTTTGGGCTGAATACTTTTATATTATTGTGCCGAAAGGCTTATGTGATTTTGGGACTGAGTATGGGATCGGACTGCACGCCGCAGTGGTATGATATTGATATTGATATGAGGTCGAGGGCCTGTTTGATGCCACGATATGGCTTATTATTGCGCTTGGGCCGTAAGGGGGCCCTCCCGGAGTCTGCACACCCCCAGTGAGCGCCGTCGACGTTAATTAAATGTAGCGGGCTGCACGCCGCAGCGGGGTACTGGAGAGTACCGGTTTATGTGTTGCATTGCATATTTAGTTGTCATTTATTCTTAATCTGTTGTGACTTTATTATAATTGTTTTCAATGTTTACTGTATTATGTTATTGGTTCACGTTGTTGTATTTATAGCTTTGCTTTGTGTTTATTTAGGATTTCTTATCCTCGGACTTTATTTATATTTATTACTTTCTGAGTTGGAAGTACTCACAATACTCCCTGCACCTTGTGTGCAGATTCCGGTGCACCCACTGAGGCTGAGTGAGATCTTCTCCGCCTAGCATCACACTCGGAAGATTCAAGGTAGCTGCAAATTAACGTTCGCAGTCTTGATCTTCCTTCTATTTTATTTTATTTGTTTTTCCACATTTCTAGAAAAACATTATGTAGTAGGTTAATACTCATGCATTAGAGGCTCAGACTTGTGACACCAGATTCTGTGGGCTTGTTAGTATTTTATATTTTTTTTTGGGTTTTCGAATGTTAGCATTTAATTCAGGATTTCACATTAACTTAGTATTTTGGTTGTAAAAATTTACTTATTCACCGTGATTAATTGGTTAAGGTTGTAGGAATGGTCGGGCTTGCCTAGCAGTGTGTTGGGCGCCATCACGACCGGGGTTGGTCGTGACACTTTTCTTTTTATAAAAATAGTAATAATGATTTTAAAAACAAATTAAAAGCACTGAACTAATTAATAATACATAAATATTAATCCAAAATACTGGAAATAATTTTATAATTAAAAATGCTGTTGATCGTAAAATAGGCTATAATCGCAATTATATGCAATTTAGCTTTGGAAATACCAAATAAATTTGTAAAAATACACAAAAATTACCTTAATTATATTTTGGGAAATTATTGGATTATTGGATAGAAATAAATTATGAGAATAGAAATAAATTATTCACCAAAATGATAATTTTGGGAATAATTATTGGATTTTGTACTGCTAGAAATAGACAATAAATTGATTTTGAAAACTTTAAAAATTAGGGAAAAATACCAAAACTCTTGGGCATGCTATTTTGAAAGTATTTTGTATGTAAAAATATATAGAAAAAAATTGGGTATCAACAGCTGCCCCTCTTTACCCGGGAAGGATGAAAGAGTTGTCGGGTAAAGATATGATGGCCAATTTTGACCGAATGAAACGATTGAAGAATTTTGACCGAGCTCTGGTTCCTGAGCTGCCTACATATCCCTGGTCTTACAGGAATCAGGCCATATGTAGTTCGGGACCCGTCGACGGAATATGCCGATGGAGATTTTCCATGAAGGGCGCGATGGTCAGAGTCTGATAGGCTGCGGGAACGGGAGCGGGATCGCTCCTGCTGAGACGGCCGTTGCTAGCCGATGTACCTGCAAATGAATAATACCAACATATATTGTGCGTGAATTTAAACGTGATGCAAGTTCCCGTTGGACCATGAATGATGTCTTTGGACGGTTAGGATGACGTCCTCGGACTATGGTGTCCTGGGCCATGAAACACATAATAAAGGATTCGCAGGCTATGAAATGATGCTCTCGGGCTATGCGAATGATGACTTCAAACCATGATGCCTTTGAATAATGCGATGCAGAGATAAAAGTGGGGTCCTTAGGCCATGACATGGCGTTCTCGGGCTATGAAAATGGTGCCTTCGAACAATGACTGTAGACATGTGATTTTTTACCCTCCCCAAGATTTTTTATATTTTAGCACGTAAATATTTAATCTAGGCCTAATATAGCTATTTCAACTAATTTTTACTCTTTTACGTTATTTTATTACAAGAAAATAAAAATTATAAAAAAATATTTTATTTTATGTACCTTTCATAAAATAAAAAAAATAATGCAAAAATAGTACCTTATTTTTACCTTTATATAATCTTAAAAAATACAAAAAATATATATAATAGTTTCATGTTTTAATATAGTTTAGTTTAATTAATTAGAATTTGTTTTGCATCATGTAGTATAGTTATCTTATATTAAAGGAATTTAGCTATGGTTTTGAATAATAATTTTGGAGTCTTCTTAGCCCAAAATTGAGACACAAAAAGACATGGTCCAACCCAATTACCCTTTGCCCATTCTTCCCAACCCATTAGCCCATTTAAGTACAAGATTTAATCCTAGCCATTTATTTCCTTCTAATCCAATGGCCATCATCCCTTCCCACTTCCATATAAAATACTCAATTATAGAAACCCTACCCTAAGTTTTTCAATTCCTAGACCCAAGACTACACAAGAAACGGCGAGATTCCAAAAGAAGAGGAGACCATCGTCTCTAATGCTCAAAAACAGGGAACGAGCAGTAGCTTCTGAAGAAACAATACCTCACTCTAAAATTGACACTCTCCAACAACACAACATCCATCTCCCTTGAAAACATATACAAAGATCACACACGCACGCAAAGGAATTAGGTACGGGGGGTTTCATTTTGGCCAAAGCTTAAGGCAGCATAAAGTTTCTCCTTTTCCCTGCTTCCATCTTTCCATTGACAAACAAACTATTGTGAAATTGGGGTCCGAGATTGCTTGAAGGAGGGGTGAAGTGGAAGTTAAGCTTGTCGTCTTGAGTGCTATCTCATCGATTTTGGGTCGGGGTTCGTTGAGGCCGTTGCGCGATTTCCATTTTGGGTCAATTTTGGGTTCAAATTCGGTTGGTGATTGTCTTTTGCAATTCATACATGGTTGCTGTACAAATTTTAGCTTCTGTTTAATGGAAACGATTTGCTCACCAAGGTCCATTCCTGCCTTATCCTTTTTATTCCTTGATTTCGTCCATGTGATATTTCAGTGACAAATTTGCGTGAGTTTGCGATATTCTGAATTTGTGATATTCTGGATTTATGATAAGTTTGTTGTGGAATAATACATGCTAGTTACTTGTTTTTTTTACAATTTTTATTGGGCTTTTGTTCGACGATGCACTTGAGTTTGTATGAGGTGCTGCAACCAGTTTCCTCTCTTGCTATGACTAATCGTTCTTCACTTGGTTAGATAGTACACGAGTCTAACAAGCTTTACATTTTCTTTTCTTGTTTGGTGATATATAGTTGTTGTATTTACTGTTTTGTGGTATTTTGTTTCTTGGATTTAGTCATGCACGATAAATCTCAAAATGCACGGCCCTCATTTAATTGATTTTAAATATCTAAATCCTTAGAAATCGAGGCGTGCCATTTAGTCGAATTTTCATGGCCCTCACAAAGTTGAAAGTGCGTAGTTGCTTTAGGCGCGCTATTTTAATAATTTACCTTCTTAATCTCGGGTGCGCATTTATGTGATCCAAATCCAAATCTCAACAATGTTGAAATATGTTGAAGACCGCGGGTGCATTTATGTGACGTGGTTCAAGACGTGTTTTAACAGCGTTGCAATATTCCTAAAAATGAATAAAAGCGGTTAAAGTTAAAATTTCACATAGGATGAAGCATGTTTTAAAATCAGATAATTAGGCCAATTATGACAGTTGAGCGACCGTGCTAGAACCACGGAACCCGGGAATGCCTAACACCTTCTCCCGGGTTAACAGAATTCCTTAATCGGATTTCTGGTTCGCAGACTGTAATACAGAGTCAATCTTTTCCTCGATTCGGGATTTGAACCGGTGACTTGGGACACCATAAATCTCCCAAGTGGCGACTCTGAATCTTTAAATAAAATAATCCCGTTTCGATTGTCACTTCAAGTTGGAAATAACTCCCTTTCTTATACCCTTCGCGGGGTGTAGTAGTGAAAAAGGAGGTGTGACAGCTCTGGCGACTCCGCTGGGGATCGAACCCAGAATCTCTGGTTCAGGGTTCAGAATTCGAGCTTGGAATAATTGTTGTATTTGGATTTATTTATTATCTGATTTTATTACATGTTTGGGCCTAATGTGCTAAATGTTGCTTTTTACCGCTTTGATATTATTTGAACTGTATATAAATTGCTACGAAACCCTTCTCTTCTCATCTTCGGGGATGTGCTCGCTGGTCGAGACTCCCTATTCTGTTAGTGTCATACCTTGAAATAAGAAAGAGGCTCGGACAAGTTACTAAGCCGGATGGCCTTTTGGTTCCCGGTACGTAGCCCCCTCCTCGGCTCGAGTTGTCCGCTCGGGTGCACAGTCTAGAACACAAACCCAGGTTTTGAACTTAGAATAACTCAGCCTCATGCCGGATCCCTAGTAGGAACGCTTGTTTGCATCATGTGCATTTGGCTTAGGGGACTCAACACAGGGGTTGGGTCCGTCTAGGGCATGTGAACCCAAAATAACAGACCATCTTGATGCATCCTATGTGCTACAATGTAGCATTTATTCAAAGGGAAAAGGGTCATTTGGCAGACCAATGATAGTTGAGGCAAATGAAAAAATAAAGAGTAAAAAATGAAGAAAGAAGAGAAAAAAAAGAGAAAAAGAGAGGGTGAAGTGTGAAGATAAAGCGAGTGGGGCCCAATTACGTTTTCTGTCAGATTTTTGCTATGGAAAAAAAAGAGCTTGAAAAGTTCAAAAAGATTTTGCACTTTTTCATCATTTTTCGGAAAATCAAAGAAATAAAAAAAAAACAGAGAAAAAGAAAATTCAAAAAAAGAGTTTGCATGTTTCATCATTTTCAGGGAAAAGACAAAAAAAAATTATTTTCTCTAAATTAGTTGTTTTTTTAATTTTCGCATGTATCCAATTTGCCCGAACTACGCATACATGATTCTCGTCTTTCGGGGCGTGATACGTAGGCAACCCACATAGGGTCCGGTCTTCCTAGTAAATCTTAGGTTCTTGGCTTTGCGGGGTCTTAGCCAAATTTTACACTTCTAGCCACCTTTTGGCTAAATAAGTCATTTTGCAAAAATAATCGCAATCATGTCTTGCATGTGTCTAATAGAGAATGTTATTGTCTCACATAGTGTTGGTTTAAGTTTTCTCATACATGTGCGAATTTACTAACCGGAGTTTGAGCATGACAGATACCCCAGGACCGCTGCATTCAGGAGTTGCTTAAGGAGATTTATTTTTATTTTTATTTTTAGTTATTTTTGAGTATGTTTTTTTATGTCGTCTTTTACTTTCTAGTTTGGTACAGTAATGTCAAGTTTTTTTTTTTGTTATTGTACTTTTTATTTTGTATTTGAAAAGGCGTGGTGTAACTCAAAAATCCAAAAAAAAAATGTTGCATTTTATATTTCCGGTATAAGTTTTCTTTAGAATACTAATTCTAGAAATGAAAAAATTGAGGTTGTTTTCCTTTAGGCAATTAATGTCTAGGACTTAAAATGAATTGTTTTTTTGTTTCCTTTAGTATATCAGGACCAAAGAATTTTACTTTTTGT
>NC_031991.1:32280328-32297549 GCF_001879085.1 Nicotiana attenuata
TGTAAAAATTGTAGGTTGTTTTCCTTTAGGCAATTAATGTCTAGGACTTTAAAATGTAATTGTTTTTTTTGTTCCTTTTTAGATATCAGGACCAAAGAATTTTCTTTTTGTAATTCTTTAAAAGCTTTCTTTAAGGTGTTAATTTCAAAATTCAAAAAGATTTTCTTTGAGGTGTTTCTTGGGGAAATTAGTGAAAATGAAAAAAAAAAGAAACTCTTTTTATTTTCATTAGACTTTTAGGATACTGTACATAGAAGAAAAAATATTTTGTTTTATCTTTTTCATTGCTTGTTTCAAAAATCTTGCATCAGGATATTAAATAAAAATTTAAAATATTTTCCTGTGGTTTATTCTCTATATTGTCTTCCTAAAAACAAGAAAAAAAAAGAATCAATTTTTTTTTCTAGGGCTTTCCTTAATAATTTCCCGTAGGGTGTTTGTTTCAAAAGAAAAAACAAAGAGAGAATAAATGCCCGTTAAGCCTGAGTTTAGAATAGGTCATAGAACATTAAGTCTAGAAAATTCAAAAAAAAAAGATTTGCTTATTTTATCCCTATTTGCTCATCAGAGTAGTCATTAAGGTAAAAAAAAAAGGAAAAAAGAGAACGTCAATTTGTTTCTTGATCTTCCAGAACTACGCAAAGATCTGATTCATGCGGGGTCATGATACGTAGGCAACCTACATAGGGTTCGATCGAATCATTTTTTTATTTATTAAAAGGAAAAAAAGAGGAAAAATGGGAAAAAGAGAAAAGGAAAGGAAAAAGAGGCAGAATTGTGGGATGTGAGAAATGAGAAGGAAGAAAAAGAGTGATAATTAGAAAGAAAAAGAAAGAAAATGAGCAAGCTAAGAAGTGTGAGGGAAGAAAAAGAGAGGTTGACATAAACAATTGGGATGATGCCAACTGACCTTTGTACCTTCGAAGTTATTTTTAGAACCGATAACTGTGGCTAGGTGCATTGCACGTAAAGTGAAACTTATGTTAAATGCCCTAACGCTAACGTGATGGTTTCATTTGTCATATCATTTAAGAAAGGTGGTTGGTTTTGTGGTTTTTAAAGTAACTCTTCCATACAACACAAAGGCAAAAGGCAATGGCAGAGAACAACAGAACTGAGTGGGTTGATACGGGTGCCCAAAAGCAATTTTTTCAGACCCATATGCGAAAGGCTTTGATCCTGCTGTTCGATGCATGTACCACTCTAAAGTCCGGGAGCATAGCATTGAAGATTGTCGCTCTTTGAAAATGGAGATAGAAAGAATGATTCAAGAAGGGGTAGTTGTGGTCAATGACAGTGACAGGGAGCATGCGAATCCTCTTGGGAACTTGTTGATTAAAGTTGATAAAGGTCTTGGAAGTATTGATGCGAAACTCAGTGGCTAAGATGCCGTGCTTGGTAATTGGGAAGACGCTCCATTTCTTGGTCAGCCGGAGTGGAATTTTGGTGGTTTATTTTGTTGTCATTTCTGTTGTCCGGGTTATTTCAGGGTTGTAATGCGGATATTGTCTTGTGACTCAAACCCTTCTATCCTTTGATTTTGCTTGGTTTGTTTAGTCGTAGTAGCTCGTTTAGTGCTGTCTAGATTTGTTCCCGGGTTGTAACCCCAGTCTAGTTTGCTTGTCTTGTTGTTCGAACCGTTTCACCGTCTGTCTAATACAATTTCCTGTTTTCTGTTATTTCTAGTCATTTTCTTTTGCTTAGTTCTCTTTTCCTTCCACAGTTCTTTTCCTGTTGGTTCTAGTGACATGACATGCATGCATAATTCTCAGCCTGAGCTCGAAAGTTAGTTTAGTCATGAAGCATTGAAACAATTTTGAAGATAATAGGGACACTTGAGGGAAATAAGAACAAATTTGGACATTTTGAGATCATTTGAAGCCCGAACCATGTGAAACTGGGCAGATAGTACATGAAGAAACACTATTAAAACGCATCCTGCCGCATCAGGTCGAAGCTAAAGGCGAGTTTGCCCCTAATTGACAGGGGTCGTTCGTGGTAACGAGAGTGTTGTCCAATGGTACTTTGTATTTAACAAATGTAGAAGGCAAATGTGTGAATATGGATATCAATTCTGATGTAGTCAAAAGATATTACGTATGATTTCTTTGGTTTGTTTAATTGTGTTGTTTGTATTTGGCATGCTTTGAAGATTGGAATGACGAAGGCATTTTATTTTGCTATCTAAACACTTTATCCTTTGTTAACTCTTTGAGCCTTATTTATTTTCTTTCATATCCCTCTTTTGGAATCAGTAGTAAAGATCAGAAACACAAGCGTGAAAGGTAAGTAAAAGGAAAGAGAAAGGAAAAAGAATGAAAAGAGAGAGAAGGAAAAAGGAAGAAGAAAAAAAAAAGAAGGAAAGAAAAAAAAAGAAGAAAAAAGGAAAAAGAAAAAAAGAAACAACAAAACAACAAAAAAGAAAAGGAAGGAAGAAAACAAAAGAAGAGAAAGTCAAAAAAAAACAAAGAAAAGAAAAGTCACAACAACAGGGCAATTCCTATGTCATGAACTACGTTTGACTTGATTCCGAAAGGATACGTAGGCAGCCTCTCTCTGAGGTTCAGTCACACCGAAATAAAAGTCCAAAGTCCCCAAGGAAGAAACTGGGGCAGAAGTTGTGGTTGTTGCAAGAGATTTGATTTCGAAAGTTGTAATTTTGAACCCATGTTGAATTGTTTTGAGCCTTGATACCCTTTCTTTCTAATCCTATCCAAAAGCCCACATTACGGTCCAAAGGAAGACCTTCTGATCAATCTTCGAGAGATGCCAAGTCAAGCGAGCAGAGGTGAATCATACCAGGGGCAACACTCCGGTCCAAACAAAGGAAATTAAGAATGAGGGAGTCTTGTTGATGAGAACCCTCACGGGTATCCCAAGGCGATGAAAGCTGTGAGAAATCAAAAATGAGAGAGTCTTATTGGTGAAAACCTTCACGGGCACCATAAGGCGATGGTGAGTTGAGAAAAAAGACCAAAATGAGAGAGTCTTGACGGTGAAAACCTACGGGCACCACAAGTCGAATAAGGATTGTGAATCAGATCGGGCAAGCAGAGCATTGAAGCCGAGTTTCACGGCGAAAAGGTACAACAAGAGCCGAACATTAGATTTGCTAAACAGAGTAGGCTGCAGGTGCATGTCAAGGTCGTTAGAGTCGGTATCCATATCTGATGATTTGCTACTCTGTAGGTTTCTTGTTAGGAATCGTCTCTTTCCATTATCCTTTACTCTATTCCTCCCACCTTGTTTTACTCCCTCTTCCTGGGTCGGTTGTTCAAAACAAGTGAGAAATGACTTCAAAATCTGCCACCAGCTTTCCAGTTGAACAAAACAGGATCTGGCTAGCATATCCAATCACCATAAGTCAGGAAAAATAGCAGGCACACTGAGTTGGCAACAATCTACATGCCTTGGGATCCTTGTGAAATGCAAAGGCTTGGTATTTATCAATTCATGAAGGGTTTGGGATGAACGGATCAAAGGTATTTTCGGTAAAAAATGAAAGGTTTGGTACATATCAGATGGAGGGTGTTTGGTGAAAGGATCAGAGGTATTTTCCGCGTCAAGGGTAACAAAGAAAGGGGTTAGCAAGGTCTCCAAGTGGGAATCAGTTATCATGGTGAGTGAAGGAACAATAAACTCAAGGCCGAAGCCAGTGGTTAAGTCAAGAAAGAACATCATATACACGAAGTGGGGGCAATAGACATGTTGTGGGATTCATATGAGACATAAGGGTGGGAAGATGACAGTTCATGCAATGCAACAAATGAGGAAGCAGCCGCTTCAAAGTTCAAGGCCACAAACTAACCACCACATTTTAAACTCAGAAGTTTTCTTTGTTTGAAACAGGGACAAAGCGGTGCAAGAAAGTTGGTTCAACAATAAAAAAAAGAAAAGAAAGGAAAAGAAGGAGAGGAGAGCCGACAAAAGGAAAGTTTCTCAAATCTTCGCCCTTGCCTGTCTTGTTAGCGTGCATAAAATGCTGCCATTGCTTTTCACATTTTTTTCCTCCTAGGATAAAAAGTCCTAGTCTGATGAACTTTCTCCTAGGATCAAAATCTTAGTCTGATGAATTTTTCTCCTAAGATAGAAAGCCTAGTCTGATGAATCTTCTCCTAGGATAAACGTCTTAGTCTGATGAATTTTTCTCCTAAGATAGAAAACCTAGTCTGATGAATCTTCTCCTAGGATAAAACGTCTTAGTCTGATGAATCTTTCTCCTAAGATAGAAAACCTAGTTTGATGAACTTTCTCCTAGGATCAAAATCTTAGTCTGATGAATTGTTCTCCTAAGATATAAGACCTAGTCTGATGAACTTTCTCCTAGAATACATGTCTTAGTCTGATGAATCTTTCTCCTAAGATAACAAAAGATAGAAAACCTAGTCTGATGAACTTTCTCCTAGGATCAAAATCTTAGTTTGATGAATTGTTCTCCTAAGATATAAAACCTAGTCTGATGAACTTTCTCCTAGGATAAAACGTCTTAGTCTGATGAATCTTTCTCCTAAGATAGAAAACCTAGTCCGATGAACTTTCTCTTAGGATCAAAATCTTAGTCTGATAAATTGTTCTCCTAAGATATAAAACCTAGTCTGATGAACTTTCTCCTAGGATACATGTCTTAGTCTGATGAATCTTTCTCCTAAGATAACAAAAAATAGTAACCTAGTCTGATAAACTTTCTTCTAGGATCTAAATCTTAGTCCGATGAATTGTTCTCCTAAGATAGAAAACCTAGTCTGATGAACTTCTCCTAGGATCTAAAATCTTAGTCTGATGAATCTTTCTCCTAAGATAGAAGACCTAGTCTGATGAATTTGCTAGTCAAAAGTCCTTGGTTTTACTCACAGGAGACGTACATTCCAATCAAGTCTTTAGTTTTATTCTCATCATTGCATCAATAGCTTAGGTGATCTATATTTTGCTAACAACTCACAAATCTTCCCAGCCACCACACTGGGGCAGAAAATTTTCTTTGTTTGTCTATTTTGTTGCAGCCAGGAGCCCACCTGGAGAACAAGGGAATACTTTTCAAGTTCAGCAATCAGGAGCCCACCTGGAGAACAAAGGAAGTTTCAGCAGTCAGGAGCCCACCTGGAGAACAAGGGAAGTACAATTCAAATTCTATCTTTTAATTTTTAATATTTGATAACATGATGTGCCCAGTCACCAAACTGGGGCAGAAAATTTTCTTTGTTTGTTTATTTTGTTGCAGTCAGGAGCCCACCTGGAGAACAAGGGAATACTTTTCAAGTTCAGCAATCAGGAGCCCACCTGGAGAACAAGGGAATACTTTTCAAGCTTCAGCAATCAGGCGCCCACCTGGAGAACAAGGGAAGTACAATTCAAATTTTAGCTTTTAATTTTTAATATTTGATAACATGCCGTACCCAGCCACCAAACTGGGGCAGAAAATTTTCTTTGTTTGTTTTGTTGCAGTCAGGAGCCTACCTGGAGAACAAGGGAATACTTTTCAAGCGTCAGCAATCAGGAGCCCACCTGGAGAATAGAGGCATATATTTCAAATTTCAGCAGTCAAGCATCACTCGGAGGAATGGCAAAACATCTCCGATCATAATGCAAGGCAAAAACAAAGATTCCATCGGAAGAATACAAGTTCAAGGCAACACAAGAGCAAGTTTGAAGACATAGATAGGACCTTTTTGTAATTCATAGCTTAGGCTAGCTTATTTTTATTTTGACATGGCGTAATAAGGAGGTCAGCGAGCAGTAGAAGCAGCAACAGCAGTGAAATCACAGCTCCTGGTAGTCCCAGCTACCAAACATTCCCGAACTACACTAACCTGATTCCTTTTTAGCCAAGGATATGTAGGCAACCTTTGAAGCAGGGTTCGGTCAGACGGTTTTCAAAAATGCTTCACACGGAGTATTCGAACGGGCAAAAATCGCTCGTATCCGCTCACTTATCTTTGCACGAAAACTCTTCGTGTTTCCGAGCAAAGAGGGGCAGCTGTGAGCACGTGATTTTTGCCCTATATGAGTTACTCCCATAATTTCAAACAAAATAACTTTTTTTTATTATTTGAAATTTTGTGGATTTTTGTGGCATTTTTATGTTAATTGCTAGCATTTTGTCCGTGCATTTTAATTCATATAAAAATACAAAAATATGCATTGCATTTAGGGTTTAATTTTACATATTTTTGGAACTAATTAGTAGTTAGGAGTTTTACAAAAATCACAAAAAATTGATTTGTTTTTCTAGCGTTGAATTTTGTTAGTTTTCCATTAATTTGTTTTAATTAATTTTGTTAACCATCATTTAGGTTTAATTAGTTTAATTAGGTCCTAGGGTTTAATTCAGATTTTTATTTTTAATTTTTGAAAAAGAAAAAGAAAAGAAAAAGATGAAAAAAAGGAAATAAAGAGAGAAGTTCGAATATGGGCCAGTCCAGGCTTTATACCCCAGCCCAAACAAAACACCCCAGAGTCTGCCCCGTCCAAGCCCAAATCACATAACCCGGTCCAGGCCTTCCTCCCCTTGACCCCAAAAACGACCTCGTTTGATCTCAAAGAGATCTGAGCCGTCTAGGTTGAAAGATCCAACGACTCAGAAGCCTGGATCATTTCATATATAACTATCCTAACACACCCCCTACCCCCTTCGCCTCTTCTCCGTCAAACCCTAGAGACCAGCCTCCTCCACCATCTCCGCCGTCTGCCGCCGCCGGAAATTGCCTACGGCGATGGCGAGTCTCGAATGACCACCAAAATCATACCCTAAATTCCTCTTCCCCTCCACATCCCCAATCCACAACCAACTTCATTCGAATATACTCAGATTTCCTCGAATCTGAGTTTGAAATCACGAACCCTAGTGCCGCCCTAATTTCCCCGGTGGCGGCGCCACCCCCAAACCGCCTCAAAATCACACCCTACAATCTACTTATCCCCCTGAATCTAAATCCACATTCAATTCCCCTCAAATACCCCCAAAATTGCTCGAATTTCAAATCTAGGGTTCCAGAATGTTGAACCCTAAATTGATGCATAAGGGCTGTCTCAGGCATGGGGTGATTGTTCAAGGTTTCTTCCCTCAATAATGCTACTTACTTGTTCTTACTAAGAACAAGTGGGTGACATTATCGGGGACGAAACCAACAGTTTGATGTCCGTCTCAATTCTGTCCAAATAGGTAAGCATTTCTTCACTTCTTTTAATTTTTCTTTCGAGTTCGATTCATCTTCTTCCTCACCCTTTTCCTTTGATTTGAAGTTCATGTTCAGATTCTAGGTTTGAATTAATTTTTGTGCCTGTTTTCTCCTATTATTTGAACTGTTAAATCTCGACCCTTCCGTTCTATTTTAATGGTTAATAAGCTAAGTGTTCTGTGTTGTTTAAATTAGTTTAAATCACTGTTTAGCTTAATAGTGATAAGTTTTATGATTGAGTTTTCTTGTTTAAATGTTGGTGTGAATGCTTGTAGATTTGATTCATGTCTTAATTTGTTTCCAGTTGATTTTCTGCATATTTCTTTTAAAGATTATTCATAGTTTGATCTGTTTGAAGACCTAGTGTTTGATTAATCCTATTTGTCATATTTCAAGGGGTTTAGGGTTTAATTGTCAATCTAAAAACTAGAGGGGTCTCAAGGGAAGGGGTAAAAGGTAAATAGCAGGTTGCCTAAGGGTAAATTAGGGAGTAGAGTTCAGGGAATCTTTCCCAGCTGCCTAAGAAATCCCTAGAAGCTTCTAGCAAGGGCCTTTAGTTAATTTTCAGATGCTAACTTGATAAACAAGTCATAAAATGAGGGACCTAAGAGGGAAATAAAACCTTGAGGGCTGCCCTAATTGCTTGCCTATAAAGGCAGGCCACTCTTGCCTTGCAAGGGGAGATGGGAAGAGAACTGGAAGAGCTGAAAAATTCTGAAAAAATCCAGACGGCAAAAACTTCAAAGAAACACTGTTTCATTGGGAGATCTAAGAACTGAAATAATTCCTGGGTAGCTAGTAATGGAGATGAGTTAGAATCAAGTCTAGGTTGAGGTCCTTTGGTTGGTTTGCAGGGGTTTTGGTTCAATTTTGGGTTGTTGTGATTGCTGAACATTGTTTGAAAGTCCTGTTGGTTCGAACCTGCTTCAAAATTGATTTTCTTTGGTTATTTCTGGGCTAACTTTGTTGCTGATCCTTGATACTGCTTGCTGATACTTCATTTCTGTTTTGTCTTCAAATTCCAAGTATTATCTCAACTGAAATAGCTCCTGAAGTGCTGAAGCCTTTTTGATCTATATGTAGTTGTAAAATGACATTCAAGGAATTAAGATTTGGTAGAATTTCCTATGTGTTTCGTTGTTCTAAAATCTCCAAATTCCTGCTTAGTTTATATATTTAGTTTGTATAATTGTCATGGCATCTGTTGAATGGACAGTTAAACTATGCTAAGTCACCTAATATGTCATCTGCTCGATTCAGTGTTATCTTCTGCAGTCTACCTTCATATTTAAGTTTGTAGTTTAGATGGTTACTTCAGTGTTATCATTGAAGGCTTCATGGTAGCTGTAAATTAGTCACCTCAATCTTGAAGCATAGTCTAGCAACTTCAGTTTTGGCATGCAGTTTTTACTTTTCTCGTGTATGAGCATTTTGAAATTCATGGATTTTTAAGTGGTTTGAGTTTGAATCATGGAATTTTCAAGTTTAAAATTACCTCTTTGCACTTGGTCTTTTGTAGAAATGTTTGGGTTATACGGTTTGGTTCAAACGTGCTGAATCAGAATTTAGTTGGGGTTGTGACCTTCGAATGTTAATGCTAAATGGTTAACACTTTATGCAAAGTTTGTTAGTGCTTAGGAGTCATTTTGTTAACATAGAAGTCCAGTGGAATTCATATGATGTTGTAATGGTGCCTCAAATTCACCAGTGTTGGGCTGGAATAAAAAAAGCCCATAAATACCATGTTTGCTTTAAACATTGGTGCTGAGGCCTTAAACTGGGCCATCAGCATTAGCCCATTTGTGCTGGATCTCCTTCTAATCGACAGACTGTCGAATTGGGCTTCACGAGTAGGCCCAGATGTGCCCCAGGCTGGCCTTCACGCTTTGCAATTGGACCTCGAGTTCCAGCCTGTTTGGGCTCTTTTCGTAATTAAATGCTGTCCATGTTCGTTTCTTGTCAACTTTAATGATCACTGATTTAGCTTAAACTTTTGGGTTGAAATCAATTAGGAATCCCCTATAACTTCTTGTCAATTAATAAGATCCTTAGAATAATTTGAGGAGGGCCATAATAGATAATAATAGTTCATGGCCTTCCTGAATTTTAGTTAGGACATCCTTTAAAAGTGGAATTGAGGTGCGCCGCGCCAAATAAAATGACAATTGCATGGCCCTCGCTTTATTTAATCTTGAATTGATACTTAGATTCCGAGGCGTGCCATTTAGCAAATTCCATGGCCCTCGCAAAGTGCGAATGCAAAATTACTTTAGGCGCGTTAGTTAATAATATTACTTTCTTAAACTCGAGTGCGCATTTATGTGACCCAAATCCAAATCCCAACGAAGTTAAAATATGTCAAAAACTACGGGTGCATTTATGTGACGTGGTTCGAGACGTGTTTTAACGACATTGCAATTCTCTTTAAAAAATAATAATAATAAAGCGGTTCAAAGTTCAAAGGCACATAGGTTAAAACATGTCCTNAGATGATGACATGGATTGCTGTATGTGTCGAGGAGAGGGGGAGAAGGCCTTCCATACAAGTCGTAAGTAGAGGAGCATACCTCAACAACTGGACCTACCACCAGAGCCCGGCAAGCCTCGGGGTAGCAAGGCTGAACAAGTATCATGCACTATCTTTTATTTTTTGCTAGTTAATTTTTTCATTTCGCATTTTTGATTTCCGCAATAAGATCTTCAATGTTCAAAATAGTTATGGAATTTATCAAAGCATTTTGATTTTCCTTATAAATCAACACTCTTATTATTTTCTCTCATTACTTTACTTATACAGCGTTACTATTACTTATCTTGATGAACCAATGACTGTGACATGCAATGAGACAACGTAACAAACGGACATAGACTTAGAGGAAGATGACATACCGAAGGAGATTGTTAAGGAAGTTAAGAATTTTTAAAACAGACCGAAGTCCAACCTGGACGAGACTGAGATTGTTAACCTGGGAGATGCAGAAAACGTCAAAGAAACACGAATCAGCGTCCACTTATCGCCATCAGAAAAGAAGGTATACACAGAATTTCTAAAGGAATATGAGGACATATTTGCCTGGTCGTACGATGACATGACTGGTCTGAGTACATCTATTGTGGCTCACAAACTCCCAACCGATCCAACATGTCTGCCAGTAAAGCAAAAGCTTAGAAAGTTCAAACATGATATGATACTTGCAGAAATAGACGGAGAAGTTTGGCCAAAACCAATTAATTCAGATGCAGTCAAGCGTTACTATGTGTAATCTTTATGTTTTTCTATATGATGTATATTGAACTACGCCTGACCTGATTCCCGTTTATGCTATGCAGGAAATGCAGATGGAGACAGAGCTTAGTCTCGGAAGGTAGAATGGTAGCCTTATGCAATGCAAGAATGCAGATGGAGGTAGAGCTTAACCCCGGAAGGCAGAATAGTAGCCTTATGCAGTGCAGGAAATGCAGATGGAGGTAGAGCTTAATCTCGGAAGGCAGAATAGTAGCCTTATGCAGTGCAGGAATGCAGATGGAGGTAGAGCTTAACCTTGGAAGGCAGAATAGTAGCCTTATGCAAAAGATGAAAGATGAATAGTAATAAAAAAAAATCTTAGCTGATAGCTGATATTTGACATTGATATTGTGGCTGCTGGGGATGTTGTGTGCGGATAGAAAATGTAAATAGGTGATGGTTCTGAGAGTCGTATTCCCGAAAAATATGAGTGTATAAATGTATTCGATGATCTGCGACTTGGGTGCCTGCATCCAACGAAAAATAGTGAGTTTTGTAGAGGGGGAAGGTTAGTTCGTATCCCCGTGGACTTCGCTTGACTGGCTCGACTCTGTTTATGGTGATATTGTAGGTGCCCTCGGGTAGCGTTACTGAACAAAGCAATTCCGACAATAAACACGCATGAGTTTGTTAAAGATATGACATACGTATATATTTAAGAAATAGTCTTTAGATGAACCGACGACTGTGACGTGGCTCAAAACATTGCGACCTTTCTTGCTACGGAATTTTGAGGGTCCCCCTCAAAATTCTGCCCCAGTTTAGTGGGTTTCTGCTTCTGACGGCTGCTTGCAATGATCGACTGAAGTTACTTCCTCCTCAAAATTCTGCCCCAGTTTTCGATTGCAGGGGGGGGGGGAAATGAAAATTTTATTGAATTGTGACCGAACCCATAAGGCTGCCTACGTATCCCCTCTTAAACGGGAATCAGGTCAGACGTAGTTCAAATTACACAAGGAAATCATAAATGGTTACACATAGTATCGCTTGACTGCATATGAATTTATTGGTTTTGGCCAAACTTCTCCGTCCATTTCTGCAAGTATGAGGGCTCCTCCTGTCAGAACCCGATGAACCATGTATGGACCTTGCCAGTTAGGGGAGAACTTCCCTTTGGCTTCATCTTGATGTGGAAAAATCTTCTTCAACACCAGCTGCCCTGGTGTAAACCGTCTTGGTCTGACTCTCTTGTTGAAGGCTCTGGTCATTCTGTTCTGGTAAAGTTGACCATGGCAAACCGCGTTCATTCTCTTTCCATCTATGAGAGCTAACTGTTCGTAACGACTCTTTACCCATTCTGCATCGTCGATTTCTGCTTCCTGTATGATTCTTAAGGATGGAATTTCTACCTCGGCGGGGATGACCGCTTCCGTACCATAAACCAGCATATAGGGAGTTGCACCAGTCGATGTGCGGACTGTGGTGCGATACCCTAACAAAGCAAATGACAGCTTCTCATGCCACTGCTTATGCTTTTCTACCATCTTTCTCAATATCTTCTTGATGTTCTTATTGGCGGCTTCTACAGCTCCGTTCATCTGAGGCCTGTAGGCTGTGGAATTCTTGTGTTTGATCTTGAAGGTTTCGCACATGGCTTTCATAAAATCACTGTTGAGGTTGGAACCGTTGTCAGTAATGACTGATTCTGGGATCCCGAATCGACAAATGATACGGTCACGGACAAAGTCTGCCACGACTTTCTTGGTCACTGCTCTGTAAGATGCTGCTTCAACCCATTTAGTGAAATAATCAATTGCTACTAGGATAAACCTGTGCCCATTTGATGCGGCAGTTTCGATTGGTCCGATAACATCCATTCCCCATGCGGCGAACGGCCATGGCGAGCTTGTTGCATTAAGCTCATTTGGAGGCACTTTTATCATGTCTGCATGGATCTGACAGCGGTGGCACTTTCGAACATACTGGATGCAGTCCGTTTCCATATTCATCCAAAAATAACCTGCCCAGAGTATCTTCTCGGCTAAGACAAAACCGTTCATAAGCTAGATATTTTCCTTCGGCCAATAATTCCTTAATGTCGTGAAATCAAGGCTTTCCGTCTGCTTCTTCCTCGACATGAGCACAGTAAGCTGGCTGATCATGAATCTTTACTGGAATATGGTCTATGAAGTTCTTATCTGGATGCTGAATCATGGATGATAGAGTGGCCAATGCATCGGCAAACTCATTATGGACTCTGGGAACATGCCGGAACTCTGTCTTTATGAACCTTTTCCTCAACTCCTGTACATGATGCAAATACGGGAGTATCTTGGAGTTCTTGGTCGCCTATTCTTCTCGGACCTGATGTATAAGCAAATCCGAATTTTCAATCACTAACAACTCTTGGACGTTCATGTCAATGGCCATCTTGAGCCCCAAGATGCAAGCTTCGTACTCGGCCATATTGTTTATGCATGGGAACCTGAGCTTGGTGGATACCGGATAATGTTGGCCGGTTTTTGATACTAGGACTGCTCCTATGCCAACTCCCTTGAAATTTGCTGCTCCGTCGAAAAACATCCTCCTACCGTCATAGGATTCTGCATGTCCTCTCCTATGAAGGATACCTCCTCATCAGGAAAATACTTCTTCAGAGGCTCGTATTCTCAATCCACAGGGTTTTCAGTGAGGTGATCCGCTAGTGCCTGTCCTTTGATTGCTTTCTGAGTCACGTAGACAATGTCAAATTCACTCAGCAGGATCTGCCACTTGGCTAGCTTTCCAGTGGGAATGGGCTTCTGAAAGATATACTTTAATGGGTCCATTCTTGATATGAGATACGTAGTGTAAGCACAGAAATAATGCCTCAACTTCTGAGCTACCCAAGTCAGAGCACAACAGGTGCGCTCTAGTAAGGAATACCGGGCCTCGTACGGGGTAAACTTCTTGCTGAGATAATAAATGGCCTGCTCTTTTCTCCCCGTTTCATCATGCTGCCCCAGAACACAACCAAAAGCTCCATCCAATACTAAAAGGTAGAGTAGCAGGGGTCTACCTGGTTCGGGCGGAACCGGAACCGGCGGTGTTGACAGTTACTCTTTGATTCCATTTGGTAGCAGCGTCCTTCTTCAACATCTTAAACATCGGCTCACAACTGACAGTGGACTGAGCGATGAACCGGCTGGTGTAGTTAAGTCTCCCCAAGAAACTCATAACCTCCTTCTTGCTCTTCGGCGGCGGCAGTTCTTGAATAGCTTTGACCTTTGATGGATCCAATTCTATCCCTCGGCGGCTCATAATGAACCCAAGCAGTTTTCCGGCAGGAACCCCAAATGCACATTTTGCGGGATTCAGCTTCAGGTTGTACCTTCTCAGTCTATTGAAGAATTTCCTCAAATCTCCCACGTGATCAACGGCTTTCTTGGATTTGATGATGACGTCGTCTACATACACTTCGATCTCCTTGTGTATCATGTCATGAAAAATTGTGGTCATGGCCCTCATGTAGGTGGCCCCTGCATTTTTTAACCCAAACGACATCATTTTGTAACAATACATCCCTCACGGCGTAATGAAAGCCGTTTTCTCAGCGTCCTCTTCATCCATCCATATCTGATGGTACCCGGCAAAACAATCAACGAATGACTGCAACTCATGCTTGGCGCAATTGTCAATCAAGATGTGTATATTCGGCAAGGGAAAGTCGTCTTTTGGACTGGCCCGGTTGAGATCCTGGTAGTCGACGCAAATTCTGACCTTCCCATCCTTCTTCGGTACTGGCACAATATTGGCTAACCACGTCGGATACTTTACTACCTGGAGGACCTTAGCTTTGACCTGCTTAGTGACTTCTTCCTTGATTTTCAAACTCATGTCTGGCTTGAACTTTCTGAGCTTCTGTTTCACCGGCGGACAGGCCGGATCAGAAGGTAATTTGTGAGCCACAATGGACGTGCTTAGACCAGTCATGTCATCATATGACCATGCGAATATGTCCTCGTATTCCTTTAGAAATTTTGTATACTCTTCCTTCTCAGACAGTGACAAATGAACGCTGACTCGTGTTTCTTTGATGTTCTCTGCATCTCCTAGATTGACGATCTCCGTCTCGTCCAGGTTGGACTTAGGCCTATTCTCAAAATTCTCAACTTCTTTAACGATTTCTTCCGGTATATCATCTTCCTCTGAATCTGTGTCTGTTTGTCGCGTTGTCTCGCTGCATGTCACAGTCGTTGGATCATCAAGATAAGTAATAGTAATGCTGTTTGAGTAAAGTAATGAGAGAAAATAATAAGAGAGAGATTTTTAAGAAAATTGAAATACTTTAATAAATTCCATAAGTGTTTTGAACATTGGAGCTCTTTCTTGCGAAAAAAGAAAAATGTGAAAAGAAAATAAACTTAATAAAGCAAAATAGTGCGTAATGCTTTGTTCAGCCTTGCTACCCGAGGCACGTCGGGCTCTGGTAGTTCTGACGGTCCAGTTGCTGAGGTGTGCTCCTCTGCTCACAGCCTGTATGGAAGGGCCTTCCTCCCTCTCCTCCTCAAAAATGACACAACAGTCCATATCATCCTCTTCCAGGAACAAATTCCTCATCGCTGCTAATGCTTCCTCTTCTTCTGACCCATAGATAACCTCGGCTGGTTGAAAAGTCTGCTCTAGACGGGGTATCGGCTGCTCCAATGGATAGTAAGGGCCGCGCCAGGGTGGCGACCAGTCCTTGAATTATTCCCAGGTATACTCATACCCCAACCCGAAGGTGGTACCATGCTTCTTGAGCTTGATAGGCTTAGCGATTCCTTGGAGGTTTTTGCCAAGTCCTTTGCCAGGTTCATATCCGCTCCAATTCAGTATGCTTTCAATTTTGTTGTTCCACCATTTGTCTTTGTCGACTGCGTTGACCCGCTCGATGTGGTGGTAAGTTTCCCCACCTAATCTTCTTCTTCCTCCAATTGCTGGAATGGTCTGGCGGCTATATATGGGGTTGCTACCGTCACCATGAATGATCACCTCCTGGTGATTCCATTCAAATTTCACTGCCTGATGTAGTGTTGATGCCACGGCCCCAGCGGCATGAATCCATGGTCGTCCCAACAGCAGATTGTAAGACGCCGGCACGTCTATCACTTGAAAATCAACATCAAACCAAGTGGGCCCCATTTGCAAACGTAGGCTAATTTCCCCAATAGTGGACCTTTGAGATCCGTCGAAAGCTTTGACGTTGATGGCCCCATCCTTGATTTCATGCAGCCCTTTTCCCAATGTTCTGAGTGTTACCTGAGGACAAATGTTGTACTGCCCCCCATCGACCAGGATCTGGGTGATAAAATAATCTTCGCACTGCACAGTGATGTGCAATGCCTTGTTATGACTCAATCCTTCCGGTGGCAGCTCATCCTCGTGAAAGGTGATTTTATGACTCTCCAACACTTGGCCCACCATGTTTGCCATTTCTCCTCCAGTGATGTTGCTTGGTACATACGCCTCACTCAATACCTTCAACAAGGCATTCTTGTGTGCATCAGAACTTTGTAATAAAGCCAAGATAGAAATTTGTGCCGATGTTTTGTTCAGCTGGTCAATGACCGAGTATTCCTTGGCTTGTATCTTTCTCCAGAGATCACCGGGTCCAGTTTCAATGATGGCTTGTCGGCCAGAGGTCTGCTTACTCAACTCAGCTAAGTGTTCTGAGGTACAAACCCTGCCGATTTTTGTCATACCCTAGGCTGCAACTGTTTCTCCGAACTTGGCTTTTCCTTTCCTTCATGCCTCGGCTGTGTAGTCCTACGGTATAGCTTTTGTATGGAACGGTGTTACGGCTGTCATTGCTACTGGAATAGGCACCCTTGCCTTGGAAGGTAATACAACAACTTCAAAGGGCTCAGGCGCCTTTAGGGACCCAAACTCGACCTCGATTGGTGTTGACGTCTTTGTGGAAGCTGGTGCTTCAAACTCAAGCAGTATGGACATGTTCACCTCAGCATCTTCAGAAGGCTAAATTGAGACTACAATCGGGCTAAGAGTGACCGTTGGTCTCTTTGGATCGTCACCTTCCATGATCAAGTCGATTAATCCTTTGGGATCCCGATCATCTTCTATTTCAATCATATGAACACTTCCACCCTTGTGGTCTGGTAGAGGGTTGCTACGGACATTCGGAGCAGGCTCCTTTGCCACGATAATTTTGTTATCAATTAAAGCCTGGATCTTGTCCTTCAGGGAGCGGCACTCATCAATAGTATGTCCCTTCATGCCAGAATGGTATGCACAGGTTTTTTTTGGGTTAATCCACCGGGAAGGATTTTCAGGAGTTATGGCAGGGACATGGGTGACATAACCAGCGGCTTTGAGTTTTTCGTATAGCTGGTTGATTAGCTCGGCAATGGCGGTGTATTGTTTGGGAGGTCTGCGGTCAAAATTTGGTCGGGGTCTAGGAAAGTTTTGGCGAGTAGGAGGTGATTGATAGTGGGATGGTTGAGTGTTATAGGCTTGGTAGACTTGTGCGGGTTGGGAAGGTAATACAGCAACTTTAAAGGGCTCAGGCGCCTTTGGGGACCCAAACTCGACCTCGATTGGTGTTGGCGTCTTTGCGGAGGCTTGGTAGGAAGGTGCGGGGTAATTTGGGGTAGGTTGATATGTAAGAGGGGGTACTGGGTAGGTTTGGTATTTGATTGGGGATTTTGTTCTCTGTGCAACCATCACGGCACTCACATCCCTTTTCTTGGACGTGCCACCAGACTATAGAGCCTTGTTGGTAGCCTATAATGCTTCAAAGTTAGTGACCATACCACTTTTTAATACCTTCCTCGATCCTCTC
>NC_031991.1:32298573-32332164 GCF_001879085.1 Nicotiana attenuata
CCATCTTTCATTTGTTCTTGTTTCTGATAGGACTCGGATGAGGAGGAGGCGGAGGACCTTTGGATCTTGTGGAATATGATGAGGATGCCAGAGTGCACGAACTAACCTTTGGGGAGGGGAATAAGCAAAAGTAAAACAAAGGTAACAAGTTAGTAGGGATCATGAGAAGAAAACGTTGCAATATTTAAACACATAGTGTAAGAATATAAATCGTGTCCTAAATTGGGAGCCTCGTTGTGCCCGAGGTAAGCCTAGCGACAAGTAAATTTGGAGAACTTAGAATGCTAAATGCCTCATTTTATTGATAAGACGAATCCCAAAATGACACTAAATAACAGGAAATAAAAGTGTCACCAGTGGCCATAGGCCTTATTACATTTAGAGTAAAGAAAAGACTCCTAACTACTTGATCCCAGAAGGACCTTTCCCAGACTCGGCATCTTTAGCTCCATCGAACAGCTTCACCAGCTCACGTAGTCCCAGCACCAAGTAGGCTCTCGCCAGATGTCCGCATTCTTCCACCAGCTTAGCAATTTGGGGTTAATGTGGGTGACTATGCCGAATCTGGGGACTTTGTGCCTCATTTTCTGCAAAACGAAAGGTTAGGCCCTTTTCCCCCACCGGACTCGACTATTTAACATCAATAATTAGCATATGAAGCATTTAGTTCTCCAAATGAATGCACAGAACGTGGTAAGGTCCGTTTGGGTTTCAAGGAAACCTAGTGGACTTTGGACAAGGCTATCTTAAAGAGTCATTATGCGGACAACATAACTGACTCGGATAGGTTTGACCATGATGCATGTACAATTAAACGGAGTAAGGTTTCTATGTGGTATTAGACTGGTACCCTTGAGCGGACAACTCAAGAGGGAAAGGCACGGAACCGTCGACTACACCGTTGATCGACTAGTTTTACCGCAAATATGCCTTTGCCGGATTTAGGGGGTGATAATATCGGAAGAGCGCAACCACTCATTATAAGCGTTGCTATGGGATTTTGTTTGGAACGAGTGGAATATGATGTTGAAAAAAATGCAATACAATAATTAACAAATTGTCATGTACTTTCACGTTCATAAAATAATGGTTACAATAATTGCAGTTTTACAACAGTATTGAAGGAAAGCGATAAAAGAAAGCATTAAAGAAAAGAAACAAAGAACCAAGTTAGTTTCGCAATAGAAGAAAGAACAAATACTTAAAAACAAGTAAAGACATGTAAAGAAGCATGAAGTCACAAATAGCATGAAATGGTAAAAGCCTTAAAGAAGTCCCCAGCGGAGTCACCATGTTGTCGATGCCCCCTTTTTCTAAAGGCAAAATCGGGTTTACGACATTTGGACGGACAAACTCTTTTCCTTTTGCGGATTGGGTTTGAGATTTAGAAGAGTCGCCACCTAATGATTAAGTGCATTAGGACACTAAGAAGGAAATGAAAAGAAGAAGAACCAGAGAATGGGTAAGGGCTTGAAATTATCTCGGGAGGAAGGTGTTAGGAACCCCCCAAGATCCACTAGTGTGGTTCCCGGCCATGCTACAATTGTGACTTTAAATATAAACAACAAATAAACATACAAGACAATTCTCACATAACGATTGCAAGTAGGGGAAGTATAAAAGTTAAATAAACAAGCTGAAATTTGGGACTAGGCAATTTCATAATTTATTTAAAGAATATATGAGTGCAGAAGAATGGGAGTCAAATAATCGATACAAATAATCAGGAAAAGGGATGAAATGGGGCGACAATTTGGGAGAGAAAAAAAAAGGTACTTGGACATTTAAAGAGATGATTAAAGCAAAGGGCAAGGTTTAAAAGAACCGAAAACTGCAATTTAAAAATTCTGAAAGAGAGAAGTAAACACATAAAGAGGGAGGGGGTCCTAGGCTTATAAATAACATGGATCACCCACGCAACACCTGATAACCAATTATACACGTGGTGTTATCGCGTGATCATCATATCCATGTCTACCCTTTCCCACCCCGTTAAGGTACTAAGGCGCGGAATGGTCTCGTTACTTATTGCATGCTACTACCTGCCCCAATCCTATCAGTCCCGGAGGCAGTTGGGACTACTAATCCTAGAGGGAAGGGATATTGGCTTTTGAAGTTTAAAAAGGACAAACTCTAGTGCGACAAACAAAACACATAAGAGCAATTAAGGGGGAAAACACATAGCAGTTAAGGCTCAAATAGGCCTCCTCATTCAAAGCAGAAATTGTTTAGCATGACTTACAAGTACTGGTTAGGTCTTTAATTAAACGTACGTAAAGGGGGTGGCTGATTTTTCACATATTTTCAAATAAGAAGTCCGAATTAGGCCTGCCTGCTGGTTGTAATTATTAAAGACTGGTATAATTAATTGATTACCTAATGGTTTGCCTAGGTGAAACCTATAGGCATGATATCTAACAAGGTCAAACATACTGATTTTAAAGAAGATTACTGACTTTAGAAATAAACCAATTCTGCGGATGTTAACAACATTATTACTGATTTTAGACTTTGCAGGTGAACCAAATTTAAAGGATTGCTCCTATAGGCATGAATTCTAAGCGTTATTGATTCTAAAACGGTTATGTAAGTGCAGGAATCCTAAGAGCATGGTATCTAAGATGCAATTGATTATTTTTTAATCTATGGATTGTTTGCCTAATGACATGTGTACGTGCAGAAGTGCAGGAAACTTATAATCATGATTTATATATGTAGAAGTGCAGAGACTTACTGACATGATTTCTAATAAAATGCATAACTTATAGACAGGATTTCTAACGCAGTAATGAAACAACTTATAGGCAGGATTTCTAATGCAGTAATGAAACAACTTATAGGCAAGATTTCTACATGTAGATGCATAAACTTATAGGCAGGATTTCTATATGTGGATGCATAAACTTATAGGCAGGATTTCTATATGTGGATGCATAAGCGAAAAAAAAAGGCTGTGATTGCAGAAATAAATACCTAAAGCATGATGTCTACCCACATGCATAACATGAGTGACCCTCCCCTTTTCACTATACACCCCCAATAGTTATTACAAATTATTACAACCCGAATGAATCAAGAAAAAAAATAAAAATAAAAGAAAAAATTACATCAGAAATTAAAGTTCCAACCAAGGAGAGCCTAATTCAGACTCCTAGTCTGAAACATGAGATAAACCAACTTCCAAAGATCAGATTTCCAAAGCCTTTCTCATCCTTTGGGTGTGTCAAAGTTCCAAGGAGCTTCATGAACTACAGGCAGTGCTCACACTCAATTACATTTGCAGGATCAGATTGTAGTGCAGTGTGGAAGGGCCAGCCCTCAAATGTCCACGTTCAGAGGGAACTCAAGGTCCCCAAGGCAAGTCTCATAGGAGGGGGGCAGAACTTAGAGTCTAAGAATGAGTGTAAGTGCAATAGAGAGGGAATTAGGGAAATCCATGACAAAACTAGTGGTCATGCCCAGCAATTAGGATGCTGGCACACCCCTGACCAGCCTGTCAGCTTGAGTTTGGGAGTTAGGACCTATTGAAGTTCAAGTTCAGACCTGAGCAACAATTTGGATGTGACCAGGCCATGAACTTTAACTCAACACACATAGGGGAATGGGGGTATGGGGATTTTATAGCAAGCAGTAAACATAAAAGAAAGAACATGCTTAATACAGAGTATAAACAACAAAGTAAACCAGAACATGGCAACTGTAAAGTAAACACATAGGGAAGGAGCTGAAATTAAATTGGGACATACTAGTTTTAGGGAAAACAAATAAGTAAAACAGCAGTCTTGAAAAGCCAAGTTGCAAGCAAAGCAGTACAAAAGTCTCAGAAGAGAGTAGAGAATTGAAAGAGTATTGTGATTGAGAGTATGCGTGTGAGAGTATGAGTATTGAACTTAGGATTCAAAAGTTCAAAAGTTCAAAAGTTGTTTTAGTGCTGAAGGGTCGAGCCCCTTTTATAGTGCAGCAAACAAGTAAGAACAAGGTAAGGAAATAACATTGAAATCAATCTCCCTTTAATTAAGGGATTCTGATTTCAAACGGGTAAAAATAATTAAGGAAAGGGATTTGAAAAAATATTTTCCAGGCAGTACAATAAAGGGTAAATACATGGAAGTTATTTAAGGCAAAAGTCCAATGGTACACGGTTTGTGTGAAATAAGGAAAGGGAATCAATCAAACAGCCAGTAAAATCAAAGTGGCAGGCTTTGTTCGAATGAACCAAGTCGAGAAAAGGTAAAGATGGTTCAATTAGAGAAAATCAGTAACAATCAATCAAACCCCATTAAAGGAATTGAGAATCAATTAGTAGTTGGCAAAACCTTTTTTGAAAGAAGAACTTCTCATATATAAAGCAGACAAATCAAACAAAAGGGGTCGTCATGTTACTCAGAAAAGAGTCTAATATTGAAAGGTTCAGAATCATAAGCAAAGGGAAAACAAGTTCAGTTTGTAGACTCATAGTGAGTCTGAGAGTCCAGGGCTCCAATGCAGAACCCTAGTCCAAACACCAAATCAAACTTGCCAAAGAAAACCCCAAATCCTAGGGTTTCAAATCGAATCAGACATAGAGATGAGAAGGCAAGCCATTGAAACAGACTCAAAGGTCTGTTTCAGAGACTCATGAGAAACAAAACAAATAGGATAGCAGGTTTGAAACAACAAAGAAAGAAAGCTGATATAAGAGCATAAAAGAGCATGTTTTAGAAAAGTCGAAACTTAAGCAAGTTCAGAGGAAAAGAGAGGTGGTGTAAACTTAAGCCACAATAGATGAAACTTGCTTAGCAAGTACACAAACAGAGTCTAGTAAAGCAAACAAAATCAAAGAACTCAACAGTAAACACATATAGTAGAAGAGTAACATAACAAGGATTAGCATGTGAGCACAGGAGTAACATGTATAGTAGGAAGAGAAGAAGCAGAAGAACAACACACGCGTAGTAACAGAAAATATATAGACAAACACACATAAAGGAAAGAACAACAAGAATCAGAAAGATATTTTTTTGAAAACCTTTCAGAAATCCTAAATCGAAAATAAACAATTTTGAAAAGAAAACTAGGGAAAACAATTTAGAGGTCCAGTAGAACACAAACATACCATAGATCTAAGAAAATAAACAGAGAAAAACCTCGAACAACTTAGGGTTTCGGAGAAACCCTAGAAAGGAGAAAGGCTTGGAAAAGTCAGATCCTGGGTCGAAGAGGTCAGGAATCAGGCTTCTCGTGCTTGAATATGCCGGAGCATGGCCGGAGAAGCCATGGAACCAAAGATCTGAGAAGATCTGAGAGAGAGCCATCGAAGTCAAACTTCAAAACCTCGAACTCCCAAGGTCTAATGGTGGAGAGGGGTGAGTATAGACCATCCATGGCCTGAGAAGCCATGGATTCCGGTGAAAGTACGGTTGGAAAAGGGTCGGAGACAGGCTTAGGGTTACGAAGAACTTTGAGAGAGTTTTGAGAGTGGAGAGTATTCAAGGGCGGCGGACTAAACAAAATGGGGGATAGGGTATGGTTGGGGAAAATAAAAATGGAAAGGAGATCGTGACCGTTGAATCAGATTGATCAACGGTCTGGATAAAGGAGGCTTGGGTCGGGTAGTTAAATGGGTTAAGGATACGGAATTGGGCTAGCCCGGTTGGATTCAAATTGGGTCAATTAGGGGGGGTTAATGTGGCTATAATCGAAATGCAAATGGGCTGCCAATTGAAACGAAATGAGGCGAAATTTTAAATAGCAGTTTTACCCTTTTTATTTTATAAAAATAGTACAAAATGATTTTAAAAGCAAACTAAAGTACTGAACCAATTAATAATATATAAATATTAATTAAAAAATATTGAAACCAATTTACAATATATAAAATGCTATTAATCTTAAAATAGGCTAAAATTGCCAATTGTATGCAATTTAGCTTTAAAAAATACCAGATAAATTTGTAAAAATATACAAAAATCACCTTAACTATATTTTGGTATAAATATGAGAATAAAATAAATTATCACAAAAAATTGATAGTTTTGTGAATAATTACTGACTTTTGTACTGCTAAAATGGATAATAAATTGATTTTAAAAATCTTTTTTAAAAATTAGGAAAAAATACCAAAACACTTGGGCATGCTTATATGGCATGTAAATGTTATTTTGAAAGAATTTTTTGTATAAAATACATAGGAAAAAATTGTGTATCAACAGGTAATAGCATGCAATAAGTAATTGAGACCTATCCGCGCTTTAATACCTTAATAGGATAGGAAGGGTAGATATGGATATGATGACCACGCGATAATGTCACGTGTAGCCCCTCATTGAGGAGTGATTACCGACATTTGTGTGGGGTGATCCATATTTTTAATAAACCTATGACCCCCCTCCCCCCCCCCCCCCCCCCCCCCCGTTTCCTTTATTCTTATTCTTTCTTCAGCATTGTAACTCCTTATTTAAAAAATCAGCCCTTTGATTGTTCTTTCAAATTTGTTTACTTTCAATCCATTATGTATTGAAATCCCCTCTTACTTGAGCCTTATCTGCTTACATGTTAATTGTACCCCAAATTCACAATAACTGTCTGGCCGGGAACCACACTAGTGGATCCTTAGGGGTGCCTAACACCTTCCCCTTAGGATAATTTCAAGCCCTTACCCAATCTCTAGTTATTCAAGCAAGCTTAGAGTTGAATCTCTATTGGTGTCCTAATGCACCTTAATCATTAGGTGGCGACTCTTCAAGTGCAAAACCCAGTTCCCAAAAGGAACGAGTTGTCCCTCCAAATGTCATAAACCCGATTTCACGAGAAAAAGGGGGCGCGACACAAAGGAGACAACGACCTTCATCAACTCAACAGAATGCTCAATTTGAAGAGCTTATAACCCCAATTGGGGACGATGCCCAAGCGCTCTAGGGAAAGTTTGACTTGGTGGAGAATGCCAATTCTTCCTTTCCGATCCTAGTTGCTGCTCCCGAAACTATGAGATTGAGTACCGAGCCTCTTCCATCTTCGGTTGATGAGCAACCAATAACCAGCACTGCCTCTGCCACAGCAGCTTCTCAACCTACAACACCATTAGCTTCATCTCCTTCCACGTCGGCCATACCTTCATTACCAGCAACTTCTACATCACCCCCACTAGCCGTATACACTTGAGAGGACGATGTCCCTCCTCTCCAGTCCCCAGACCATGGGAATTTGGAGCACAATTATTCGCCCCCTTATGCATATCCCCAGAGAAGGAGGAGTGCCTCCCCCTCGGTATCTACCGAGTGCCATCTGCTGTCTTGGTCGGTGGAACTTGCCAATTATCTGAAGTTGCTCGCTTCAGAAAAGGGTAAGAAAAAGACACTCTCTCTCTCGGAAGAGTGTTTGTTGAAAAATGACATGCACAATGCAACAACGGTAACATACTCATTCTCTTTACTACTTGTTTCTTCTAGACTTGCTATGAAAGAATTTCTCATTTGGGTTTTTGCTTCGTAGGCCAACTTCCTTGCTTATGAGGGCCTTCAGAAGTTGATCATCGATAAAGAAAAGCTTAAGTCCAAGCGGGATCAACTGTTGGTCGAGAGGGATCAAGTCGCCGCACACCTCTCGATGTTAGAAGCAAAGGCCGCTGAAGCGAGTGATCTCGAGGCCCAGCTGCAGCTTAGCGAGCAGGAGGTGGTAGCCCTTAGCCAAGAAGCTTCTCAATTAAAAGTTCAATTCCAAGAAGCTAAGGCTAAGTGGTTTGAAGTCCAAGATGTCGTGCTTGTTGTTGCCGAGCGCGAGGTTTCCTCCATCGAGTGAGTAAATAACTTGGAGGCAGCCTTGAATTCCAAGACTGTAGAGGCCACTGCTGTTGAGGAGAAGCGTGCCCAGATAGAGGATATGTATAAGAAGATCATGGATCATATCACATACCTATCCGTGATCTTGATCTTATCCCTAGTGCCATGAGATTTGGGCGGGATGGCCTTCTGACCGAGATCAGAACTTCAGTGCCAAGAAGATTCCCTCATCATTGAAAAACAAATTCTATGTATAGCATGAGGAGAAAAAACTTGGAAGAGGCCAAAGCGGGCGTCATTGATATTGAGGATGAAATCTCTAAGGCCCGAGAGTTTGAGTCAACCACTCGAAGCCGCCTCCCGGCTCAGCCCGATGCAATTGACTCTTCTGTCCGGTTTTGAGTTCTTGGGAACCGATGAGGATTTTGAAGAGAATAATGATGAAGGCCAAGATCCCGAGCCGATGACGGATCCGCCTACTTCTCATGGAGGCTCTGGTGCTTCTCTTCCCCCGAGTTCTGAGGGCGATGTAGTTTAGTTTTCTGCTTTCTTTTCCTTTGTCGTTTTCTTTTTGTATTTTTGTACTTGTGATGCTTGGAACGTTTGATAAATAAAAGTTCTTTTTGTTTAAGCATTGCGTAAAGTTTACTTTTTTGCGTCGAATTATGCAAGGCTTCCGGTGCATTTTTCCCCGATAGCATTAGGTTTCCAGGCATGAACTCTCTGGAACCAACCCTTTATTGTAAGGATTTCATAAGAGAGGGCCCTCTTATGTTTACGGTGCTCTTGAAGAGGATGTCTCATGTTCATTCCGACACTAGCATTTGAAGTACTTGATTAACTTTCAATTGACAAAATCAATTCATCGTTTGGATAAGAAACAAGACAAAAATAAAAGGACTTTATTTTATTCCTTCTATCTTCAATAGTATATAAGCATTCGTTTTACTGAAAAAGAAATTGCCATTACTTGTGGCTAATTTGTACAACTTGTTTCTAGGGGTTGCCTATGCAGTCCACGGTTCCGATGCTCGGCAATTTGTCTACATCTTGATTTTCTAGTTCATATGATTCTTTTCTGGTGACAGCTGAAACTAGGGGTATTCGTCGGTCGGTACGGTACGGTATCTAGACATTTCGGTTTGGTATTTTCGGTATTCGATTTGTTAAAATGCTATACCAATACCGTACCTAATTAAATTTGGTATGGTTAAATATTTCTCCATTTCGGTTTCGGTTTATTCGGTTCGGTAACTTCGGTTTATTCGGTTTGAATACTAACTAGTGCATAGAGTCATAGACCGTAATATTCTTAATTAAAGTACTCAAAAGTACAAAACTAAAAACGTTTGTTAACAAAAGTTTTGTCCAAAACCAGCAAATATCAACCTAGAGATAGAAAATTGCACATAAAAGAATAAATTTACTTGCTTAGAGTTAACTGATGAACTTAAAGAATAAAGGAAATTAAATTTTAGATTTTTTATGTTTATGTTATAATTAATAATATGTCTTTTGTGTAATATAATATATATTTCGGTACGGTATCGATATTTCGGTATTTCATTTTAAAATACCAAATACCATACCTAATACCAATTTTTTTCTTAACTTAAACCAAATACCATGCCGAATACCAAAATATCGAATACCAAATACCAAAGTATTCGGTTTTGGTACGGTAATTCGGTATTTACTAAATTATGCACAGCCCTAGCTGAAACCCGGTAGGGCCTTCCCATGTTGGACCCAGCTTTCCTGCATTAGCTCCCAGGTGTTTTGAGTCACCTTTCTTAAAACCTAGTCTCCGACTTTGAAATAGCGAAGATTCGCCCTTCGATTATAGTACCTTTCCATTATTTGTTTTTGGTCCACCATCCTTATGTGCGCTAAGTCCCTGCGTTCGTCAAGCAGCTCCAGTATGACTAGCAATGCTTCGTTGTTTGTTTCTTCGTCCGCCCAAAGTACCTCAAGGATGGTTCTCCTACTTCTACCGTGATTAGAGCTTATGCTCCGTATACGAGAGAGAAAGGTGTCTCTCTCGTGCTTGACATGGTCGTCGTTCGGTATTCCCACAACACTCTCGATAACTTTTCGGGCCACTTGCATTTGGCTTCTTCCAATCTCTTTTTGAGGTTTTGAATAATCACCTTATTTATTAACTCTGCTTGCCCATTTGCGCTCGGATGGTATGGAGAAGATGTGATTCTTTTGATTTTCAAGTCTTTAAGGAATTATGTGAACTTTGCCCCTATGAACTGTGGTTCGTTGTTGCAGGCAATCTCTTTCAATATTCCGAACCGGCAAATTATGTTCTCCCACAGAAAATCGACCACTTCACGCTCGCCGATTTTCTGGTAAGGGCTTGCTTCACTCACCTTGTGAAATAATTAGTTTAAATTAAGAGAAATCTTACCTTCCCGGGAGCTGGTGGCAGCGGCCCGACTATATCCAACCCCAATTTTATAAATGGCCATGAGGATATTACTGAGTGACGTAACTCTGCCGGTTGGTGTACTAACGACGCATGGCGTTAACACTTGTTGCATTTCTAAACGAATGCCTTAGCGTCTAGTTCCATCTGGGGCCAGTAGCATCCTGCCCTAACTAATTTTAACACCAACGAGTCTGCACCAAAATGATTTCCACAAATTACTTTGTGAACCTCTCTCATCATGTAATTAGCTTCGGAGGTGCCTAAGCATTGGGCCAACGGACCTTGGAATAACCTTCTGTGTAACTGTCATCCCCAGAAGCTGGAACGAGCCACTTAGGTGAGGAATGCCCGAGATACCTTTGGGTCTTTGGGAAGCTTGTGCACGGCCACCTCTAGCGGGATACATGTTATATTTGCGTGCGACCATGCAAAATAGTCAACATTAGTTTTAAGAAATTTTATAAATCCTGACCTGACTCGGAGGTTAGTCCTGTCCCTAAGTGGAACTTCCTCTTTGGAAACTTTTCGAACAATGCCACTTGTTAGAGTTCTTCTGCCGTGGATTTTATCACGTCCATTTCTTCCGGTACTTGGTGGGATTCCAACGACTCCTCCCTTTTTTCGTCTTCGTTTGATTCGGGAGCAGGTGTCGATTCTTGTAATTGCTATGTCGGGTGTTCCTTCCATTTACTCCTGGAAACCAAGATCGCATTCATTTCCCTTGTCGCCGGTTGATCTCCTCTATTTTTTTGATTCCTTCTGGAGTTCAGAAATTCAGAAGTTGGTGATATATTGATGGCACGGCCTTCATCTCGTGTAACCATGGTCTGCCAAGAATTATGTTGTAGCCCATGTCACCATCTACTACTTCAAATAAGGTAGTCGTCATGACCCCTTCAGCGTACGTGGGCAGCAAGATATCCCCTCGGGTTGTTACACTTGCTAAGTTAAACCCGGCGAGGAGTTTTGTTACCGGTGATGCTTCCGGTTAGCTTGGCTTGCTCCAGCACTTTCCATTGAATGATGTTGGCAGAACTTCCTGGGTCCACTAAAACACGTTTAATTTTAAAATCTAGAATGTTAAGAGAAATTACAAGGGCATTGTTGTGTGATAATAGAATTCCATCGGCATCCTCTTTTGTGAAGGTGATGTCGTCCTCGTCGACTTCCCGGAGTCTCTTGATATGAGTCACCGATACTTTTGTCTTTTTTGTTGCTGAGAAGGTTACGCCGTTGATCTAGTTTCCCTTGAAAATCATGTTGATGGTTTGCTAGGGAGGCTCTTCACCAATCTTCGAGGGTGATGTTTTATCCCGGTTGCGGCAATTATTTTTAGCCCAGTTTCTTAAGAATTCTCTAAGATGGCCATTTTTCAATAGCATTGCCACCTCCTCGCGCAGATGTCGGCAATCCCCAGTCTGGTGGCCGTTAATCCCATGATACTCGCATCATAGATTAGGATCCATCTGGATGGGATCAGATCTTATCGGCCTCAGGAACCGTGGTTCCTTGATGTTCTTCATCGCCGATACTAGCTCCACTATGCTGGCATTAAAATTATATTCGGACATTCTAGGATAGGTGGAGTCCCGGGAACCTGGTACCTCTTTATCTTGCAATGACCTGCTATTCCAGCCACGATTAGTTCTTCTATCGGGAGCGAACCTATCCGCCATCCGAAAACCTCTATCGCGTCCTTCGGCTCTTTCGTAGGGAAAAAACCGGCCCTTAGAATATTGTCGATCTGCATCAAAATTATCTTTCGACTTATCCCTATTTTTTCTCGATCCCGACCCTTATTTAATGTTGGAACCCGAACTGATCATTTTCTATTCTAATTTTTGACTCGTAACGGTTATGGACATCTACCCATCTAGTTTCCTGGAACTCATGCAAGCTTTCTTTCTGTTTTCGTGAGGCGTCGGAGCTCATCGAGTTCAGCCCCTTAGTAAATGCCTCAACTACCCATTGATCTGGCGGGGGCGGTAGCAACATCCTCTCTTTCTGAAACCTGGACACGAACTCACGCAGCAATTCAGACTCTCCTTGCGCAATCCTAAATATGTCTGCCTTTTGGGCATGTACTTTCTTGGCCCCGACATGGGCTTTGATAAAAGAGTCTATGAACATCTCGAAGGAATATATTGAGTGTTCGGGTAAGAATGAGTACCATGCAGGGCCCCCTTCATGAGGAGAACTTCTTCAGCAGGACCGACTCAATCTCGTGTGGAGCCAAGTCGTTTCCTTTCACCGTCGTTATATAGGTGGTGATGTGCTCCTAAGGGTTCGAAGTCCCATCATATTTTGGTACATCTAGCATTTTGAACCGCTTCTGAATCAATTCTTGTGTCGCGCTCGATTTTGAACGGCGACTGGGTGTATTATTTTGAGTCCGGTCCCTTCAACACTGGTAGTGTGCCCGAAATTTGGTCCATTCGGGCGTTTATTTCTCTCATAAATTGCATGAGTTCGATTTTGAAGAGATCATTATTGTTGTTATTACCAAATCCGTTGTCGGTCCCCTCGGCCTCGTTGAAGTCAACCTCACCTCTCGGGGTGTTATTGTCAACCCTTTGCATTGTTTGATTTGTGGGAGCATCGGGAGGAACCGGGCCTCTTCTATTCGCATTTTTGGAACCACCGACGGCGGTTGCCTTAATTCTTTCATGACCTGGTCTTGTCATGAGAGATGGCCCATGATGGCCTTTTGCTGTTCTCTCAAGATCTTCACTATTTCCGTAACGTGCTCGTCTTCGGCATCATCAGGATTCGCCTCACATATGTGTCGTGGATATCGCCTGCCATAAACCAGCATGGCTACGTCCTCCTCGTTGTGGGTGTCGCTGATTGAATTCTCGTGTTGAGACATATTTTCTTGTGCCTCAATGTTGTGTGCAATGTTGACATCGTTTGCTGCCATCTATTACAATATTTGCTAAGAAACAAAGAATCAGACAAATTAGTAATAGATGCAAGGATCAACTTCAATTATGCAACTGTTTAAACCCCACGGTGGGAGCCAAACTATTTACCCGTAAAATGGTACAGTTGAATTGATAGTGTGATTTATAGACAAGCGAATCAATTTGATACTAAAATGATAAATAAAGTAAATAAAATGCAGGACTTAGACAGAAAAGCTGGTTCCGGGAGCAAGGCTTCCGATGATAGCAATAAAAATATCATTAGACAGAAAAGAATGTATTATTTAGCTTGGAATAATGTGTAGCATAAGTTTGTCTGATTTTTTGTCTATCTTACATTGGCTATTGAAGTCACTATTTGTATCTATACCTAGGGAACAAGGTCCTAGGATCAAGCCCCTCTTAAATGACAATAATAGGGGCCATTGATGAATATGTAATGACAGGTAATGAATGCCAAAATTCTTCGTAACGGACGTGTATTCGATACTGAGGAATATTCTTCATTGAATGTCATCTGGTGGCAAATATTCATTTGCCCTCGTTAACAATGTTCCCTTTGGGGTCTACCCGATGACAATCAAAGCTGTTGTTCTCAATTTTGGTTTTCACACGCTTCGTTTTCCGCCTGTCCCAAGTTTCACGTGTTACTCTATCATTCAAGTATTTAATGTGAAACCGATTTTACCTTATATAATAATAGGTAAAGTTTTGTGATTTCTTGTTATAATAACAATAATAGGTAAACTTCAGTTATTTCATGACAGAGAAGCTCTATGACTTTACGGTCATGGAGTTATGTTGGGTAAAATGCAGTGATTTTGCTATTAATAATGGAATAAAATTTAGTTCGTTTAATACAAAAAATAATTTTGCTAACTTTACTATTATATTACATAAATTTCAATGAATAAACGTAATGTTTTGCCCTTAAAATCGGATAACAATTAAACTTATAAGTGGTTTTAAGGATATGTAATTTCACTTAGAACCAATTGATAAATATGATGATTAATAGTAGAAATAAATAACAAAATAGTGCAAACCGGTATTGAAATGCAATTCAGCCTTCGAGCTAGGTCGCCCTCGAACTGAATGAGTGAGGGTAGAGTTATGAAACAAACTGATGAACAAGATAGTATAAGAGAAAAGAGTATTGTATTGCTTTGATATGCGTGAATGTAAGTGATTACAAGTGGTTAAGACCCTCTTTATATAGTAGAGGAAACCTATTTACGGTATAATTCTAATTACAGAAGAAAATCCCATGATTAGCTAAACAACCGTTCTTGATTTGATCTATTCCGAGATTTCCGCCGTGATTCTCGACCAGTTACGGATATTTCGCCTTTCCGTTATTATGCTATCTTCGGTCATGCTCGAGTTCGATCTCGATCATTAATGGTCTCGATCAGGTACCTTGAATCCCGAACTCGGTACCATATCCTCGTATCTCGGTCTGACATGCTATGGGGCCGATCTTCGACTCATCCCCCTGGTTCCGGTTAATCAGCAAAATTAGGCATGCCCGATTTTGACCGTACATAGATAGTCCCCTCGTTTCTTGGAGTGTAGTAACAAGAAACGAATTGAGTCTTCGAATTTACCCACCGGTTTATCATGACATAAGCATCGTGATGTAAGTGGCAGTAGTAACCAAAACGTCCCATCGGTTCGGTTTCCCAGGCATTTTGGCGCGTCGGTTGCCGGTCGGCCACTAGCAATTTTGAATCGTCGTCGTGAAACCCAGAAATTGGCTTCTTTTCCACTTCTTCAAACTTTACTTTCAATCTTTTCTGCTCCAATCCTCAAAGCTCTTGGCATTCTCCAAATTCTTCATCTGCAAATCTTCAAGCTTCATTGCTAACCTCTTTTCAACACATCAAATATCCTAATCCCCATTCTTCCTCGTTCACAAAAACAAAAATGGCCAAAACATCTAAAACTGTTCCACAGTAGGACAAGGCTTCTTCATCAAAGTCCGTCGGCACCGCGACCGAAGCAGAATATCCCCTTGCGTACTTCGTTCCAATGAAGTGTGCTACTGCTGCTTATTTCAAGGTGGAGAATACACCCCCGACACCGGGTCAGTGCGAACCAATGTCGAGGTACATGTGCACGATTACAGAAGTCTCCTCGAGAAGGTGAAAAATGAGTGAAACTGGGTAGGCAAGGATGTAATAGTGCCTAGCCCCGAGGAATCCATCACAACTTACAAGGAGGGGTATCTGAGTTTCTATACCTACCCCTTCACGATAAGTCCCTTAGACCCTATACTCGTTTCCTTTTGCAATAGGTACAATGTCACTCTGGGCCAAATCCACCCGTCGTTTTGGAGGATCGTGATCCTCCTTCGATTCTTTGTAAGCAAGATCGAGGGGCATCCTTTTACCCTCGATCACCTCATGCGCTTTTACGCCTCCCGACTTTATCGTGGAGGCATTATCAAGCTCCACCTCTGAGCCACCAGACCCCAGTTTTCAGGCGTAGATGAAACTTAAGACTGAGGTTGGATGGGCAGATTTGTCCCAATAAAGACTTCGGATCTAATTCCTGTCGAAGACATGCCGTTCCCTGAAAAGTGGAACATGAAACATAAGTACTTTTCTGCCTTTGAATATTCATTTTTACCATTTTACTTCTTGTCTTCCCCTCATCTAAATCTTTGTGTTGCAGCGGTGGCCGTTGTGTCGGACGTGATCCTCGACCTGAGGCAATGGGTCGAGGGATTGGTGTCACAAAAAACTTATTCCGAGCATGCTTGGATAGAGTTGTCAAGGGGCCAATGGGAGGCACGTAATCATGGTAATCTTCTTTCTTTAGAAAGGTTTTCATTTGGGTGTTGTTATTGTACTTACTCCTTTTTTCATTTTGTAAGCTTTGGGAAGGACGTGCCAATGAGGCCCCCCTCAGCCGAAGAAGAGGCACTCCTTTCCCCATCATCCCCAAAGTAGGGTAAAGAGAAGAAAAGAAAGGAGGCTCCGAGTTCCCCAAGACCGGAAAAGAAAAGGCCGGCCAGAAGGCCCCGTAAGCCTAACAGGGATGTTATCCACGTAACTCTGGAATTTGCTCACCAACTATTGGATAAGACTGAGGATGAAGACTAAGAAGATGAAGACTCCGGGTTGGTGCCTCATGTGCGAGCTGACACCAAGGTTCAAAGAACCATTGAACTGGCAGGAGCCGTAGCTATTTCACCCTAATCTGATGAGCCCGAGCCGGAAAGAGTTGAAGACGCCTCATCTCAAGGTGGGGAGGACACCAAGGAGTTGGTCGAGGCTGGTATAGAGACCGAGCTTGAGACTCCCCGGAATGAATATGATGCCTTTAAAGACTCACTTGGGGCAATGGTGGTCAGGGATTCCTCCTCATTCCCTCCAGTTCCGGATTCGATGATACGTGATGCTCAAGCTGTAGAGACTTGTCATGGAGAGGGGGCACACGGAGGGGAAGATTTTTTCTGTGGCTATTTCGCTGATGTGGAAGATATCACCGGTTTGGGTGATTTGGACATACCAAGGAAGAGCTCGAATGAGGCTTCCTCGAGCTATACACTGACTAACCAATTCCCAGACCCCGGCGTTGAACCCCGATCGTAAGTGGCCTCTCATCATCTCGATCTCGAAAGATACTCCCGTTTTCTCTACCCCCATTGGGGTTGTGAGCTATCTTCTATGCTTGGCACCGAAGAGGATCGAGCAAAAATGGACGCAATGGACGTGTCCTGTTTGTTCAACGAGGCCTAGCATGCTCTGAATCGAGTAAGTTCAAGAGCCGGTATCTTTTTATGAATTTGAATTGTATATATCTCTAACACTTTCTTCCTTTCTCGTAGGCTTCGGTGCTGCATCATGAAGCATTTCTACGAATCCAAGAGGAACACAAGGTCGAAGTCCAGGGTCTCACTGAGAAATGCAATACTTACAAGCTTATTAGTGAGAAGCTTCAGGTAGACCTGGTGGAGGCTCGAAATGCGCATGAAGAAACGCCGAGCAGGTATTCCGAGTTCTTCATGATAGTGAGAACGAGTCAGAGATAACAACTAACAATCCCATTCTGCAGGTTCGATAGAAGCTCGAACAGATCAAGGGCCTTCAAGAGCAAATAGATAAAGTGCAAGCCGAGGCAGAACAATTCAAGGGATGTATGGATATTTTGGCTGTACAAAAGGAGACCGTTCAAGCAGAGCTGGATTCCGCCAAGTCACAGCTTTGATATGTAAGGGACAATGCCTCGGTCCACGCGAAGAAGGTCGAGGAGCTCGAGTACAATTTGGCCAACTTGGCCAAGGAGCTCGAGGTTGCGAGATCTGAAGTGGCCGCGGCCAATATTAAGGCCCAGGCTACTACGACTCAATACAAAGTTGACGTCGAAGCCACCCTTGATCAGGACAATGGCATGGTAGATCATTCGAAATGGAAGGCTCGAAGGGAGTCACTCGAGGAGGTTCTTGCTCAGAGTTTTGACATATCTGTTAAACTTGAGATTGCCAAGGCTGAGGAAGTAAAGGCTCGAAAGTTAGCATTTCCCAATGAGGATTCTGAGGATGTGAGCGGATCTGGTGGAGAAGACTTCGAGGGAGAAGAAGCTGCTCCCGAAGAATACTAGGCCTTTATGATTAGTAGTGTTTCTTTTAAGGCCGTTTTGGCCTTTATAAGAGTTCAGATCGGGACATGCCGCCCTTGTGAATGATTTTATATATATATAAAAGATCTTTTCTTTCCCTTTCTGTCTTGTCTTTACTTTATTTTATTTATGCCTTATGAAATTGCATTCATAGGTTCGAGGTTTAGGCAATTTGGACCGAAACCGAACTAGTGTCGAGTGAGTACCTGTCGAGTGAGGATGATTCCTAGAACTCAAAAAAAAAGATGGCCCTTAGGTTTTTGTATTAGGCCGATGTGGCCTTTGTAAAAAAGGACTGGCTTTTTTCCCTTTTCGGCTTAAAAAGTTTATTGTTATTTATACAAAATTTGTTATGCCTTAGCATGAAATATGGAATTGTTTGAGAGTTCGAACAATTTTTTACCCTTTAGGGTTCTCGAGGCTTGATGTTATCGAAGCCCTTTGTGATTTTGCCGAGGGTAGCCTTTTTAACCGGTTTTTGATAATATTTGAAGGCATGTTTTATTACGGAATTCGGACGTCTCTGAACCGTGTTAATTTCGGCCGTATCCTTTTTATTTGGGACTTGCCTTGTAAGCCGATTTTCTTGTTTCCCTTCAAGCTTTCCCAAAGTGTCAGTCCCCGAGTGGGGCAGCCGTGGCCTATCAAAAAATCGAGTGTCGCCTTTAAGGTCTTATGATCTCAAAGTTTTAATAATTCAATCTCGTTTGTTTTTCCAATGGCAGTCCCCGAGTGTGGGGTCAGTTGTTCTAACTTCCATTATGGTCGGCCCTTAAGCCTGTTTACACAATAGATCGACTATAAATTTACAAAATTTTTCTAAGGCACGAGATTTCGGCAAGGAAAAATACTTCTTTAAATAGATGATTATACATGCGTACATGTTTGATGCTAGGGCTTGAGTAACCTATACGGGCACGGTTCATTCGATCATTTGGCCCTTACAAAATTTACCTATCGAGACCCCGTTGTTACGAAGTAATTTCCTTGAAACAAAGTTGACACTCGAGGGTAATGCCCCCCAGTATTCGAGGTTGATTGTGAAGAAGCCTCAGATACTGTTGAATTGTTCTAAGTTAGCACGATCAATGGTTGCCTCATTAAAAACCTCACCGGAAAACCCAATTCGGACAAAACCGATCTAAGGGAAAAAGAGTGCAACACGTGCTTTTAGACCTAAAGACTTCATGCTGAAGGATCCGTCGTCGTTCCTGATTGAACACCTGCAATTGGTTAGTTCAAAACATAAATGAAACTGGAGAAGGTCGTACCTTAGCAGTAGTATCGCTTTAGGAGTGATATGTTCCAATTGTTTGGCAGTAGCTCGCCGCCCATCGTGCCGAGCTTGTAGGATCCCTTTTCGATAATATCGAGGACCTTATATGGTCCTTCCCAATTTGGACCCAATTTTCCTTCATTTGGGTTTCGAGTGTTAAGGGTGACCTTTCTTAGCACCAAGTCCCCAATTTTAAAGTGTCGAAGATTGGTTCTTCGGCTGTACTACCTTTCGATCCGCTGTTTTTGTGCGTCCAGTCGAACGAGGGCGGCCTCGCATCTTTCATCCAACAATTCTAGGCTCGTGATCATGGCCTCGTTATTTGATTCTTCTATCGCATATCGAAACTCGGGGTTAGGTTCCCCGACCTCAATCGGGATAAGAGTTTCGGCACCATAGACCAAAGAGAACGGTGTTGCCCCCATACTGGATCTCGACGTCGTGCGGTATGCCCAAAGAACCTCGGGCAATATCTCTATCCATTTACCCTTAGCATCGGTCAATCTTTTCTTTAGATTTTGAATGATGGTTTTGTTAGTTGATTCCGCTTGTCCGTTCCCGCTGGGATGGTATGGCGTTGATAGAATCCTTTTAATCTTGTGATCCTCAAGAAATTTTGTCCCTTTACTACCGATGAATTGCTTTCCGTTGTCACGCACGATCTCGGCAGGCATCCCGAATCGACATATAATGTGGTCCTAAATGAAGTCTATGACTTCTTTTTCTCTAACTTTCTCGAAAGCCTGTGCTTCAATCCACTTAGAAAAATAATCAGTCATAAATAAAATAAATTAAGCTTTACCTGGGCAAATGGTAAAGGGCCGACAATGTCCATTCCCCATTTCATGAATGGCCATGGGGATAAGACCTAATGGAGCTGCTCCCCGGGCTGGTGAATCATCGGCGCATACCTTTGACATTTATCGCATTTTCGAAAGAACTCTTTTGTATCCTTTTTCCATATCAGCCCAATAGTACCCTACTCTGATGAATTTTTGAACCAGTGATTCGGCGCCAGAGTGGTTCCCATAAGTGCCTTCATGAATTTCCCGTAGGACGTAGTCGGTGTCTCCTGGTCCCAAACATATCGCCAATGGCCCATCGAACGCCCTCCTGAATAAGGTTCCATCCTCAGCCAAAGTGAACCGTGCTTCCTTCGTGCATAGAGTCCTTGAATCCTTCGGATCTGATGGGAGCTTCCCGTTCTTTAAGTATTCAATATACTTGTTTCTCCCATCCCAAGTCAAACTTGTAAATTTTATTTCGGCATGTCCTTCCTCGATTACTGATCTCAAAAGTTGTATGACAGTCCCCGAGTTAAGCTTGTCATCTTCGGCCGATGACCCCAAATTTGCAAGGGCATCGGCCTCCCTATTTTATTCTCGAGGTATATGTTGTAAGGTCCACTACTTAAATAAATGTAAAGTTACCTGTAGCTTGTCCAAGTATCTTTGCATTCGATCTTCTCGGACTTCGAAAGTTCTGTTGACTTGGTTTACCACAAGTAGGGAATCACATTTGCCCTCAATGACCTCTGCTCCCAAACTTTTAGCCAGCTCGAGACCTGAAATCATGGCCTCATATTCCACCTCATTGTTAGTTAACTTCGAAGTTCCGATAGACTGTCTAATTGTGTTACCAGTGGGCGGCTTCAAAATGATGCCCAGCCCGAACCCTTTCACATTCGAAGCACCATCCGTGAAGAGGGTCCACACCCCCGATGATATAATCGATTTTAGCAACAGTTCCTTTTCGACCTCGGGTATGAGGGCTGGCGTGAAGTCAGCCACGAAGTCTGCCAAGATCTGAGACTTGATGTTTGTTCGAGGTTGAAACTCAATATCGTACCCGCTGAGTTCTATGGCCCATTTGGCCAATCGCCCCGAAAGTTTAGGTTTATGCAAAACATTTCAAAGGGGATAGGTAGTTACAACACATCTTGTGTGACATTGGAAATATGGTTTTAATCCTAGAGGCGCTTATTAAAGCAAGCGCTAATTTTTCTAAGTGAGGATACCTAGTTTCGGCCTCTCCTAAGGTCCGACTAACATAGTAAATAGGAAATTGCGTGCCTTGCTCTTCTCCGACTAGGACCCCACTTACCGCTATTTCCAAGACCTCCAAGTATAGGTATAGTTGCTCGTCCTCTTTCGGGGTGTGAAGCAGTGGGGGGCTTGACGGGTATTGTTTTGGTTCTTTTAAGGCTTGTTGGCATTCCGGGGTCCATGCAAAAGTGCTCTTCTTCTTAAGTAGTGAGAAGAACTGGTGACTTCTATCTTAGGAGCTCGAGATGAATCGCCCAAGGGAGGCTATATACCCAGTCAGCCTCTGCACGACCTTTACATTATCGATGACTTTCATATTCTTGATAGCTTTGATTTTATCGGGGTTGATCTTGATCCCCCGATTGGACACCATGAAGCCGAGGAACTTGCCCGAGCCGACCCTGAATGCACACTTTTCTGGGTTGAGCTTCATGTTGTACCTCCTTAGTATATCGAAAGTCTCCTGCAAATGTTTCAAATGGTCCTCTACTCGCAGGGACTTAACTAGCATGTCATCAATATAAACTTCCATAGATTTCCCTATATGTTCTTCGAACATTCGATTTACTAGGCGTTGATAAGTTGCACCAGCTTTTTTAATCCGAACGGCATTACGTTATAATAATAGGTACCGTATTTAGTGATAAACGAAGTCTTTTCCTGATCCTCCGGTTTCATCTATATTTGATTGTACCCGGAGTAGGCATCGAGAAAACTAAGAACCTCGTGGCCGGTCGTGGCATCGATCATGCGACCGATGTTCGGCAAAGGAAAAGAATCCTTAGAGCAGGCCTTGTTCAAGTCCTTATAGTCTATGAACATTCTAAGTTTATTTCCCTTCTTATGGACTACCACTACGTTTGCTAACCATTCGGGATATTTTACTTCCCAAATGGACCCCATTTTGAGAAGTTTGGTTACCTTGTCCTTCATGAATTTATGCTTAACCTCGGACTAGGGTCTTCTTTTTTGCTTTACTGGACGGAACTTCGGGTCCAAACCTAGTTGATGGGTGGTGATCTATGGGGATCCCTATCATATCGAGATGAGACCAAGCAAAACAATCTATTTTATCTAAAAGGAATTGAATAAGTTTTTTCCCAAGCTCGGGAGTTAACCCCATGCTCAGGTATACCTTTCGATCAGGGCAGATGCTCGATCAGTATGATTTGTTCCAGCTCTTCGACCGCCGACTTTGTTGCGTCAGAATCATCGGGGATTATGAAGGTTCGAGGTATCATATAATCATCATCCTCGATATTTTCCTATTCCTCCGACTGGTCCGAGGCTGGTGACTGTGGTTTCTATTTGACTTCCTGCTTTGCGTTCGACTCCGATCCCTTCGTTGATGAAAGCGTCGATACCGGTATCACTTCGTTAATTGCAAACATTTCTTTGATGGCGGTTTGTTCACCGTACACCATTTTGGCTCCTTCCGATGTTGGGAACTTCAGGACTTGATGAAGGGTCGAGGGCACTTCCCTCATGTTATAGATCCAAGGCCTTCCAAGCAATGCATTGTACCTCATGTCACCCTCGATCACATGAAACTTCGTTTCTTGGATAGTCCCGGCCACATTTATTGGCAAAATGATTTCCCCTTTGGTGGTTTCACTTGCCATGTTGAAGCCGTTAAGTACTCAAGTTGCGGGCACAATTTGATCTTGTAGGACGAGTTGCTCTACGACCCTTGATTGAATAATGTTTGCCGAGCCACCTAGATCAACAACACATGTTTAACTTGAATTTTATTCATAAGGATAGATATAAGCAGTGCGTCGTTGTGAAGTTGTTCGATTCCTTCTGCATCCTCATCGTTGAAAGACAAGGTCCCTTCTGGTAAGTAGTCCCGAGTCTATTTTTCTCTTGCGATCGTCACCTTGGTGCGTTTGAATACCGATCCCTGAGGAATATCGACCCCTCTAACGATCATGTGAATCACATGTTATGGCTCTTCTTGCTAGTTCTATCTATTTGAATCTCTATTTTTGAAGTGTTTCTCAATCGACATCCCTTTTAACTCTGTCCACGGGCCTGTTGGGATAAATCGAACCAATTAGAGCCCCCAGTTGATCGTCTTCGACCCTAATCTTCGACTGATATCGATTATGTTATCGGACCAAGTGACGGCTGGATATTCGATCAAATTCTACTTTAATTGTTGCGAAGCTATGGAACTCCATTGTTGAGACCTTGAGTGAAGGCTTGTTTAGCCCAATCGTCGGTGACCGATGGTAAATCCATCCGCTCCATTTGAAATCGAGATACGAATTCCCTGAGCATCTCATTGTCTTCTTGCCTCACCTTGAATAGGTCCGACTTTCTAGTTGCAACCTTAATGGCTCCAGCGTGCGCCTTTACAAAGGAGTCTACAAGCATAGCAAATGAATCAATATAATTAGGTGGTAAATTATGGTACCATATCATGGCACCCTTTGATAGAGTTTCTCCGAATTTTTTCAGCAACACGGATTCAATCTCGTCATCTTCCCAGTCATTTCCCTTAATGGCGCATGTATAAGAGTTGACGTGTTCATTTGGATCTGTCATCCCGTTATACTTCGGAATCTCGGGCATACGGAAATTCTTTGGGAATGGCTTCGGAGTCGCACTTGGGAGGGAAGGTTTTTGGACAAATGTTTTGGAATCAAGTCCTTTCAATATCAGTGGTGCCCCCGGGATTTGGTCAACCCTGGAATTATAAGTTTCCACCTTCTTGTCATTTTCCTCAATCTTCCTTTCCCCTGTCTTGATTCGCTTCGTCAGTTCCTCGAGCATTTTAACGATAGCGGGATTAGTCTCCGATTCTCTTTCATTCAATCTCTTTAGCACTTATTCGGCTCTATGAACAACTTTTTGTGATGGGTCGAGCTCGATCCTGCTTGGTGCACGATTTTGATTTTGGAGTTGTGCAAATCCCGCCTTCTTCACCACTCTGTGCGTTCTGATCGGCTGTAATTTTACCTAGCACCAATTGATAAATATGATGATTAATAGTAGAAATAAACAAAAAATAGTGCAAACCAGTATTGAAATGCAATCCAGCCTTCGAGCTAGGTCGCCCTCAAACTGAATAAGTGAGGCTAGAGTTATGAATCAAACTGATGAACAAGAGAGTATAAGAGAAAAGAGTATTGTATTGCTTTGATATGCGTAAATGTAAGGTGATTACAAATGGATAAGACCCTCTTTATATAGTAGAGTAAACCTATATACGGTATAATTCTTATTATAGAAGGAAATCTCACGATTAGCTAAATAACCATCCTTGATTTTATCGGTTCTGAGATTTCCGCCGTGATTCTCGACCAGTTACGGATATCTCGTCTTTCCATTATTACGCTATCTTTGGTCTTGCTCGAGTTCGATCTCGATCATTACTGGTCTCGATCTCGACAGGTACCTCGAATCCCGAACTCGGTACCTTATCCTCATATCTCGGTCGGACATGCTATGGGGCCGATCTTCGACTCATCCCCCTGGTTCTGGTTAATCAGTAAATTAGGCATGCCCAATTTTGACCGTATACACGTAAAATTAACTTCGTTCTGGTAATCATAATACAGTTAGCACTGCAAAAGACATGGGCTGATTTGAGTCATCTAATTACAATGCATGACATAGATTATGAAACTGCATACGGATGAAATAGTTGGACCATAGACATGTAGGACATGTTTCATTTAGCTAAATTTCCTTGTAATTAGCGGTATTTAATAAATGAACTCTGCCTCATTGCTCCTTCAGTTCCTTCTTCATCTCTTTTTCTTCCTCGAGAACACCATAATTCTTCAACTTTAAAAGCTTAATATTTTGTTTGGGGTTGAAAATTTTAAGTCAGTGGTAAATTACTGTTAAAATTATTTGATTATTATTTATCTATGCTTAAAATTTTAGTTTCTATACTGATTTAGTCATTTGCTTTAAAAATCTTAAAACTCCATTTTTGGTCCTTAGAAAGTGTTGAAGAAGACAACGTGAGTCTTCTTATTTTGGTATTATTTGACTAAATTGGTGATTGAACATCGTTTGTGTTGGTAATTGGAGGCATCGTTTCAAATTTGAGATAATTTGGAGCAGATTTGAGGTGGTCTGATCAAAACTGCATATCTGAAGAATATTTTGTTGAACAATACAAAAAAATTAGGCCAATCGGGTAGAATTGATGAACAATTTAAAGATAGGTCAATTGTAGATAATACAAAGTTATGCCAATCAGGTAGAGTTTGTTGAACAATTGAACAAGTACAAAATCTGTTTACTGGGTAGTTCATGAACAATTAACAATATAAGTAGAGTAATATAACATAGAAATCCCTGAAGAGCTATGTGGGTCTAGAGGTTATGAACTATTGACACTGGATAACAACGTGCAAGAGTAATTGGCAAATTATTGGCCATAAATTATTTTGGCAAAGACAACCCCAAAAGAATTGGCATTATATAGCCAAATTTTGAAAACCTACTTCCTATTTACTCTCTCTCTCTCTCTCTCTCTCTCTCTCTCTCTCTCTCTCTCTCTCTCTCTCTCTCTCTTTCTCTCTCTCCCTCCCTCCCTCTATAACCTATGTATCTTTTTCTTTTCCCTCTCCCTTTCTCTCCTTGTATTTCTTTTTCTATCTCTTTTCTTCCGCTCTCATAGCTTAGCAAAAATTCTTGCAAATTATGGAAAAAAATCAGTGAGATGAAAAGGTAAGGTTGATCTCACATCAAAGAAAATCAGAAGTAAAAACTAAGAGAGAAAAAATACATTTTAACTTTGTTTTTCTTCTTCTTTTTTTTTGGTTAGATTGAACGAGTGGGTGTGATTGAATTGGTTGAAAATACCTAGACGAGACTATATACAAAATTTGAGCAAGATGAAAAGTGATTTAGACTGGTTTCAGATAAAAAATTAGACTTAAAAATCCAACTGCGACATGTGTATATCACGTTATATATCGTGTACATCAGTATATATCACACACAAGTTTTTATGGAAGTCTATGTATATCACTTTGTATGTGTATACAACATATTTTTTTATGGACACCTATGTATATCACATAGTATATGGTGTATCTAACACAAATTTTCATGGATATACACAGATACACATGATATACATGAGATATCACTGATGTACATAGAGATATACACAAGATACAATAGGGGATACACATGTTGAGTCGTCTCGAACTTGAGTTTCAATCTGAAATGTGTTATACAAAGAAGGAAAATAAAATCTTAATATACTTTTTTGATATACATATTATTATTATATTATACTTTGTGATATACAAATAATATAATTATTATTGTGTTATATATATTTGGTTATACAGATAAAAAAACTAAAAATAATTAAAAAGATATTTGGGAGTTTTTTCGAATACTACTGAAGGAAATGGAACCTAATTTCTAGGATGATGGTTGCTATGAGAGAGAGAGAGAGAGAGAGAGAGAGAGAGAGAGGGGGGGGGTTTTAAATATTTTTTGCTATTTTTAAGAAAATTAATTTTGGTGGGGCTTATTTTTAGGATGGTAGTTGAACCATTAGAAGACATAGAATAGCTTTAGGACTATATGATAAATTCTAAAACGATAGCTTTTTTTTTGCCAATTGTAGGACCTAGTTGCCATGCCATGCCAAATTCCCTTTTTTAAATATTTTCAAAAATGTTAATTTAAAGACCAGCCCATTAGAGGATCATTCCCCTCAATCATCCTTATTTGACGGATGAGTAATGATGAGAAATAAAAAAAAGAACAGTTACTTTTAACCCCTATTATTAGAGTTTAGACAGTATATAATTGTAGACAATAAATTTGCGTCGAGAAAATAAAATCAAGACCGAAAATATCGCAACAATCGTAGTATTTTATTTCGAATATTTGAGTGTACAATCTCTATGGATCCTCTGATTCTTCTTTTCAATTGTAAATAAATTCAAGGGGCTTTGAGCTTGATCTTGAATCTATGTTTGTTGCCATGAACGATGATCTTGTTCTTGAGCTTGAGCTTTAGCTTGATTGCTTGAACTTGACCTTGATTCGTTCTTCGTTCTTGAGCTTGAACTTGATTTCTTGAACTTCGTTCTTGAGCTTGAACTTGATTGCTTGAAGCTTGAAACTTGTGGAGGAATTTGCAGCGTTTGATCCACGAGCTCTTTCTTGCTTCTTGTTATAACTTCTGGTGTCTTTTCTGAGTTATGAAGACCTCTATTTATAGTTGTGGAAGGGAAGAGTTGTGATAAGAACAAACTCTTTTCGACCAATCAAATTGAAGTGTGACATGCTCGCATTTGATTGGCCAGAACATGTCACTTGCACACGTGGCGCGATTTCATTGGCCTTTAGTGTGACTGGGCATGCCTTGTCATTTTGACACGTGGCATAGTCCTATTGGCTCTTCCGCTTAACTTGGCGCGCCACGTCATTTGACACGTGGCGCCAAACTGGGCCTCTAGGAAGATGTCATCTTGGGCTTAATGAAGTGGGCTCATTACTTTAGCCCAATTTAATAGGCTAGCCTAATAATATTGGTCTTATATAATTAATCCAATTATATTAGCCCAAAATATTTATTTGTACTAATATATTTAAAATATAATCCAAATTATTTATTGAATTTGAAATCAATAAATTTTATATGCCTACAAATGCCCCCTACTTCAAGACTTGTCAAAGTATATACTTTGAAGACTAGACTTGAAGTATTTACAAGAACAATTTGTATCATCCTTCTTACAAGTGCTTTGCCGGGTTAATTCATGTATATCCCTTTCAACTTGTAGTTTAAAATGACTCATTGTCAAACTAATAAAAAGAGTAATAGCTTTATTTGCTATTATTTTGGAAGTAGTACGTCACACCATAATTTACATGAAATGGCCCGCTGTGCTTATTGATTTTAAAAGATCTGCACATGACTTTCTTTCTTTGCAATGAAAAATTCTGGTGTAAGAAGTAATTATCTTTCCTCATTCACATGCATTAATAAGGCATATATATTTTCACTTTAAGTTTTGGACAAAGATGATATTCCTTTCCACGTAGACCTGCTAAGCTACGTTTTCTTACTTCATTAGGAGTACAAGCCTTTTTTTGAACTTGCATGTGGGTACACGCCGACAAACGATAACCATCTTCGATTAGGAGACTAACTCGTGCAATTTAATTCCTTGATGGAATTGATCATGGAAGTCATCCCACATCGAAACCTCACCTCCCGATCACCTACATAAGAGATCTATATAAACTCATGCTCATGTGTTTATTAAGCATCAATTCCTAGTCTTTACAAGCCATTTGAGTTAATTTTTTATGGACTCGGAAGCATTAACGCGAAGGTAATTTCTTTTTCTTTTCTTGTGCTTTTCTTTTTTTTTGTTGTCTTTTTCTTTTTTGTAGGAGTAACTTCATCGAACTACGAAGTCCTTTATAAGTTCGAGACGAAGGCCTTTAAAAATTCGTGATGAAGATCTTTAAGATTTGCGGCAGCAAACCATAAAAGTTAGTGCAAAGATCCTTAAAAGCTCGTGGTCAAGATCTTTAAAAGTTCGTGCAAAGACCCTTAAAAGCTCGTGGTCAAGATCTTTAAAGTTCACAGTGAAGACCTTTAAAAGTTCGTGGTCAAAACCTTTAAAAGTTCGCGGTGAAGACCCATAAAAGCTCGTGCAAAGATCCTTAAAAGCTCGTGGTCAACATCTTTAAAAGTTCATAGTGAAGACCTTTAAAAGTTCGTGGTGAAGACCTTTAAAAGTTCGCGGTGAAGACCTTTAAAAGCATGCGATGAAGACCTTTAAAAGTTCGTGGTGGAGACCTTTAAAAGCACGTGGTGGAGACCTTTAAAAGATCGTGGTGAAGGCCCTTAAAAGTTCGCGATGAAGACCTTTAAAATTTGCGGCAAAGACCCATAAAAGCTCGTGCAAAGATCCTTAAAAGCTCGTGGTCAAGATCTTTAAAAGTTCACCACAAAAACCTTTAAAAAATTCGGATGCCTTTAAAAGTTCACGACGAACACCTTTAAAAGTTTGCCACGAAACCTTTAAAAAATCGGATGCCTTTAAAAGTTCGAGACGAACACCTTTAAAAGTTCGCAACAAAAACTGTTAAAAATTCGGATGCCTTTAAAAGTTCGAGACGAACACCTTTAACAGTTCACTACAAAAACCTTTTAAAATTCGGATGCCTTTAAAATTTCACGACGAACACCTTTAAAAGTTTGCCACGAAACCTTTAAAAAAATCGGATGCCTTTAAAAGTTCGAGACGAACACCTTTAAAAGTTCGCAACGAAAACCGTTAAAAGAACTCCGACACAGACATCCCCTTTTTTTTAAGGCAGAGGGCGGACTTGGAGACCAACAAGGTTTGGCGAACCTGAAGGAACAAAGAATCCTTGGACTTCAATGCAAATATTTGACATCCTCCTAAAATTGGCCCATTGAAGATATCACTTCACCATGGAGAGTTGCCCCCTTTAAATCAAATGAGATCAAAGTTCAACAGGAGGATGGCATTTCAGCTTGATCTTACATTCCTTCATACTTCATTTGAGCAATAATTGGGGCAATATGTATCTTTTGAACTTATGCGACTGAACTTAGAATGAAACTCTAAGCTGCCTACGTACCTCGGTGAAGAGGATCAAGTCATACCGTAGTTCAGACTGGGTGATTTTTTTTTATGTCCTAACTTTTGCCTAGGCCGCCTCTTTCGAAGTTTTCAACCTAGCGGACTCTTTTTTTTTTACGTCCTAACTTTTTCCGAGGCCGCCTCTTTCGAGATTTTCAACCTAGCGGACTTTTTTTTTTTATTTTTTTATTTTTTTATATAGGGGGCCGTACACAGTTTAGGCTCATGCGGGCCAGGAGTGTAGCAACATGCAGTTTAGGCTCGTGCGTCAAGGAGCGTCATGACTTGCAGTTTAGGCTCGTACGTCGAGGAGCGTTGCAACTTCAAGGATAATACTTCTTCAAAAACTTTCCATTGATAGGGCCGATCCTCATACCATCTGCATCAACCAGCTTGTAAGCCCCACTTGAGTAAGCTTCTTGTACGACATATGGCCCATCCCATTTTGAAGTGAACATCCCTACAGGTTTATGGGAAGTAATTATGGGTCTTCGTACGGCAAGGACTTGATCTCCTACTTGAAAGGATCTCGGGCGAACTCTTTTATTGAAGGCGCGAGATAATCGAGCTTGATAACATTCAAGACTCTGTTGAGCTTCCAATCTCTTTTCATCAAGAGCTTCCAACTCTACTAACCGAAGTCGAGCATTTTCTTCATCAGTGATCCCTTCTTGAATAGCCAGTCGTAACGAAGCTATTTGACGCTCAAGTGGCAAGACGACTTCGACTTCATAAACGAGTGAATAAGGAGTCGCCTGTGTTGGCGTGCGGTGAGTCATCCTATATGCCCATAGAGCTTCTTCCATACGGTCATTCCAATGGATTTGGAGACGACTTTCTTAAACAAATTGCATAGAGTCTTGTTGAATGCCTCAGCTAGACCATTGGCGGCAGCATTGTACATCGAAGAGTTACGTTGCTTGAAGCCAAAGAGATCACAAATCTTGTTCATCAACCTATTATCGAATGGCTTTCCATTATCCCTTATTATGTAACGAGGAATGCCAAAGCGATAAATAATGTTTACTCGGATGAAACTTGCGACATTTTCCTTTTTTACTTCCTTAAGAGCAACGGCTTCAGCCCATTTTGAGAAGTAGTCTGTTGTAGCCAAGATATATAGGTGCCCACCAGAGGACTTTGGTAGTGGTCCAACAACATCCAATCCCCAAGCGTCAAACGGCCAGGATGCAACAGTCGGGTGCAATACTTCAGGAGGTTGATGAATAAAATTCGCATGGAATTGACAAGCCTTGCATCTTTGAGCATAGTCCAAGCAATCTTTTACCATCGTTCGCCAATAGTATCCCATCCTTTTTATATGGAAATGGAGCTTTGGTCCAGACTGGTGTGACCCACATACCCCTAGAAAGTGCCTCTTGCAAAGCTTGGAGAGCTTCTTCTTCTCCTAGGCATCGCAAGAGTACTCCCTCGAACGACCTTCTGTATAGAGTATCCTTGTAGTAAAGGAAGCGAGGTACACGACGACGGATTTCAGTCCTTCTCCTCAGATTTTCTGGAAGTATCCCATAGCATAAGTAGTCGATAATGGGTTGTCGCCATTCTTCTTTCTCAGAAACAGCAACAAGATGCTTGAGTTCATTTTCTTTACCTTCAACCTCATTTGGCGGCAGTACTACCCATTTTTGGCAGACGGTAACTTGCGCTTGGTCAGGCAGGGCTAATGATGAAGCTAGAGCAGCTAAAGCATCAGCCTTCTTATTTTCTTTCCTTGGCACATGCTGAATAGTCACATCACCGAGCCACCCCATCAACTTTTTTTGCGTAATCATGATATCGGCGTAGTTCAGGCTTCTTGACCTCGTAACTACCCAAAAGCTGATTGACCACTAAGTGGGAGTCACCAAAGACTTGCAATTGCAATTGCTTCATATCAACGGCCATTTCAAGCCCAAGTATTAATGCTTGATACTCAGCAACATTGTTGGAACAGAGTTGTATCAAGGTGAAGGAGTAAGGCAAGACTTCACCTTGGGGAGTGACAAATACTACGCCAGCCCCGGCTCCCCCACGATGCGCAGCACCATCAAAGTACATCTTCCATGGAGGTTGAATTTCAACGACCATTGCGTCCTCATCAGGTAGTTCATCAGTTAGCTCCCAGTCATCAGGTATCGGATGATCTGCCAAGAAGTCTGCCAATGCTTGTCCCTTTACAACCTTTTGAGGGATGTACAAAATCTCGAATTGTTGAAATTGGAGGTACCATCTCGCTAGTCGATCACTAAGAACAGGTTTTGACATCACGAACTTGATGGGATTTGCTTTAGAAACAAGACGGACAACATGAGCTTGAAAGTAGTGCTTCAACTTTTGAATTGAGAAGACTAGCGCCAAACACAACTTTTCAATTGGCGAATAATTCAGCTCGTTTGGTGTCATCATCCTGCTTAAGTAGTAAAGAGAGTTTTCTTTCCCTTCACTATTTTCTTGGGCCAACAGTGCTCCAACAGACCTTTCTTGTGCCGCAATGTATAGTATCAATGGCTTTCCAGGTATAGGGGCTGCTAAAACTGGAGGCTACATCAAGTAGGATTTAATGCTTTCGAAGGCATTGCTACAAGCTTGGTCCCACTTGAAAGGAACTCCTTTCTTCATGAGGCGACTAAATGGTTGGCACCTCCCAGCCAGGTTTGATATGAATCTTCTAAGGTATGCTAGCTTTCCTTGCAGACTTTTCAATTCATGGATATCTCGAGGCTCAGGCATTTTCAAAATGGCATCCACATTGGCTTGATCAATTTCGATCCCTCGATGTCGGATAATGAAACCAAGGAACTTTCCAGAAGTAACTCCAAAGGCACATTTTAATGGATTCATCCTAAGTTGGTACCTCCGGAGCAATTCAAATACCATCCTCAAGTCTTTCATGTGGTCACCCTTCTCTCTTGATTTCACCACCAAGTCGTCAACATAGCATTCGACATTCTTGTGGAGAAGATCGTCGAAATATTCTGCATAGCCCTTTGGTAAGTAGCACCAGCGTTCTTCAAGCCAAAAGGCATTACCTTGTAGCAATAAATACCCTTTGGGGTACGGAATGCAGTAAGCTCTTCATCTTTTGGTGCCATGCGTATTTGGTTATAGCCCGATGAACCGTCCATAAATGACATTGCCTCGTACCCAGTAGTAGCATTGATCATTAGTTCCGGAATGGGAAGCGGGAACTCATCTTTCGGACACGCATTGTTAAGATCCCTAAAGTCAACGCACACTCGAATCTGGCCATTTTTCTTCCTTACATGGACAATACTTGAAACCCATGTTGGGTATTTAACTTCACGAATAAAGCCAGCTTCGATGAGTTTGTTAACATCTGTTTCAATCAAGGGAACCAAGTCTGGTCTAAAATGCCTTTGAGCTTGTTTAACAGGGCGAGCACCATTTTTGACTGCAAGGTGATGGACTGTTACTTTCGGGTCCAAGCCAGGCATCTCTTTGTAACTCCAAGCAAAGACATCCCTGAACTCTTTGAGTAACTCAATATAAATGCTCTCTTCATCAGCTTCTAGTAAAGCACTTAGGTACGTAGGTCTTGGTTCTTCATCGGTGCCAAGGTTAACTTCTTTTAAGGCATCAACTGTCATCTTCACTCCTTCTTCAAGTTCAAGTGGAGCATCTTTCGCATCTTCATTTTCTTGAGGGTCCCCATCATTGAAGGATATGTGATAACACGGCGAAACATCCTCCAATTCCGCAATATCTTCCATTGAAGATGGAATGCCATTCTCGACTTGTACAGTAACATGATACGAAGAACCCACACTTTCTTCATCTTCATCACGTTCCTTAGTATAGACCACAGTATATGGCTTCACCTTCAGTACTTCTTTACATGAAACCACAAGTTTTGTTGTCGCCTCATTCTAGAAGGTACCAAACTTTGG
>NC_031991.1:32333335-32410726 GCF_001879085.1 Nicotiana attenuata
TGGATGGAGCCAACTCTGCTCCGTGGATTTGAATTTATGGAAGGATGTGGTCTATTTGAATTTCAATTATCCTACATCTCAACAAGAGCCTAGCTAAACAGTTTTACCTTTCTTTAATGAACTTTAAGGCCTTTCCAGCTGTCCCACGTACTCCTAGTCGAAGCTTCTTGAGAAGCTTTCGCTTTGTTGACCTAATATGTTGTTGGAGGCTTTAAAGTTGGACCGCTAACTTGGTAGTTCAACAACTATAGCACCTACAACAGCATATCAGCTAATTTCCGTTATATTAGTTATTATTACTTTGAATGTCTTCATGTTTGGTTGACCCAATGCGTTAAAGAATGATTTTACGTCGTTTTTTTTTATTGGTCTTTTTACCACCATCTTCCTTGTTGGTTGTTCCACTTATTCTTTTCGTGGGCTCCTTTTGTGGCGCCTACGACGAGTCACCAACGTCCAACCTTCATCATCATCAGGTTGGTTGACTTCAGCTTTGTCGCTCTCCAGTAATTCTTCATTTTTACTTTCTTTAAAACACATAATTCATCCGGACTGAATGAGCCAAAGGTGATAGAGACTTGGTTTGCGCTTGCTTTCTCATCTTCAAGCACGATCTTCTTTTCGCGAGCCAAGTCCATGACTTTATCCTTGAAGACAAAGCACTTCTCTAGAGGGTGGCTTACAAGTCGGTGATATTTGCAGTAGTTTGGATCATTTGTTTTCCCAGCTTCATTTGGTCACTTCATCTCCGGAAGCTCGATGAGATTTAACTCGAGGAGTTCTTCGAAAATGGCTGGCACATCAGAATCCAGGAATGGGTACTCTTTCTCCTGCATCTCTTTTAGAGTCAACTTTCCACTTGGCTTGTCTTGAAAAGAAGTGGATTTCATACTCTGCTTCTTGCTCACCTTCGTTGTGAACTTCATAGGAGACGTATTGACATTCATAGCTTCTTTGCTTTCAGACTTGGGTACGAACTTGCCCCACTTCCTGACTTCTTGCTTGTCATTTGCTTTGCGAGGTTCATAAATGGGCAGCCTTTCATTTCCAGCGGAGGCCATGCTCAATTCCATGTCATGGGCACGAGTTGCAAGTTCTTCAAATGTGCTAGGCTTTATACCTTGCAAGATGTAGCGCAATTCCCAATGCATGCCTTGGATGCACATCTCTATGCCTGAAGCTTCACTAAGCCTGTCTTTGCAGTTGAGGCTTGCATTCCTCCAACGATTGATAAAGTCGATAACTGGTTCCCCCTTTCGTTGACGAGTATTTGTAAGCTCTATCATACTCACCGTGCGTCTTGTGCTATAAAAACGATTGAGGATTCTTGCTCTAGTTGATCCCAGCTGTCGATAGATCCAGCCTCGAGGTCCGTATACCAGTCAAAAGTATTTCCTTTTAGCGAGCAGACAAACTGCTTGATGAGGTAATCTCCATAAGTCCCAGCATTGTTGCACGTCTCCACGAAGTGCGCAACATGTTGCTTCGGGTTACCTTTACCATCAAACTGTTGAAACTTCAGAGGTTGATAGCCATCAGGCATCTTCAACATATCGACCCTTGCAGTGTACGGCTTTGCATATGTAAGGGAGAATTTGGCAGCAACTTCATATTTGTTCTTAATGGTTCCTTCGATGAACTCTTTCAGTTGATCGATTGGAATCATCCCTTCAGATGAGACAGGGATAGCCCTAGTGGATGCTGCTTGTCTTGGGGGAGAGTCACTCTCTAGAATTTCTGGGAGCTTGCCGGGTGCATGGGTAGATTCTTCTTCCATTAAGATTCCCACCCTATCTGTTAGCTTGTCAATTATAGCCTCTTGATTTTGCATGCATTTGGTCAAGCCAGCGATTGCTTCCGTCAAGTTTGCCAACTGCTCCTCCATGGATGAAGTGTTTGTCACCATGGCTTGCATGATTGCCGTGGATGACGGAGAGTTGCATGGATTTTCACAGAGATTGATCCTTGATTGGCTCGCGCTATGTGGTGTAAGTGGGAAGGATCCATCACTTGAAGCATCATCATCTTCCTTCACAGCAGAGTGCTCGGAGCCGGAGAGGTCAAGCAGAGCAAGAGTTTTCTTAATCTTTTCAGCAACATCGCTTCCTCTTTCAGATGCGTTTGTGGCAGATCTTACTCCTTTTGAGGATGAAGATCCGAAAACAAGGGTTGATGCAGACGACACTTGGGGTGCTTGTTGTCCTAAAGAGCTTGCTTTGCTCCTCGTAACTGGTCCGAAGCTTCCAATGGTGACATCGAGGATGCTTTCCACATCAGCATAGAACCTGGAGTTAGCAGCCTTGGTGGAAGTTGAAACGGAGTTGATTTTCTTTGAAGCCATTTCAATGTTCTTGAACTTTGGTGATTGAAAAGTTGAGATGAGAGGTAGAGATTGTCCCACTGGGCGTGCCAGAATTTGTAGACAATAAATTTGCGTCGAGACAATAAAATCAAGACCGGAAAATATTGCAACAATCGTAGTATTTTATTTTGAATATTTGAGTGTTACAATCTCTATGAATCCTCTGATTCTTCTTTCCAATAGTAAATAAATTCAAGGGCCTTTGAGCTTGATCTTGAATCTATATTTGTTTCCACGAACGGTGATCTTGTTCTTGAGCTTGAGCTTTAGCTTGATTGCTTGGACTTGATCTTGATTCGTTCTTCGTTCTTGAGCTTGAACTTTATTTCTTGAACTTGAACTTGATTGCTTGAAGCTTGAAACTTGTAAAGAAATTTGCGGTGTTCGATCCACGAGCTCTCTCTTGCTTCTTGTTATAACTCCTGGTCCCTTTTCTGAGTTATGAAGACCCCTATTTATAGTTGTGGAAGGGAGGAGTTGTGATAAGAACAAACTCTTTCCGACCAATCAAATTGAAGTGTGACATGGCCGCATTTGATTGGCCAGAACATGTCACTTGCACACGTGGCGCGATTTCATTGGCCTTTTAGTGTGACTTGGCATGCCTTGTCATTTTGACACGTGGCATGATCCTATTGGCTCTTCCGTTTGACTTGGCGCGCCACGTCATTTGACACGTGGCACCAAACTGGGCCTCTAGGAAGATGGCATCTTGGGCCTAATGAAGTGGGCTCATCACTTTAGCCCAATTAAATGGACTAGCCCAATGGATTAAGACTTATTTATTAATCCATATATATTGGACTTATAATTAATTCAACTATATTAGCCCAATAATAAATTGATTTGAACTAATATATCTTGAATAAAACATAGTCCAAATAATTTTATGGACTTAAATCCAATAAAATTTAGATGCCTACATATATCTAAATAGTTTTCTTACCTTTTATATTAAAAACTCTATTTCTTTTATTAAAAATACTAAATATTACTATATTCTTACCGCAATCCAGTAACAAGATTTAATATAAAAATTAGTACTAAAAATTAACGCACATGCACTGAAACCGCAATCCAGTAACAAGATTTACCGACAAGAAACAATTGATCAAGCATGGGAGGGAAAAATGTACTTCAGAAGCCAGAATGAAAACTCCGTGATCGTAACTTTGCTTGTAATGAAGGAAATAAAAGCTGAATTCTAGAAAAACCAACATACAAATGCGATGGGAGTCGCTTAATCCACGAGCGCGTCTATCTGTTTTTTTTTTGTTAAAACTACTTTGGCATAGTATCTGCTGACTGGTAATATAGGCAGACGTATTGATATGTACTTGTGTTAGGATGCTCGAAGAGAATCGGCACCATATCGAAATTAGAATCAAATATAACAAAATCTTGTTTTACCTCTTAAGCATTCGATCAATTGATTGAAATTTTTTATTTTTGTTTCCTTCTTTACTCAAAAAATTCATTGACAATATGTAAAACCCAAATAACAAGGACAGTCAAGATGGTAGGCAGAAAGAATAATTGAGGGAACATTGGGAGTGTGGTAGATGGCCAAATAGAAAGGAGAAGAGAAAGGAGCTGGGCAGACCATATATTGCCTCACAGTTTTAACATAAAATTTATCACATCCCCAATGGAACGACAAAGGAGGGCAGTTTATTCAGAGTCGTATAAATTAAAAATTGAAAATTGAAAATTGAAAATTTAAAGAACAAAGAACAAAGAACAAAATTTCTCTCACCTCCTGAAGTCTCACTCCTAAAGTTACATGTGAACACCACATTAAAGCTAACTCAAAACTTTCTGTGCTCTATTTCCTTAGACAGCAATTGTCTTGTTTGTTTAATTGGTGGGAGTTTAGCCCGAAAAAGCCCCATCCGAATTGGCAATTGCCACCAGTTAGCTGTTGCATTCACCGTTTGCCAGCAGCTTTCTTAGCAGGGATAGCAGAATCCTCATCATCTGACTCGACATCTCCATACTCCCACATTGCAAGTCTCTTCTGTCGTGCTTCTGTTTGATACTTCTCCAACTCATCTAGAGCCTGTTGTTTGTCCTTGGGCTCCCACCTCCTCCTTTTCTCCATCCTAGCAAGTCCTTCCTGAAAAATTTACAAGGTCCTTGTTAGATGCTGCTATTAACACCACCAACACAATAAAACATAATCCTTGAGTAGGGCACAGGTAAATCCTTTTGGAGAATAGAAGCACTAGGTCTTTTAAAACCCAGCATTACCAGAAAAAAGATAGTCTAGCTAAACCTTCACATTTTAATCGACCAGGACTACACAAATGGAATTTGAACAGCCAATTGCTTCACTATGATACTGTAGTACCAAAACAAGTTTGGAGACCACAAGATAGGGATGGGGCAGTGCAAAAAAGAACTAGTGGCTATTGAAATGAGTAGAATAATCTCAAATCATAATTAACATAAAAGGGGCCATAATTTCAAACCTTAAGCAAGGTAGCATTTATGCTGACATCAGTTTCAGGATCAACCAAAGTCACCAAAAAGACTGTCCCTGTTCCTTGACCTTTGACTTTTCCACCTGAAGCGTCTTTTTCCTCGATAGCAGCTCTGAATTCCTTTGGTCCACTTAGAAGAAGCTCACTTAGCCGGTAAGCTGCTTCCTGACCATAATCATCCTCTAGCCCAGGAACTTTAACATGGGCAAGACTGCAGAGCTGAGCTAGACCAGGACTGGAGGAAACAGATGCTTCTAGAGGCCGCAACTGACTGTAAGAAACAACTTCTTGGTTTCCATAATCAATGTAGAAAACTTCAAACTTGTCTTTGGAAGATTCCACAGCACCACGAGGGGCATTGACAATCTTAAACAAACGTTAAAGTGCAAAATCAGAAGAAAAAATATGATATGACAAGCAAAATAATAACACAATAAAATCACCTAATATCATTCAGAAGACATGAAACCCTAGAGTAATACCCAACCAAGATATGCATTGGGTAAAAAAGGGCTTGGGGGACAACTAGTTGATGAACGAAATTCAATTCATGAGACTGCAGAGCAGCCGAAGACGAAGTAATGTATTGTTTTTAAAGAGCAAGAGACATTACATGAACAGGGATTTACTTTTAATATTTATCTATTTAGTACCAAAGAAAACACTTAACTAACCAGTACAGCGTATGTGATGAAAAAATGTTGTATACAGTTTAGGCAGATGGTTTATTTGATTGATGGAAAAGCATCACATTGTAACTTTCTCTGTTAAGTGAAAGTAGCAAGTTGTACCTCTTTTATCAGTAAAAAGTAGCACATTGTAATTTTGACAATTTAAAGGTTTGACTTCATAAAACTGGCTAATATCGTAATTTCTATTTAGATAGTAGAATACACAGGGTTAGGGTAATCCAAGTCACATCTCAACTGTTTAATACAAAGCATTGTGGACTACATAAATAAAATTAAGTACAAGAAAAGGGAAATTGGATCACTTACCATTGCTCGGTTCCATGAATTATCAGCACTGAATTGAGCAAGAACAATATCACCTTTCTTTGGATTAAAGGCACCAATTACAGGAGCCTCTTGAAGATTTAGAGAAGCAAGCTGCTTCTGAATGGCAGCTACTTTCTGGTCGGAAACCAACTGCACATAAAATTTACCCCCTCCCAAAACTTCGGTGACTGTGACCTGAGAATATATAGATGTAAAATGTACAGAAGTCAAGCAATCATAACATAAAACTAGTATTCAGAATGAATCCAGATGGTAAATTATGCTAAACAATGTTTAACTGAGAAGCACTAGATCCAATTACATTACCTTCACCTCTTCTTTTTGGCGCTTTTCAGCTGCTCCACCATTGGCAACTTCCTCTCCCTCAACATAATTCTCCCACACCTATATCGAGTTGTTTGTTAATAAATAATAAAGAACAACCCACGACTAACAAGTATAACAGACCATTTTTATAAAAAAAATATGTATAACAGATCATGCTCTTGCCTTCAATTTCTGCCTTTTGGCTGCCTGTTCAGCTTGCATGAGGAGATGAGCATCTTGGATTCTATCAGTACCAAAAGAAATTTGAAGCCTTGCTAAACCAGCTTCCAGTAGAGTCACTGCCACATTGGATCTCGATTCCCATAATGTGCCCAAGAAGGTACCTGTTCTATCAACTGTTTCTACCTCGATCTATGTAGAAGACAATAGGAAACAAATAAGAGAGGGAATTCAAATGTAGCACATTACAAATGTAAGAACGAAACAATGTTACCTCAACATCCCTCTGCATTATCTTCCTCCTCATCAAGGCAATGGCTTCCTCAGAGTAGGGTTCATCACGACCTGGGCATCTCACTCCAGAGATAGAGAAAGCAATGCTGCAAGTCTCCTTGGGAATAAAAAGCTTGAATCTATGACCACTGAGGACATATTCTACAACAGCAGACATCCTCCTGTTACGCTGCAAGAAAGGCAAAAAGTCTCTAGCTTTCTTTGCCGATCCCTGAAAGACATAAAGCAGAAACAATTAGATATTTCCTTAGAGCCACATAAAAAAAGAGAATCAGTGAGAAGGATACTAACTGCTAGCAGGTCTGTAACATGCATCACTGGAGGTTCTTTAGGAGAATGCATCCCCTTTTTCCCAGAAATAGCGCGTGATTCAGCTGAGAGAAGGGCATCATAATAGTTTGAACGTTCTTCAAAATCACGATGTCTAACAACAGTTGCAAAACCACGGCTAACTAAAAGTTCAGCAACATTCACTCCGGCCAACTGGTTGCCTGCAGCAGATGGAGCAGGTGATGCATCATCCCCATCCTTTGATGCTAGGAATACAGATCCAAAGTCCATCACCCTTGAATCTGTGCCACTGGCGGGAGCACCAGGCCCATCTGCCATGCCGACCTTCCGAGAGTACTCCATTGAAACATGCACCTGAAAGGATTTAAGTTAGTGAATCATCTCCTTCTGATTCTGTAAGTCTGAAATCAGGAGAGGAGACATCAGAGAGATAACAATACCTGTCTTCCGATAAGGCGATTTCTCAAAAATTCCTTTGCTTCACGAGCATAGGGAGCAGGTTTTTCATCTCTACGAGGATTCCCCATTTTAGGAGTCCTAATACTTGAAAGATTGACTCTTCGTTCTGCTGATGGATGTCCAAATGGCAGAGAATCATCAGCTATAATGAGACAATCTCCGCTGACAACCTCAACCACCTAGAAAAAGCCAAGCACAAATCATTTGAGAGGGGGGAGAGAGAGAGAGAGAGAGAGAGAGAGAGAGAGAGAGAGAGAGAGATTAAAAACCACTTAAACAACCATTTGACTCATATCTACCTTTCCTGTGAAATTCTGGTCATGAATAGCCTTGGAATTTGTTGCTGGGGGTACATAGTTCGTCCAGATTCTTAGGCGAGTCTTCTTGGCCTGAAGCTCAGCATCTTTCAACTGCTTCTTGACTTCCACCTCAAGCATGTTTGCACTCCAATCAACGTACTTAGCATAACCCTATGCCAAAGGAAAGGAGAGGGCATAAAGTTTAGATCAGACAGGCCTTAAATTTTCTAAAACCCAAAAAAAATTATGCATTTCCTATTCTAGAATTAGGAGGAACTAGCTGATCACCATCAATGAGTTAACTAATTGAAAAATTAGAGATGACCGAAACAAACAGTTTTTAAACCACAACTTCAAACATTAAAGAAAGAGTTAAGTGAAGAAAGTTACGGCAAGAGAAAGTTAATGCATTTAGGTGAAAAAGGATCCCTTGCAAATCCACATAAAGAAAACAAGGATGGCACAAAACGAGAGACAGATAATGCCACACTGAATGTAAAGGTAATAAATACTATGCTACGAAACAGTACATAATGCACACAGATGCATAATATTGAAGACAGCATTCGTACTACTAATGACCAGCAAAACGAGAGGACTAACTGCGTCACTGAACAAGATATAAGCCACTTGTTGAGCATATCGTAAAATCAGAGCCTTCCGAATTAAAGAAAATATATCAGTAAACAAATAATCTTTACAAGAGCCAACCAACAAGAAAGGCACAGCTAAGGTTAAGACAGTTTCCAACTTTTTTCAAAAACAAAGTGTACCACTTACAGACCTTTTCAAAAACATCAGTTTCTTACTAGACAAAGAAATAATTAGATTAGACAAGCAAAAGTATCAACAATAGTATGTCAATCACGCACATTTTCAACAAGCTCCAAACCCAGGTTTTTTGCCGATTCTCCATCAGGATAGTACACTGAGCCAATCAGATTGCTAAACTTGTCAACACCCTCCAGGACAATCCGAACCTGTACGTTAAACTAAATTAGAAAAAGAATACGGGAAACAAAAACCATTAAGAACTAACGAGAATCTCACATCTCTATTTAACACACGAGTTTCGGTAAAATGCTTTGCTTCTCTGCCATACGGATCAGGAGCAACTTCTGATACAGATGCTGCTGAGGCTGCCAGCCTCTGAGCTGTTGTCGGAGTAGCACGAGGTTCAGTAGTTGATTCTCTGTTTGGTTCATCAGAGGTAATACTAGCATTAACAACAGTTTCTGATGTTGCTCTTCTTCCCATAGTTGGTGCCTGTTTATTTGAAAGAAAAAAAAGGGTAAACGCACTGGTAAAGTAACAAGAGCTGGCCGTGTAGAAATTTCAACTTGTGCTGCATTGACCTGTATTCCGGCAACGAACACTTGGATGAACTGGAAGTCTGGAAGCAAGTACACTCGGAGTGTACTTCCATCACGAACCTGCTCAACAAATGCTTCTATCAGCTTACCTTTACTTTCCTCCAAAAGGCCCCTTGCATCAAAGATACTAGGATCACCGATTGCAGATGGAGGTAGATTCCTAATAGATGCCTCAGAAGCACCAGGTGCCTGAAAAAGCAGTATGCCAGGGATTACTACGCAAAAATAAAAAATAAAGAAGGCATCAAGCTTGATATTTCACAATATATGGACCACTGAACTAAAAAGGACAAAGATACTATGCAAAAGATCCACCAGCCAACACAGACCACAGTGACAGCAGCTACCCATAAAAGATTACAGTTTAGATTAAGATCTAGTTGCTGGCCATTCTACGTGAAAGAGTAACAAGAAAAAGAAAATAAAACAGGATAATCTGGATACCACCCACTGTCTCAGCAGTTATCCTGAAATGTTAGCAATCAAACCTCAACACATTTTAGATTAAATCCTGTAGCTGAGGGTGTATTGCATACAGAAGCAGACCACAAAATGGGACAAAAAACATGCTCAAAAACATCTGGAAAATGTAAGGCACCAAAAAAGGAGAAGCAAACGACTTCTTAGTGTTCCAGTCTGCAGAGAAAATTCATTTTCCCTGGCTCAATCCATCCCATCCAAAAGAAGATAAATCTTGGATAGATATTGCTTTGAAGTTATCAGCATTTGTTGTTGATCAAGTAAAATGGTGAAGTTCACAATATTTGTCCAGTAACAAAAACACTTTAGAGTCAATGAGAAACACACCCTACTCCAACGACCTAGACCTTGTTGCTTAGCTTGTTCTTCGGCATCTTGCAGAGATTTCAAATAGGGGTTAGCATCTTTCTGTTGGCCCTGCTCTCTGACCTGGTTCCATCAAAATTAATCATTTCATGAAACTAGATATAATGAGAAATAAGTCAGCTGACGGACAGAGAAATTAACACCAATCCACCAACCTTGGCCCAGCCTGAAGCAACAACCAGCATGGAAACATTCTTGTCGCCAAGAAAAACAGTGCCATATTCCCTCCCTATGGAAGGTACAGTATATTCCACCTTGAAAGTGACCTCCTAAGGAAAAAAATGGATGCATTTCAGAATCATATTAAAAGGACAAGATATAAATACATACAAGTTAGAATAATCAATGCAAGAACACCTTTCCAATGCAAAGCTTCCTCAAGAACTCTCTGCTTTGCCATGCAAATGGCTCATCCACCCCACCACGACGTGCCTGAAAAGCTAGAATGAGATTTGAACGAAGAGAGCAATCCGAGGATATGCATCATTTGAAAAAAAGGTGTTCTTAGTGCAAGTCATACCAATCGTGGAGCCATTAGAGATGCTAAGGTAATAGATTTTTCAGGGGGAATTTCAGCCTTGGAACTACCCATTATCACCAAACTGTCACCCGAGGGAACGGCTTTCACTCTTCCCTTCAACCATCCTGTTGATGCCATTTCAACTACTGCTAAATGCCTGAGAATAACAATCCAAATTAGGAAATGAAAATTTAATGGAGGCAGGATTGCAGGAATCATCATCCAGGTAGACAGGCAGAAACAAAATAAGCCACAGCCACACTTTCCAAGGGCACTCTTTTGGTACATAAAAATCAAAACTTTTACTATATGAGTAAGGATTAATAAATTAGAATAATGAGATCTTACATGGAAAGGGTAAAAAAGGCAAACAAAAAACAAATTCGAATATAGATCTCCGCAAAAGTAAAGCTGTCTAATTGCTGTAAATAAAATAACGACCAAAATCTGAGCCTTAAAAACGCAATTGGAAAAGAAAACATGATATGCATTATAGGTCATCCCAAACCAAAATATTGTAAAAGTGATTAAACAAAAATAATATAGTTTCAAACGAATGTTAACACAGACACGTCAAAAAAAGCAATTCCTCCACAAACATACAAGCGTAGCACAACGCTTCTCTCCTCTATATAAACATGACCAAAGGTTACTCGCACTATTCAATGTGAATACGCCCCAAAACCAGTGATTTGAATTCATTATGCATGTACAAAAACAAAATCACATAAAAGATAACGAAATACTGGATTGCATCGGCGATACGTTCAATTGTAAAGTAAGTTGATTCTGATACAAACACACGTAAAAGCGTTAATTACATAAGCACGATCCAATAGCAATACCTGAATGATCAGCACTGAATGGATCGATCGGAGACGGATGGAAGAGAGAAAGCAAAGTAACGTACGGATCTGAGAGCAAATCAGCTACCAAATCATGCAAAATTGGATTTCTTCACAACGACGGTTTACGGCGAGAAGGCAGAGGCAGTGTCCGGAGGCGGACGGCGGATCAGATCGGGAGAGATTAGATAAAAATCCGTATTGTAGGTGAGAATTTATATGTGAATGGGGGTATAGAAGAAAGGAAGTGAAAATAAGATTCACCTCCTTTTTCGGGTAAAATTACCTAAAATGCCATACTAATTTGTCAGTTTGAGATCTAGTAAAAGAATAGAACCTTGGGTTTTCTGATTTGGTTAAAAGAAGGTTAGTTGAAAAAACTGACCGTACTTGGACCCGATAAGGACAGGCGGATTTTCCTTAGCTATGACGAAGACGGAGTGCCACGTCAGATGCCTCTGCCAATAAACTACTGCCATGTCACTTAGAGGCGTTACTTTTCCCATGTCAGCAGCAAACCATGGGCTTGAGTTTTCCGCATTTTACATTGCAGGAATTATTATTTTTTACCGCGATTTTTGTGTAGTTAAATTTACTGTATGAAAATCCAGAAACACGATTCTCTAAAAACTTGTCCACTTGTATTAAGCACGTTGACAAATGTATGGTACAATAAGATGTAAAATGCTTGAATTTTCTCATTACAATTCAAAAAAATCTTACATAGAAAATTGTATGCTAGTATTTGGTCAGTTTTTTTTGGGTCCACAAATCGTTCAAAAATCCACCAATTTAAGGAAATATCATTGAATTTTCATTTCCAGCTAAGGCTCTGCCTCTTCTATCTATCCTTCGTTCAAATACTGATCACGCCCAACTATGCCTTATAAAAAGGATTCTGCGGATGTTGCAAATATAACCCGAGTATTACGCCCAGGGTCGAATCCACAGAGAGTTAACCTATCAACCACTATCTTCAGACCCACTAATTCTTCAGAACCAGCTTCCCAAATATTCAAATCTCAGTTGAATGTTCTTTAGCAACTACGCTTGCAAGTAACTAAATAGCTGTAAACTAAACTAATAAGGTTGTAAACAATTATGAGGAAAAGCTAAGGCAATGATTTCCCCTATTGATGGAATCCCTTATGTTTATGCTCATACAAATTTACCAACACATCTCTATCAATCATGAACGCTAATCTTACCGTAAATCTCTCCCGAGTAATCACAGTAATTTTACTATTGCACTCTCCCGAGATACACTAGCTTATTTTATTTAGCACGATTCACTTTAGATTACACCCAAGGCTTCGTTATCCCTAATCCCGCCTTTAAACCCGCAATTATAGATTCCTCTAATAATCTAGGAGTGGTATTGTTCAACAATACCCTAAATATGCACTCTTTTCCAAGTTATGCACACTAAATAGGCACAGCTAATTGAGGATCCTATCAATTAAATACAACAAACACGAAGTTGAACAAATAGAGATTAAACTAGCAATTTGTATTCACATAAACAAGAAGTTCATCACCCAATAGGTTCCATCAAAACCTTAAACAAGGAATTTAGCTACTCATGGCTATGGAAAAATAAACTAAGATTGAATTCATCATAAAAATCAAAAGAAAAGAAGAAAGATGGTTGGAGTGTTCTCTCACAATGGTTTTCCTTGCTAAGAAACCTTAAAAATCAATACATGCCTCTCTTGGGCGAAGTCTAATGTTTTAAATAGGGTTTAGGTCTAAAAATTCCGTGTTTTACACTTTGGTCCCTGAAGTTTTCGGCTTTTGCCAAGGTTCTGCCGCGGTCGCGGTCAAACCGCGGCCAAAAACCTTCTCTGATTCTGAGTCCACAAACAAGCTTAGACGTCCACTCTCAAGTTCTTTTTGCAAGTGCGCACATTTGGGGTTACATTCTGACCTTCACCCATCTAATCCTAAAACTACAAAAGAAAGAAAAAAAAATCTACCCAATCCGGTTCAAGAAAAGCCCTTGGAAAAGAACCGTGGTCAAAAGAAAAACCAAGGGGGAGGTACTACACTACCTAAAAGAAGAAAATAAAATAAAAAAATTCTACATGGACTACTTCCCTCAAGAGTACTGTCCACCTAATCCGTCATCAGGAAGAGTCCTCTACAAGTTTTTTTTTTTTTTTATATATCTGACTTTGACCCTCAAGAGACCCGTCAACAAGTGTCCGTCGTTGGGCCAAGTCAGCTACTCCTAATATAACACACTCACATATATACAACACATCACTCTAATGCTACAGCACAACAACATCTATATACATTACAATACACAGTTAGAGCAAGTCTCCCACCCCACACTTAAAATCATGGCATGTCCCCATGTCATTTTAAGAAAGTAAAGAGCAGAAGGGTTAGAAGACTTCCCTGAGACTCATTCAGAGTCGGAGACGGTGCTGGGGTCTACATGGAAAGCTCTCCCCAATGCACGCAACCAGGCCNACTTTTGTATATCTTCAGTGATTCAAGTGCGTCTAGGAGTAAGGTTCAAACATTAGCTTATTCAAACACAGCGATTTAGATCATTATAGGGTTATCAAATAACAGGCTTCAGGCTCAAAGGGGTTAACTATGGTAATATGCACAGGTGGATTCTCAAGTATAGAGGGTTGCACAAAGAAATGCCTCAATCATCTCTAAAACCAACGACTTCTATTTCGCTTTGCACACATACAGGGCAAGTTCTAGGTATCATATGCAAGCATAGGATGCAAGTAACAACTCACACACACTTAGCATGTAACTCATTCCGAATCAGTTCATCAACACAATCATACGAGTGTTCAAGCAAGACAATATGTGCAAAATTAAGGCATATATTATGAGTCCACAAACAAGCTTAGACGTCTACTCTCAAGTTCTTTTCTTTGCAAGTGTGCACATTTGGGGTTATATTCTGACCTTCACCCATCTAATCCTAAAACTACAAAAGAAAAAATCTACCTAATCCGGTTCAAGAAAACCCTTGGAAAAGAACTGTGGTCAAAAGAAAAACCAAGGGGGAGGTACTACACTACCTAAAAGAAGAAAATAAAATAAAAAAAATTCTACATGGACTACTTCCCTCAAGAGTACTGTCCACCTAGTCCGTCATCAGGAAGAGTCCTCTACAAGTTTTGTTTTGTTTTTTTTTTATATCTGACTTTGACCCTCAAGAGACCCATCAACAAGTGTCCGTCGTTGGGCCAAGTCAGCTACTCCTAGTATAGCACACTCACATATATACAACACATCACTCTAATGCTACAGCACAACAACATCTATATACATTACAATACACAGTTAGAGCAAGTCTCCCACCCCACACTTAAAATCATGGCATGTCCCCATGTCATATCAAGAAAGTAAAGAGCAGAAGGGTTAGAAGACTTCCCTGAGACTCAATCAGAGTCGGAGACGGTGCTGGGGTCTACATGGCAAGCTCTCCCCAATGCACGCAACCAGGCCATAAACCGGCTCTCAGATCTAGCCTGCCTCTGTGACATGGCGTCCATCAGCGTGTGTAGGCCATCCACCGAGGTGCGGAGATCCGCGACCTCTTCCTCCAAGNACTTAAGGTTCTAAAAGGCAGCAAGTTATAGGGGATAGAGGCAGATGAAAAACTATGTGATTCCAAATAGCACTCAAGTTTCCACAAGCAGAACCTTAAAGGTATGATTTTGATGTCTTTGAACATAGCTTCTAAAAGGGAAATTTTAAACTACAGTGAATGAAACAACTGAGTAGCATGAATACTTAAGGCAAAATAAATGCATAGGTAAAGTATATTTTGAAACTCAAAGAATGCTATACAAGAGATAAACATGGACAGAACCATAAGCAGAGGCAACCAAATCACAATCTTACAGAAGAAAAGAAAATACACAATCTGCAATAGGCGTAATAATGCTGGCGAGGCAACTCATCGAAGCGACATGAAAAGAAAAAATGCATCACATTAACAAAAGCGGTAAGTCAACAAAAAGAATTTCACAGAGCAAACCAAGGAAGGAGCAGTGAAGTTTCTGACCAAAAAGGATATAAAACATACAGAAACTATACACGATAAAACATAATATAATTCATTTTTTGTGTGTCAGAATGTGTGCAAATAACCAAAAAACAGATTTCAAGCAAAATAGCCAACTCCCCCAAAAGGGCATTAAACGAAATAGGATAATCTGCCTCTTGATTTCCGTTCATATAACCACATCACAGAATATACAACAGGAGGAAAAGTGGCTCAAAAACAGAATTGCTTTCCAGCCAAAATAGAGCAAATTCTGAACTCTTCGTGGTTATTCCTTCACTGTGCCGAGGCACCTCTCCAACCAATAACCATCAAATATATGCCACTTTATCATAAATTCATAATCTGTTAGAAGTGTGCAGGATACTCATCCTTTTTTTCCTCTCAAGGATGGATGGGAAGACAAAAAAGCAGTTTCTTGATGACAATCAAACTGCGAACAAATGAACTACAAATACCACGATGAATATATGTATTTGTTCTTAAATCTTATAGCCTCTTAAGACATATACTTAGCACTCTTTATATTCCAAACACTGAATTTAACAAAAGAAATTTAGGAAAAGATGCAATAATATTACAACTACAGAAAAACCATAATACAAAAATATACAAGAGTAAAATCAATAGAAGATGCTTACATATGTTCTTGAAGCACGCGGCTCAACCCATTCTCTTGTACCGTCCTTTTCGTTTTCATATGTTTGTCCTCAAAAACCTCAGCATAAGTCACAAGTCTTTTTTTTTCCTTTTCCTGCAAAAAAAAAAAAATTTAAGTTAGATAAAGTTCAATCGCATATAGTTAAAATCAAAGCAAATATAATAAGAAAGTTACAATTCTCCTTCGATGGGTCTCCATACTAACTGAACCCCCAGTATGCAATGAGCCACCCGTATTGGAGGCTCGGACAGCCTTTGCAGCATTGCTCCTCTTCTTAAATTCTTCAGAGGTCCACGTCACATTAAGTCTATCCCATATGTCTTTTTGTATCTAACCGGGCATCTTTTGATCGAGTCGAGCCTCTTTTTTCTCGAAATTATGACTTATTTGCTGATGATATTTGGAAAGCCATGCACATCTTGTCTACAAATAATTTAAAACATTAGATGAAATAAGAGTAATTTGATAAATAATATAAAATTTATTGGTTTCGCACCCTAAATTGATTCCACATCTGGTCTCTGTAAATGTACGGTATATCTGACCATTTACTCCAAGCATCTCGATAAAATGCTTTAACACAATCCACAACTACCTTCGTAGATTCATTGGAAGGAACAAGCCGGGTGGCAGTGAAGTCTGCTGAGGAGGAGGAGGATGACTCATAATTGGCACCTGCGCAGACGAAGTAGTGGAACCTGAAGTATGCTGAGGAGGAGGAGGACTCATAAATGGCAAAGACGAGGTAGTGGGACCTAAATTATGCTGAGGATGCTGTAAAGCATGTCTTGTCTTCGTTTTTTTACCAGGTGCCATCTGTGTAATATAAGCATATAATAAAATATTTTAAGACATAACAAATATAAAGTAATTCTTCAACATATATGGCATACTTGTATTGTTCTACAATTGAAAAGACACTTAATTATATAGTAGATTTATATCGTGTATTTGTCCATTAACCCATTGCCTTTATGGAAAACTAACTGGATTGTTCAGAAAGTTTTATTACTCTATTTTTCACTGTCAAAAATATTATAGTAGATGGTTTCCTATAATATGAAGCGCATAGTCTGAACAATAAGAAGCAAGGCAAATTGCCAATACCATAGGATTTACAATATTAATGAAAATAAAAGCAAACATGAAGTCTTATTAACAATGCATATTAATTAACCAGCATTGCATTGACAAAATCACTCTACACGGTTGTACACACATGTATATAATACTGAAGAAGTCAAACAACATGTACATTTCTTAATGGACTGTAATAAACCTGATCAGTTTCACAGTTAAATGTAGGTTCTCCTATATTTTTTAACAAAATGAGGCCAAGCTTTTAAAACTCTAGTCTTAGAAGAGGGGAATTCCACAAACTCAGGATTCACATACATCTTTGCATCTACTGGCTGTCCTGACATCTTGTTTACGTTGTTCTAAACTTTTAGTAAATTGATTAGCTACAGTGATATTCTCACAAAACTTCTCATGATTGACATAGATAAACAGTTTATTGATAAATTCCTTAGTTCTGAAGTTGTCTTTTCGTTAGTTTGCACTTCATTTGTTGAGACCAGCAAGTTAGAAGAAAATCCCATATTATAGTTAATAAGGGTAGTAAATTATGCTTTTAGAAGCTTGAATAGTTATGAATCCCTTGGTCCAATAATTCATCTGTTCTTTCTTTGTTGTTTTATATGCACCTGCCATAATGCAGTCAAATATAGCCCTAAATCTTCTTCTGCTTCAACTTGCTACTTCGGTTTATACTTATCTCTTTTGATCTAGACTTTTAATGTATGGAAATCTGATGTGCTCTGCACATAATCATCACAGATTCCAGGTTATGTTGAGCATTTACCGTCTATTTTCTCCTATAGTATGCATTTTTGCTCGTACTTTTTANACCTGAGCACCCAAATACAACTAACCGTAAATTTTCAATGAAAAAGTTTAGAGAGAGAAACTGACTACAATAAGAATCTTTGTATTTCTGTCAATGGCAATTGATAATTCCGTTAACTCCCCGGCAACGGCGCCAAAATTTGATCACGCCCAACTATGCCTTATAAAAAGGACTCTGCGGACGTTGCAAATATAACCCGAGTATTACGCCCAGGGTCGAATCCACAGAGAGTTAACCTATCAACCACTATCTTCAGACCCACTAATTCTTCAGAACCAGCTTCCCAAATATTCAAATCTCAGTTGAGTGTTCTTTAACAACTAGCTTGCAAGTAACTAAATAGCTGTAAACTAAACTAATAAGGTTGTAAATAATTATGAGGAAAAGCTAAGGCAATGATTTCCCCTATTGATGGAATCCCTTCTGTTTATGCTCATACAAATTTACCAACACATCTCTATCAATCATGAACGCTAATCTTACCGTAAATCTCTCCCGACTAATCACAGTAATTTTACTATTGCACTCTCCCGAGATACACTAGCTTATTTTATTTAGCACGATTCACTTTAGATTACACCCAAGGCTTCGTTATCCCTAATCCCGCCTTTAAACCCGCAATATAGATTCCTCTAATAATCTAGGAGTGGTGTTGTTCAACAATACCCTAAATATGCACTCTTTTCCAAGATGCACACTAAATAGGCGCAGCTAATTGAGGATCCTATCAATTAACTACAACAAACACGAAGTTGAACAAATAGAGATTAAACTAGCAATTTGTATTCACATAAACAAGAAGTTCATCACCCAATAGGTTCCATCAAAACCTTAGACAAGGAATTTAGCTACTCATGGCTATGGGAAAATAAACTAAGATTGAATTCATCATAAAAATCAAAAGAAAAGAAGAAAGATGGTTGGAGTATTCTCTCACAATGGTTTTCCTTGCTAAGAAACCTTAAAAATCAATACATGCCTCTCTTGGGCGAAGTCTAATATTTTAAATAGGGTTTAGGTCTAAAAATCCCGTATTTTACACTTTGGTCCCTGAAGTTTTCGGCTTCCGCCGCAGTTTTGCCGCGGTCGCGGTCAAACTGCGGCTAAAAACCTTCTCTAATTCTGAAATCACCCGCAGCTGTCTTCCATCGCGGTTCTACCGCGGTCGCGGTGGAACCGCGGTAAAACCAGTGCTCTGAATCTTCGGCCTGTTTTGCATGGTTCACTTGGGAAATTTCACAGTTGGCCTCTTTTTCATCAATTTTGACTCCAAAACTGCTCCTTAGCCTTCCTTATACATATATCACCTGCAAATCATGAAAAGCACTAATAAAAGCATTTTGTTATCACTTTTAGTATTAAAACTACACAAGAAGGTGATTATTTAAGGCGTGATTATAGTCAAATTCACCTATTATCAAATACTCACGATTTTAACCCAATTAGCTTTGTCTCGATAAATTTAGTTTAGCTTTGTTAACGACCATCCAATACTAACCAATATCTCTTAAAGTAAACCAGAGATTTTCAGTTCTCATAATTATCCGTGCAAGAATAAATGTGTCATAAATTATTAAGTTTAGGGAAGATCCAACTAATTAATCAACTCTTCTTTTGGTAACAATGAAAATATTATCATTGACATCAACATTGTTACACTTGTAGGGCAACCTTAATCTATCCGCAAATGATAGGCCTCCAACTCAACGATTTCTAATTATAAAGTATCCGCTGGACAAAACTCCTACGCCTTTGTGCTTTCTTTGACATCCTTATAAACTCTATTAGCTTTGTAACTCTCCTCTTTATTAGTATTACTATCTCTATTCTAATTCCTAGCTCTCCAAGCGTGGTATAACACTGCTCCATTGACTGGTGCTATCACCTCTTTTTTGAACTGCTTCCGGTGCTTCCTTTTAATTGTTCTCATCATCTGCTTGAAATCACATTCCTACACTATTTGTCCTATCCACTGGTTGACCTCGTGGGTAATTACTTTGATCTAACCACAGTCAACAAACAAATGATCCTTTGGTTCCAGCTGCTCTTCTTTTCACACGCTGCGGTTTATATTGTCCACGTGGATTTGCATCCCAACTAGACTATCTTTGGTAAGCAATCTCCCTTGAATTGCTAACCATATTATGAATTTGTGTCTATGTTGAGCCAGAACAGTCCACACCAAGTCCGCAATCTCTAGTCGTGGCTGTTGATTAGCAATAGCAAGGTAACTAGTGGTTATAGAATATCTTCCTCCTAAAGTTAGCATATATATGTCTTGTGAATACCACCCTTGCATCACTCCTTTAAGGGAGTTTAACTTCCTCCGATATTAACTAGTATATATAGGAGGAATGTGTGACCAAATATTATGGTCAGTTTTCATAAAGACTCCATGAACCCATCGCACCCAAAGGGACTCCTTGTTCATCACTAACTGCCATAATAGCTTACCTACTGATGCTAAGTTCCATCTTTCACATTCAGATCCCCTAGTTTGTTTGGGTAGTAAACTTTCTCCCATGCAACCAATGACACTTTCTTCTGTCTCTCGGCCTTCCCCCACGAATATTCTTTACATAGTCTATCTACCTCTTTTAACACACTTTGAGGTAGAATAAAGACATACCCCATAAACTATGTATAGAAAAGATCACTGCATTAACTATCTGTAACCCTCCTGCATAGGACAATTGCTTAGAGTAGGTGACAATGATCCTATGTGTAATCTTCCCAACCAGCATTTGGCAATCGATCTTGTTCCATTTCGTTTGTGATAATGGCAATCCTAAGTACCTCATAGGAAATGTACCTAGTGCAAATCTTATTCTTGCTAGCAGTAGATCCCTAACCCCTTCTTCTACTCCAGTAAGAAACATACTAGATTTGTCCATATTGGCTATCAGACCCGAGACTTTGCTGAAGTGGTCTAATGCTTCCATGACTCTACTGACTGAGTTTTCATAGCCTTTACAGAAAATTATCAAATCATATGCAAAGATGAGATGAGTCAATTGCAACTCTTTACACATAGGATAAAACCTTAAATCAGGTAGCCTGCTTATGGTCTTTAGAGTTCTAGAGAGGTACTCATCACCAAGACAAATAACAAAGGAGAGATGGGGTCTTCTTGTCTCAATCCTCTCTTCCTAGCAAGGTAGCCATGCCTCTCTCCATTTATCTTTAGTGAGGAGTCCGAAACCTAAATATGGTTGTTTTTGACTCAAAATACGTTTTTAACTGTTGAAAAAAGAGTTACTTTTCTATATATAACGCAGTACAGTACCGCGTTTTACCTTAACGACCGTTTGGACGTTAAGGTAAAATGCGGTATGTAACCGCAATTTATATAGAACGCGGTTATATACCGCGATTTACAGGGATTTGAAAAGACGGGTATATAAAATGCGGTTCATTACCGCGATTTATATAAAATACGGTAATGAACCGCGTTTTATATAGAAATTTTTTATATCCCTTCCTTTTCCCCACTGCCCAACGTCTTCTTCTTCAATTAAAAAAGAAACCCCCCCCTCCATTAACAACCAAAAAGACCTCGTGTGGACTCCACCCGTCCCACAAAAAGTAAAGATTCTCGGTCCCACATCTTAGCTAAGGCAATATTTCGTTGTGGGTCGCTCATGTCGGCTTCAAATCGCCAAATCTTCAACTTTCCAAAAACCTTAAATCGAGGTATTCCAACTTAGTTTTTGTTAAAACTCATATAAACAATGCATATTAGTTGTTTTGAATGTGTTGTATGTTGTTTTGTGTTTTTTACGATTAAATTGGTATATTATTTTTATCCGGACTAAGATATTAATGTTGTAAAAAAATCTAATATAATCGTGAAACCGTTATGATTTATTAATAAAAATGTTAATAAATTACTATTAATGTTTTACATGTATTTTTGTGATTACAGTGTATTTGTTTGGTTTAAATTATTTTTTTGCTTAAAGACTAATTATATAGTGTCTTTTAGGGTAGTAAAATGTAATGCATTTTAGCGTAGTAAAATGTAGTGCCTTTTCGGGTAGTAAAATGAAATACCTTTTAACGTAGTAAAATGTAGTGCCTTTTAACGTAGTATAATGTAGTGCCTTTTAGCGTAGTAAAATGTAGTGCCTTTTAGCATAGTAAAATGCAGTGCCTCTTAGCGTAGTTTTCTTGTAGTTTAAGTATACTCAAAAATACGCCAAATAACTGATAGATCAAACACAAACTTTGTCCAATTATAGCCAACATATATTTGGTGTTACTGGGCCGCAAATATCGAGCCTAAACCCATATGATATTTAATAATTAAATATTGGATAATTATGAAAATTAATTATCTAATTTACAAACAAACATATAAAATTATAAAACTAACACATAAAATTAGAATACTAACACATAGAAGAATTTAGGACAAATTGGTGCTACTGGGAACATCGAGTATGGAACCCATATGTCAATATTTAATTATTTAATCCAAAAACAAACATATAAAATTATAATAAAACTAACACATCGAATAATTGGTTTTACTGGGCCGTAAATATCGAGCCTAGAACCTATATGTCAATATTTAATTATAAGATTTTAATTATTTAATCCAAAAACAAACATATAAATTTATAATAAAACTAACACATCGAAGAATTGGTGCTACTGGGCCGCAAATATCGAGCCTCCCATATGTCAATATTTAATTATAATAATTTAATTATTTAATCCAAAAACAAACATATAAAATTATAATTAAACTAACACATCGAAGAATTGGTGCTACTGGGCTCCAAATATGGAGCCCGGAACCCATATGTCAATATTTAATTATAAAATTTCAATTATTTAATCCAAAAACAAACATATAAAATTATAATAAAACTAACACATTGAAGAATTGGTGCTACTGGGCTCCAAATATGGAGCCTGGAATCCATATATCAATATTTAATTATAAAACTAACATATAATTAATGTTGTTTAAGTTACAGTACATGACATGGAGGCGCCGCCTATTCATCACGGACCTTTTAGCGATGAGCTACTCTCATTACAGGGCGACCATAGGTCAGCCCACATATGGGAGGGTGCGTTACTGATCCAGACTCTCTGCGCCAGGTGAGTAGACGACATGTGGGACTTTCTGCATGGCAGAGTTCTCCATGCCCGTGTAGTGGCGCGCATGCGGGCCACTAGTTTCTACAGGATGATTGAGATCGGGCGGTTGCAGGTCGATTGGTCTCTTATCACGGCCCTGAAGAGCGGTGGAGGCCGGAGACGCACATTTTCCACCTGCCAATTGTCAAGGCCACCGTCACACTACGGGACGTGAAGGTTTTGTATGGGCTTCCCGTTGATGGACTGGCCGTTTCACTGCCGTGCGGCATGAGGGAGATGACACGTGGTATGTACCTGGACGCTGTTGATACCCAATTTTTTCCTCACATATTTTTAAAATATATATACTTTCAAAATAGCACATATGCAGTTATAAGCATGTATAAACATTTTTTATAATTTTTCTATAATTTTAAAAGCTCCAAATCAATTTATTTCTTCCCTTTTTATTTATATAAATATCCAATAATTATCCTTCAAATTACTTTTGTGATGATTTAGTTATTTAAATTCATTATTTATGCCAACATAGTGTTTAAATATTTTAGTGCATTTTTTACAATTATATTTACATTTTTAGGCTAAACTGCACATCTTTGCAATAATAGTCATACTAATGCATGATTACATTATTTATGCATAAAATGATCTTTTATATTTTTAAAATGTTAAATAAATATTTTAAATCATTTTAGTGCACAAAGATATTTTTTTGGAGTTAATTTATTATTTTTATAAATTATTTAGCTATTAAAGTGGCTATTTAAAATCTGGCCTATTTTTATTTCAATTTTAGTCCTACTTTGACTCAATACCCAGCCCAATTTTAACTTAAACCCACCCATCCCAACCATAATGCCCGACCCGGCCCCAAACTCTTTCAATCTCGGCCGTTGATCATAGAGATCAACAGCCACAATTGACCCTTTCCTTTTTTTTAACCAAACGACCCCCCCAAACCCGATCATTCTCGCCCACACAGCCACCCTGAAATCCCTTTCCTCTCCAAAAGCTCTCGAACCCTAACCCAATTTACCCACATCACCGGTCATCTACTGTCTTTCATGGTGTTTCCCACCACTACTAGGCCTCTAATGGCCTCCCTCACGTTGGTATTGCCATCTCTAAGGTCCTCGAGGGACCAGGGTCAGTCCGCTTGCATCTATGGCCCTTTCTCGCCTGTTTTGGGCTGTTCCAGTCTGGTTCCGAGCAAGATCTTCCTATATCGTCATGAATCTAGAGGTTTCTAAGCTTGTTTCTTCATCTCTGTGATTGTTCTTCTCGAAACCCTAATTTCTTCATTCTGAACCTCTTAGATTTGTACAGATCTGAGATGGTTTGGACATATTTCGTATAAGTTTTATAATAACCTTGTGACTCTTTACAAGAATCGTATGATTTTCGAGTGATTTTTCATCTTTCTCTAAACTAGGGTTTCCGGAAACTTCTTTTTCCAAACATTTGGTAATTTTGAGCGATTAATCTTCTATTTCTTATATGTTTTAATTGATTTCGTAAGTTTGCTATAGCCTTAACTTGTTTATACTAAAGACCCTAATTTTCTTGACATTCTTCGTACTAGTGTACTGACTGTGTTCTTGCCTGGGTTCTTGTGATTTGTCTTTAGCCATTTGAATCTCTCGTGGTTTTCTTGTCCTAATATGCCTCTACTGAATGTCATAGTTCGACTTTTCACTGATTCTATATGTCTATGTTCATTCTGACTGTTATTTCTTGCTTTATTTAAGTTGTTTGTGATACTTGCTGACTCTTTACGTGATTTTCTCTTTGATTGAACCCTTGATTATTCTGAAGTCCTTATTTCCTGATTTGATTTGAACACTTTTCCTTAACAAAACTTTTGATTCTTACCTCTCTACTCGGTTTAATTGAACTGCTTGCCTTAACTAATTTTCCCTTGCCTTATTTGTTATTTTGCTGATTCTTACTGATTGTTTCCTTAATTGAAACCCCCGTGCATTCACCCCTAATTACCTACTCTGTACTTGATTTCCTTCCTTAAGTATTTGTCCTGCTTTTACCATAAATTGTCCCTTAATTAAAGGGAAGACTTATTGATTTTACATGTGATCGATTCCCTGAATTTCTCTAACTGCTACATGATTGATTCTTTACCTTATTTGTTTAACTTTTGATTACTATATAAACTCCCTCCTATACTCACTTCAAACACGAACATTAGAGCACACTTACACTCTAGAACTCTCTTCTCTTCTCTGCTACCTGTGATATTCACTGGTCTAGCCGGCTGAAAGCCAAGGCTAGATATTGGAACTACATCTACTTTATATTCTGCACTCTTTGCTTCAACTGGTATGTCTCTAGATTAAATTTTAAAATCCAAACCCTATGTGTTTCATTCCTGCACTAGTTCATTAGTTATAAGTTCAACTTGTATTCCTGCTTACTTCTTTGCCTAGTATGTCTAAACTCTGTCCTGTTCAATGTGTGCTTTATATTCTGCACTTTTTTCTTCTTACCTCTTTTTCTAGCATGTCTAAACTGTATGTTTAATCCTGTTCAAGGCATGTCAAGCTTCCTGTATTACAACTATGATCCATGTCTTAACTATTTACTATCCATGATTAGCCTGCTAAGTCTCTAAGACCCTAAGTTTTTATGCAGTTTGTTGACTATATGTTTCCTCTATACCTATCCATGTACCCCCCCTCCCAAATATGACTCTTATGTGTCCCAATCCCTTTATCCCCATGTGAGACCTTTTGAGTGTTTTCTGAATCTGTATGTTTTATGACCAATTGACTGTCTGCTGTTTTCAAAAGAGTTTTGGTACTCCTCTCAAGCACTCTCACTTTACTCTTAGTATACTAGGTCCTGCCCCTCTGATATGTGTACTACCTTGAGATCCTTGAGATCTCTCTGAACTCTGGCATGTCAGAGCTAGCCTTTCCACACTGCACCTAAGCCAGTTATTATTTGAAAAAAGGTCTAGGTGTGAGCACTGCCCGGGATCCTTGAGGTCCTTAGGGAACTTTGACACACCTAGACATGATATTGGCTGTGGAACTTTGGGCATTCGAGACTATTGGAGGCTTGGAAGTCATTTGGGCCTACCGCAGTCTCCCTATAGATTAACTCCTGTTTATTTATGTATTTCATTTAATTCATTGGTCTGTAATGATTATATTGACAAACAGTGGGGTGATTAGTGAAAAAGGGAGGGTAGTAATATATGTTGGGTAAATTGGGTAGATACCCTACCTATAGGGTCGTGTTGATTCAAATGTGTTTGTTATGTTTGCTTTACTTCCACAATATTAGAAACCATGCCTATAGGATCTAAAAATAGCTTTAATAATAGAGATCATGTCTATAGGATTAAATCAGCTCTATCGATACCATGCCTATAGGGGTTTCACTTTGGTTAAATAAATGCTGTTCGTTTTTACCTTGCTTAACTAGAGATCATGTCTATAGGGCTTAAAACAGTTCGGTTAAATAAATCAGTTCAAATTCGTGTTTATATACTCTGAAATGGTTATATTAATTAAATTTGTCCGTTTCTTAAAAAGGTAACGCTGCTTAATTATTAACGCTGTTAGAAAGCATGCCTATAGGATCTCAAGTTGTCGTTTAAAATCGCGTTATTGTTTTACCGCATTCCTAATCAGTAATAGATACCATGCTCATAGGACATCACTATTCTGCGCCTAGGCAAGCCTGTGGGGCGATTAAAATCCTGCAACCATAAAAACTACGCTTTGTTATTTAAAGACTGCTCACATTCAACAAGTCTAAAGTCAGTAGGCAAGCTAAACAGGTCCTTCACACTTCAGTCCTAATTCAATGTTGTATACTCTGCTCACCTAGATATCATGTTCTAAGGTTCTTTTTATTAAATACTTAAAATTGTTGTTTGAGACGTGCGCTTACTTGTTATGTTTGTGGAGGTAAATATGAGCCTTTAATTGTCACACACCCCCCCGCCCCATTTATGTGCAGTCCTAATTGTTTTTTGATTGACGTTTTAGACTTTTCTCCTTTAAACACCTTAGAATGGTCTAGAACTACCTAAATTAGAGGTCCTAAATACCTCTAGGACCACAAGGAATAGTGCACGCATAGGATATCTTTCAAGGTTGCTAAAACGCTTTAGGCTATGACCAAGGGGAGGGAATTTGGTAGTAAGGATATGATGACTACGCGCTAATGCCACGTGTAGCCCCTCATTGAGGAGTGATTACCGGGCATTGTGTGGGTATGATCCTATAGGCTAACCGACCTAGGACCCTTTTCCAACTCCCGTTATTAAAAATAAATTTTATTTTTCTTTATATATGTGCCACTTGTGCAAGTCTTTTCCCTTTGTTGCATTATTTGAATCATACATGAGTCAAAACACGCCTTTACTTGTAAGTACGTGCTTAAACTATTTATTTGTAAAAAGGACTAATTCACATGAGTAAGAGTTTGGCCGGGATCCACCGTTGTGGACTGCGATGGGTGCCTAACACCTTCCCCTCAAGGTTATTTCGAGCCCTTACCCTAATCTCTGGTAATGCAAACTAGTTACATGAGTTAACCGCTCTAGGTGCCCTAATGCACCATAATCCGTTAGGTGGCGACTCTTCAAATACCCAAAAGGAAACGAGTCGATCCCCTATGAAATGTCGAAACCCGAACTTTCTTCGCGAGGAGGAAAAAAGGGGGCGCGACAGACACGCTGCAGCGACTCACTGCTTTTCGGCCACATGATAAGGCTATACTGCATGGGGCCAGTCGTTTTCCATTGACGACTATTCGACTGTGGTTGGAGGAGATACATCCTCAGATCGATGACGATATACCAGATTATCATGTTGACCGGTATACGAGGTTGCTTCCACTCCTGTTGTTTGGAGGGTTCTTGTTCCCGAAAACTTCGGAAAACCTAGTTAGCTTGAGATTTCTTCATCATCTTGAGCGGCTAGATGATTTACCCCGGTATAGTTGGGGATCTGCTGTTCTCGCCTACTTGTACAGATGCATGTGTCGGCCGAGCGTGGGCACCAGTATGACCGTATGAGGTTGCTGGATTCTTGCCCTTACTATAGGTGACAACATATTCGAATATTGTATTCATTTTAACATACCTAGTAAAAATATAAATTAAATTTGACGTCAAGTTTTTATGTTAGGTTTGGGTCAGGGAGCGGTTTCTGCAGTTCCAACCACCTCTACCACCATTAGCTACGGTTGTACCACCGGAGTTCCTCCCTCTAGCTAGGAGGTGGGTACTCCGACGGGGACATACGCGCTAGAACGAGGCACATCATAACCTCTCCTTGTGCAGAGATATATTGGATTTGATGGATGGCACACAGGTAAATCTATATCTAAGTTTAGTTGTCATTGCTTCAAACACAAGTTCCGTATACTGAGTTTTTCTGTTCTTCCTTAATAGTTCATCTGGACGCCATACATCGACGAGATGATAGCTGGCTTGCACGATTATTGCTCGACCGGCCGACTTTTGTAGGGCGCTACCGTCCCGTTGTTCTGCCTTGATATTGTGGAGCATCATGCCACCGAGCAGGTACTTCGCCAGTTTGGCAGGTTGCAGCTCGTACCGACACCGCCCACCTGGGTGACCACACATTACCAGCGGGATAATCGGATGAGGGTGGACGACGAATTTTTGGCAGGGCTAGAGCAGCAGATCGATACACGGGACCGGCGAGCTGACCTGATTCCGCCCCCCCCCCCCCCCTCGCCGAGTATGCAGGATACTGAGCATGAGTATATGCCCTGGTACCGCGGCGTTACCCGACTTTTTGTCGGGAACCCCAACCATCGAGCTGGCGGTCGGTACGTTCCATACGCCGGGAAGCACGACACACTGGTATGTTATTTGGTATTCTTACTTGCTTACAACTGTGATATAGCGTTCTGTAATTTATATTTTACATGTTGTGCAAGCTATTGGTCTACATTTAGTCCACTAGTTGGGACTTCAGATGCAGCAGCATGTCGGCGATCCTGCGGTCACTTTGCAGGAGTACGGCCGGCAGGTAATAGAGCTGGCTGCCCGGACACTGCATCGAGCTAGAGAGGGCGTGCGCTTAGATCACGACCCTAATTATGTGGCGCCAGAGCACTACCATAGGGTTAGGCATGTCGCACACTCGAGGGGACGGGCACGAGCTAGGGCTACCCCACGAGGTAGGGGTGCCCCACGAGGCAGGGGTACCCCACGGGGTCGTGGGGGCCGGCGAGGAGGTGGTCCCTAGCAAGGGGGCGTTGAGGCACCTGATGTGGAGGTTGGAGCTGATCTGCCGGGTTACCTTCCTCAGCTAGACGAGCATCCCGGTAGCATGCCATCGTGTAGCCTTCAGCTGGAGCTGCCAGCATCGCAGGTGAACCCGTCAGATCCATTCTTGATTACGGGCATGAGCTTCACCGGAGATTGGGAGCAGTTCTTTCCAGGCCCATCGACCCAGCTGAGGATCAGCCAACCCAAGATGTGGATGGTGGGTGCAGGCTGAGTTTTGGCTCATCGTCGACGGGTGATGTGGATCTATCACAGGCGCAGGTATGTTTGTATTACTATTAAATTTTAATTTGTTTTTTTTCTCATTTATTTGCCATAAATTAATTTTTAATTTTCTTATTAAGGCTTCATCCCAGCCCGTCACTGAGCAGGACACCACGGATACTTATATTCAGGAGCCCAACGAGACCATGGTAAGAAAATGTGTTTGACTTAACACGTACATTAGTAATATACATTTTCATATACTAAGCTTACTTATTATTTTGTAGGTTGCTGATGGACCGACGACCACTTCTACCGATGCTGCCAGCCCTACTGACGATCATGCTGCAGCGCATCCTCATATAAATAGGCGACGTGATGAGGATGATCCTGATAGCGTATCCGGGCGGGAGGGAATGCGCCTCAGGCCAGCGGCTGCATTGAAGCACACAGGCTGTGGGACACATTGATTTTCTTTTTTTTTTGTATTTTATAACAATAATTTTTTATGGTTACATAATATGCGCATTATGTTTTTATTACCCCGTTTCTTCTTTATTTTAACACTACAACACAAACACAAACATTGAAACTTAACATAATTTAAATTCAGTACAACTAATGAAATCACATGACACGGGAAACATAAAGATAAACTACTACACTCAACACATATATGGCATTGTTTAGTCACCGCCGCCTAGTATTCTCTTCTCCAACCACTTAACTTTTTCTTCCAGCTTATTTTTTTCTTCTTCCACCTCTTTGAGTTTCTCCTTCAACTCCGCAACTTCTCGTTTGTATTGTCGCTCTCTTTCCCACTGTTTTAAGGTCAAATAATGAAGATACTGCAACTTTTCTTTGTAGTATTCCTGCTGACGGGGTTCATCAATCCATACCTCAAAATTGCAAACAGGTTCGTCGGGAACCCTATAAAACTTGTTCATACACATCCAGTAGCGGCGTCCAGCTTCACCATCATCCCAACAGTTTTGCATCATGCATTTTTTGCCGCACTCGCACCTTGGTATATAAAGGGGTTCAGACATTTGTTAAAGCGTAAAAAAAATCTTGCTTTTATGGAAATATTTGCTATTGGTTATTGTTAAGCGCAGAAAATAACTAGAATGCGGCCGTTATTTATAGGCAAGGCACCACAGAAAACATAGTATTTAACCGCGCTATACATATTAACACAAAACGTAGTAGTTAACTGCGATATATATAGCGTGTTAAGTATTTTTTTTCCTGAAAATAAATAGCTTTTTCGCAGTCGGTCGGTTTTTCAGACCGACAAGACAACACACAAAATGTAGCATTCAACCGCGCTATACATATTGACACAAAATGTAGTATTTAATCGCGATATGCATATTAAATTTTTCTGAAACGAAACAACTTTTTCGCAGTCGGTCAGCTTTTCAGACCGATAAGACAACACACAAAATGTAGTATTCAACCGCGCTATACATGTTGACGCAAAATGTAGTATTTAACCGCGATATGCATATTGACTTTTTCTGGAACAAAACAGCTTTTTCGCAGTCGGTCGGCTTTTCAAACCGACAAGACAACACACAAAACGTAGTATTTAACCGCGCTATATATATTCACACAAAACGTAGTATTTAACCGCGATATGCTCTGGGTGTCCCTATATATATAGTCACATACTCAAAACATAAAACACACTCACATACTCAAACCCTAAAGTATGAATGACTCTTCCTCTACCAAACGAGCCCTATCTTACTCTTCTACTAGCAGTGATAATGAAGAAGAGAATCCTCCAACATTTGAAGTTGTTCTGACTGATTCATGTGTCGACAACCACGATCTCGTAAATTATTATGTGCATTAACTCCAGAAAAAATATATACATCAGTATTGTATATTCCAAGAAAAATCTGGAAGCATCTTCCTCCAACATTAGAACATGCGTATCTTCACCATCGTGGCAACGAGTGGTATGTAAATATGAGCGTTGGTGATCAAAGAAGGTTCAAGGTAGGCTGGAGATTTTTTGTGCTGGAGAATTTTATCAGTCAAGGTTTCATCGTCAAATTTACCTTGGTTGATGTTTCACCACTACGTGCTATCTTCAATGTGGACGTGAAGGGAGACGAATATCCTATTTGTACTAACCCGTTTTTTTACTTTCTACTAGGATGTGTTTTCTTGATTTATCTGTTTATTATCTCTTATTTTCATGTATGTTGCTTTAGTTATGGTTGTTGTGCTTTTTTCTCTTGAAATATTATGTTATGAAATTTCAATCTTCATATTGGTCTTCTTTACTAACACCAATAAGTTGAATGTTGGAATTATCATATCATCATCACAATACTATTTTTGATTACATGAACGGGAGGGAGAAATTTTTTAATTTACTCAACTGAAAAAAGTTAAATATCAATAAGATGTAACAAGGTTGTGGAACATAATTTTATTTGATAGATATTGCAACATAAACAAGTACAGACACTTATTACAAAAAAACATTACGAAAATGAAATACTAGGTGTATCCTTGATAGTTGGGTACATTAGACGAACTTGCACAAGGAGCTGGATTACCACCCCCACCCAGACCAGCTGAAGGATATTTACGACGGTCGTGTCCTGTTTGCGAGCATATGTCACACTTACGCGCATAAACGGTATAACCAACATCCATTTGGTTCCGTATATGCGTTCTCTTTTGCACTTGCAGCTTGCGCAAATAGTCCTTGTTACACAACATTTTAAATGGTTACGACGGCCAATAATGCTCAGCACCCAATGGCTGCAACTGCCCACTATATGTGTTTACGTATGCAGCAACACTGTATTGCCTATCAAAATAGTTGGTTGCCCCTAAACCAACTTGTTGAAAGCACTTCATGGCATGTGCGCACGGCATGTGGTAGATGGTACATTTCCCACATGAACACAACCTGCTGGCTTCATTCACGGTGTGTAGATTATTCCCCCGGTGTCCGCGGATAGCGATGCGAACTTCAAAAATACCCCAGTCGTGATCATTCTGTAAATATGAATGCCAATGTGCTCGCCTCCTGTATTTCTCAAATCTTCTCATCGGTATTGGCATAAATTCAACACCCCTATCCATCAATTCCGATGAAGCTCTGTGCCTTTCAACAAACCTCTCCGCCATCTGTTTGAATGTCATCCAGACCATGCCAGTGACAGGCAATCCACGTGCAGACTTCAATAAGCCGTTGAATGACTCCGACACATTTGTAGTCAGGGCTCCCCATCGTTTGCCACCGTCAGCATGCAATGTCCACTTGTGAAGCTCATGTCCCACCAGCTAATTATAGACTCTTTCGTCTAACTGCCGGATCGCTTCCATGCGCCTCCTGAATTTGTACTGCTAGTGCTCAGTTGTATCCATCCACATTAATTCATGCAATTCCTTGGTGGGATATTTCTTCTGGAAATTGGCCTTCAGGTGCCTCACATAGTAACGGTGGTATGCATAGGGTACCTGCCATTCAGGCAAATGCCGTACAGAACTTAAACTACCACCATGCCGATCAGATATTAGACAAATACCTGAATGCTATTTGACAACGTGCTGCTTCAAGTGGTTCAAAAATAGCGTCCACGTCTCTTCGCTTTCATTAGCACAAATGACAAAAGCTAGTGGAAATATTTGTCCATTGGCATCTACTGCAATGACGATCAACAGCTTAATATCATACTTTCCATAGACATGAGTACCGTCTATGGATATTACCGGACGACAATGCACAAAACCAATAATTGCTGGTTTAAATGCCCAGAATACGTATCTGAATATATATTCCGGTATTCCTTGACTCCGCTCATGCTTCAATTCAACAACGGTCCGGGGTTAAAGTATTTTCAGTGCGGCCATGTACCTGGTTAGAGATGAAAATGACTTATCCCAGTCACCATAAATAATTTCAAATGCACGTTTGCGCCCCCGAGATATGCCTTTCTTTTGGTTATAGTACCCCCATATTCCTGGTGGACGGATATAATACACTCTTTGATCTTGTACCTAATGGACACTTCCAAGTGTGGAATCAAGACAAGAGAAATCAAGTCAACATCCAAGTTGAAGTGATTCTCATTGAATGTGTCCATTTCACTAACGTGGGTGCCAATATATTTACCCACTTTCCACAATCCTGTTTCCTTCTTGCTCGCACGCAACATCCAGTTACAACCCATAAATATCTACGGCATATAGCCTTGTATACCTCCGGAGTTGACTCTTTTACCATCATCTCACGGCACTCTTTTACGTTGTACATTTGTACAGCCCTGGTTAGGCGAGCTTTATCGGGAAAATACGTGCCCTTTGCCAGCACCGTTGGTCTAGACTCATCCCACATTGCTGACCGAATTTCGTCAAGATCCCTTGTGATGGCATCCACATCTGGCATACTTGGCAAATTATCAAGGTAGGGAATATTCTGCTCATGAAATGGCACGTGGGACTCGTACACTCTTGGTCTAACGGGAGGTGGAGTAGCATGCTCCCTCGTCAGCTCAGGTTCGACATTCACTTCCTCCTCATCATCACCCTCATCGGGGAAGGGTGTGTCATCTCCAGACTCATCGGCATTGTTGTCATAATCACTATTATCTTCCTGACTCTGCGCATCTGCCAAATCACGAGTAAATACGTCATCTACGGGCAACTGAGTGAGGTCAGGACCATCAAGTTGCTCGTTTTCACTGCACAGAAAGAACAAAATGATAAGCTACTCAAATTGATAAATACTTTCCATATAGCTATATCACTTCACTTACAAGTCGTACTGTGTTGACATTCCATGATGGATATTTTTCTGTTGGTGATGACTCCCGGATGGACTACTGTGATCCAACACGCCAAAACTACGCATATTCCAACTGGGCGTGAGGTCATAACTTGTAAAATTCATATCCGGACGGTACCCCCTGTGGAATATATGAGTGTTAATACAAATTCAATTCAACAAAAAAAAACATCTTAACATAAAGGAAATTGAAGTTTACCAATCGTCTTGTGGATTATGTAAAGTAGGAGAGAATTTATTTTCTCGCTCCTCGTTTGCCCGCGGAGATAAGTTAAGATCCAGCCAAACTCTTTCAGCCGAAACCTGTTGGGCTAAAACTGCTCCAGAATAACCACCCGATGATTGAGGGTTATCCCTCTTTTACGCAATCTCATTATTGCGAACGTCTTCAGCCTTGACGTACATCTCCAAAAATTTTATCACAATAAATTCCCTGTATTCATCCGGAATCCCCAAAAAATCTCTCAGAGTTTCATCGTCTTCGATGTTAAACTCAGAATAACAAGCAAACCCCTGCGGAGTCACATAATACGAATATCTTCCGATTATTTTAAGATTCACCGAATGTTTGCTCAATCTCATTTTATTGCATAACAACGATACCAGTCTATCGTACTGCATTGTAAGTGGAAACTTAACATGACTCTGTGGAGATGAACTATAACTCACTTAGTTATCACCACCACAATCTCACCCCCCCCCCCAATATAATGAAACCCTTACTTTTCGCTCTTCAGATATTATGAACAAAGCTTGAGAATTTAACAACAAGAAAAATTTATCACGAAGTTGGAGTATTTCTGAATGATAATTCTCAAAACCCTTAACGCCTTTATATAAGGCAATGCCCAATCCGGGGGGTCAAAGTTTTGGAAGTAAAACGCGGTTTAAAAGAGCATTTTACATATTTAAATTATTGTTATGTCAGTTAAGCGCAGAACAATTATTGGTGGGCCCACTCTCTATATAAAACGCGATTCATTATCGCATTTTATAAAAATCGCGGTAATGGACCGCGTTTTATATACCTGCCTTTTCAAATCCCTATAAATCGCAATATATAACCGTGTTCTATATAAATTGCGGTTACATACCGCATTTTACCTTAACAGTCCAAACGGCCATTAAGGTAAAATGCGGTATTGTACCGCGTTATATATAGAAAAGTAACTTTTTTTAACAGTTATAAACGTATTTTGAGTCAAAAACAACCACATTTAGGTTTCACACTCCTTTAGTGGGAACATAGTGGTAGTTACACATACCATTATCCATTGTATGAATCTTTCAGGGAACCCAAAACCTTTCAAAGCTTCCTCCAGGAACTCCCACCTTACCATGTCATAGGCTTTTCTAAGATCTATCTTTATTAAGCACCTTGAAGATGTCTTGTAGTTGTAGTGTCTTAGCAGGTCATGACAAATTAACACATTGTGCATCACAGTCCTCTTACTGCATGTACCTTGCCAATTGGTTCCTCCCTAACAGGTCTTCATAGTAATCAACAAATATTTCAGCTATGGTATCAGGATCAGTTTGCTAATTACCATTGTTGTCTCTAAGCTGAGTAGTTGCTTGTTTTAGCTTCATATGCTTAATGACTGAGTAAAAATATCTGGTGTTATCATCACCCAGTTTGATCCATGTTGCCTTGCTGACGAGCGCAAAATACAACGAAATTAATACACGCTAGTCAAAGATAGTATGGTTATGATTATTGTCTTCAGAGGGATTGGATTTAAACAATGTCCAAGTAATTTCTAGCTTAACGCTATTCGGGATGATTAACATGTTGTTGGGACGATTAATAAATAAAATTTACTATTAAACTAAAATAATTAATAATTGATCACTGGAAGACAAGAGTTGAGCAACACTGAAAAATTAATGGGATAAATAAGGGTCGTTACAGCATAAGTGCAAGATAGCTATTTGGGATCCAACTCTAGTTCAATTCACTCTAATGTTCTAATGATTCTCACGAATTCACTTGATGATTAGTTCAAATGTGTAGTCACGACTCATCTCTCGATTAAATCTTAACTCTACGAGGTGAACTAATATAAGCACTATGAAAATTCGCAAGCATGCATTAATGGATTGGTCTTCAGGAAAACGTCTCTCCAATATTATCCTAACTTGATTTAATCGACAATTCAACAAACTCTTTTGATTACTTAAGAGAATCAGTGAATTAAACCAAACAAAATAATGCAACATAATCACCACAATATTCCTCTTTCGATTAAATAAACTGGTGAATAAAGGCAAATAATTCAAAGCTCCGTAAAGGAATTCAAGCAAAGAACTAGAGTTAAAATCCACAAATATCAATCAAAATACCATATCCGTCAAAACATAAGGAAAACTACTCCATCATGGAGGAAGATATCACAAATATAATTAAAGACTAAGAAAATATCAATCTAACGTTGCAATACAAATACTTCCAAGGTCAAAAGTCCTACAAAATTAGTGTTTTTGATGTATTCATACCATGTAGGGACGGCCCAGACGAAACTATCCTTTCCATATCGAAGTGGAAAAAGTTGGGCGAGAAAATACATACTGCAGCGCAGCTGGTGGCGCACCATGTGTTGCACCGCATTAGTGGGAAAGTTCAGAGGCCTATTTTTTTCACTCTGCAGGAATTATGCACTAGCACCCCATGCCCCGCGGCGCATGGCGCGGCGCAGTAGTGTATTTTTCTTAGAGTAATCTTTTTTCCTCATTTTTTGACATCCAGACTTGGTCCTCGAGCCCCGAACGTGATCCCGACTTAATTTCTTGGATTTTTACTCAGACTTCAAAGCTCTAACTTATTCAATTTAACTCCTTATTATCTGAATAGCTCGGAATCATTTCCTGCAAGGCACAAAACACGTAATAAATGCAATTCACTATCATTTGAGCTCAGACACATGTAAAATGCATTAATTAGAGTGCAAACTATGACTAAAATACGAGTTTCTAGCCTACCATCAATTGCTTCTTTGTTGCGGGTACATTTTCGCTAAGTATGAAGATTGCCTAAACTTTTGATAAGCTGCACTTTCTGCTTGTTGATACTCTAGAATGGAGGGGCACCTCTGAAGTTGAACTTGTGCAAGCTTTAGTATTATCCTATCCTCATTTGCATCAGTCACTATATTATGAAATGCCTAATAGTTTATGACTTTGAGTTTCCTCTTTAGCATTTTTAATTTCCTTACTATTGCAAACGTTTTACACCCTTCAACATTGTAGTTCCAACCTTTACTAACTATGGGAAGGAATTGTGGGTGCAGAGTCCATACATTATAAAAATTGGAAGGATTTTCTAATTCTCTGTCTCTCGGTAGTTAGAAATATTATTGTCGGGCAATGATCACTTATCCCTTCTGGTAAGATCTAGAAAAATAATCAGGCATAGTATCAAACCATTCATCATTAATGAATATCTAGTCATGCTTTGAAATTTTTTTTGACTCCAAGTGTACCTGTTCCCATGTGCAGGAAATTCCAACAATCCACACTCCGTTGCACAATTATTAAAATTCATCACATCAGCCCATGTCACTTCATTTCCTCCAATCCTAACCTCAGTATTTAATACTGAGTTAAAATCACACAATATCATCCATGGCATCCTGCTTGACCTACTATGAGTGACTAGGTCCTCCCACAGATTTCGTCTCTCCTCTTTTGTATTAAAAGCATAAACAAATGTTATCTCAAAGGATAGTTGGAATTGGATACTCAATAGTTCACATGTTATCAACTGAGTTGTCTTGCATTTCAGACCAATTTGGTAGTAGTCCGGCTTCCATGTGACCCAGATTCTACCATTATAGTGGCAATCCAAGTTAGTAATATGCTTCCATCCAATAAACAACTTATCTACTATCTGATCCTTCTTTTCCTTTTTTATTGTTGTTTCCATCAAGCATATCAAACCTACCTCTTCATCATGCAAAAGGAGTTTCACCTCCTTTTGCTTATTAGGGGCATTAAGCCCCCTAATGTTCGAACTTAATAAATTAACCATCACCACTTTAGGGAATAGTTAGCCCACCCACATTAGCAACTTCTATCCCCTCCTTTATTTGGTTTAGTATTTTTTGTCTGTGTAAAATCTAAAATTAATTGGACTTTTCTAGCTGCTCATTCTGCTTTGGAACACTCTTACCAGATTTATGTGGTGTTTGCCACCTTGATGATTCCTCTCTTTCCTTTGCTGCATTCTGACCTTTGGCTACATATTGTCATGGTTTGCTTACTGTAGCACTAGGCAAGGTTTCCCTTATTATGGTGGTTGATGAGGAAACCTGCTGATCCTTATTTCTTTTCCCATTTTTCATTTTGAAGTTGCTGCTCCTCTTGTTTACCATTTGGCCGATCCTTTTTTTTCCTGTTGATCAGTGTTTGGTGCCTTGTTTTTTAGTCTACACACTGCCTCATCATGCCTATATTTTGCACAATGAGCACACAAGGTTGGCTTCCAGTCATAGTTGATCCTTTGCTCTATTAGTCTGCCCCTTTCATTCCTAAACGTCACCACATCGGATAGCTTAGCATCCATTTCCACTTTAACTAATAATCGAGCAAAGTTAAGATCATTCCTCTTCTCTGTGTTCTAGTCTCCATCAATGGTTTACCTACCAAGGTTCCTATCTTACTCAGTCCCCTTGGACTCCAATACTTGAAATCCAAGCCTAGCAATTTGATCCAGATTGGTACTGTAAGGAGCTCCTCGCGAGTGAACTCCAAATCATGTATCCAAGCCTTAACAATAAATGATTTATTGTCAAAGTAATAGATGCCACTTCAATAATCTCCTACTTACCCATTGTTGTATCAAATCGTACCACAATTACTTCATTTTTCAACATTGCAATCCATTCAATACCAAGCTTACCCCATAGCATTTGAATATACCCTTGTATCACTGCAAGCGGAGGGTAGCACCTGGGACATAGCAAATGAGAGCATTCCCCCAATATTCTATTTCTGTACTTATATCATCTAGGTCAATTTCCACAAAAGTTGACTCACCTTGGGATTTAGGCTGCACATACTCCAATTTGTATCCAGCATTAAAAAAAATTATAATGTCGAAGTTTTCCCACACTGAACTCTTTCTCCTCTGCAATTTTGTCGCATGTTCTACTTCATCTGCCCATGATTTCCTTCCATTGTTCACATGCATAGAGTAATCGCTACTCATGTAGGCTTGTTGTACCTCATTCCACAGCTGTATTGCTTCACCTTGCTTGAGTTTTTCATTCGCGATATTTCCCGCTACTGTTCCATTGCAATTAGGGCTCAATTGATTTTCACTCAAAGATTCCTCTCTAACCACTTTGTCCTTGGTTCCTCGTTGAGCGTTGCTCCGTGAGGCAGCTGATTCCTACACCATTATAGCTTTTTGAGATGGGATACGAGTTCTCTTACCCATGGTAGGCGCATGTTATGCTAACTTGTACCGAGAAAAGATAGGCCATTCAGAAAGATTGATGAATAGTGTTTTTCATTTGAGTGTATCTTAATACAATTTGATTAATCATTTCTTTAAAAACGTATCTATTTATTTTTTAACAAATAAGCTAGTAGTTGTTGGTAACGTTGATCAAATGATAATAACCTACTATGATATGTTAGATTATACCGATAATACAAAAAATAATAAATGTCAATATGTATAACTTAAATACTAATTTGATTCGATGGTGACATTAAATTACCATAATCCTTTTCTTTATCACGTTCACGCCTATCCAATCAAAATAAACGCCAGTAAATCCAAAGCAATGCTTCTACGGCATTTGACATTATTGATTGACATATCATTAAGCAGTGAGCTATACTAAGCAGCGAAATGAAAGCCCAAACAGCATGCTAATTATAGAAAATATCTATTCTTTCACGCTTTTGGTAAATAAATATCCTTATAATCTTGTGAATATACCTCAATAATGACACATGACTTCAGTCTACCATATCTCCGTCACAACAAACTAAAGTTGGATTATTTATGCAAAAAGACTATCCGCAGAGTGACTAATGACGATATGTGCTGCAGTAGGATAAGGTTTCGGCAGAAAGTTATTAAACGTGAAATGATAAATCCATTTAAGTTTTCAAACCTTATACTTTCTGAAATTTCATTTAGCTTCCAATACTTAAAACAAAATAACTTCAAGTGGATTTAAACAAGGATTGCTCCAGCACATGTGCAAACTGTCTCTATCGCGATCCTCAGAGCAGCAACAGCCACATTTTGTTTAATGGAAGAAAACAAATGATACTATCACAAGAATCACGTTGTTTCTAAATTTATCTTATCCCGATCCCCACCCCACCCCCACCCCCACCCCCACCCCCCACCCCCAAAAAAAAAACCACCCACACACACACATAGATATAAAGCAATCATTTAATCCCCTTCCAGGAGATGGACCCCTAATAGAATTATTAGTGATACCTGGGGGCTAGCACAGGTGCAGGGGGTGGAGATGGAATTATCCCCACGACATTTTGGTGATTGAAATATCATTTAAAGAAACAACAAAAACACCATAACATAGATAGATTTCAAATCCTCAGTTTTTGTGACAAGATACTCTCTAGCTTGGATAAAAAAATCCAATTATAAGTACAATGTTAAAATGATTTATATGTCAGATGTAATCAGAAATTTCACATAATTTAGAACTATAAAACAGACAAAGACACAATATAGCCACAATGAGAGGGAGCAGTAGACAGAACCTCTCTCTTCTTCATGGCCCAAACAAGAGCTGTGATCCGGTTTTTCCATAGTTATAACTACTACAACAATTGGTCTGAGTCAACAGGTTCAAGCATAAATGCAGATCAATATCAAGCACTTGAGAGAATCAAGAACCTACAAACCCCTAGTTTTCTTGCAGCTACAGGGATTTTTGTGTGTCTGGTATAGAATCATTCGGCCCAAGGTCATCAATTGGTGGCCGCTGTTTATGATGATTGGTGACTGATTGATAAGCCATTGCTAAAGCTAATGCCTGGACATAAACGAAACAAACAAAATTATCGAGTGCATGAAATCATAAATAAGCAGCACAATCAGAAGTTCAAAGCCATCCAACTCTTGTTAAGTCCAAGAAATCCCACCACTCAACAGCAAAGCAGAGATGATACATTTATCCAAGACCAAAAAATATATAGCACATACGTCCGTTACATATCACTACTACACTAAAAAGAGCATCATAACTAAAGAACACTTACGATATGATCACGGTCTGGAGGAGCATATATGCCTGTAGTGATTGTTGTTCTCCTGCGAGTATCATTTGATGGTGCATCAGATATCTTTTTAAATCCTGTTGGAACAACTACTACTGGGATACCCACAAGATTGCCAACACAAACTTTCTCCCAATCAGTTGCATTTCCAATAAACGCGTCAACTTTGAAACTTTCTCTCACTTGCTGAATCAATTTACCTCTAGCTCTTTGTGCCTGGTGGAGTATCATACAAGTATTGATCTTAGTGTTACAAATTCTGGACAACTCTTTAAAAGTGGATTAAGACATCTGTTCTATAACTAAACCAATCAGATTTTGAGATGTCTGAAAGAATTTAATTATTCAGTTTTTTCCTATATCAATGATAATCAAACAAAGTACAATTTTAAACATCTAAACCGAGAGAAACTTTGTAGATCAAGACAATTACCTGAAGATAGTCAACCGCAGATACGGCACGTGCTCGGCGAAGTTCAATAGGCCACTGATCTTGGGCTTCATATTCATCATCCAGATCTGAGCGCTGCCATTTGTCAAAGTGAGCCAGCATCTCAACATCCATTGTGAAATTGACGATACCTTGGGCAGAATCAACAGTGTAACTTAGGTTAAAAGGGACCATATTCACTCCCTTTGATTGAAGTACATGAACAACCTGTCATCCCCGACACAATTCAATCCAGTTAAGAGATTCATCAAATGGGATAAAGAACCTAATTAACTCAGCCACATTCCGATACTGGAAAATAGTCCCTTACTTCCATCTCAGCATCCTCAAGATATCCAACAGTGAGTTTTGTGATATCAACTGAGAATGGATCACTAAAGGGTATGTCTCTGGATGAAACATCATCTGGGTCCTTTCCCCGAATGGTATCCAGAACAATCACACAATCCACAGCATTTCTACAAAAAGGGCCTAATTTATCCTGACAAAAAGTTAGATTTTAGTGTATTCTACTCGAAACTAATATCAGGAAAAGGAATTGCCTGTGGAAGAAAAATGAGTACCAAGCTTTCAGCTACGCTCATAACACCCGTTCGACCAACAGCTCCAAAAGTGGGCCGCAGTGCTGTCACGCCACATCGAGAAGCTGGATAGGTGATAGAGCCGGTAGTTTCTGAACCGATTGCAAATGGAACCAAACCTGCAATACCACAATCTCTCTCTCAAAACAATACGTTTTGCCTACTAATCAGTAAATCAGCAAGAAACTATTTAATTCTTTCTTCCAACCAGGCGGTACCAAATGTCATTAGATATGAGCACAACAACAACAACAACAAACCCAATGTAGTCCCACAAGTGGGGTTTGGGAGGGTAGTATGTACGCAGACCTTACCCCTACCTTTAAGAAGGCAGAGAGGTTGTTTCTAGTAGACCCTCGGTGCAGGAAAGGTAAAAGGAAGGGGCAATAACTCATTGGATATGAGCACAATGGTCACATTTGCAAATATAGAAGACAGGACGGCTCAATCAGAATCTAATCAGGGAAAGCTCAATAGCTCAAAGATACCTGCTGAGGTGCAAGAAGCAGGCCCTGCTGATGAACCCGTAGAATATTCCTTTATATTCCACGGGTTTCTTGTTCTACCACCAAACCAGACATCATCATATGCTAAAGAACCAGTTACTAACTTTGCAACAAGAACTGCTCCGGCAGATTTCAGCCTGCATCAACCATATCTAGATTATTACAAATACATGCACAATATAGAGTGGGCTTCTAGATCTGGACTTATATGTTATTGATTTCATGATTTGCTAATACCTCTTATAGACCCAAGCTTCAATATCAAGAACTTGGTCTTTAAAAGATGTTGAACCCCATGTTGTCTTATAGTTGGGTACTGCTATGATGTCCTTTAGACCATAGGGAATACCATGAAGAGGACCTATATAGAAAAGAAGATGTTTTACTTGTAATTCCCTTTTAGCAACTACAAAGAAGCTAGATAGTAAAATATTGGAAGAAGAGGTTATGAATCCTGAGGCTACTAGTGACACAAGGGAAAGAGACCAAACAAAATCGGAATAAACATTTTTCCTATTACTCTCCAATTATTAGAAAGAAGTACCAAGAATATTGTTTCAAGAAGCTACCTATGCCATACCCTAAATAAGTTTCTCTAAATAAAAAAGAAATAAGGAAAATCAATTAAGAGCATGAGGTGATAAGAGACAAGTGAAGGAAGCATGGGAAGATTACTCTGGCCGGAACAGGTAACTTAGGAAATGAACAACCTTAAGTGCTTGAAGGGTAAGATAAACCTTAACAGCATCAAGAAAAGATCAGTCCCAAGAAACTGGAGAACATTGTGGCCTGAAGATTTAGAATTTCCCAGATTATGAGTCTAATTTTGATGTGGCTGAGAAACATATATTCATTTTCTTCCATGGTACTTAATATGCTGTGATTTTTTTCCTTTATGGCGAAGTTCGATATATGCTATAACAAACCCAAACCAATTGATTGTATTAACTCACCAAACGGAATTACAATAACCAAATGTCTGTAGAACAATAGAAAACAATACTGAATAGAGATGAGATGAGAAAAGAAACTACAACAACAAGCTAAGAAAAAAGGGGATGAGATACAGATTCAGAAGAGGAGATGAGAAGCACAGACTTGAGCCGAAGCTTAACATAATTCGCATCCCTGTATTCCCCCTGGATCCCAAATATAATGTCCTAGCATTCTGTTCGGCTGTTTAGTCATTGGGCCTCTTCTCAATTTAGCTCCAGGCCTAATACTCCCAATCGGATCAACTTTGTTGCATACTTCTGGCCCATAATCCCATACTGAGTCACGCGGGTTCACAACAATACTCCCGCCCACAAAAAGAATCTTGTCCTCAAGGTTCAAGTCAAGAGGGAAACTTCGAGAACTAACCCCATGGCTACGACAGGCAAAAACCATTAGGAACAATATCATAGTTTGGTTGGCAACTTGGAGTAGTGTAGACTTGGTTTCATTAATATTGCTTAGCTTCCGGAGATTAACCACTTTGTTCAAGATAACATGGCAAAGCTGTGTAGTATTTTGAGATGTTTCCAAAAGGACAAAGCACCTAATGATGTCAGTCAAGCTTAATGGCGTGGTTCTGAGCTTAAAAGTATTGGCTGTCCCAACTATCTCAACAACATGAGGGAAATTTATTATACTTTCTAATAGCAACTCATGGATATGGCTAACATTTGTTGCAACGCCCCTTTCACGCCATTCTATTTCAGCATCGATTCCTGATGAAAGGATAAGAACAAAAGGGCTAGCTTGCACCAACGAAAATACTGGCCGATTGAAAACCGTCGTGGTATCGGTAGAGTCATCTCCCTCTCTATCAAATGAAATAGTCACATGATACGCCATAATGTAGGCAATAGTCTCAGATAATTGAAAGCTAAGAATTCCCTCAAGAGTACTATTGTGATCAAAACGATCTCCAGTAGCATGTGAAATATAAGACAAACAACGCTTCTTAACATGGTCGGACTCGTCGAAGCTAGAATTATCCACCTTGGAGTACAAATAAACAGTTTTAGCGGCTTTCTCTTCACCAAATTTCTCCATTGCAACTGCTATCAACCAACCATGTTCTTTTTGGTTTATAGTAAAATTTACCAGCATTATCAAATTAAGTTCAGTGATAACCTGCCCTGCAACCATACACTTGTTCAAGCGGATAACATACACTAATGCATCACCTAAGCCATGATGCAACCTACAGTTGCTTTGACTCTCCGAATATATTGCCGGATACGTGTCGGATCCTCCAAAAGTAGTGCATTTTTGGAGGATCCGACACGGGTATGACATCATTTTGGAGAGTCCGCGCAACATAGATGCAACCTATGACGTGCAACCAACTATACCATTTTAATGACATAATAAAATGTGTAACCAGCAAAGTGCACAGCGTGAAGCCTCACCTTATACCCACTCCTTAATTTTAAGACTCTCCACTCCTGTAATATGGCAACAAGTGCAGCTGCTGCCGGTTGCGATTTACTACTTAAATTTGGAGCGCGAAGACGAGCAATTGTATTGGAATCATCCACACCAATTATGACAAGCTCATAGAAGTCGAGCTTCTTTGTAATTCAACAAAATGCGCAACCTGTGCCAAGAAATCCAATAGTAAGGCCAAGAAATATGATTTTGGAAGTGGTCGTGGCAGCCGAGGTTGAACAACTTGTACATCCATTGTGCAACTGGACAGGTCATTATACAGCTTACCACCCTCCATAGTACCATCGAGGCCAACTACACCAGAACACAGTGCAATAGGGAAGTAGTGTGGTATATAGAAATGTATATTCAAACTCTCGAACATAATGGATGGAGGAACAGACTCACCGGGATCAAATGGAAGGTGTATAGATATATGCTCATACACCAATCTGATTCCACCCAAAATTAAGAGGTCGTTCCTATCCCAGAGTGTTTCGACCGCTTCATTGTCAACCAAAAATTGCTCAGCATAGTTAGAAAAATTATCAAACGCCTTACTCACGTCAATTCTAGAATGCTCGTCATCTTCATATATAACTACACTACCTTCTCCCTTGCTAATGATAAAAGGAAGTCTACAGGCAGGGAGAATGAGATCAGTATTCCCACAAACTTCACTCTCCGACTCCAGACCTTTGCTAATAACTGGGCCCATTATCTCAAAGTCATCTGCCATAAGTGAGAACTCTTGAAAAGTTTGCCCAGCTCCATGAGAAAAATTATCAAACACCTGGCCTTCGAATGCTGTTGAGAATTCCTTAACTGGATCGACACTCACTGAAACTAAATCTTCTAGGACATTAGTAGATTGTGTAATAAAGCACTAACCTCATTTCTGTGAGAGCTTTCATCAAACTCCTGGACCTCCTCTAATGTTGCAATGTTTAAATCATATTCCATTACATCAGTAAGGGCTTTACATCTAATCTCTCAGTAGCAAACACCTTGGAACAACAACATCTATGTGACATATTGTTGAACATATGAGCTTCAATTTCAGTAGAATAATCCTTGATTGTAGCCATGTGACCTTCCGGCGATTCTAGATACTGTTTACGAAAACGAATTCGCACCTTTGCAACAAAGTGCTCCCAATCCGTCAATTGCTTGTCCCGGAGAAGCCATTAGAACCACTCCAATGCCTCACCTTCTAGGTAAATAGACGTGCGTAATAATTTGTTGTTTTCTGATGTACCGTAGAAGTCAAAGTAACGTTCAGCCTGAGAAATCCATAACTCTGGATCCTCTCCACTGAATCGTGGGAATTCCAGTGGAGTAGGCTTACTCGTTGCCAGATTTTCAACCAACTTATGTAACAATGAACGAATTTGAGTGATATCCTTCGACCACAGATCCTTCATGACCTTAATTGAATCATCGATAGTTCGAAATATTTGGTCCTCCATTAAAGACCTCTGGATGAAAGCACCAATATAACAAACCCGAACCAATTGATTGTATTAACTCACCAAACGGAATCACAATAACCAAATGTCCGTAGAACAATAGAAAACAATACTGAATAGAGATGAGATGAGAAAAGGAACTACAACAACAAGCTAAGAAGAAAGGGGATGAGATACAGATTCAGAAGAGGAGATGAGAAGCACAGACTTGAGCCGAGCTTAACATAATTCGCATCCCTGTATTCCCCCTGAATCCCAAATATAATGTCCTAGCATTCTGCTCGGCTGTTTAGTCATTGGGCCTCTTCTCAATTTAGCTCCAGGCCCAATACTCCCAACTGGATCAACTTTGTTGCATACTTCTAGCCCATAATCCCATATTGAGTCACACGGGTTCACAACATATGCTATGTTTTCTTTTCAGTTGTACAGGTCCCTGTCATCTACGACAATTTAAAATGAAGTTCCTATTTCGACTCTTCCCCACAAAATCCCCCTACCGCATAACTATAAATAAAAATTCATATAGAAAATCAAAAACTTTTGAATAGAGCAGAATGGTTATGGAGGCATAATGGAATTGAGGCGTTGTTCATAGATTGATTGATGGAAAATTAGAAATCATGAAGGTAAATGGGAAATACGTGAAAGAGGTTAGTGCAGAGAAATTGGCAGGCTGTTACCCAAATATTTGCCTTCAGCAAGCAGTTGATCAGCCTCTTTTGCTTGTTTGTATGCTAATTCTTCAGTAATTGTAATGATGGATTCAAGGACAGGACCATACCTGCGACACCCCAGTTAATGCATCATTATGAGGACCAGATATCAGTAACATGAAACAATTGGAAGGAAAAGTATTTGTAACACCTCTTCAGTCTCTTCAAGAAAATTCCAGTCAACTGCACTGATGTGATTAGATTTGCCTTGAGAAGTTGCCCAAGTTCAAGAATCTGATATAACAGCATAGATGTGTGAATAGAAGGAAAATACCATATATTCGAGCGCGTAAGTCCTGATATATAGATTTAAAGGGAGTAATAGGGAGCACTTACACTCATGAATGCAATATCCTCATCACTTTTTGGTCTTTCTATACCAGCAGCAGGTGACGGATAATTGAGCTTTTTGTTTGGATCATTTTCTAGTTGTTGGACCTTCCATGCAGAATTGAAGACTAAACAAGAAGGGTTATGCAGACCTCCATCAGTAGTGGCAACTAACTTTCGGTTGGATCTGATTATAGGTATGTTAAAGTCGTTTGCTCCCTTTTCGATTTCAAGCATCTGAAAGGAATGAAAAGTCCAGCCAATTATAGTCTTACTTTGTATTTTATTCAGAGTAAGAAGGATAACCAGAACAATTACACTGTCACAACAGTACCTTAGTCTTACTCAAGAAGCAGGAGTCCAACATTTTGAATCCACATTCACAAACTGGAAGATGTTTGGCCTCCTCCGAGCATACACCAGGGTTTTTAGGACCCAACTTCCCTCTTTCCTGATTAATGGTCAGACAATTAGACAGAAAGCAGCACAGTCGATAAACTCGAACTGCTCTATAAATGATAGTTCCAAAAACCAATGTAATTTGATGACGAAAGGAGGCCTACAAGCCGGGTCGACCACTTTGCTAGTGATAACATCTTTTGGCATTGAAACTTTCGCAATAACAGGCTGGAGATGAAATTCTTAATTTATCTTACCTTAAGTTCATTATCCCCATTAAGATAACATTTTGTAATTTGTCATATAAGAGCTATTATATTGCGTCGAGAACACATAAGTTATAGGCCAGAAATGGAAATTAAACAAGATAAACAAAAAATTTGCTGAATTCTTAGTAGTAGTAGCATCTAATAACACATACTAGTAGTGACATAGAAAGTGAAAATAGGATAAGGGAAAGCGTACCATATCTATGGAATTGTTGCAGGTAAAATCCCAGTATCCTCCTGATGAGTATGAAGAAACTGAGTTGCTATTTAGCAACAAAGTAAACACAAGAAACAACCCCACGAACATGGGCAACGGCAAAAACCGACGACCTGAACGTGCCGGAAGTGGGTAACCCACGTCGCCCATTTCACTCCCCACGTTATTATAGCCCATGGGACTTGATTTATCGGCAAAACTCCGTAGTATATAACTGTTTTTCCTCTGTATCAATGCCTTTCTTTGGATTGACGGCACCAATTAGAGGATCTTCACTTTCTATCCCTATGCACAGAAACTCCCAAATTCATTTAATAATTGAAAAAACATTGACTAATTGAGTCGTTGACTTGGTTACGACAAAAAATACTTGGACAGATTCAGAATTACCTTTAAATATTTCGGATTCCTTGACCAGAAAGGCGCAGCCAGCACGATCAGCAGTCAGCACCTTTACTGTAAAATACGTACGCAAATCATACCTTTATATAAAATTACTGAGGAACAAAAATTTGGCTTGTATTTCATTTGGAATCAATCTCAGCTAACTTAGGTTCCTTGGTTAGGTAGTTCAACTTGTTAGGAGAGATTACAGATCCCATAACCCTAATTTTTGTACAAATACATGTAATTCTCAATTGCAGAGCATGAATAGAATCAGCTACCTCTATCCTCTTCTACTTCTATCTTCATTCTCCTCCTTTCTTTTCTCATAATTTGAGAACAGGCAAAATAGAAAAGAGGGTAACACATGAAGCATCTTTTGATTTATTTATTTTTTAATTTTATTCCGCTTTCTGTTTTCTTTTCATTTTATTCCATTTTCACGTTGGCTCCTCGTTTCGTTTATTCTTCTCTGGATTTTATTTTATAAATCAGTGTTTGGCAATAAAATTTTCAATTTTCACTTGAAGATAAATTTTGAAATTTTTCGAAAATTTGAAAAACTTCAAAGACAGCTCTAATTTTTAAATACCATTTTCGCTTGAAAATTGTTTTTAGAATTTTACAATTCTTATGTCCAAACGCACACTTAGTTTAAAATTTCAAAGTACTAGCTAATCTCTAAAGAGAAATTTTCATAAAGCACTATCTTTTAGTGGTAATTAGCTATCTATAGATATTATTTGCTATATTACGGATTGTAGATACGTTTTCTGTTGTTATAAGATGTATTAGATGTATTTAAGCTAATGTATTCATGATACAGTAGCAAAAATAGGCGTGAATCAGGGAAGTCCAGCTAATCAGTTGTTGTATTCGAGTGTATTCGACTGTATTCATGGCGTGAAACATGGGATTACAGCCGGACAAATTATTGTATTCGACTGTATTCACGGCGTGAAACAGGGGATTACACTATTTTTAAACGGATAGTGAATCAATTAACATAATATACTCCTAATATAACTCAACAAACTCAATTATAACACATGAAATTTATATTTTCGATTATAAAAAAGATTCTCAACCGAAAAATACCCCAAAAATATAGCAATATTCGGAGAAATTATATAATACATCTGAATACATAAATTATATTAATTAAAAAAATATATGAATACATTCATGGCATAGCGATACAGTGAATACAATGAAATACATAGAATACATTGAAATACAATGAAAAAAAAGACAGTGAATACAATGAAATACATGGAATACAGCGAGATACATTGAATTACAATGAAAAAAAGACAACTAATACAATGAAATACATGAAAATACAATGTGATACGTTGAAAAAAAAATATTGAAATATATTAACAGAAAAACAAGTTGCTCAGCCCCAAACTCCGTCGTCTTTGTTCAAGAACAAACCCTAATTTCCGGCGAATCTGCCGTCAAGCAAAAACCCTGAATCTCACTGTTCCCACGCCACCGTCGATCGGAGGCTTCATCTCCTTTGGATTCAATTTCGGTTGCAGAAATTACTAACACTGCTTGGGGACCCGTGACCGGCTTGTCAGAGGAGACATCCATAGCCGCACGACCATTTTTCTTATTCTTGTTTCTGTTCTTCGCCATAACTATGTGAACAAGGAGACGTAAGGATTTCTTCTGCAGTTGTAATTGCAACGGAAAGGTTTAGGGTTCAGCAAATCGAAATAGTCTCGCATGTATCAAAGTAGAGAGAGAAATAAAATATTGTAACTGAATAACGTATTTAGTGGCTTAGGGGTAGGAGGTAACCAAAATTAGATATTTTGCTATAAACATTAAAAGGTATCTATAGAATATAATTTTTTTAAATGATATTTATTTAAAATAAATAAGGTGTTAACCTTTGACATAGGAGGTAAAAATTCCAAAATAACATTCCTGGGCCGTCACTATCTTTAGTTTTGGGGAGAAATTTAAAAATAGCCAGATTTACAACAGGTCGTTCAAAAATAGCCCAGCTTCAAAAGTAATCGAAATTTAGCCACTTTTCATGTAAAGATAAATCCGAGCGAAAACACTGTTCAAAACGCGGAAAATACGCCAGTATATTATGCTGGAGTTCCAGTATAAGTATATTTGAACTCCAACATATTATACTGGAGTTCCACGATAAGTATGCTGGAACTCCAGCATAATATGATGGAGTTCCAGCATAAGTACACTAGAATTCTAGCATAATATACTGGAGTTCCAGCAAGTATACCGGTCCAGAATAATATACCGGTGCTCCAGTCTCCAGTATATTATGCTGGAGCCAGCAAAGCATACCGGTCCAGCATAATATGCTGGAGTTCATACACAGGTGCACCGAACTCCAGTATATTATGCTGGACCGGTCTCTGTTGCAGCAAAATAGTGACTATTTTTCATTGACTTGGTAAACGCTGTCTATTTTTGAATGACTAGTCCGAAAACTGACTATATCGTGCTATTTTGCCTTAGTTTTGGGCAGGGCAGGGGTCTTGATCTTAGATGGGCTTCCATTACCTCTTGGATCAAGGCCAGCCCATTTCATGTCGCAGTCTATCAGTTAATCTTAAATGACAATTGCTGTCGGCCGTCACTATCTTTAGATTTTGAAGAAATATGAAATCAGTTGGTTCCTAAATGAAAAATAAAATCAAATCAAATGCTGTCGTTTTCGTAAAATAAAATACAGGACTCGTTCGTTATATTTAAACTGTTTATAGGATAAGTCACGTGCTTATAATGAGATCAAATACAAGAGTACACCACGAGAAATTAAATAGGATTTTTGAAGGGAAGAAAAGTTTAGTTGATTGGTTAACGACTTAATTAGTTAGGAGAATAAAAACAACCGAATCTGTCAAACTTTTATTCATGAAAATCAGTACTGACCCCCCCTTGCTCTTTAATTTTGTTTTCCTTTTTCTTTTTTCCTTTTGCGATTACCGGTAATGAAGCGGAGCGACGATCTGATCCTTGTGTGGAAAAAGGGTAGGAGTACGAATACAGAGTAAGACGCCGCTCTTTGGAGCTTTTAGTAGCATAGCTGAGTTTTTTTGGCAAGAGGGAAACTCGCAACCGAACAACCTTGTCACAGCCTTTGCTTTTTGGGTGAGCACTTTGTACGCATTGGGTAAACCTCCCTTGTAATAGCCTGTAAACCACACAGGAGATGTAAAGATGTAAACCCCACTAGGCAAGCCTGTGCGACAGGCTCAACCCATAAGGCATGGGAAAGAATCGATCCCGGATGACCGCCCTCCGAACCAAGTGGGCAACCCGAAAGTTATAGCTAGAATTTGTCGAGGTCTTTTGAGAGAGTTCTTGTCATATATAGTTCTCTTCGCCTTCCATACCACAGGATCCTCTGATTCTTTTATATATGCCTGCATGAGAATTAGGAGAATATCAAGAAATGGGAAATCCAAGACGAAAAAGAAAAGAATTAGTTTGCAACTGTAGCTTAGTTCTAGCCTGACGTTTGTCAGTACTATTTTTATCAGCAATTCAGTGTCTCGGACATGTTATATGACAGCGCTGCTTTCTTTCTAGTGTTGTTACATACGACTACCCATCTAGAAGCAAAGACGGAGCTAGAATTTAAAATTTATGGGTCCTAAACTTGCCGTCGAACCCATAGCTCGTTATAGTTACTAGTTCACGATTGAATATTAACACATATTTAATGGATTTACTAATACAATAGGATCTAAGCTTAAAACTACTGGATTCGTCCGAACACGTAACTTATACTTTCCCTTTGCCCTGCCTAAAAGGCTAGCAAGTCTCTTTCTAGTATTGTCGCGCAAAGATAAGTATGCCGCCCGCCTACTAATAGGGTGAATCTAAGTTATCTTCCGATCAATTATCCACCCAATCAAGGTATGCAACGCACGCAGTTGGTGTGCTTCCTGTCCGTGTTTTGCTACTTAAAACTAGGAAAGCAAGAGTTTTCTGAACTCAATCTCTCATGGCTGTTCTTTGATTAAGCTGCAAGAAATAGAAGCATGGCTATATATGAGCAGCCATTGAGGGAGAGAGTTCAGAAAACGCTGGATTTCCGCTCTGAATTCGCACAAAGTGTTTCAAAAGACGCTTATACATATAATCTAATTTGCGTGGGTGCGTCTTGCTGTATATGTGTATTGAATTGTGTGAATATATATAAGGGAGTACAACGAAAGAGAGGAGCTTTGACTTGAGAATTATATGGAGATAGCTAACTATTTATAGGGTAATTTCAGGCCAATGCACTCAAATATTTTAATTGTTTCTCAATCAAGAAGGACTAATATATTTTAATATTAATACGTATAGCTGTAACCTAAGCATTGCTCTTTCCATCCCTCCTTTTTTAATTTTTGTTCCTTTTTAAAGTCAGTGTTATTGCTGGTGAACTTCCAAAGAGAAGTCTGATGCTAATTACTAAGAAATTTCAAATGAATGAAGGGGTTGGGGAATTTCTGCCAAACTTGCACCTAAAGAAAAGGTAATTCCAGCCAAACATTACGTGTCACTGATATGGATTATAATGGACCACTCTTTCCTTTCCATTTCTTATTTGTCTTCTTATTGTTTTCTGTTTTACATAATAACAGAGTAAAAGGGTAGGAAAGATTTTTAATGCTCCGTTCGTTTTATTTTATCTCTCTTAATTTAACAATGTAAAGAGATTTTTTAATTCTTGTGATCTTACCAAAAATAACCTTTAAAATGTGATTTTAAACATTCATTTCATTCTTATAAGAGGGTGTCAGTAAGAGTAAAATAAAAATATAAATTTTATTACTAAATATAAAAATATACATTCTTTTCGAAACAAACTAAACTATAAGAAGTCATGAAAATATTCAAGAGCTTTTTAGTTCAGAACTAGTTATACAAATCTATGGTAGATGTTAATTACGTCTGGTATCATGATACTATGATGTATTTGCTTTTTGTTAACAAGGGAACTAGCAGTTACTGTCCTTTGGATGGGCATAATAGAATTCCCTTCTGCATAATAGCTCGCAAATCACACAGGAAGGTAAAGGCTAGGGGTTATAGTTAGGGATGTTCATGGTTCGGTTTGGATCAGTTTTTCACTAAAAAGAAACCAAACTAAGTAAGTCGATTTTTCAAATATTAGAATCAAACCAAAACCAATTAAGTCGGTTTTTTCTCGATTCGGCTTATTCGGATTTTGTCGGTTTTTCGGTTTTTTCGGTTATTTGTCGGTTTTTTCTTAAATATAAGACATACACTACCAAACACATATTCCGGCGACCATATTTTCTACGTAACACTATCAAATCAATTACCTTTTGAGAAATCAATTATTTACCAAAATATATTGATGATAATTGAATCAAATAGTGATGAATAATTTAAGGACTCAATTAAAAATATATTTTTTTTAACATGAAATGTATTCTTACACTTAACAAAAGAAAACTACCAATCAAACTAGAATATAAAGGTAAAGAACTGTACTAAAAGTGCAAACGATTAACATTCACCATAAAAATTTTGAAACTTTGTATAAAAATATACATATATATAGGTGTAATAATGAATTTGAAATAACTACTCCTATGGTCGGTTTGGTTCGGTTATTTTTTGTTTAAAATCAAGATCAAACCAAATTTGATCGGTTTATAAAATTCAAAACAAAAACCAAGCCAAACCAAAAAGTATCGATTTTTTTGGTCGGTTTGGTTTGGTTTTCGATTTGGTTCGATTTTTCGGGTTTTTATGAACATCCCTGGTTATAGTCGACGTCGATTCATTATTTTTAACGTCTCAAATTCAAAACCGAACATGAAACTTTGGTTTCATTCGACTCCTTTATGGAGATGAGGTTTATTAGGCAAACTCTGTGCAACAAGCCCGATTAAAGAGGTATGCTAGTGGGTTTCGAACCCTAGATCTCCCGTTTGAGAAAATCCCCTGCTCATTCAACTCGGCCACCCTGAAATGGGTTTCACATCCTAGATCAACTACGTTCTGTAATTAATACTAATACTTAAGTGGGTTTCTCTCTAGTGGTTTCACACCCTAGATCAACTAGGTTCTCTATTTCAATATTGGCAAGTCATGCGGTATATAGAACTGTCTATATGGGCCGGATCGGACCGGGTTAGTCTAGTCCAGCCTATGTGGGCTTTAGCAATTGAAGGGTTGAGCTGGGCTAGCCCACCATTTTGATGGATCTTATAATAGTCAGCCCACCCTAGCCTTATGTGGGCCGCGGGCCCCACGAGTCGGCCCATCATTTTTTAAAATATTATTTTATATTTTCTTTAAGTTCTAACCTAAAATAAATATTCAAAAGTTAAAAAATATCTTATTGGAAATTTTTTGCAAAACTTAATAAATTTTTATATTGTTCCAATATATCACAATTAACACTAAAAAGGTAAAAGACCACTAAAAGTCAAAACTCAAAATAAATTATTCAAGAGAACATCCATGACGCTTATGGGATATCCAACACATCATCTTCATCAAACACGTTTGAATCCGCTTGTGACAAGATTGTCTTAACGTCTTCACTTTCATCTACATCTACAATTCATATGCAATATTAATTAGTTAAATATTAAGAATAATAGAATTTTAAAAACTAATAATATTTAAATTCATATAAAAAATATTACCAATTTGAGTTTGGGAAAAGCCGTGCAGCCAATTTGAGTAGTAACAAGTGTTGGACATTTTCATGACTAATGCAACTTCTGAACTTTGTAAGAACATATCCACCAATGTTAAATGTTGATTCGGATGCTACAGTGGTAATAGAAATACTAAGTACATCACGCGCAATCACTGAAAGAACGAGATATTTTTTTAGAATGATCCTTCCAATACATGACAACATTCATCTCTTGAAACTTCTCAAGGTCAAGCTTTGGTTCTTCTAAGTAAAGATCTAATTTTGACTTTCCATCGCTAGAGGCAGTATACTTTTTATATTTTAAATATATATTTTTTTTAGGCCCATGGGCCGGACCGGCCCAACCTCAGTCAAGCCTCAGGGGCCACGGGCTTACTCGGGTTGGGCCTAAAAGCCTCGTTTTTAAATGGGCTCCAAAAATTCTAGCACAATCCTGCAAAATCACGGGCTAAGTTTGGCTGGCCCGGCCCAACGGGCCAAACCAATATGACGGCTCTAGTGGTATATATGTACATAATGCATCTTCAACAAAGCGAAGGCACTAAAAAGGGGTTGGGTCTTCCATGTTCAAAGGATATAGGACATGAAAGTATGTTAGGACCAAAATAATCAGGTGTTATGCAGAAGTTAGTAAAGCAAACCTTGAACAACGATAAATTATACAACAAAAGATATATATATATATATATATAAAATACAAATATTTAACGTGGTTCGGTTAACTGACCTACGTCCACACGGAGATGGGCAATTCACTATAATAAAAGAGAATACAAAATATCGAGAGAACAACCTCACGAAGAGGCAACACAAGTGACACACTAACACCTGTCCCGTAAAGTTCTCCCCCTAAACACGACTCTCAAACCTACATTGTGGATGATACTGAATGAGAAGGAGGGATCCCAATTTATAGAATTCCAAACATTTCCCTGCAAGAAAATAGACTAGCCAAATATGTGAGATTTATAATTTTCTTCTACAAGAAAAAGAACTCAATTATAGTAAATGTGTTACCCTTTCTTTCGAGAAATAGGTAAATCAAATATGGTAAGAAAATCAGGACAAATTAAACAGACAAACCTAAGAGATACCATCATAGAAAGAATCGTCTCCTCTTTTGTGTCTTTGAGTGTTGACTAGGATGTCCAATTTTGGACTGACTTCCTCTCTCTGATTAATAAACAAAAACAGCTCTTCAATTTATTTATTCTCAGTAGTTTTGTTGTGAAAAATCTTGTTAAGACTTGTGACAAAATTCACATATGCCCTAGTTATACGCTGACATAACTAACATCGAAGCTTAATAGACGAGATTTCCCATATACCCCCTTTTTATTTGTATGGATCGAGTAGTAGTTCTTAATAAGAATTTAATGCACACACTGATAATCTAATATTGTTGATAAAAAAAAGGTATTATATAATTATGTTGTAGCAAGTTGTCTGAGGTAATTAGCTAGTTCCATTTATTGTGAGCAATTTTATAATTACATTTATAATGTAAAAATTCTCTTATAAAATTCGTATATAGAGGTTAAACCTTTTTTGAAAAAGAAAAAATAGGAAAATGCTTACAATATTTCTTACTTGTCCTCAGTTCTTGATTACTAGGATACTTAACGGGGATGCTTAGCCATCATCGCCTGTTCTTGTCTTTAACAATGGAGTTTTAGTCTAGTTCTGTGGAAGACTGAACATTAATGAGAAATAAATAATATTCCGTACTTACACTTGGAACTACATAGGGGGTCCAAGTTCCTTGCTTAAATCCCGCTTAAGTAATTGTTTTTTAGAATCCTAATATAAAAACACGTTTCTTCTTAAATTGCACAAACCCTTTTTATGTATGTTTTTATGATCATATATTATTTTCTTAACAATGGATTCAATAAATAACGTTGGGATCGTTGTTATGGTTGCGCAAGCACTTGTCTTGTTATTTGAAATATAGGCATCTAAAATTATGCATTGTTAACTGTTGTTCTTATTTTCTTCTTCTTTTATTTATCCATATAATAAATTGGCATTTTTAATTACATAGTTACTCATATACTATCCAAAGGGGCGCCTAACGATTATAACCATCACAGACACAGTCACATATGTGGTTACAGAATGCCACACATTGAAACTAAAGTATGGATGGCAAGTCAGGATTTGGTAAAACTTTATCAAATAGTTAGACAATGAAATATCAAAAGAAAACAAAGAAAGCTTTACATGACTAATATATATATTATCAAACCAATTACTACAATATGAGAAGGAGAGCCTTGGCGTAACTGGTAAAATCGTTGTTATGTGACCAGGAGGTCACAGGTTCAAGCCGTGGAGACAGCCTCTTGGAGAAATTCACGGTAAAGCTGCATACAATAAACCCTTGTGGTTTGACCCTTTTTCGGACCCTGCGCATAGCGGGAGCTTAGTGCACCAGACTGCCTTTTTTAATTTTTCAATTACTACAACCTGAATGACAATAGAATGTACGTTTCTTTCTTATTACAAAAGGAAGAATTCAAAAGGAAGCTTATCGATCGAGACATTCACCAACTTTTCATTAGCTTGAAACTTAGAATGTTTGATGTAGCTATGTATATCTGAGGATGATTTTCCCAGGAGCCAAAGAAGGTGAACAGAGGGAAAGAGGAGCCATGCATAAACACCATAAGAAAGGAGAAAAAAATGCAAGGAGAAATGGAAAATGAAATAAGAGGAGAAGTTCGAAAGACTACCCTCTTAACCAAATAAACCATATCCAATGATATATTAATGTTTCTACTTATGAATCCCATAAATAATCCGCCACAATTTAACAATTTTTTGGTAGTGTATATTGATCATATAAAAGAATTTTTACACTGTCAATACGTATACCATAATTCCTGTTTGAGAGTTTGTGCGATTTCATTCCTTCATCCCATGCATGCGTGATAACTACTACTATTAGGGATCGAGCTGGAATAATATTGAATGCCTACCTTTGAGTGCTATTGAAAACTTCTGCGATTGAATTTTTCTTTGTCTCCCATTTTTTTTTATTCTCCTCACTGCTCGGCGAGGTAGGCGTCGCTCCCATGGATAACAAGATGCGGGAAGCGAGGCTTAGATGGTTTGGACACGTGCGGAGGAGACGTCTAAATTCACCGGTTAGGAGGTGTAAGCGGTTGGCTTTGACAGGTATGAGAAAAGGTATAGGACGGTCTCAGTGGCGGAGCCACATTGAACCAAGAGGTGTCAAGCGACACCCCTTCGACGGAAAATTACACTATATTGCTAGACAAATTCTTTATTTTATGTATATTTACTATACGTTGACTCTCCTTGATTTTTCGATGTATCTAATTATTTATATTTTGACCCCCCTTGATGAACATTTTGGCTCTGCCACTGGACGGCCTAAGAAGTATTGGGACGATGTGATCAGGCAGGACATGTATGGCACGGCTTCAGATTTCCGAGGACATGGTTCTTGGTAGGAAGGTGTAGAGGTCGAGCATTAGGGGTGAAGGTTAGGGGGTATCGAACATTTTTTCTACTTTTTACCAGCTAGTTTGATAGTTTTTTTTCTACGACTGCTAGCGGCATATGTTGTGTTCATGCTATATATTTTTCCCTTTTTTATAGTATTGTGTTATTGCTCTTCCATCTATTTGTTGTTTCTCACAATGCTGATATTATTTTTCTGGTTTCTGTTGTTGTTACGGATTTTTTTGTCTCTTTTCGTTTTCTAGAGTCGAAGGTCTTCCGGAAACAACCTCTTTACCCCTCTGAAGTAGGACTAAAGTCTGCTTACACTCTACCCTTACAAACCCCACCAGTAGAGTTCTGGATCGTTGTTGTTGTTCATTGCTTGGCACTGGGAAGAACCAGCCAAGAACTAGCTTGATTTATATATATAGCTAGGCCTATAGCAATAATTGACTTCAATTCGTCTACTACCCGGTGATCAAATTTACGTGACATCACACTGGATTACTTTATCTAATCACTACTTTAATTAAATGACCACATAAAACAAGCCACCCCTACGTTTCCCCATTATATTTGTTTTTATTGTTTTCCATATGGTGTCAGGTGTCCGCATTAGAGCATGATGTATTAAATCTAGGTTAGGATTGAGAAGTCTAATATTGAGGGTAAGTTAATGCTCTCTAACAAAAGCGATTCTATACCCTAGGCTCGAACCTGATACATCTAATTACAGATGAAGAAGTACATATTTATCACTCTACAACAATCCTTGTTGGTCCCCAATCATATTTGTTAGTTCTATATAAAGCTTAATTAATGCTATGCCCAACTTATTACTGTGACGACCCGGCCGATCGTCTTAAGAATTAACGCCCCGATCCCCTATTAACTGCTTCCCCTAAATTCATTTCTGCTATTTTGGTTTGCCGGCACGTTCGGTGTAGAGTTTCGGAGAGTTTTGGGGCACTTAGTCCCTAAATGAGAGCTTAAGTGTTGAAAAGTGGTACGTAGTCGGAACAGTGTGAAGACGACCTCGGAATGGAAATCCGATGGTTCCGTTAGCTCCGTTAAGTGATTTCGGGGTTGGGAACGTATTCAGAATGTATTTTGGAAGTTCGTAGCTCATTTAGGCTTGAAATGCCGAAGGTTGAATTTTTGAAGTTTCCGGTCCGGTAGTGAGTTTTTGATCCGAGAGTCGGATTGGAATTCCGAGAGTTGCAGTAGCTCCGTCATGTCATTTGGGATGTGTGTGCAAAATTTCAAGTCATTCGGACGTGTTTTGGTATGGTTTTTGATCGAAAATGTATTTTGATGGAATTTGAAGTTCTTAGGCTCAAATCCTTGAATTTATCGAGTTTCCGACGTTGTTTTAGGTGGTTTAAGGATTGGTACAAGTTTTAATTAGGTATTAGGTGTTATTGGTGCTTTTGGTTGAGGTCCCGGGGGTCTCGGGATGATTTCGGGTGGTTAACGGAAGAATTTTTGAAGTGCTGCAGCAGCTGAACCATTGCTGCTTCTGGTATTTTCGCATCTGCGGCTTGGGAACCACAAATGCGGCGCCGCAGAGGCGGCTAAATGGCCGCAGAAGCGGCTTTGCTCCTTTCCCTCAGAAACCGCAGAAGCGGTGCTATTCCCGCAGAAGCGGAGCCGCAGAAGCGGCTCAGGCATCGCAGATGCGGCTCCAACGTTTCGTTAGTTTCCGCAGAAGCGGATTGTCCATCGCAGATGTGCTTCCGCACCTGCGGCTCATTTCTCGCAGATGCGGTCCTGGCCATTTAATTGTAGACAGCAGAAGCGGCTTGTTTTCGCATAAGCGGGACCGCAGAAGCGGTCCCTTGTCCGCAGAAGCGGAAATACCTGTGCAGATATAGAAATTTTGAAGGTTTGATTTCATAAGTTAGAAAAATCAATTTGAGCTCGGGTAAGGGCGATTTTCAGAAGGTTTTGAAGAGGAGATTATTGGTATTGTTTCTCTAATCTCTTCTAGTTATATTTCATCATTTTGTAGTTAAATCCATCATTAAAATTCGAATTTGGGATCAAAATTGGAACAATTTGGGGTAAAACTTCATAGGCTAAACCATTGAGTTTTGAGTGGGCATTTGACCTCCGATTTGGGAGATTTTTATATGGTTAGACTCGTGAGAGTACGAGGGTTCTGGAAATGTGAAAATTATTCGATTCCGAGGCATTGGCCTGAAGGGCATTTTGGTCATTTCACCTAATTTCTCGCCGTAGCTTTGAATTAAATAGCAAAACCAGTTGTTTGCGATGTTATTTACAATGTGTAATTGAATTGAATAGATTTGGGCCATTTGGAGTCGGATACTCGTGGCAAGGGCGTGATTTCTAGTTGAGATTGAGCCGATTCGAGGTAAGTGGCTTGTCTAACCTTGTGTGGGGGACCTTTCCCCCTTAGGATTTGTTATTTGTTATTTGGAGTACCTTGTACGCGAGGTGACGAGCGCGTACTTGAGCCAATTGTTGAAAATTCTGATTTTTCTTAAGGTAGTGAGATTGAGTTCCTTTCATATTTACTTTATTCTACTTGCAATTATAACCTGTGCTAGATTAGGAAATCATGTTTAGTTGATTTAACTTGCCTAATTGCTTAAGTTGCCTTGACTTTACTACGTGAAGCATGCTAGGCCAGTACTACCTATTTGCTTGTCTTTTGTACTTCGATTCCGTGTACCTTCTAATTGTGATTGTGCATTTATATTGGGACTACGGATGTGGGATTTCGGTAGCTCCCCCCCATTGTTTGTTTACTTTGGGACTACGGGTTCGATTCCCGGTAGATCCCCCTACACTTTTACTTTTGGACTGCGGGTTAGATTCCCGATAGATCCCCCTGCATATTGATGGTTGGACTACGGGACGGTATCCCGGGAGATCCTTCGGTTTGGCACATGAGTTGGACTACGGGATGGTATCCCGGGAGATCCACTGGACAGTTGAGGAAAGGGCTACAGGACGGTATCCTGGGAGACCCTCATTGTTATCCTTGGTATTGAGCTGTAGTCATTCTGTGTTTGTTTTGTTCTTTGTGTAGTTGTTATTGCCTCGTTGACCTGTCTTATCTCACTGCTGTACTCATTATTTCTGTCAGATTTTCATACTGTTGATTTTTATTATATTTTACCTCAGTAGGGCCCTGCCTTCCTCGTCACTACCCAACCGAGGTTAGGCTTGGCACTTACTGAGTACCGCTGTGGTGTACTCATGCCCTTCCTGCGCATGTTTTCATGTGCAGATCCAGATACCTCTTCTCAGGCGCACTATCCTTGAGGCGAGGAGATACACGGAGACTTCGAGGTATATCTGCCGCGTTCGCAGACCAGGAGTCTCTATTCTGTTCCAGCTTTAGTATTTAGTTTACCCTTTTCTCTCAGTTGTTTAGATATTCAGGAGTTAGAGCAGCGTACTATGTTTCTGTTAGCCTGTGGTTCCCGTGAGTTTCCGAGTTTTGGGATTGAGTTGTAGACTTCCGCATTTCTTTTGAGTTGTATAGGCCGAGCGGCCTTATATGCAGTTATTATTTTTAATATGTTTAGCTTTATTTAACCATTTCGCTAGTTAAGTTGTTATTTCTGCATCGATCGGCTTACTTAGTTGTAGGAACTAGGTGCCATCACGACATGTTCCCGGTCTTCCTTATTTGATCGTATCAGGGAGCGGCAGTATGATGACCCTCATTTGCTTGTCCTTCAGGACAAGGTTCAGCGTGGAGATGCCATGGATGTGACCATTGGAGATGACGGAGTATTGAGGATGCAGGGCCGGATTTGCGTGCCCAATATTGATGGTCTTCGAGAGTTGATTCTAGCAGAAGCCCATAGTTCGCGGTATTCCATCCATCCGGGTGCCGCGAAGATGTATCAGGACCTGCGGCAGCACTACTGGTTGAGGCGGATGAAGAAAGATATAGTTGGCTATGTGTCTAGATGCCTCAACTGCCAGCAGGTGAAGTATGAGCACCAACGCCCGGGTGGGTTGCTCCAGCAGATAGAGATTCCAGGGTGGAAATGGGAGCGCATCACCATGGACTTTGTATCTGGACTTCCAGGGACCTTGAAGAAGTTTGATTCCATTTGGGTTATTGTGGACCGGCTGACCAAGTCATTTTATTCCTGTGTGTACCACTTATTCATCGGAGCGGTTGGCGGAGATTTATATCCGGGAGATCGTCCGTCTGCATGGTATTCCAGTTTCTATCATTTCGGATAGAGGTACTCAGTTCACATCGCGGTTCTGGAGAGCCATGCAGCAGGAGTTAGGTACTCGGGTGGAGTTGAGCACAACATTTCACCCCCAGATGGACGGACAGTCCGAGCGCACTATTCAGATTCTTGAGGATATGGTCCGTGCGTGTGTGATTGAGTTTGGAGGGTCTTGGGATCATTTCTTGCCACTGGCGGAGTTTGCTTACAACAATAGTTATCAGTCCAGCATTCAGATAGCGCCGTATGAGGCCTTATATGGTAGGAGGTGTAGATCCCCGGTGGGTTGGTTTGAGCCGGGTGAGGCCAGGCTTTTGGGCACAGAGTTAGTTTAGGATGCATTGGAGAAGGCTAAGATGATTCAGGATAGACTCCGTACAGCCCAATCCAGGCAGAAGAGCTACGCGGATAGGAAGGTTCGTGATATTTCATATATGGTTGGTGAGCGGGTTCTGCTTCGGGTTTCGCCTATGAAAGGCGTCATGAGGTTTGGGAAGAAAGGAAAGATGAATCCGAGGTTTATTGGCCCTTTTGAGATCTTGAGGCGAGTTGGGGAGGTCGCTTATGAGCTTGCCTTACCTCCTAGTTTGGCCGGAGTTCATCCGGTATTTCATGTTTCGATGCTCCAGAGGTATCACGGTGATCCGTCGCACGTGTTGGATTTCAGTTCAGTCCAGCTGGACAAAGATCTATCTTATGTTGAGGAGCCATTGGCTATTTTGGACAGGCAGATCAGAAAGTTGAGGTCAAAGAGCATAGCTTCAGTGAAGGTTCAGTGGCGGGGTCAGCAGGCCGAGGAGGCGACTTGGGAGACCGAGCAGGATATGCGCAGCCAGTACCCTCATCTTTTCACTACTTCAGGTATGTTCTCTATGCTCGTTCGAGGACGAACGAATGTTTAAGTGTAGGAGGATGTGACGACCTGGCCGGTCATCTTAAGAATTAACGCCCCGATCCCCTATTAACTGCTTCCCCTAAATTCATTTATGCTATTTTGGTTTGCCGGGACGTTCGGTGTAGAGTTTCGGAGAGTTTTGGGGCACTTAGTCCCTAAATGAGAGCTTAAGTGTTGAAAAGTGGTCCGTAGTCGGAACAGTGTGAAGACGACCTCGGAATGGAAATCCGATGGTTCCGTTAGCTCCGTTAGGTGATTTCGGGGTTGGGAGCGTGTTTGGAATGTATTTTGGAAGTTCGTAGCTCATTTAGGCTTGAAATGCCGAAGGTTGAATTTTTGAAGTTTCCGGTCCGATAGTGAATTTTTGATCCGAGGGTCGGATTGGAATTCCGAGAGTTGCAGTAGCTCCGTCATGTCATTTGGGATGTGTGTGCAAAATTTCAGGTCATTCGGACGTGTTTTGGTTAGGTTTTTGATCGAAAATGTATTTTGATGGAATTTGAAGTTCTTAGGCTCAAATCCTTGAATTTATCGAGTGTCCGACGTTGTTTTAGGTGGTTTAAGGATTGGTACAAGTTTGAATAAGGTATTAGGTGTTATTGGTGCTTTTGGTTGAGGTCCCGGGGGCCTCGGGATGAATTCGGATGGTTGACGGAAGGTTTTTGGAATTGAAGAGTTGCTGAAGACTACTGGTACCTGTCATAACCGCACCTGCGGTTAGGGTTCCGCAGGTGCGGAGCCGCAGAAGTGGCCTGATCATCGCAGGAGCGGAATTGGGCTCCCTCAGCTTTTTCCGCAGGTGCGGAAGACCTACCGCAGATGCGGTTACGCACCTGCGAGGCCCCTATCGCAGATGCGACCCTGGGCCCTTTGTGTGAAACCGCAGAAGCGGTAAGTGTATCGCAAAAGCGTCAACCGCAGGTGCGGTTTAATACCACAAAAGCGGAAGCCTGGAATTTAATGAAAAATCGCAGAAGCGGTAAATTGGCCGCAGAAGCGGGACCGCAGATGCGGTCCCTTGTCCGCAGAAGCGGAAATACCTGTGCAGATATAGAAATTTCGAGGGGTTGATTTCATAAGTTAGAAAAATCAATTTGAGCTCGGGTAAGGGCAATTTTCAGAAGGTTTTGAAGAGGAGATTATTGGGTAACGTTTCTTTAATCCCTTCTAGTTATATTTCATCATTTTGTAGTTAAATCCATCATTAAAATTCGAATTTGGGATCAAAATTGGAAGAATTTGGGGTAAAACTTCATAGGCTAAACCATTGAGTTTTGAGTGGGCATTTGACCTCCGATTTGGGAGATTTTTATATGGTTAGACTCGTGAGAGTATGAGGGTTCTGAAAATGTAAAAATTATTCGATTCGAAGGCGTTGGCCTGAAGGGCATTTTGGTCATTTCACCTAATTTCACGCCGTAGCTTTGAATTAAATAGCAAAACCAGTTGTTTGCGATGTTATTTACAATGTGTAATTGAATTGAATAGATATGGGCCATTTGGAGTCGGATACTCGTGGCAAGGGCGTGGTTTCTAGTTGATATTGAGCCGGTTCGAGGTAAGTGGCTTGTCTAACCTTGTGTGGGGGACCTTTCCCCTTAGGAATTGGTATTTGTTATTTTGAGTGCCTTGTACGCGAGGTGACAAGCGCGTACTTGAGCCAATTGTTGAAAATCCTTATTTTACTTAAGATAGTGAGATTGAGTTCCTTTCATATTTACTTTATTCTACTTGCAATTATAACCTGTGCTAGATTAGGAAAGCATGTTTAGTTGATTTAACTTGCCTAATTGTTTAAGTTGCCTTGATTGTACTACGTGAAGCATGCTAGGTCAGTACTACCTATTTGTTTGTCTTTTGTACTTCATTTCCGTATACCTTCTGGTTGTGATTGTGCATTTATATTGGGACTACGGATGTGGGATTCCGGTAGGTCCCCCCCTTGTCTGTTTACTTTGGGACTACGGGTTCGATTCCCGGTATATCCCCCCTGCACTTTTACTTTGGGACTGCGGGTTAGATTCCCGATAGATCCCCTGCATATTGATGGTTGGACTACGGGACGGTATCCCGGGAGATCCTTCGGTTTGGCAAATGAGTTGGACTACGGGACGGTATCCCGGGAGATCCACTGGACAGTTGAGAAAAGGGCTACAGGACGGTATCCTGGGAGACCCTCATTGTTATCCTTGGTATTGAGCTGTAGTCATTCTGTGTTTATTTTGTTCTTTGTGTTGTTGTTATTGCCTCGTTGACCTGTCTTATTTCACTGCTGTACTCATTATTTCTGTCAGATTTTCATACTGTTGATTATTATTATATTTTACCTCAGTAGGGCCCTGACCTTCCCCGTCACTACCCAACCGAGGTTAGGCTTGGCACTTACTGAGTACCACTGTGGTGTACTCATGCCCTTCCTGCGCATGTTTTACATGTGCAGATCCAGGTACCTCTTCTCAGGCGCACTACCCTTGAGGCGAGGAGATACACGGAGACTTCGAGATATATCTGCCACGTCCGCAGACCAGGAGTCTCTATTCTGTTCCAGCTTTAGTATTTAGTCTATCCCTTTTCTCTCAGTTGTTTAGATATTCAGGAGTTAGAGCAGCGTACTATGTTTCTGTTAGCCTGTGGTTCTCGTGAGTTTCCGGGTTTTGGGATTGAGTTGTAGACTTCCGCATTTCTTTTGAGTTGTATAGGCCGAGCGGCCTTATATGCAGTTATTGTTTTAATATGTTTAGCTTTATTTAACCATTTCGCTAGTTAAGTTGTTATTTTCGCATTGATAGGCTTACCTAGTTGTAGGAACTAGGTGCCATCACGACATGTTCATGGAGGGTGAACTGGGGTCGTGACAAAAAATAGTTTAGGGGGGGTACTGGGAATCCCGTAAAGAAAAAGTGTGTAGTTAGAACTTTAAGTATAAGTTAGGGGGATATATATATATATATATATATATATATATATATATATATATATATATTATCGTCTATTAGAATATAGGGGTAATAAATAACAAAAAATTTAAGTTTTACGTATTGAAAGTGTAAAAAATATTTATACAAATCAGGTTATATATAGCAAAATCATCGGCAACTCTATTTAATAAAAATTGATTGAATCTTATTATAAGTAACTTTTCTGATATGCATAACAAGTTAAATCATGTTGACAGTATAAAATTCAGTATATTTGTCACGGCCCCGATTCCCCTCCGTAGGATGTCGTGCCGGCACCTAGTCTTTAGGACTAGGTAAGCCTAACATTTACTGAAATAATGGCAAAATTTAACCAACTATAAATTTCGAAATGGAAATCTCTATACAAGCCAACAATGCCAAAACCGGTAGTAAAAGTAATAAGCTCTACTGAGTTTACTAGAAAGTCTTCTAAGTACAACTGTTTCGGAATAGAAATAAACAGTACAAGTACAATATCAGAAGGTGACTCCAAGGCCTGCGAACGCAAAGTCCGAATAGCTAGCTGATGATCAACCAACTCCGTAGTACCTGGATCTGCACAAAAATGTACAGAAAGCGTAGCATGAGTACACCACAGCGGTACCCAGTAAGTATCAAGACTAACCTCGATGAAGTAGTGACAAGGGACAGTCAAGACACCTACTAGACTAAATAACATGTACAAGTATGAATGTGAAACTAACAGGAAAACAATGTTAATAGAACGCTATGCATGGTAAAGACAATACTCGCAATAAAGCACTAGAAACAACGATTAGCAACAGGGGACAAACAGGTAATAATACCATAGAGTAAGTTGAGCACAGTTTAAGTTCAGTGAAATCAAGCAGAGGGAACAAGTAACAATTCAATAAGAGCAACCGCTTCCACACAGGATTTGTTCAAAGATTTCCCCGAGGTACTTCACCTCTTAGTCACACTTCACGGGTCCCGATTCGCGAACCCTAATCACTTGGCATCTCGTGCCCACATTACAATTCATAACCGCACGGACGACTCACGTGCCAAGGGAGTGACAATATTATCCGCATGGACAAATCACATACCAACAATAATATTGACTCATGACCACACGGACAACTCACGTGCCAATAGAATAGCTCTTACACAGAAGGCAATAACATCAGGATTCATGTTTTTAAACCGATATGGGTGATTAATTACGTGTATGCTTGTGCAACTGTTCTATCACAATTCAAGTCAAGAAGTAAGAGTAGAGACAATGAATGGCACATAAGAAACGATCACCACAAAATGTACAAGGTATAACTCACACAAGGTAGGCACACCACTACACAAGTATCAACAATAGCAATGCCCCCAGGCCATCACAAAGTCATCACAAATCATCCCCCAACATAGCCCACCTTGTCTCACCATGTGCGCAATAATAAAGTAAATGTCCACCTTATCTCGCCGCACACGCATAATAATATTCCCACTTTATCTCGCCACATGCGCAAACCCACATATATAGCCCGCCTTGTCACGCCGCTTGTGAAAATATCAATAACAACAATAGCACGGACAACTCACGTGCAAACACCCCGACAATCCTCTCAACAATATCACGCATACCAAAATATAACAACACAATATAAGGTCTTTCACCATATGTGCTCATATGCCAAAATTTTTCCTAAAAACAATTTCAATACCACAATCACGCATAGCTCTCGGCTCAACAACACTGAATACAACAACAACAACAACAACAACGATAACACAAGAAAACGACAAGTAAATCAACACAAGAACTTCATAACACAAAGAAACGGAAGAACGAGCTCCCAAAGAAAGACACAACAGGGAATAATGGTCTCAATAAGAATAGATCAACAAGGGAGAGATGATGTGCAACAATGATACCACAAAAGTACAATTCGACGATAAGAGAGATAAGATGAATCAATGACCCTAAATAAGAATACGTCAACAATGAAAGGGATAACAAACTTTAATTAAGGCTAAGCAATTACGAAAGAGATAATAATAACTTCAATTAAGGTTAAGCAATTACGGAAGAGATAATAATAACTTCAATTAAGATTAAGCAATTACGAAAAAGATAGCATAGCAATATAAGAGGCGACAACTTTAATTAAGGCACATAAGAGTTTAATGGCGACAAGGGTAGAACAGGAATCAATCAACTCCAGTTAAGACATGTAAGAGTGAATTTAGTAAATGGAGAATTTAACATGATAAGACAACTTTATTTTTAATTAAGCAAAATAACCTAAGGGCCTACAACAGTCAAGTTCCCACAAATAAGCCCGAGTACGTACTCGTCACCTCACGTACACGGCCTTCACATGACACAACTAGCACAATTGACTCAAATCCTAAGGGGTAGTTCCCCCACACAAGGTTAGGCAAGATACTTACCTCAAAGAAGCTAGACCGATACTCTAAAATGACTTTCTCGTATGAAACAACCTCCGGATGGCTAAAATCTAGCCAAAAAATTTCATAAATTAGATAAAACTCATAGGAAATAATTTCGGATAATAAAGCTTCGATTTTCAATTAAACCAAAAAATTCAACCCCGGGCCCCCACCTCAGAACCCGATAAAAATTTACAAAATCCGAACACCCATTCCGATATGAGTTCAACCATACCAAAATTATCAAATTCCGATTTCGAATCGCCCTTCAAGTCCTCATTTTACATTCTTGAAAGATTTTACAAAAATCTCATTTTCTTCCATTCAATTCACTAATTAATGATGTAATTAAGTATGGAATCATGAAATATAACCAATTTCGGATAGAGAACACTTTCCCAAATCAAACTCGTGAAGAACCCCTCCAGAATCGCCCAAAACCAAGGTCTACAACTCAAAAAATGATAAAATCCCTCAAACTCCCGAATATATGATTCTGCCCAAGTTTTCGCATTTGCGAACAGAAACGCCGCATCTGCGGCCTCGCAGTTGCGAGAAAAAGTTCGCATCTGCAAAAACAACTTACCAGGCCACGATCCGCATCTGCGGAAAACACAGTTGCACCAGCGACAACACAGAAACACCAAACGAGCCGCAGAAGCGAACAACTTTGCATATGCAATCACTGGGACACTAAAAGCGGCCATCACACCTGCGTGCAGAACTCCACAGAAGCGAAGCTTCCTCCCAGGCCTCAATCATCGCAGAAGCGACTTGACTCACATAGAAGTGGAGCCGCATCTGCGCTCCAAAATTTCGCTGGTGCGAAGCACCAACCAGACCTGCCCCAAAGCATAAAAATGATCTGAAGCTCGTCCGAAACACACCTGGGTCCCCCAGGACCCCGTCCAAGCATACCACAAGTTCCATAACATAACGGGGACCTATTTGAGGCCTCAAATAACATCAAACAACGTCGAAACTACGAATCGCGCCTCGAATCGAACATATGAATTTTCAAATCTTCCAACTTCCAAAACTCGTGCCGAAACATATCAAATCAATCCGGAATGACGTCAAATTTTTGCATGCAAGTCCCAAATGATACAACAGAGCTATACCAACCCCCAAAATCAAAATCCAAACCCGATGTCAACAAGGTCAACTCCCGATCAAACCTCTCAACCTTCCAAAACTTTAACTCTTCCATTTTTCGCCAAATTGCATCAACTTAACCTACGGACCTCCAAATCCAAATTCGGATACTCGCCCAAGTCCAAAATCACCATACAAAGCTATTAGAATCATCAGAACGCCATTTCAGAGTCGTCTACACAAAAGTCAAACCCCGGTCAACTCTTACCGCTTAAGGTTCTAAAACAAGAATCTTTCTTCCAAATTGATCCCAAATCATTCGAAATCCGAAATCGACCACACACGCAAGTCATAACACATATAACGAAATTGTTCGATACCTTAAGCCGCCGAATGGGACGCTAATTCTCAAAACGACCGATCGGATCGTTATAATATTGTTAGTGTATATATTACTTAAAACCATGTAGATATAAGGTTCACACAAGTACATTAATATTGATTGCAATTGCAATAATTAATTAATGTGGTGCCATCCTCTTGTGCTAGAAAAACGTCCTCTGTGATGTAAAGCAAGGAGTTCTCAATCTTAATTGTTGACATGAAGAAGCATATATATGTACAGTTTGCAGCTGAGTATACGGTCAAAATCGGGATCGTCTATTGCATGACAGATAGGGATTGAAACGTAAAAGATTGAAGATCGACCCTGAATTCCATCGAACTAGGGTATGAGGTCAGAAAGCCAGTCTTAAGGAACATCAAGTCTATGACCGAATAACGGAAGGCCGAGATATCCGTAACCTGTCGGGTATCACGGCGGGAATCCCGGCACTTATCAATGAGAAACCGGCTAATTATCAAATCATGGGATTTTCTACCTTTTATAGAATTGTACCTAAAGTAGGACTCCCCTACTCTATAAAAGGGAGTCTAATTATTTGAATAGCACATTATGACATCCATTTAGAAGCAATATACTGTTATTTACTCTTTAATTTCCATTTTAACTGTGTCTTGACACTGATCGAAGTGTTTTTTGCTAAAGGGCGGCTCTTCCCCCAAGGCCGTTACTGTTTAATTCGTGTGCTTTGAATTTACTTTATCACACTTTATTTATAATTTAAATTTAAATTGTTGCTTTGTGTCAATTTAATCCATTTATCCTTAAAATTACTTATAAATTCAATTATTATCCAATTTTGAGGGTAAATAGTTTGGCGTCCACTGTGGGGCTAAGGATAATAGTGGTTATTTGATACAAATTTCCATAACATGCACTATTTTACACTTGTTCTTTGAAGTGTCTCTAATTTCAGGATAAAAATGTCAAACTCCCAATCAGCACCCCTACATGTTGACAATGAGTTCGGCCACCATGGAGGAAACAACAACGTAGTACCCGGGAACGACATGCCCCCGGTTGATCTCGACGGAGTCCCGGCTGCAGATCCCATCGAAGTTAGCTCTCATGTGGCCATCAACGCAAATCTGCCCATCGATCCTGAGGATAATGTCCGTAGGGATGTTCGAGCATGTGATTAAGGTTATCTTGATATTGATTAAGTTAAATGGATGGACAAGACATGAACTAGTGAATAAAGTTGCTAACTGAGGATAGTTTGAGTTGTGGATTGTTTTCTTTGTTATAAATATATAGTATAAGGCTGGAATAATTGATGAATGACTTCATTATTATGTTAATGATACTGTTAAGTTAAAGTAAGAAGTCTACAAGGGGTGATATGGGGTATACGGATTCCAATCGGAGCTTGCCGCTCATCGTGAAGTAGTTGTGACTTGTTGTTCCTATATGGTGTCTTGTTATTGATATTTATATGTTGCTGGATTTCCATGGTTGTTGTTGGTATATGGTATTGGAGGAGGCCCTTGTTACAAGGGAGATGCTGCCGAAATTTTAATAAACAAGCTACTAGTTTAAGTTGCGAACGTAGCCTTTACTCAGCATTGATTTTGAATCTCCTTATACTATGGTATATTGAGTTGAGTTGTTTGATGAATTTCTTGGAAGGTATTAAGGACTCAACGGAGTTAGGTATGTTAAGGTTATCCCTTCTTTCCTTTTAGGATGATCCATATGACACAAATGAAACGAGCAAACGCGAAACTTTCATAAATGATTCTATTCTTAAAAGTATTAGGGTTGCCTATGTTCTTGATTTTCCATATGTACTACTATCATATCGTCTGTTCATCGGTCTCATGACATCTCGATAGATCACATTGACTTTACTTCTTATGCATTCCATTCATTTATACATGTACATTGACCCATGACCAGATGACGTTATATACGTGTATATTATATGTATATGGGATATGAAAAAAGTTTATGGCGTTATATACGCACCACCACCTGATCAGTTGGTATACGTTGATGATTACACCCACAGTGGCTGAGATGATATGATGGGATGCCCTCAGAGGCTTGATGGTGTTATGTACGCATATACCTATGCATGGTATGTCATTTATACGCACATGCGTGACATTATAAAGTTTTTTGAAATGTCCTTAACTTTTGGAAATTACCAATGCGTAGAAGTTAAAACTTCGAATTGAAAATTTTCACCCAGAACTTCAGGACATTTCAGAAATATAGTCCCAAATATCAGTTTCATACTTCAATAAATCAGGACATTCGAAACACTATGTCTTGAAATTCAACGACAATCTAATAGAAAAAAGTCATACTAATATTATAAAAAGACAAAAAGTTTCAACTATCATTCTTTAACATATCATCTTCTTGATGCACATTTGTAGGAAAATGATATATATGAAACAAAATTCAGCAATACTACTGAAATTCAAGACACTATCCTAAATATTTGAACAATAACATTGAACTTCAAGACACATGAGCCAGAATTCAGGACAAAATATTTTCTATTCAGTTAATAATTTGTGTCCTATTAGAATTTATAAAGTTAGTTGACTTTCTATTCTACTACACTACAATTTCTTTGGGCAAGAAAAGTCATTTTCACTTTCATAATCATCACAAACTTTCTCAGGTGGCGTTTCATAACCAGAATTTTTTTTTCACTCTCCATGTGCCCAAAGATTTTTTGCAAGTTCGTTTCTGAAGTTTGATATGTCCTCAAGTTGGAATTTGTCCATATCCTTCTCCATCATCAACAACCCAACATATTTGATTAGGAATGCCTCACATCAGTCCTAAAAAATATAAGATAGGGAGTCAATTAAATAATATCTTTAATAAATAAATCTGAAGTACATATAAATTATATAGCAAATTATAACACTTACGATCCAGTTTGTTTCGGAGTTCTTTGCCACTAAATATCAAATTTATTTAATGCATTTCCAAAAGACTTATAATGTTTCTCAAATTGTGAGAACTTAAGAAAGTGTGAGATCACGCGCGTATACATTTCAATGTGTTTCAATCCAGCCTCATATGGTTCACTATATATGGAGTCATACACATCAATTTTTTTCTCATTCAAGTCCAATACCCCAAAAAAAAAAGTGTCACATCATCACTTTTTTCTGAAGGTAGTCGACATGGAAATTTTTTTTATCAACCTCTGACCAAGCAATTCTACATCTCTGATTGTCCCCGCACACATATGGTGTGATATATAATTGATTTGCACCACACCAGAACTCATTTGAAGTATCTTCATTGAAATCCTCATACACAAGAAGCATATAGCTACCGAAAACTATATCCGTAGTCGTGCAACAAAATTGATGGGCGCAAGGGTGGTAGAATTTCTTCTTACTCAAATAATACAAGCCAATGTCAATATTCTTCATAAAAAAACAAAAAAAACTCTATCAGTCATAAATAATTAAAAATAATAAAGTAAAAAGAAGAAAAGAAATGCCTTGTAAATTATTAAACCTTATCATCAAGTACATAGCTACTGTTTGAAAGCTCAAGGAAGAATATTTTGCTACTGATTTAATTGGCTTGATCTTGATAGTTGCGAAAGGTTAGATGGAGTTTTGTTGATCTTATACATGCTAGTTTTAGTCAGAAATTAGTAACAAGTACTAATTGTGTTTTTTCTTATAAATGTTGCAGAATCTTGTGAAGTTGCAAGCAAAGAACACAGAGATAAAGAAAATGCAATAGATGGAACAAGCATAAGCAATATCTCAGCAACATTGTCTCATAAAGAAATAGAAGAAGATAGGGTGAACAACACATGTATTAAGTTCTTTTCTTCAAGTCAAATTCCAGAATTTAAGGACATTTCAGAAAAATTGCGTCCTGCATATTAGATTCATACTTCAAATTTTCAAGATATTTTAAAAAATATGTCCTGACTTTTAGTTTCTTCATAGGACAATGTGTTTTGGAATTGAGGTCTTGCAGCCAAACTAATGTATATGTAGTTTTTCTTGTAGAGTAAAACAAAAATATTGTCATTAACCAGTATACTAAGAAAAGGAAGAGAGATAGTATTGGTTTTGATGGTCCATCATTTGCTATTCTTAATCCTACTCCTTCGACTACACAAGGGAGCATTGATGAAGGTTTGTTCATGGATGTTGAAGGAAATGCTGAAGAAGAGCTTGGTAGAGTGAAAAGGAATAAGAAGCTTAGTTGGCAATTGCAATCTCCATTTGCACAGGTAAAAAAAAGAGTAACATTGATGGCGCACAATGAGAATATTGATGAGTATACGGGTTGAATAAAATTAAAATATACTCGTAAATGTATTTTTCATATGCCAAAGATGATGAAAAGTTATTGAAAAAATTCATTGGTGGTTGAGTAAGGAGAAAAAGAAAGGTCGCAAAAAAGTATAAGTCCCTAAATGTATTCACTATTTCTAAATTGCTTACATTGTGTCTTGAAGTTTCTACTTTTAATTAGGAATTAAGGACTAACTGCCCTGAATTTCTGAGCTTCTAGTTTCAAATTCAGGACTAAGTGTCCTGAATTTTTGAGCTTCTAATCTTCTAACTCTAAGTTCAGGACTAAGTGTACTAAATATTTGAGTTTCTAACTTTAAGTTCAGGGCTAACTGTCCTGAACTTATAAGATGTTAATTTGAAATTGAGGACTTACACTTTTTTGCGACCTTTCCTTTTCTCTTTGCCCAACCACCCAATGAATTTCTTCAATAACTTTTCATCATCTTTGGCATAATTAAAATACATTTACGAGTATATTTTGATTTTATCCAGTCTGTATACTCAGCAGTATTCTCATTGTGCGCCATCCTGTTCCTCTTTTTTTACCTGTGAAAATATAGATTGCAATTGCCAACTAAGTTTCTTATTCATTTTCCCTCTATCAAGCTCTTCTTCAACATTTCCTTCAACATCCATGGACAAACCTTCATCAATGCTCCCTTGTGTAGTCGGAGGATTAGGAGTAAGAATATCAAATGATGGACCATCAAAATCAATACTATCTCTCTTCCTTTTCCTAGTATATTGGTTAATGATAGTATTTTTGTTTTGCTCTGCAAATAAAACTACATATACATTAGTTTGGCTGCAATACCTCAATTCCATGACACATTGTCCTATGAAGAAACTAAAAGTCGGGACACATTTTTTGAAATGTCCTTAAAATTTGAAGTATGAATCTAAAATACAGGACACAATTTTCTGAAATGTCCTTAAGATTTGAAATTTGACCTGAAGAAAATAAACTTAATAGATGTGTTGTTCACCCTGTCTTCTTTTATTTCCTTAAGAGACAATGGTGCTGCAATATTGCTTATGCTTGTTTCATCCATTGCATTTTTTATATCTTGAAACTGTGCTCCATGTTCTTTGCTTGCAACTTCACAAGATTCTGCAACATTTACAAGAGCAAATACAATTAGTACTTGTTATTAATTTTTGAATAAAACTAACATGTATAAGATCAAAACGCCATCTAATCTTTCGCAACTGTCAATATCAAGCCAGTTAAATCAGTAGCAAAATGTTCTTCTTAAGCTTTCAAACAGTAGCTATGTACTTGATAATAAGGATTGATAATTTACAAGGCATTTCTTTTCTTCTTCTTACTTTATTATTTTTTTAATTTTTTATGACTGATGGAAATTTTTATTTTTATTTTGCTTTTTTATGAAGCATATTGACATTCCTTGTATTATTTGAGGAAGAAGGAATTCTATCACCCTTGCCCATCCATTTCGTTGCACGACTACAGATATAGTTTTTGATAACTATATGCTTCTTGTGTATGAGGATTTTAATGAAGATGCTTCAAATGAGTTCTGGTGTTGTGAAAATAAATTGTATCTCACACCGTATGTGTGTGTGTGTGGGGGGGGGGGGGGGGGGGGTAGGGGACATCGGAGAT
>NC_031991.1:32410746-32445114 GCF_001879085.1 Nicotiana attenuata
GGGGGAGGGACAATCGGAGATGTAAAAATGCTTGGTCAGAGGTTGATAAAAAAAAATTCCATGTCGACCACCTTCAGAAAATAGTGATAATGTAATGCATTTTCTTTTGGGGGTATTGGACTTGAATGAGAAAAAAAATTGATGTGTATGACTCCTTATTTGGTGAACCATACGAGGCTGGATTGAAACACATTGAAATGTATGCGTGCCTGATACCCCACTTGCTTAAGTTCTAACAGTTTGAGAAACATCATAAGTCTTTTAGAAATGCATTCAATAAATTTGATGTTCAGTGACAAAGAACTCCGAAACAAACTCTGTGTGTATGTGGGGGGGGGGGGGGCAATCAAAGATGTAAAAATGCTTGGTCGGAGGTTGATAAAAAAAATTCCATGTCGACTACCTTCAGAAAATAGTGATGATGTGATGCATTTTCTTTTTGGGGTACTGGACTTGAATGAGAAAAAAATTGATGTGTATGGCTCCTTATTTGGTGAACCATACGAGGCTGGATTGGAACACATTGAAATGTATGTGCGCATGATCCCCCACCTGCTTAAGTTCTCATAGTTTGAGACACATCATAAGTCTTTTAGAAATGCATTCAATAAATTTGATGTTCAGTGACAAAGAACTCCGAAACAAACTGGATCGTAAGTGTTATAATTTGTTATATAATTTATATGTACTTTAGATTTATTTATTAAAGATATTGTTTAATTGACTCCCTATCTTAAAAATTTCTTAGGACTGATTGTGGTGCATCCTAATCAAATATATTAAGTTGTTGATGATGGGGAAAGATGTGGACAAATTCCAACCTGTGGAAATATCAAACTTCAAAAAATAACTTGCAGCAAACTTCTGCGCACATGGAGAGTGGAAAAGAAATTATCGTTATGAAATACCATCTGAGAAAGTTGGTGATGATTATGATAGTGAAAATGAATCTTCTTGCCCGAGGGAGTTGTAATGTAGTAGAATAGAAAGTCCGCTAACTTTATAGATTCTAATGGGACACAAATCATTAACTCAATAGAAAGTATTTTTGTCCTGAATTTTAGCTCATGTGTTCTGAAGTTCAATGTTATTGTTCAAATATTCAGGACAATGTCTTGAATTTCAGTAGCAATGCTGAATTTTATTTCATATATATCCATTTCCTACAAATGTGCATCGAGAAGATGATATGTTAAAACATGATAGTTGAAGCTTTTTGTCTTCTTATAATGTTAGTATGACTTTTTTTCTATTAGATCGTAGAACTTCAGGACATAGTGTTTCAAATGTCCTGATTTGTTGAAGTAAGAAACTGATATTCGGGACATATATTTCTGAAATGTCCTGAACTTCTGGGTGAAATTTTCAATTCGAATTTTTAACCTCTACGCACTGATAATTTCCAGGAGTTAATGACATTTCAGAAAACTTTGTCCTCAATATTACCAAGTATATATTACCAGGACATTAACCGAGATTTGGTAATATATTCTCACCCTCTACATATGTTTGTTTCTGTCTTTTGAGGATTCATTTATTGCAACAAAGTTGAGAGCTTTATCCATGTCTTGAGTATATCATGTCGATCTCCTTCCATTACTCAGAGCCTGTATTTATAACAAATTTAATTCACCAATAAAGAATATATTAAATATATCCACTAATTTATCAAGAAGAAAATTGCAGGCAAACTTCAGGACCATTTTTCTGAAATGTCATGAATATTTGAAGTAAAAAACTAACATTCAGGACCTAATAATATACAGCAGCTAACTCCCAATCAATTTTCTAATAAGGATTTCGAAGAAACGGTTCAAACCAACAAGAACCTCGAGTCGATTTATGAATTCAAATTCAATCACAATATAATAAGGAAGTCGATCGAATTCATTGGTTCAAGTCAACTATCGGAAAGATTAAGCAGAAGTTCAGCTTAATACTCAAACAATCAAACCTGATTTGTTGCGACGATTTCTCAGCTGCTCGAATCGATCAGAATGAGTCCAAGAAGTTCTTCAAACTTGAAACAAGTATTCTTCAAGTTCTTCAAATTTCCGCTAATATAAAAAGCATAATCATCAGTCTAAGTGAAAATGAAGCAAACATAAACAAAATTACAGATAATCTACAGGGTCTAGATGCAGTTTAATTGAAGCCAGCGCATTCTTTGTACGGATGATCAATAATATGTTAACTTAACCGCACAAAAAAAATTCCAAATGTTCCATACTTGTGCCAAAATATAACACTCTTGCATCTACAATGCTCAATTAAAAGTTTTAAGCTTCAAACCGATTGTATACGGTCAAAATATAACACGTTATCTTTATACTTTTTCTTGTCAAGATTTTTTGATTCTCAGGTTTGAACATGTCTAGTACGCAAAACGCACCTGTTCATGACAGTGAGGGTCTTGGAGAAAACAACGGTATAGGGTCGGTGTACCACCCATAAACCCTTAAGGAGTGCCAAATATGGAGCCAGTTGATATCAGTTCGCATAACGCTCTAGACACGGATGCAGGCACGGACCCCGTAAGGAATGCACACAGGGAAGCTCGACCAGAGGACCAAGGAATACCAGGAGTAGGAGATGGGGGAGTCAGTCTCCAAGTGATATTCGAGATGTTGCAGGCTCAGCAAATCGCCATCGCTCAACTCAAAGTTAAAATAAAACCCCGAGCGTAGCTGAACATGAAAACAATCAACGTGCTGAGCCAACGCCAGAGAGATCTGATGAAAACGGCTCGGGGACTGACCCCACGATTACGAAAATGCTCGAAGAGCTCACTAAGAGGATTGAGTCTGGGGAAAAGAAAATTGAAGACAATGATAAAAAAGTGGAGGCCTATAACTCCCGTGTAGACCAGATACCGGGGGCACCTCCAATTTTGAAAGGTTTAGATGCCAAGAAATTCATACAAAAACCGTTCCCTCAAAGCGTAGCTCCGATGCCCATCCCTAAGAAATTTCGCATGCCCGATATACCCAAGTATAACGGAACAACCGACCCCAACGAGCATATTAGTTCATACACTTGCGAAATCAAAGGAAATGACTTGAATGACGATGAAATCGAATCAGTGCTGTTGAAAAAGTTTGGAGAAACACTATCAAAGGGAGCCATGATTTGGTATCACAACTTAGCTCCTAACTCCATTGATTCGTTTGCTATGTTAGCAGATGCCTTCGTGAAAGCGCACACCGGGGCCAAAAAGGTGCCCACGAGAAAGTCAGACGTCTTCAAAATTAAGCAAAGGGACGACGAGATGCTAAGGGAGTTCGTGTCCCGTTTCCAGATGGAAAGAATGGAATTACCTCTCTCTGATGACTGGTTAGTACAAGCCTTTATGCAAGGCCTCAATGAAAGGAGTTCGATCGCTTCTCAGCAGTTGAAACAGAACTTGATTGAATATCCAGCTGTGACATAGTCGGATGTGCACAATTGTTATAAGTCAAAAATCAGGGTCGAGGACGACCACTTGGGAGCCCCCTCGTGTTCAGTGTATCCTAACAGACTCGTGGCCAAGCCCCCTAGGGACAAAGACCGTGAATCGAGATTCAACAGAGAGCGGTATTAGCCGTATGCCGATCGAAGGAACAGCGGCCCGAGTCGCAACACTCCCCGGAGTGATCGAAGAAATGATCGAGGTCAAAGCTCTCGGGGGCTCATGAGGAAAAGCGGATTTGACAAGCACTCCGACCCCGTAGAAGCTCCTCGATTGTCAGAATCAGGGATCGTGTCGGCTATTGGAAAAATCAAAGACACCAAGTGGCAGAGGCCCATACAAATCGATCTCTCCCAAAGAAACCCGAACTTGATGTGCAAGTATCATGGTACGCATGGACATAGAACAGAAGATTGCCGGCAGCTAAGGGAAGAGGTGGATCGATTGTTCAACGAGGGCCACCTTCGAGAATTTCTAAGTGATCGAGCTAAGAACCACTTCAGGGAGAGAGATGCAAGGAAAAACAAGCAAGAAGAACCACAGTATGAAATCCACATGATCATTGGAGGAGTCGACGTCCCCCAATGTCCTGTATTCAAGAACACCAGAGTATTGATCACAAGAGAAAAGCAAACTCGGAGCTATGTGCCCGAGGACGTCCTGTCATTTTGCGACGAGGAAGCAGAAGGCATATCCCAGCCTCACAACTACGCCTTGGTAATCTCTAGCCTGCAAGACCAGATCATACCTGCATCCCGGGTCCTAAATGGCTTCAATATGGCAAGCGAAACAACAAAGTGAGAGATCATCTTGCCAGTAAACGTAGCCGGGAGACCATGGATACACAACATGAGGGCAGTGCCTTCAACTCTTCACCAGATGATGAAGTTCCCAACAGAGGAAGGGATAAAAACGATATACGGGGAGCAACATGTTGCAAAGGAGATGTTTGCGATCGAGGAAGTAAGACCGATTCCAGAGCCTCCGACCTCGGAGAAGTCGAGCCCTAAAGATAAGCAGGCCGCCAAATAGCAATTACCGCCTCCAGCCTCGATGGAGTCAAAGCAACAGATGATCGAAGATGAGGATTTCCTTAATCCTCGAACCTTCGTCATTCCCGAAGAATCTGATGCGACAAAATCAACTATCGAGGAACTGGATAAGGTCATTTTGATCGAATACATGCCCGAGAAAAAGGTATACCTGGGAACGAGACTAACCTCCGAACTCAGGAAAAAACTCATTCAATTTCTTATTGATAATATGGATTGCTTTGCTTGGTCCCACTTAGATATGACAGGGATCCCGCCAGAAATCACCACACATCGGTTGAGCACTGATCCCAGGTTCAAACCGGTAAAGCAAAAGAGGAGACCTCAGTTCGAGGTAAAGTATGCCTTCATAAAAGACGAGGTAACCAAACTCCTTAAAATAGGATCCATTCGAGAGGTAAAGTATCCCGAATGGTTAGCAAACGTAGTTGTAGTTCCTAAAAAAGGAAATAAGCTTAGAATGTGTGTGGATTATAAGGACCTGAACAAAGCATGTCCGAAAGAGTCTTTCCCATTGCCAAACATCGACCGAATGATCGATGCCACGACTGGCCACGAGACCCTAACTTTTCTCGATGCCTACTCCGGGTACAATCAAATTCAGATGGACCCGGAGGACCAGGAAAAGACTTCGTTTATAACTAAGTTTGGAACTTATTGTTACAACGTAATGACCTTCGGACTAAAAAATGCAAGAGGTACATACCAACGCCTAGTTAACAAAATGTTTGAAGAACAAATAGGAAAAACAATGGAAGTCTATATTGATGACATGTTGGTTAAGTCCCAGCGCGCAGAGGACCATTTAGTACATTTGCAGGAAACATTTGAAATTTTGAGGAAGTACAACATGAAGCTTAACCCGGAGAAATGTGCCTTCGGAGTTGGCTCGGCTAAGTTCCTCGGATTCATGGTATCAAATCGGGGTATCGAAATCAATCCCGATAAGATCAAGGCTATCGAGGATATCACGATCGTGGATAGTGTGAAGGTCGTGAAAAGGCTGACAAGGCGAATAACTGCCTTGGGTCGATTTATTTCGAGGTCGTCGGATCTGAGTCACCGGTTCTTTTCCTTGCTCAAAAAGAAAAGGGATTTTGCATGGACCCTGGAATGTCAACAAGCCTTGGAAGAGTTAAAGCAATATCTGTCGAGCCCGTCTTTGCTTCACACCCCGAAGGAAGATGAAAGGCTTTATCTATACCTGGCAGTGTCCGAGATAGCGGTAAGTGGAGTATTAGTTCGAGAAGAGCAAGGTACGCAATTTTCTGTTTATTACGTAAGCCGAACTTTAGGACATGCTGAAACTAGGTACCCTCACTTAGAGAAATTAGCACTTGCATTGATAAGCGCATGTCGAAAGTTGAAACCATATTTTCAATGTCATCCTATATGTGTATTAACAACTTACCCTCTTCGAAACGTTTTGCATAAGCCCGAGCTATCGGGGCGATTGGCCAAATGGGCCGTCAAACTTAGTGGGTACGATATCGAATATCAACCCCGAACGACCATCAAGTCCCAAATCCTAGCTGACTTCGTGGCCGATTTTATGCCGACCCTCGTACCTGAAGTGGGGAAGGAACTCCTCCTAAACTCGGGTACAACATCGGGGGTGTGGACCCTTTTCACGGACGGTGCCTCGAATGTGAAGGGGTCCGGGCTCTGCATTGTCTTGAAACCTCCCACAGGTGATATTGTTAGGAAATCTATCAAAACTCCAAGATTAACTAACAATGAGGTCGAGTATGCGGCCATGATTGCAGGTCTTGAGCTAGCTAAAAGCTTGGGAGCAGAAGTCATCGAAGCCAAGTGCGATTCCCAATTGGTTGAAAACCAAGTAAACAAAAGCTTCGAGGTTCGAGAAGATAGAATGCAACGATACTTGGATAAGCTGCAGGTAACCTTGCATCGCTTCAAGGAGTGGACTCTGGAGCATGTGCCTCGAGAGCAAAATAGTGAGGCTGTCACGACCCAAATAAGAGGGCCACGACAGGGAACCGGTGCCTACTCAACCGAGTGCCACATACCTTTTTTTTAGACTCGTCATGGCCATGATAGGCCACAGTTATATACATAATTAATAATATTAGAACTTAACTCACATATATAATTCAAAAAGATTTTATATAGATACATGACCGATAAGGCCGTTGACATATCATACCTAAAGCTATGCACAGGACACTGTCTGCAAAACCTCTAAGAAAACATGATCATAATATATAAGTCGGGACAGGGTCTCCGACATCTTCATAAAACAAAGTAACATATATAGAATGTGACTCGGCAATACTCCAGGAAGATGTGGAGCTCACCAACCAAAAGCTTATATCTGGAGGCAGCCTACAGTGGATGGTCCTCACCTCGCCTATCTACACCTGCGTAGCATGAAACATAGCGCCCCAGGAAAAGAGACGTCAGTACAAAGAATGTACCGAGTATGTAAAGCATAAATAAAATATAATAATAATAATAAGATACTATCTCGGGGAGAGATAAGAGTCAACTTATAACTTCTGACTTGCTGCAGGGGGCCGTAACATGTAGAATAAAACCCATTCGTATATAAAAATAAAACTACGATATAGTAGTTCTGATTACATTATTCTCGTGGCGTTAACTGCCTGACAAGCCGTCGCACGGTGGCAAATGAATGACTGCTCGGACGGCCGTAGCTCGATAGTAATATGTAACTGCTCGACTGACCGTAGCTCGGTGGTAAATGCATGACTGCCCGACCGATGGTAAATAGTGATGCATAACTGCCCAACCGGTGATAACTGTAGCTCTACCTACAATCCAGTAGATTTTGCTTCCAAATTCAGTTCCTTCAAACTAACATTTGCTTCACTATTTGCGGGGGAGCAACTCTTTGCTCAAAAATATGCGAGTTACTTAATCCCACAACATTGATATGACACGAAACTTATCAAAAGATAATCACCATTCAAATGCTTCTTACGTGGCATATGTTTGAAGAGATATAGTTTATGGTGACGGTAAACTAACTAATAATTACAGATTCATTTACAACATGAAACAAGCTCAATCCTATTAACATTGCACTTCAAGGACAAATTCTAATAGAAGAAAATAAGCTTCGCTTATGGTATGTTCTTTAGTAGAAGGATTACATGGTCTAATATCAGAACTAGATGGGCGATGCCCGTGCATAGCACGGGCGTATGCCCGATTTGCAGCTGTATTACACTACTTTTGAACAAATTCATCAAACATAATTTTTTAATTATAAAAAAGCTCAATACAGGGAAGACAACCATTTAAAGCCACATCCAATTGTGAACCTCAATTTCAGCAAGCAACACTTTGTAATGAAAGGAAGAAACCATTTTGACCTCTCCGAAAAGCTACTTGCAATATTCAGGAAAGGGGAAGCCATTATGAAAAAAGAGAACTCAGCAAACATGATAGCAACATTTGTTACAGAGTGAAAATGAAATAATAAGGTAGTTACCACTTAACCTGAAATACGGAGTGAAAGAAGTAGAATTTTTCAGTCATCCCTAACTTGAGATAGTCAAAAACTGAACATCAATCACTTATGTCGTCACCTAATATTAATTATAAATTGAAACAAATATGCACTTTGGCATGAAAAGCATACTGTCAAGCTGATTAAATGTTCACAACATATTAATGCTTCATATAAACATGCACCAAGGAATAAATTTTTACAAGATTTCAGAGATTACGAAATATCTAATTTAAATGTTGAGTATCTTCCAAATAGTGCATTCCTTAGCTTCCATGGGAAACCTATATACATACGGGACAAAATGTGATGCATCCCTTTTAAAGTTGACCGTTCCATAAACCTTTGATTTCATAAGCTTTCTTTTCTATAAATTTGTCAAAAATATCAGAACTTGTTGTCAATATCACAGCCAAAAATTTTACAGTTATCTATCAAAATGAATTTTGTATGGAAGAATAAAATTATACAAAAAATTACTATGTAAAGAGTACCTGAATAAATAATACATTTCTCCTGTTAACTGCATAATTAATGTCAATCACAATTGAGTGAGATTCACTATGACAGGATTCATCTGCATAATATCAAAATTATGAAAGTGAGATTCACATATAATAGCTATTTATATGTTTATACCGACCTTGACTTAGGCTACATATCATATGACAGTTGTTTTCTTGAAAGTCAATCTGCATAAAATCAAAGTTCACATGTTAAAATGTTTTATCGCCAACTTTTTTCTACCTCTGAGTAGAATGTGTCCTAGCTAATATCTGAGTAACATCTCTCCTTAAAACTGTTATCTGAAAACTCATTTGAATTAGGTAATTTCCAATTATTGACATGGGCACAGTTAAAAAGAATTTAATTAAAATTTCTACCTCCTATCAGATTTAAGAAAGAAAACAAAACAAAAAAAGAAGTCCAACTGAACTAATGAGAAGATGTATAAGCACACCAGATATTGATGTTACTGTAACTTACAACATCCAATTGCTAGAGTTCATCTATTATATATTGTTTCTGGTACTCATGTTTCAAGCCCATTACCAGTAGTATAAATCTGGGCTATTGTGGCCAAGCTTGGTACAAGCCTTATTCATAGTCTTATTACAATTTGTATCACGTTGTCTAATGAACAAAAGAACTAATATATCAGACACTACTTATCAATTATCTAGCCATTTGTTCTTGCCCTTTTAAAATATGCTAGTGGTCTAATGTACAAATTCATGTCATATGTAGCGGTAAAGCTATAAGCCTTAATCTGAAATTATAGCATCATATAGGCAGGCTTCAAAGAAGATGGTTATTTCAAACTTGAATTTTTTACAGTCTTAAAATCTCATTTCTATGATAAACTTCTATTTTAAATCTTCCCAAGAAATTAAAAGTCAGTCATAGTCATTCAGCACTAAACTTGAATACTCATTGTGGTCTAGAAGAGCAACATCTAACTGTGGAATGTAATGCCCTAGACAAGAAAAGGTAAGTTATGTCAGCCTAGGAGAAATATGACCAGTAGAAAAGAGAGCATAACAGAGTCATGAACTTCCTTTCATGAAAGGCAAAATAAAATATCACCAGCCTTCGTTCTTAGATGGTAACCATGAATCCTGTTAAGCGCATGCCTAGGACTAAACCCTAAGGTGAAGAAACCAGTTCAAGGACAAGCTAAGTAAAAATAATAAGAGGACGAGCACCTAAATCGACAGGTTTCCATAGTATCCCTCTAAATAAGGTGCTGTAAAAAAAACTACAGTTCTCTTTAGGGATCAAGAGCAATTACAAAAATATATATTTTTCATATCTTTTATATTCAAAATTAGAACAGAAGATAAGTTTGACTGTTAAAAGGTTAATATGAAGTGAACAAATATTGAGTCTAGATGACGTCCAGTGTACCACATGATTAGCCCTATATAGAGGAGGGTGTGGGTCAATTTTGGTTTTCTCCTCTAATTTTTACAGCAAAAAGTAAAGAAAAACAAAGTAAAGAAAAGAAGATAGAAAAATATTAAACACCACTTTCGTCAAAGATAAGAAGAGGTTCAAAGTCTAAGTCACCAAAATTTTATAGTTGAAGAAATTTTGTTGATCAAGGCAAATAATTTTTTGAATTGTTTCATGAACATGGCCATAACATAACTGCACCTGCTGCATAACTTTTCTCATGTCAGGTATAGTTCCCTTGATCTGAGTGCTCGAAATTTTTTCAACCATTCCATCATGAATATATGCATATCCATTGCAACAAATGTTTGATCATAACATCTTTGCTGGTATTCCTTTTACCAGTTTTTGCATCACGAATAGTCACAACTTGTATTTGAGTATGACCAGCCTATTGTAGCTGAGCTCTTTTTCCCCTCTAGCTGGAGATTCAACAAATAAGAGATTTGATACTATAGTAGACAAAAGAGATGTAGTGGTAAGTTCATTCTCTTCATTCATATTGTTCTAAACATGTTATAATTAGTGCTTTCCTAACCTATCGAGCATACCTTTACTCCATGATTTTGAATTTCTCCAAAGACCTCAATTATCACTTGTGGGAAAGAATGATCCCAACTCTGTAAAGGCATCCCCGCGAATTGATGAGCAACCTGGGCCTGAGATACAAATGAGACCTTTTATTGTTTTTTACTCTGTCTTGATATAATACACCAAATTCATAAAATTTAGTTTAAGAAGTCTTATGATTGAAATTGCTATATAGCAGTAAATATTATATTGTGAAGTAGCTATCATTTTACACACACAGAAGCGAAAGTTTAGTTCCATACTTTCTAATAATCAAGTGAAGCCTAGTTCCATCCTTGATAAGCAGCAAACTGACAGAGAAAGCTATAGACGATGAACTTTGCTGCCTTCTTTAAATGACATCTGTGACAATAACTATAGATGGTAACATTTTTGCACACTTGTGGTCCACGCGCACATTTTGGACGAATTACATCTCTAAACTGACCTATAACAATTTAAATATGAGCCGTACGTCATATCAAAGGAGTAAACTTAAGGAAACTTCTAATTTTAGAGTAACTACTACTATTAGCAATTGATATCAGATGCTTGAAAGAAGATTTCCTAAGCAAAGTAATCAGTGGAGGATGAAGGGGCAAAAAGAAGGTCAAATGAAAATCCCTTACATTGGGTTTGTCGTTCTTGTATGCTCGATGGCAATGACAACAATTCTCTGAGATATCCAAAAATTAATGTGGATCAAAGCAGCTGATAAGAGTACAAATGGTCTTTCGAATCATTCACGAACTCCCTTGATTTTGTTCTTTTGGTTAAACAGAAAATTTAAACCATCCTATGATTAATTAGATTGAAGTACTTAGGCAAATAGCTAAACCTCTCATCATTTAGTTGAAAATTATTGATCTAGAGCTAGAGCAAGGATCTTTTGGATCAATGACGTATATCAGTAGTTTAACGTGTAGTTGTCTCATTTTCGATGCGGCTATTCAGAAACAATAACCATTCATTGCCAGTGAAAAGTGAACCTACTGTATATGTGTATAATTTAACGTGTAATACTCGTCTCGAACTGAATATTTGGCTACTTTGCATGACATTCTCATAATAATGTCGAATCTGATTCATTAGAACAAAATACAAAAATTGCTGAATATCGAGTAAATCAAACCAAAATTCAGCAAGAAAATGGTACTAAAAACTGAAGCCAGCAACAAAATCAATGATAGGATCACAATTGAAGAAAATCAAAAACAAGAAAAAAATTAATAAAAAAGAAATCATACTTCCTGAATCATGTATCACCAAGCTAACACATGCAACAGCAAAGAATAGCTTTCGAACGGGATTGGAACACATGAGGCACAAATATATCCCAATTAAGTACTGTATAATTCACTTCGGCTTCCCTTGCTAATACAATTTGGTGAGAACCTGTGGTGCATGTTCGAAAAACAAAGGGAAACGCAACGGAACAAAAAAAAACTACTTTCCTGGTATTCTTCCATTTCCCTGCTATTTGGTAGCGATAAAACTGAAACAGTCACAAGAGATTCCAAAAAGAATAAAAAAAGCATATAACAAACACATAAAGAAGTAAATGATAAAAATATAAAGGACTAAGAACACAAATCAAAACATTTAGAACAAAAATTGAGCAAAAAGGGAAGTAGGAAGAAGAAGAACTCACCAGAAAAGAGGGAGCAAACGACAGAGAAATTGGAGAAGAAACCAATGTAACCAAATTAAGTGGTCTGTCAAAATGCACACGTGCACATGGTTTGGAAGCTACATGAGTCAGATCTACTAAATTACCAAGTCGCCCCTAAAATAATAGAATAATACCGAAAGTACCCTTGGTCGTCCAAGGTACTTTCACTTGTTATATAGTTAAATAAAAAGAAAAACATCATCGAGCTCACATATCTGGTTCACCTTTTCAGTAAGATAAGTCTAATAATACTAGTCAAACTGAAGCAACAAAGTGTATCAGACAACAAAGAGGACCTGCACATGCTTGAATATTACTTTATCGGAACGATTAACATAGACATCCTTAACCGCTAAGAGTAGAACCACTTATGGAATAGAATTACGTATACGTATCGTTACTTGGATCATGCCAAAAGGAAAAAAAGGATAGCCTTAACATACCTGGAGTAAGGAAATCCGTATAATATTCCGTTGGAAACCTTCGTGGATTGAACTTAGAACCCCAAAAATCGGATTGAATTTTGTTTCTGTTCTTGAAGCCTTGAACGGATTAAGCTTCTGCTTTTTGAAATTTTTGAACGAAATTAGCTTTTGTTTTTTGAAATTTTTGAACGAAATTAGCTTCTGCTTCTTTGAAGCTTTTTGGAACAAATTAAGTTTCTTATCCTTGAAGACTTTGGACTAGGAAAAATGGAATATGCCTTACTTTAGGATTTTGACGTCTTTGGTCTTATTTTGTCCAAATGAATGGAACATATCTTTAATTTGTTAAATCCCATTAATTTCTAGGTAGCCACATAGGACAATATAACTACTTAGTCACTTTCTATATTTGTGGTTTCTTGCTGTTATAAAATAAAGACTCTAAAGTAAAAACAAGTACAGAGAGAAACTGATATATTATTCGAATTTCAAATTGATGTACATAATGAACTGAAAACTCTTTTATTTATAGAAGAAAGGAAGCTGCTGTGTAAGCTACTATAAGCTGCTGTGTAAACTACTACTACAAGCTGGTGTGTAAGCTGCTACTACAAGCTGGTGTGTAAGCTGCTACTATACCAAATATGGATAATCTTATACTAAGAGTAATGTTTATCCATAACGGAGTACTGAAAGGATAAGCTCATTATACCTGGTATGGATAATCTTCTACCGCGGTAGTGTTTATCCATAACGGAGTATCGAAAGGATAAGCTTATTATACCCGGTATGGATAATCTTCTACCGGAAGTAATATTTATCCACAACCGGGTACCGAAGTGATAAGCTTCTTCAGGAGGCTTATTTCCAATAGAGTACTAAATAGATAAACATATTTACGGCGGAGCCCCATATGGATAAACTTCTTCAGGAAGCTTATTTACAACGGAGTATGAACATCCATAATATAATATATTTGTAACACTCCCCCTTGGATGTTCATTAAAAGATAGTGTGCCTCATTAAAACTTTACTAGGAAAAACCCCGTGGGAAAAAATTCTAGTGAAGAAAAAGAGTGCACATATTTAGTAATACGCATTGCTAGGTGCCTCATTAAAAACCTTATAAGGAAAACCCTGTGGGAAAAAACCTTAGTAAGGAAAAAAGAGTGCATCGCGTATTTTACTCCCCCTGATGAAAACCTTGTTTCAAATATTTGAGTCTCTGCATTCTAATCTTGTATCTGCATAACCAATACGATCTGCACCACCTTTGTTAGCATTAGCAAGATACATAAGTGCATAGCAATTGCACTGAGATAGAGTATTTCAGGACCAAGGAGTTCCTCATCCTCTTCTGGAGGTCGGAACGGGTCCTTATTCACTTCAAGTGATCGAACACCCATTGATGTACTTAATGGGTGCACTTTGTCCATGTAAAAGCGTTTAAAGACCCTTTCTGTATAGGCAAATTGATGGATAAAGATCTCGTCTGCTAAATATTTCATTTGCAGACCAAGATAAATTTTTATTTTTCCAAGATCTTTCATCTCAAATTCTTTCTTAAGATATTCAATTGCCTTTGGAGCTCTTCTGGAGTTCCAACAAGATTTATGTCATCAACATAAACAGCAAGTGTAACAAATTCTGATGATATTTTCTTTATAAAAATACATGGACAAATAACATCATTTATGTAACTTTCTTTCAGCAAATATTCACTGAGGCAATTATATCACATACGCCCAGATTGATTTAAACCGTACAAAGATCTTTATAATCTGATCGAGTACATTTCTCGAGACTTTGAACTACATGCTTCAGCCATTTTAAATCCTTCAGGGATCTTTATAGATATTTAATCAAATGAGTCATATAGGTTATGACTCGCATTTAAATGGCATGACATCTTTAGGTGTCTGGACTACTGGTCCGATCCTCACAATATTTTACAGTATTGTGCACTATATTGTATCAAATATATCGTCGACGATCATTTTGTATCGGTTCCTAAGAGACATAACTTGTTGAGATCTCATCACTTTCTTTATTTTCAGGTACCTCAACTTCTTCTGGAGTTTCATGAAATGTTATGTCGCGGGCTCTTCTAGAGCTCATTTCCTCCTCATTATGATCATTTTGATCATTAGCTCCTTATCATTTTTCAAGGATTGTTACCTTTGGAACCGATTGGTCTACCATGCTTCATGCGTATAGTAAACTCTATCCTTCAGGGACTTTAAATTTTAATAGGAGCATTTGCAGCTGAAATATGATATTTGATTTTGGATCAGCAAATGCTTCTGGCATTTGACTTGAATTATCTTCTAAGTGAGGATCATATTAATGATAATTCGATTCATATAGCATATTTTTCAGTTGTTTATTCCATCCCCCAAATGTTAGAAAAACTAACATATATCCCCAAACTTCTTTGGGAAACATATCTTTGTGCATTGTGGTAGAGAAATTAATCATATACCACACATCAAAAGATAGTAAAATATTTGGTTTCTGATCCTAAACTAATTGTGAGGGGAGGACTTATCATATATTGTTGGCCTGATGCATACAAGTGCTGCTATATGCAATTTAGAAAATCTTAGACCAACACATGAAGCTTTGTTCTCATAAACAATAGTTTAGCCATTAATAGGAGGTATTCACTGCTAAACTAGCTTGTATATAAACCACCATTATCAAGATGAACTGTCTTGATTTCATAATCTGAAAATTATGCTCTTACGTGAGAAAAGCAATTTCAAATGCCAAACTGCAGGTTGACAATAAACATACATGTAATCATCTTATATATGCATCTATAAGTGGTTCACATGATAGGTGAATGGACCCATATTCACCTTTTATATATTTCAGAATCAGGGGTATTAGTCCCAACTTTAGCTGGTATAATCAATTTATTATGAGAACAAGCAACACAGGCGAATTCTTGAAGAATCTTCTAGTTCTTCAGTATATGCTTATCTGAGTTCTCAAATAGCTCATTTAAAAATGGCAAATGAAAACTTCAAGTTTATCATGGCATGTGCTATCTCTTAGTAAACTTCTGATTTACTATGGCACAAACTTTTGCATTAGTAAACTTCTGATTTACTGTGGCTACTTTTGTATAAGTAAATTTCTGATTAACTGTAGCTGCTTTTGCATTAGTAAACTTCTGATTTACTGTGATACATGATGTAGTACAAATTGAAGAATAGGCGGGTAACTTTTCACATACATATTTACCCCCTATGATTGTGGAAACATGAAGATTTTCAATCTTTCAATCATTTGTAGTCTCAGTATGATTGTCATTTGTATTAGTAAACTTCAAGTTTACTACAACATATGTTTTGACCATAATCATATAATATGAATGACATATTTGTATATAAGCTCTTCAAGAGCCTTCATTCATTATCCACAATCTAATATTTATCGGACACCATGGGTGTCATATGTCTTCTAGACAAACAGTTAGCTCTTCAGGAGTTGTTGATATATTATGTACTATCAAATATTGCTCAGACACTTCTGGTATCATGAGAGAAAATCAGAATCAAATGAACATCATAAAGATAATTCTAAAATTTAGAAATGTAAGAAATTAAGAATTTCGGTATTTTTACTACCAACTTTGTGACAAATATCTCCTTCAGGGAGAAACGCCATTAATATCTGAATATTTTATATCAAAGCGGTAACCACATAGTCATTACATCCTTCAGGGATACATGAGTTGTTATTTCCTTCGGGGAACTCGATAACTAAACATAATATATTAATGTGGTTGTAATAGAAAGCATTCTACAAGAATACTTTTGCCTTGGAATGATATTTAATAAAATTATCCAAGATATTTTACGTACAACGGGTACGTGCGACAATGATCTTTATGCCACAAAAACAAGATTTATATCCTTTGTTATTCTACCTCTTTAGGAGGTGAGTTGTGATATTTCTTCATTCACTCCAGGGAACGAAAATGTGCTCCAAAAATAACTTTGAATTGTTCATTATTTTATTTAAGCACAAAAAGATCGTAATATTTTCCTGCTTCAGGAGAAAATTTCAATTGTTTTACTACTTCAGGATCAAATTAAAATACGAAATATTGAGTATATATTCTCTCAATCATATTACCTCTTCTGGAGGTGAATCGTAATATATTTACATTAAGAGCGCACTCATATTTACAAGCTTTATTAATATTGTCACATTCACTTCAGGGAATGGATTAATATTACCAAAAATTCTCTTCTTTCAGGAGATGGAACATAATTATCTGAACGTGCAATAACCACATTAAATTGTGATTGCGTCTGACCTCTTTTAATATATTTGCTACTTCAGGAGCAAATCGAGGTAAGTATGTAATATAGAGAAATTTCTCTAACTTATCTTCATTGTAACCAGAGCACGCCTAAATTATCACTTCTAGTGGTCATAGGCATATACCACTTCTGGTGGTTAACAAAATTTAGTTACAACGAGATATACGAAACATAACCACTTCTGGTTATTATATATTTCTTGCAAACTCTGCTAGAATTTAAGTGGATCTAACAATATTATCCACTTTATAATCCCCTCTATCATATTACTCTTCAGGAGTAAAATTAAAACCTTAATTCAAAATCATGTAAGTGTAAAATAGAACATATAAGTATACAATGGTATTTTAAAATTTACAAGTTGTTCAAGATCACATGTATTTATAGTACAAATGTCCAGATGGTTACCTAACGATCATCTTACATGCATATATGATCTTATGCAAATATAACCTTAGCTAGTAGGAAACATGAGTGAGTATAAAGGAATGATACTACCTGACAGTAGCCAATGTTTTTCTCGTCTTCTTTGTGGCTGTGACTTGCTTCATGCACAAGAAATTAAACTCAAATAAAGTGCTCAAGATGTTAGAGTCTCGTGCTGATAACGTGTTATAAAATAAAGACTGTATAATAAAGACAAGTATAGAGAGAAACTGATATATTATTCGAATTCCAAACTGATGTACATAATGAACTGAAAACTCTTCTATTTATAGAAGAAAGGAAGCTGCTGTGTAAGCTGCTACTGCAAGCTGCTGTGTATGCTGCTACTACAACCTGCTGTGTAAGCTACTATAAGCTGCTGTGTAAGCTGCTACTACAAGCTGCTGTGTAAGCTACTACAAGCTGGTGTGTAAGCTGCTACTATACCAGATATGGATAATCTTATACTAAGAGTAATGTTTATCCATAACGGAGTACTGAAAGGATAAGCTCATTATACCTGGTATGGATAATCTTCTACCGGGGGTAGTGTTTATCCATAACGGAGTATCGAAAGGATAAGCTTATTATACCCGGTATGGATAATCTTCTACCGGAAGTAATATTTATCCACAACCGGGTACCGAAGTGATAAGCTTCTTCAGGAGGTTTATTTCCAATAGAGTACTAAATAGATAAACATATTTACGGCGGAGCCCCATATGGATAAACTTCTTCAGGAAGCTTATTTACAACGGAGTATGAACATCCATAATATAATATATTTATAACACTTGCCACATTTTGGGGGGTATTTTATAAAATTTTATCCACTTATTAGTTAACTGGGTAATGTCCCGTTACCCAGTGATTAACCAATACCCGTATAATTAAGAATTATCTCAATTTACCTAAAAATACTACTCATTTTTAATATACTTTATACATCATTTTATCACAGCCATATGGTACCTTGTATGGTACTAGTCCATAATTTTCGCGTATTGACGCTCGACCCATATTTTATCCCAAATCGGCAACCTTCAACGAAACTCGTTTTCTTTAATTCGTGTACCCTTTATCCTTCATGACACTTACTTATCGCTTGTTATAAATAGCGTAAATACGTCAACCTCAAGATAATTTCATCCCTGAGTCTACGTCAATTAACTGAAGGCGAAACTTTTAACGTACGAAAACGCGAGATGTAACATCTTTCCCCCCTTAGAAACATTCGTCCTCGAATGTTTAAACTTGCAAGATGTACATACATATCCATCTATTATAAATCTATATATATATATATATATATATATATATATATATATATATATATATATATATATATATCTTCCCGGGCTAAACTCCAATGAAACAAATATCATGCTCTCACGGGGTCAGGACGTTGTCCCTCCCTAAAACTACTTCCTAATCCATTCGTCACCTATGATTCGGTTAATATATCTTCGGGCGCTGACACCTATTAGTTGTAATCTTAATAACCGGGTTCATGCTTTGCTTTCAAGCTAGCCTTGGTTTCCCTTAACCCTTCAGACGTAATGCCAACTTACTCTTACATTAATCATATTAACTGGACAATTTGCATTAATAAGATCGAACATTACCAATAATCACAATACCTGACACATCATCTGTTGTAGCCTCTGGGTCCTGACGACCTACCAAAGCATATATGCGGTTCTGACTACCGCCGGAGCTAGGTGCTCCACCCCTGCCTCTACCTCTACCAGCTAATGCCTGAGGGCCTCGCTCTTGAGGGCGTACTAAAGAGGAGGAGACTATTATAGATCTGGTGGGCTGAACCATCCCGCTTCTGCCATTTATAGGACAATCCCTCATGTAATGACTAGGGTCTCCACAGGTATAGCATACATTAGACCCCTCATTTGCGCTGGATCCCTCCGATTCTGAAAACCAAAAATTCTCGAGCCCTGACCTGACTCAGAATAAACAGATCTCTCATAATACGGCTTCTGCAACTTTCGGACACTTTCAACAGGGCATGGTGACATAGGATCGCCCGGAAAATTCTCAGGTCGCCTAGCAGACCTAGCCTTCTAAAAACGCTGACCCCCATCACAATTCTCGTATTGCTGTCGTTTCCGATCCTCTAAATTTTGAGCATAAGCCTGGATGCGGCAAATATCCATAGCATCGAGCAGAGCGGCCGTGAAGCATTCATTAATCATGTGCGGCCCAAGTCCTACCACAAACCGATGCACTCGGTCACTCATTTCAGCCACAATCGAGGGGGCATACCTCGCCAAGGAATCAAACTGGAGGCTATACTCTCGCACACTCATATTCCCTTGTTTAAGAGCCAAGAACATGTCTACCCTTGCCTGACGAATCTCTGCCGGCAAGTAATGATGCAAGAAAGCCCCTGAGAACTCTTCCCATACCGCTGGAGATGCATGTGTCCCTCTAGACGATTCCCAAGTTTCATACCACTGAACCGCAACATCCCGCAATCACTATGAGGCCAACTCTACTGACTTAGTGTCTGATGCATGTATTACCCTCAAAGTCCTCTGCATCCTATCAATAAAGTTTTGCGGATCCTCATCCTTGTTGGATTCGGTAAACACTGGAGGGTCCAGGTTGATGAAGCCTCGAACTCTCGCGCTAATAACCCTGTTAACGTGACCAACACTTGTACCTGCCTGGCGCTGAGCCTGAGCGGCTACCAATCTAGTCAACAACTGTACTGCACTCTGCATATCCATATCCTCATCCTGAACAATAGGTGGAGGTACTGGGTTCCTCTTCATCTCCTCGGGTGCTGTCGAAATCGGAGAACTATGCGAGGGTGTTGTATTTCCCCTCGGGGCCTCACTCTGGCCCTCACTAGACATTGGTACTCTACTCATGCCCTCATCTTCCACTACTTTACCCTTCTGACTAGCCATAACGTTCCTGGTCATAGGCATTGCTGCATATATAAAATAAATCAAAGGTCAAGGGCTTTATTCCGTATGACTCTGCTCCATTGCACGATCTAACATCAAGAAGGAAGGGTAACTGGTCCCTAAATGCCTTGTAGTTTCTTGCTTATATAACGTGCTTATATATCAGACAACAAAGAGGACCTACACATGCTTGAATATCACTTTATCGGAAGGAATAACATAGATATCTTTAACCGTTAAGAGTAGAATCACTTATGGAATAGCATTACGTATACGTATCGTTATTTGGATCATGCCTAAAAAAAAGGATAGCCTTAACATACCTGGAGTAGGGAAAACTTCGTATAATATTCCGTTGGAAACTTTTGTGGATTGAACTTAGAACCCAAAAATCGAATTGAATTTTGTTTCTGTTCTTGAAGTCTTGAGCGGATTAAGCTTCTGCTTTTTGAAATTTTTGAACGGCTTCTGCTTCTTTGAAGCTTTTTGGAACAAATTAAGTTTCTTATCCTTGAAGACTTTGGACTAGGAAAAATGGAATATGCCTTACTTTAGGATTTTGACGTCTTTGGTCTTATCTTGTCCAAATGAATGGAACATATCTTTAATTTGTTAAATCCCGTTACTTCCTAGGTAGCCACATAGGACAATATGACTACTTAGTCACTTTCTATATTTGTCGCTTCTTGCCACGTTTTGGGGGTATTTTATAAATTTTTATCCACTTATTAGTTAACTGGGTAATGTCCTGTTACCCGGTAATTACCAATTACCTGTATAATTAAGAATTATCTCAATTTACCTAAAAATACTACTCATTTTTAATATACTTTATACATCATTTTATCACGGCCATATGGTACCTTGTATGGTACTAGTTCATAATTATCGGGTATTGACGCTCGACCCGTATTTTATCCCAAATCGGCAACCTTCAACGAAACTCGTTTTCTTTAATTCGTGTACCCTTTATCCTTCATGACACTTACTTATCGCTTGTTATAAATAGCATAAATACGTTAACCTCAAGATAATCTCATCCCTGAGTCTACGTCAATTAACTGAAGACGAAACTTTTAACGTACGAAAACGCGAGATGTAACAGAGGCCGATGCGCTTGCCAATCTGGGCTCTTCGGTTGAAGAAGATGACATCGTCCCGGGAGCTGTTGTCCAATTATCAAGGTCTATGGTTGAAGAGGGTCATTCCGAAATAAATTCAACAAGCCTGACGTGGGACCGGAGGAATAAATATATCGACTATTTGAAGAATGGAAAACTCCCGTCGGACCACAAAGAACAGAGGGCCTTACGAGCCAAGGCTGCTAGGTTTGCATTAGATAAAGATGGAACATTGTATAGGAGAACGTTCGATGGACCATTGGCGGTATGTTTGGGGCCAGGAGACACCAATTACGTCCTTCGAGAAATCCACGAAGGCACTTGTGGGAATCACTTAGGCGCCGAATCTTTGGTTCGCAAAGTTATTAGAGCGAGTTACTACTAGGACAACATGGAAAAAGATACTAAGGAATTTGTCAGAAAATGTGATAAGTGTCAACGATTCGCACCGATGATCCATCAGCCTGGGGCACAGCTTCATTCGGTCCTATCCCCGCGGCCTTTCATGAAATGGGGAATGGATATAGTCGGCCCTCTACCAAAGGCCCCGGGTAAAGCTAAATTTATAATGTTTGTGACTGATTATTTCTCTAAGTGGGTAGAAGCATAGGCCTTCGAGAAGGTCCGAGAAAAGGAAGTCATCGACTTTATCTGGGACCACATCGTATGTCGATTCGGAATACCCGCCGAGATTATGTGTGACAACGGAAAGCAATTCATCGCTAGCAAGGTAACGAAGTTCCTCGAAGCGCATAGAATAAAGAGGATTTTATCGACGCCGTACTACCCAACCGGAAACGGACAGGCCGAGTCAACAAATAAAACTATCATTCAGAACTTGAAGAAAAGACTAGATGATGCAAAGGGGAAATGGAGAGAAGTTTTACCCGAGGTCCTTTGGGCATATCGGACTACATCAAATTCCAGTACAGGGGCTACTCCGTTCTCTCTAGTATATGGCTCCGAGGCCCTCATCCTCGTCGAAGTCGGAGAACCCAGCGCCAGGTTTCGACATGCATCAGAGGAGTCAAATCACGAGGCTATGAATGCCAGCCTCAAGTTATTAGACGAAAAGCGAGAAGCACCGCTCGTTCGGATGGCCGCACAGAAGCAAAGGATTGAAAGATACTACAATAGAATAACCACCCTTCGACATTTTGGAATCGGGGACTTAGTCCTACGAAAAGTCACCTCAATACTCGAGACCCAAATGAAAGGAAACTTGGCCCGAATTGGGAAGGACCGTACCGAGTCATCGGAGTTGTCGGTAAAGGGTCTTACAAACTCAGCACAATGGAAGGCCAACAACCGCCAAACAATTGGAACATATCACTGCTCATACGGTACTACTGCTAAGGTACGACCTTATCCTTTTGTCCTTTTAAGTTTAAAATTAACTCATTGCAGGTCTTCGATCGAGGGCGTATGATCTCGAAGGCATCATATTTCTATACGAAGGCCTTAGGTTTTAAAGCATGTGTTGCACTCTTTTTCCCTTAGATCGGATTTTGTCCCAAATGGGTTTCATCGGCAAGGTTTTTAACGAGGCAACAATTATGTGCTACCCAAGGAGAACTCAATAGTATCCAAGGTTTCTTTTTAATCAACCACGAATACTGGGGGGCATCACCCTCAGAGATTATATTTTCAAGAAAAATACTTCACGCCTAAGAAGTCCTCGATAGGAAAACTTTGTAATGGGCCAAACGGTCAGATGAACCATGTCCATATAGGATAGTCAAACCCCGACGACAAAACATGTGCGTGTGTATCAATTATTTGAAGAAGCATTTTGTTAATATCAAAAACACTTTATGTCTCGAAGAAGTCTACTATTACTCGAACTCTACACTTATAATCCTATGGGAAACGGCTCAAGAGCCAAAGCATAAAAGCATCCTCGAATACTCGAGGACTGTCATCGACAGTAAATACATCGGATTCATCGAAAACTTGGATTTATAAGACCTCAAAGGGGCACCCCCTCGAAATAAAGGCCAAGGCCAATATACTCGGGGACTGACTTTTCGAACAAGTTCGGAAAGTTATCGGGAAACAATTCCAAGTGACATACTCGAAGGCTACAACCATACTAAAGACTACGGTCATATAAAGGCTACGGCGAAAATAATACGGCTTGGAGACGTCCAACTTCCGCTATAAATTTAAGGCCTTCAAACACTTTGCAAAAATCGGTTAAATCAGGCTACCCTCGGCAAAAGCAAAATATAAAGGGCTTCGATAAATTCATCCCCCGAAAAATCTAAGGGCCTCAATAAATTTAGCCCTCGAATAATCCAAGGGCTTCGATAACATCGGCCTTCGGAAATACCTCAAGAGGTATTCGATTATGTTTACACAAACAAATTACTAATAAGGTTCTGAAATGTCGAACCTTCGAAACAACCTGTGGGTGCAAAAAACATATGCTAAGGCATAATTAAATTCTTACTAAGTCTTTTAAGCCTAAATGAGGGAAAAATTATATAGCCAGTCTAAGAGGCTGAATCGGCCAAATTTAAAGAGCCTAAGGGCCTATATATAAGAGCCCAAGGGCCAACTTAAAAAGCCTAAGGACCGATATATAAGAGCCTAAGGGACAACTTCGAAAGGCTTAAGGGCCAAAAACGTATTATACGAGACTCCGCTCTCATTCAACTCGGACTCAAGAGTCCCATTATTCCGAGCTCATACCAAATTGATTTATACATCGTTCAATAAAAACCTAAGGGTTTATTATGTTCTGAATCCGAATCAAGACTCGGACTGAATGTTTGAATTATCGAAGTCTTCCGCAAATGAGAACAGAATAAAATTCAACACAATTTAAGGATAGAGCTAAAAGATACTTTATATTCATGAAGGATGTTTTACAAAACATATTTACAACGCCCTAGAAGGGTCCTCGCACAAAAAAACTGAAAATCTAATCTATTTTCGGGGTCACATTCCCGGAAGCGTCCTCTTCAGAAACTGCACCTTTAGCAGCTCTATCTTCGGGAGCCTTCTCTCCCTTGGGAACATCTTCTTCACTTTCCGGTCACCTCACTACGTCCTCATCATCGGAGGAGACAAGAAACCTAACATCGATTTCTCGCGCCTTTGCCCGGCTATCTCCTCAGCAAGATCGAATCCCCGGGCATGAATCTCTTCGAGAGTCTCACTCTGGGCTTGGCACTTAGCCAAATCATTGCTCCGCATTCCCTGATCGAAGGCCTCCTTCAACTCAACTTGAATGACTGCAGCATCCCTTAAGTACATGGCAATGGATTTATCAGCCGCAGCACTCGTCTTCTCAGCTTCAGCCTTAGCTTGTACAGCTTCAGCCTTGGCCTGTACAGTTTCGGCCCGGGTTATAGCGAGCTCAGCCTCTAATTTCTCGATCTTCTTGGCCTGAGCCAGACCTTTCGCTTGAATGCCCCAGAGCTGGGTTTCAGCCGAGGCCAGTTGGGCCATAAAAGCTTCTTTATCGGTGGCAAGTTGATCCATGTTCTTCTTCCACTGATGATAATCAGCTTTAACTCGATCAACCTCGCTCCGGAGCTGCCCAATCATCTCTAGCTTTTGCTGTAGCTGAGATATCGAAGTGTTAGCCTCCGAAGTAGTGCCAAGAAGACCGTACTTTATTAAAATCTCAGTTACCTGCTCATCTAGCCCGGACCCGCTTTTTTGAGCTCTGGCTAATGCGGTTCGGAGATCCTTAAGCTCCTCTTCCTTTTGGCAACTAAGGAGCCTTAGAGCCTTCTCTTCGCCCGAAACTTTCTTGAGCTCGGCTTCACATTGGCTCAGCTCAGCTCAGAACTTTACGATGGCCTATATGTGGAATGGAGATATATCAGTCAATAGAAAAGAAAGAAAAAAGAAAATTGCAATAATGAAAGTAAGTACTTACCCAAGAGAGGAGATGTTGAGCCTCTTTGAAGATGGCGGATGCATCGTTAAGGTCATTGGCATCCTCAATTCTAGCATAGCAACCCTGAAAGGGATCATCCTCGAGGACCTTGCTCGGATCGGGCATATGCAGAGCGTTGGCTTCCTCGATTGGCCCCTCGGAATAAGTTGGCAAAGAAAGGGAGTGACCTGTTGTCGCGGCCCCAAGCTCTTCACTCAGGGCATTCTCATTAACTTCGGGGGTCTCAACATTTGCCCCCTCCAGTATAGTTGTCGAAGATGGAGGGACAATTTCAACCTCCGGGGACACGGGGGCCTTGCCCGCATCTTTTTTCGGAGTTCCCTCACCATCAGACGAGGTCTCTAGGATGGAGGGCTTGGCGGCCTCGATGGGTTTCCTGGCTCGAGGCACCAGTGCCGACTCTTTATTGTCATTTTCTTCGTCACCCGGGGAACAATGGGCAGAATCAGCGCCCGTTTGAGCAAACCTCTTCCGCAGCCTCCGAGTAGGGGTTTTCTTATCTTAAGGGTCTTCGGGATTCGAAACCCTCTTTCTTTTATTGTCCTTCTCCGATTTCGAAATCTAAGGCTTGATCTTCTCCCCGGGCGGGGACGGCCTCATCTCAGATGCATCCCCAAGGCCTGCACAAATAAATATGAGTAAATTGATACCACCAGTATATGAAAAGTATTTGAATCTCGGAAAAACACTTACCGTGGTTCTTGGCCTCCCACTGGCCCTTCGCTAATTCATGCCACTTGCGCTCGTCGTAGGAAGAAGTGGCAGCTAACTTTCGGACCCAATCCTCGAGGTCCAGCACCGCGAGGGGCGCCTAGGCAGTGGCTGCCAAAAGAAGGGTAAAGGTATTATGGGATGAAGAAGCAGAACATGAATAGACATCGGGAAAAGGAATTCCACTTACGATTAAAATTCCACTTCTCCGGGAACGACATTTTGTCCCCAGGAATAACATCCGAAGTTCTTACTCTAACGAACTGGCTCATCCAACCTTGAACTTTGGTCTCGTTAGTGCTAGCAAAGATGGCTTTCGTTGTTCGACGTTGCAACTTGATGACCCTCGAAATAGCTGGGGCCGATACAATCGGATCAGGTGGCTGAGGGTGAATTCTAACCCCTCGGCCTTTGCGGTAAAGAAGCGCAGCATGATCACGATGCGCCAAAAAGAGGGGTGAATCTGACCGAGAGTGACTTTGTACATTTTGCAGAAGTCGATCACCACCGGATCGAGGGGACCCAGTGTAAAGGGATAAGTGTAAACACTTAAAAAACCCTCCACATGGGTAGTAATGCTTTCCTCGGGGCTCGGGATCTAGATCTCGACCTCATCTCCCCAGCCGCAGTCATTCCTCACATCCTTGATGAGCTTCTTCGATATCAAGCTAATATATCGAGATGCGTGCTCACATCAGCCTGGGACGTCGGGTGGATTTTCAAAGCTAAAGTCCTTCTTGATTACACAAGGGCCGGGGGTGATTTCCTCAAGAGTTGGCGGCACCACCGGTTTGGCCGCCCGGGAAGTAGAAGAAGATGACGCTTTATCCTTTTTTGGGACCGTTTTGGAAGTTTTAGCCATGACTGCAAGCTGAAGAATACGGGTTACGGTGTTTCTTACAAGAGCTTGGCGTTTTCCGGCGCTTAAAAAGGCGGTGGAAACGGGTGATTAGAGAAAGATATGAAGATGGGGAAGATGTAAAAAAAAAGAGTAAAGTTTGTCGCGCCCCCTTTTTCCTCCGCGAAAATCGGGTTTATGATATTTGGGAAGACAACTCGTTCCCTTTTTGGGAATTGGGTTTAATGGAATTGAAGAGTCGCCACCTAATGATTTAAGTGCATTAGGACACTAAGAATGGTTTGAGTCAAGTAACCAGAGATAGGGTAAGGGCTTGAAATTATTCCAAGGGGAAGGTGTTAGGCACCCCTTAGAATCCACTAGTGTGGTTCCCGGCCAAGCTATTGTTGTGACTTAAGGTACAAATAACATATAGACAAGTAGGACTTCAAATAAAAGGGGATTTTTCACATAAAGGTTAGAAATAAACAAAGTCGGAAAGCATTAAAGAGAGTTGATTTAGAAGAAACGTTTTAAAAGATTTTAAAAGAAACAAAGAAACAAAGGGAAGGGGGTCCTAGGTTTATTAATAATATGGATCACCCCACAGAACATCCAGTAATCATTCTTACACGTGATGTTATCGCGTGGTCATCATATCCATATCTACCCTTTCCCACCCCGTTAAGGTGTTAAAGCGCGGAATGCTCTCGTTTACTTATTGCATGCTATTACCCGCCCCAGTCCTATCAGTCCCCGAGGTACTTGGGACTACTAATCCTAAAGGGAGGGGATGTTTGGCTTATTTGTGGTTTCAAAAGGTAAAAATACTAAGGCGACAAACAAAACACATATAGCAAGTTTGGGGAAGCATATAAACAATTAAAAGGCTCAGACAGACCTCCTTTAAACCAAAGAAAGCACATAGTTTAACATGTCTTGCACGTACTGTTTAAGGTCTAGTTGAACTTAAAAGGTTGGGGAAGGTTGATTTATCACATATTTTCAGATAAGAAGTCCGAATTAGGCTTGCCTGCTGGTCGTAATTGATAAAGACTGATACAGTTTAAAAACTTTACCCTAAGGCTTGCCTAGGTGTGGGACAAAAGCTCCTATAGCCATGATATCTACTGATTTCAGAAACAAGAATGAAATAGATTGAATACATACTGATTAAGAGGGGTTACCAGATTATTAAAGAAAAGCAAACTTTAGCAAAAGTTACAGGTTCTGCAAGCATTATTACTGGTTTTAGACTCATAAGCGAGTGGAAACGTCTCAGACTTGGTTGATAGTTCCTATAGGCATGCTTTCTACGCGTTGTTGATTTTAAACACTTTTATAGATATGAAAAATGCAGAAAACCTACAACATGATATCTAGGTGTTACATCTTATTACGAACGTGGCATCTGATTACACTTTTTGGTTATTAGGACCTATAAACAAGTTTGCGTAGTGAAAAGCGGGTATGCAAGAATCAGAAGGGACCTATAGGCATATTTTCTACATGCGTGTGCAGAAGCTATAGACATAATATCTACATGAAAGTGCAGGATCCCTATAGTCATGGCATCTAAATGAGAATGCTGAAATTCCTATAGACATGGTAACTAAATGGGAATGCGGAAGTCCTTACAGGTATGGTAGCTATATGAAAAATGCAGAAATCTTATAGGCATGGTAGCTATATGAAAAATGCTGAAATTAGAGATTCCTATAGGCAAGTTATCTATATGAAAAATGCTGAAATTAGAGATTCCTATAGGCAAGTTATCTACCCTTTTTATATGCATGGTTACCCCTCCCTTTTCACTAACCATCCCCGAAAGTTTATTACAAAGTTATTACAGTCCAAAGAAAATAAAGAAAATACATCAGAAATTGAAAATTACAACCAAGGAGAGCCTGATTCAGACTTCCTGCCTGAAGTATGAAGTAAACTAACTCCAAAGATCAGATTTCAAAGCCTTTCTCTCATTTAGGGGTGTGTCAGAGTTCCCTAAGAGCTTCACATGAACTCCGGGCAGTGCTTACACCCCAAATGCATTACCAGACTAGGACATAGTGCAGTGTGGAAGAGCCAGCCCTCAAGTGTCCAAGTTCAGAGGGAACTCAGGGTCCCAAGGCAAGGCTCACAGGAGGGGGGCAGAACCTAGGAACTGAGAGAGTGCAAGTGCAGGATTCTGAAAGGGGAAAGTGGGAAGGGAAATAGTTCACATTGATGTACATAGGGGTATAGGGAATGGGGAGATAGTAAAGGAAAAACAACGACAGGCTGGTGGGGCATACTCAGCAATGAGGAATGCTAACCTACCCCATAAGCCTGTTAGAATACATTATTTAGAAGTTAGGATCCTTTAAGGGATCGAGTTCAAACCATAGACAATAACCTGCATATTGCCATGTTTTAAACTGTAACTCAAAGCACACAAAGGGAATAGGGAGGAGGAGGTTCATAATAGAAACAAGCAAAAGAAAACAACATGCTAGTTTAAGTATTTAAATCTGTAGAAGTAATAAAGTAGACATAGATGTAGAAAGCTGTAAGTAAACACATTGTGGTTATGCTGAAAAAATTAAAATTAGGACATACCAGTTTCAAGGAAACAAATAGGGAAAAGTAGTAGTCTTGTGAAAGTCAGAATGCAGACAAGAAGAGAGAGTTCTAGTAAGAGTTCAGAAGAGGTTGTAAAAGTAGTAGTGGAGGATTGTTAATCGTGTGTGCTTTGTGTTAAAGAGTCATGTATTTATAGTGTGAAAGTCATGAGGAAATAAGGTGAGAAAATAATTGAAGACTGATTGTAAATCAATCACATAAGACTCCCTTTAATTAAGGGATTCAGTTTCAAATGGGTAAAACCATTTAAGGAAAGGAATTAAATAAACACTTTGTGTAAACCATGCAATTGAGGGCAAATACATAAAGGTTATGTAAGGACAGGGTTTTGACAATACACAGTTTGTGCAAATAAGGCAAGGGAATCAATTAACAGCTAGTAAATCACAAGGTCTGAAATTTGGTATGAATGAACCAAGTCATAAAAGATGAAGAAGGGTTTTACCTAAGTCGTGTCACGTAGGAAATCAGTAAAAGATGGAAAGAAATCAATCAAGCTATATTCAGAAAGAAGTTTACACTAGTTGCAAATTTGAAAACCATTTAGAGGAAAATTCATCATATATAAGGAGCATGTGAGCGTGAAAGAGGACAGTCGTGTAAATTAGTAGAAAAAATCCAGTGTAGAAGAGTTTAGCAAAAGGCTCAGCATTGTATGAAAACAAATGTCCAAACTCAGTTCAGAGACACAAAGTCATTCTGAAAGAATTAGGGGTTCCGAAATAAAACTCTAGTTCAAGCAAACCATAAAGCAAAGATGAGAGGGAAAGCAATTGAAACGAAATCATGTTTAGAAGTTTCAGAAAAGAACAAGCTTCTTCAACAACAGAACTTATGAGAAAATATGATAGCAAAGTAACAATGCAATCACAGTAGAAGGATTCAAAGAACATACTGGCAAATACTGATAAGAATAGTAGAGAAAGCATGCTTAGAAGAAACCTAAACAGGGCTCAGTAGAAGGCAAACAAAGAAACTTAAAAACTTAGTAGAAAAATACAGTAGAAGAACACAAGAACACCGGAAAAGTATAGCAGAAAAGCATATAGGAAAACACAATAAGATAAAAATATAAGAACATGGTAAAAATACAGTAGAGAAGTCTACGAGACTATAGTATAGGAAAACACAGTAAGAGAAGCATACAAAAGATGATACGAGAACACAGCAGAGGCAATCACACAAATAACAAAGAAGAAAAATCATAAAACACTTAAATACTTTCCAGAAAACCCTAAATCGGGAAAGAAGGGTGTTGAAAGTAATTTTCAAAATAAAAGATAGGGAAATTGTTTGAAAACTCAAGTAGAGCATAGATACACAACAAATCTAAAAAAAAAAAAATCAGAGAAAACCTCAAAGGGTTAGGGTTTCAGAAGAATCCTAGAATGAGAAAGGCTTTGAAAAGGTCATTGACCTGAGTCGGAGAGGTCAGAACCAGGCTCAAAACACCAGGGTACGCCGGAGCAAGGCCGGCGATGACTCTGGAACCTTGAATCGGCGAAGGTCTGAGCGCAAACCTTCGAGGTCTGGCCTCGATTCTTCAGGTATCTGGTGTGTAAGAGCAAGGGGAGGTGAGTATAAGACTCCCATGGCCTGAGAAGCCATGGATTCCGGTGGGTTTCACGGTGGAAGACCATGAGAGACGGCTAGGGTTAGGGAAGGTTCGAGAGTGTTTGAGAGAGGGGAGGGTTTTAGGGGTGGCGGATAATTGAAAATGAAATAGGGTTGGGGGGTTTGGTAAATTAAAAAAGGAAAGATGGAGTGTGAGCCGTTGATCTGTTAGATCAACGGCTGGGATTAAAAAAAATAGGTCTGGGCGGGTTTTTTAATTGGGTCAGGGGCGGGTATTAGGAATTGGGTCGGGTAATTTTGGGGATTGAGATTGGGATTTAATTGGGGGGTTGATTTGGGCTATAGTTGAAATGAAATAGGGCTAGTATTAATAGCCACTTTTTCCCTTTTTATTTTATAAAAAATAGTAAAATGCTTTCTGAAAACAAATTAAAGGTGCTACGTTAATTAATAATATATAAATATTTTTGATTAAAAAACTGGAATCAAATTTGTAATTATAAACGCAATTAATTCTATAAAATAGGCTAATTTGCAATTATATGCAATTTAGCTTTAAAAATACTAAATAAATTTGTAAAAATGTGCAAAAAATTACCTTAGCTATATTTTGGGATAAATATGAGAATAAATAAATTAATCACCAAAATAATAATTTGAAGAATAATTATTGGTTTTTGTATTGATAAATAGGGGCAATAAAATTGGTTCAAAAATCTTTACAAATTAAAGAAAAAAAATAGGGAAATTCTTGGATCTATTATATATGCATACATATGCTATTTTGAAAGTATTTTGCATATAAAAAATTACAGGAAAAAATGGGTATCACCAGCTGCCCCTCTTTACCCGGGAAGGATGAAAGAGTTATGGGTAAAGATATGATGGCCAAATTTGACGAACAAATGTTTTGAAGAATCTGACCTGCTCTGGTTCCTGAGCTCCTACATATCCCTGGTCTAACAGGAATCAGGCACATGTAGTTCAGGATCCGTCGGCGGAAATATGCCGATGAGACCTTTCAAGAACGGATGCAATATTCAGGTTTGGGATGGATGGTAAAGTTTAGTAGGGCTGCGGGAACTAGAGCGGAATATGCTCCTGCGAGATGGCCGTTGTCGCCGCGGTGTCCTGCAAATAAACAACACAAGCGTATTGTGCATAAATTTAACGTGATGCAGTTCCCGTTGGTTATATGAATGTGTTTTGGACGGTTGAGATGACGCCTGGGCCATGAAGCGTATAATAAAGGATTCGCAGGCTATGAAATGATGCTTCGGCTATGAGAATGATGCCTCGAACTATGACGCCTTTTGAATAATGATATGCAAGAGATTTTAAAAGAGGTCCTCGGGCCATGGATGCGTTCTGGGCTATGGAAATGGTGCCTCGAACAATGACGCTTTGGACAGTGTGGTGATCTTTCAGCCCATGAGATGCAGTAAGAGGTGGCGATCTTTCAGCCGATGCAAGATGTAGGGCGGCATCTTTCAGCCATGTAGAAGGTAAATAAGGTGGCGATCTTTCAGCCATGCAAAAAGCAAAGGGGGCGACTTTCAGCCATGCAAAATGCAAAGGTTGGCGATCTTTTCAGCCATGCAGAATGCAAAGTGGCGATCTTTCAGCCATGCAAAAATGTAAAGTGGGACTTTTAGCTACGAATTGAAATAAGGTGGCGATCTTTCAGCCATGTAGATGCAGATTGAGGAGAGCTTAACTCGGAAGGCAGATAGTAGCCTTATGCAATGCAGGAATGCAGATGGAGGTAGAGGCTTAACTCGGAAGGCAGAATCGTAGCCTTATGCAATGCAGGAAGATGGAGGTAGATCTTAACCCAGAAGGCAGAATGGATAGCGTTATGCATGCAGGAATGCAGATGGAGGTAGAGCTTAACCTCGGAAGGCGAATGGATAGCCTTATGCAAGAGATACAGGAGAATAGTAGTAAAATTTTTAGCTGAGAGCTATAGCCGATTGTGATATTGTGGCTGCTGGGGGACATTGTGTGCGGATAGCAACTGTAATAGTGTTACAGTTCTGAGAGTTGTATCCTTGAACAGTATGAGCGTATAGTATATGATTTTGCGGACTTGGGTGCCTGCATCCAAAGAAAAATCTGAGTTTTGTAAAGGGAAAGATTAGTTCGTATCCCCGATGACTTTGCTGGCCGTGCTTGGCGCTGATCTGATGACACGGTATGTATCATAGGGTAGCGTTGCTGAACAAAGCCGATTTTGATAATAACATGCATGGGTTTTGTTAAAAATATGACATAGGTATATATTTAAGAAATAGTTTTAGATGAACCGACGACTGTGACGTGGTTCAGGAACATTGCGACCTCGTCTTGCTTCGGAATTTTTGAGGGTTCCTCCTCAAAATTCTTGCCCCAGTTTTAATGGGTTGCTGCTTCTGACGGTTGCTTGCAAGGTCGGTGAAGTTACTTCGAAATTTGGGTCATCCTCACAAAATTTGCCCAGTTTCAATTGGAGGGGGGGAGAGGGAGGAATGAAAATTATATTGAATTGTGACCGAACCCATAAGGTGCCTACGTATCCCCTCTTAAACGGGAATCAGGTCAGACGTTAGCTTCAAAATTAACCATATAGGAAAGCATAAGATTACTTAAGTAATGCTTGACTGCATCTGGAATTGATTTGGTTTCGGCCAAACTTTCTCCGTCCATTCTGCACGTATAAGGGCTCCTCCTGTCAGAACCTCGGTTGAACCATGTATTGACCTTTGCCAGTTGGGAGAGAATTCCCTTGGCTTCATCTTGATGCGAAGGAATATTTTCTTAATACCAGCTATCCTGGTTGGAACTTGTTCTCAGCGTGACTCTTTGTTGAAGGCATCTGGACATTCTGTTTTGGATAAAGCTGACCATGTGCAAACTGCATTCATTCTCTTCAATCTATAAGGGCCAGCTGCCGTTAACGACTCTTAACCCATTTCTGCATCGTCCGAGCTAACTTCCTGCTATGATTCTTCAAAGAAGAATTTCTACTCGGCTGTGAATGAACGCCTCTGTACCGTAAACCAGCAATAGGGAAGTTGCCCCGATTGATGTGCGAACTTGTGGTGCGTACCCCAATAAAAGCAATGGTAGCCTTCTCGTGCCCTGCCTTATGTTTCTATCATTTTCCTTAATATCTTTCTTGAATTTTTGGTTGGCGGCTTCTTGGCCTCCGGTTCATCTGGGTCTGTAGGGCTGTAGAATTCCTGTGTTTATCTTGAAGGTTTCACACATGGCCTTCATCAGGTCAATTCTCTCTTTTTT
>NC_031991.1:32445214-32453523 GCF_001879085.1 Nicotiana attenuata
AGGGTAGACATGTAGATGATGATTACACGATAACAGTATGCGTACAAGTGAGTACTAGTGTTGTGCGAATGATCCATCTAATATATAAACCTAGGACCCCCCTCCCTCTTTATTAGTTTAACAATTTTCTGAATCTTAAAAAGCTGTTGCACTTTCGACTTCTGTTTTTCACATAATTTTCAGATTGTTCGCACTAAGTACTTGACTTCTTCCTACTTGCACTTTTAACTAAACTGCTCCTTCCCTAAAATTCAGCACTTTTTTTAACCTTTTGTGCTCCTTATTTGTAATAGTTTTCTCGTATTTGCAATGCTTGCTTGTTTACTTGTTTGTTTGCATTCAAAGTCACAATTGTAGCATGACCGGGAACCACACTAGTGGATCTTGAGGGGTGCCTAACACCTTCCCCTCGAGATAATTTCTAGCCCTTACCCAAACTCTGGTTCTTCATTTCAAATTCTTCCTTAAAGTGTCCTAATGCACTATAATCATTAGGTGGCGACTCTTCAAACTAAAAAACCCAATTCTCGCAAGGGAATAGAGTTGTCCTCCCAAATGTTGTATACCCGATTACGAACTCCGTTTAGGAAGAAAAAGGGGGCGTCGACAGCATGGCGACTCTGCTTGGGAATTCTTTAGGCTTTTACCATTACATGCTATATGTGGCTTTATTGCTTTCTTTATTGCTTTTGTTTAATACCTTTATTTGAAATTGACTTGTTTGTTTTGTTTCTTTTTCTTTAATTACTGCTTTCCGTCAACACTGTTGTAATATTTTTTTTGAGCAATCATTGTAAACTTTATTGTATGAACGTGAAAATACATGTCAATTTGTTTCATTCTTGTAAACTGCATCTTCAACATCATATTCCACTCGTGCCAAACAAATACTATAGCAACGCTTATAATGAGTAGTTGCGCGCTTCCAATACTATCACCCCCTAAATTTGGCAAAGGCATATTTGCGGTAAAACCAGTCGATCAGCGGTGCAGTCGACGGTTCCGTGCCTTTCCCTCTTGAGTTGTCCGCTCAAGGGTACCTGTCTAATACCCCAATAGAAACCTTACTCCGTTTAAACTGTACATGCATCATGGTCAAACCTAGCCGAGTCAGTTATGTTGTCCACATAATGACTCATTAGGATAGCCTTATCCAAAGTCCACCGGGTTTCCTTGAAACCCAAACGGACACCTCCATGTTTTGTGCATTTATTTGGAGAACTAAATGCTTGCTATGCTAATTATTGGTATAAATAGTCGAGTCTGGTGGGGTGAGGGCCTAACGCTTTGTTTTGTAGAAAATGGAGAACAAGGTCCCCGACTTCGGTATGGTCAGTATACCCTCACTTTTGCTGACCTGGTGGAGGAATCTCCCATCAAATGACCAAATCAATGAATGGAAAGAGAGGGTCACCAAGGCTAGCGAAAAGCTGGAATATCTGGAATACAGTCTGCTGGAATTGGAAGGAAAAGTAAGAAAAAGAGTCACCGACTTCCAGAACGCTGAGGGAAACGAAGGAGAACGCCTTGCAAAGGCATTTTTACTAGTGAACCTACGCGAGCTGGAGGATTTGATCAACGAGAGCATTCAACCTGGGGAAGGTCCTTCTGGGACCAAGTAATTAGGAGTCTCTTTTCTTTTTCGCTTTAAAATGTAATAAGGCAATGGCCATTAGTGACATTTTACTTTATGCAATTTTAGCGTCGTTTTAGGATTCGTCTTATTTTTATCAATAAAATGAGGCATTTAGCATTATAAGTTCTCCAAAACTATTTGTCGCTAGGCCTACCTCGGGCACAACGAGGCACCAAAATTAGGACGCGATTTATATTCCCGCACAATGTGTTTAAATACTGCAGTATTTTTCCCCATAAGCCGCACTAACTTGTTACCTTTTTGTTTTTCTTTTATTTTTATTCCCCTCCCCAAAGGTTAGTTCATGCATTCTGGCACCATCAGCATACTCCACAAGATCCAAGGGCCCTCTACCTCCTCCTCCTCCAAGTCCTGTCCGGAACAAGAACAAAGGTAAAATGGGAGATACAAGCGCCAGAAAGGAGATTGAGATTCCTCAGGGTACCCTGGTTGCTAAGGAAACTGCTACACAATTGGAGCAAAAGCTGTTGAAATTTCGAGAAGAACTGGATCAAGTTCGGAATTTGGCAAACCTATCATTTTCCCTCACCGCTCCTGATGTCAACACCCAGAATCCCGCACCTCCACAAAATACCCCACAACCACAGATACAACCCACTCATACCCAGCACTGCAACGCATGCCACACTCTAAATAACACTCCACTACTCATTCCCGAGCCACTAAACACCACCAATGACCATCTCCACAACACTCATATCTTTGTGGAAACTGTACCTCACTACACCCAACCGATCTCAAATGCACCTGAGTCTGATGACAAAGACTCCATCATCAGGAACTTGGCAGCCGCTCAAGAAGTTAACCAGTCGGGTCCAGGGTGTCGAAGGTAGCAAAGGCATTGAGGGGCTGAACTATGAAGACTTGTGCATTCAACCAGATGTTGAACTTCCGGAGGGGTACAAACCTCCCAAGTTCGAAATGTTTGATGGATCCGGAGATCCCAGAGTTCACCTGAGGACCTATTGCGACAAGTTAGTTGGGGTTGGAAGAGATGAGAAAATCCGCATAAAGCTCTTCATGAGGAGCTTGAAGGGAGATGCACTATCCTGGTATATCAGTCAGGACCCCAGGAAATGGACGAGTTGGGTAAGCATGGCATCGGACTTCATGGATAGATTCCGGTTCAATACCGAGAACGCCCCGGATGTGTTCTACATACAGAATTTGAAGAAGAAGCCCACCGAAACATTCCGCGAGTATGCTACTCGTTGGAGGTCAGAAGCTGCCAAGGTCAGGCCGGCCCTGGAAGAAGAACAAATGAATAGGTTCTTCGTCCGGGCTCAGGATCCCCAATATTATGAAAGGTTGATGCTGATCGAGGGTCAAAAGTTATCTGATATCATCAAACTCGGAGAAAGGATTGAAGAGGGCATCAAGAATGGTATGGTAACAAATCTTGAAGCATTGCAAGCCACCAATAAAGCTTTACAAACTGATGGCGCTTCCAAGAAGAAAGATGTAAGTGCCGTGATGATCGCACAGGGAGCCAAGTCACCACCAAAATACCACACCTACCCATCACCTCCACTTACATATCAGCCTATCCCAAATTACCAAGCACCCGCACCTTCCTATCCACCTCCCGTTTACCAGTCCTCTCCACCTCTCACATATCAACCCACTTCACCTAGATACTCTCAACCAACACCTGTTTACCAAGCTTATAACACTCAACCCTCTCACTACCAGTCACCACCCACTCGCCAAAATTTTCCAAGGCCCAGACCAAATTTCAACCGAAAACCTCCTAGACAATACACAGCCATCGCAGAACCAATTGACCAGCTATATGAAAGACTTAAAGCCGCCGGTTACGTCACTCCCATCCCAGCCAAAGCTCCAGAAAATCCCTCCCAGTGGGTCAACCCCAACAAGACCTGTGCGTATCACTCCGGCATGAAAGGACACACCCTTGATGAGTGCCGTTCATTGCAAGATAAGATTCAGACCCTGATCGACAACAAGGTCATCGTAGCAAAGGAGCCTGCTCCTAATGTCCGCAACAACCCTCTGCCTGACCACAAAGGTGGAGACGTTCATATAATTGAGGTCGAGGATGATTGGGACCCTAAAGGGTCGATAGGTTTGATTGCTGAAGGGGATGAACCAAAGAAGCCGGCAGCTATGTCATGCCCCAAATTCGAGGGACATGACCGACGCCCGACCGGGTAGCCCCAGCCAAGCGAACCTGGATGCCTTTCCTAACCCACATGTTACCCCACGTTTTCCTTACTCAATTATTCCAAGAGTTTGCCAAATAATTAATTAAGAACACTTTTTAATTTACAAAACACATACATACTTACATAATAGTAATGGAAATCACCAACTCGTTACCAATGTATGAAAACACGGATCTACACAAGTTTCTAACCCACATCTACTGTCTATGGAGCCTCTAATAGTACAACAGGATAATACAGTATTTGCCGGTAACAAGGCTCCGGCTATACCTTACACAAAATCAATTAAAACTGCGGAAACAATGTGGCCTGAACCACGCTGGGCCCCGAGAGAAAAGGGGCTCACCAAAAAGCTGATGGATGACGAAGGGGAGCTACGATCGGTGGACTGGAGTACCTGCTACGGATCCACCTACAATCATAACATGAATGTAGCGCCCCCGGCAAAAGGGACGTCAGTACATTTGAATTGTACTGGTATGTATGAACAAACTTTGCTCCAAGTAAACTCGAACCATAAGCAAGTAAGCAGCAGAAATAAAAGCGACAATCAAATCCACAAGGAAGGAACAATTAAGCCAACATGTATACAATCTCTCCTCCATAAACAAGCATGTAATTGTAAAGGAAATAACAATCAAATCCACAAGGAAAGAGCAATCCAACAAGTTTACAATCTCTCCTGTTTCCCCTTCCACATTTCCACATCAATAATTTCACAATTTGTTCATAGTTCATTTCAACAGCGATTTCGATCGCTTTCCAACCTTATTACCTCGGCCACCCTTATCACCACAACCCACACCTTATTTCTTTGTGTTGCGGTGCGCAACCCGATCCCACCGAACAATCACAATTCACAAACAACACAACAACAACAACAATTCACAAAGAACAACAATAACAATCCTCAAGAAACAACAACAACAAAAAGAATAACAACGACAATCCTCAAGAAACAACAACAATGATTTACATGAACTTCCATAGCCATCAATACCATTTTCATGTATTCCACTACTCATATGCATTAATAGGTCACAACGATAATTTCCCACGACAAACCACATATGTTACTACCACGGTCATTCCGATCACATCAATTCCCATTTCCTTCCATTACTTGTTTCACAGTTCTTACCACATAGTACATTCACAATCACAAACTTGGTTTATTTCTAATTACTTGCATCAATATAGAGAAGGCACAACCACAATCACTCAACCATACCAATCACAGGAATTTCACAAACAATCCCGTAGAAATCACATACCAAGCACTCAAACACCCAAACAAGGCGATTTTACAAGTTCAAAGTTAGCCATACATACCTGGAGCCGAGTTCCCTTTTAACTTCTATTTCCAATTCACCAAATGGTCTAGCAACGTCAATCTAGTGCACAAGTTAACGCGTATGACTTAGAAAAGAAGTTCACAATTTCTACTCAAACTTATTTAGGTCACCAACCCATCTCTGTACCATCTTTTACTCCTACCCAATTACTCTCACTAGGTTTTAGGTTATAGAATGACATGCATGTATGGGTTCAACCACTATTTTCAAAACCCAATGCATGAGACTCCCCCCCCCTCAGTTTAAACCAGAAATTCAGTGAAAAGGGGTAGGGATGTTACCTGCAAGAAAAGGGGGATGAAGATAAGCTTGAAATTTCCCGGCCCGGATGGTTTTGAAGAATCAAATTTTGGAGAAGATGACTTTCTCTCTCAAGACCCTCTCTTCCNATGGTTGCGACTTCACTCATCTCATGGCACCAGCTTGTGAGATTCATACTAGTTGGAGTGGATGTTCTTGTTTCCTTTGTCCACTGAGACCACTTGGCGGGTTATCAGATTGGTGACTGCACTTTTTAGGCCATTCACATAGTGCACGTTGCCACTTGAGTGCCAAACAAACCTTTATACCTTTTCATTCACTTGAGAATGTACCCTTTACTTCCTTCTTAAGGATACATTCCCTTCCTACAGGGCTTTCAGTGAGAAGAGATTCATGATGTTTTCAGTTGCGTGCTTTAAGCATCCACTGTCCATAGTCCATCGCAGTCTGCTTCCTCTCACTGTTCCCTGCTCATGCAAATCAAGGGTTAGATTTAGGAACGCAAACTAGTTTGGGTCCCTTGTTATGATAAAAAGGATGAATGAGGGATTTCCTAGTCCATGCAGGCAACATCCGCTTTTTGCGAGTGGTACCTGGTCCCTTTTCAGTTGTCACTCCATCAGAAAACACTTTGTTTTTCTGGGCAGACTGAACCCTGGCCTGGCAATTTTCCTTAAAATGCCCATTGTTCCCACAGTGGGTACATAGCCAGTTATCAGGTACAGTGACATACTTGCTGTGCGGGTTATAGGGAGTTTTCTCCCTTTGGAACCCGATGCCCTGCTTGTTCCCACTGTTGTTGAGATACATGGCAGTGACAGCATCTGAGGACCAGGTCCACTTCAGAGATTTTTCAAGATCATTTCTTACTTTCTCCAATTCAGCTTGAAGTTGATGTTTTCTCTCGAGTTCACTGCAGAGACTGGTTTTCACAACAGTTAACTCCTTTTCAAGCATGATGTGCGTCTCACTGGCTACTTCCTTCCCTTTCCCAAGACTTACATTCCTATGTTCTCTATTGAGTCCCTTAATGGTTTCCTCTAGATCAGTGCATATTACTAACAGGTCATCCCTTTCCTCTTCAGTAGATGCAACTTTTTCTTCTAAGGTGTCTTTCTCATTGTTAAGGCCTTCTATTGTTTCTTTTAGATCAACAACTACTACCATCAAATTGTCTCTCTCATTTTCCACACTAGTTATTCTTTCATTCAAGGCTTCCTTTTCTTGTTCAAGATTAGCTATGGTCTCATTTAAGTCCACTACACAGACTACTAGATCATCTCTAGATTGCTCTGCCTCTCCTAGTTCTACTGTCAGGATCTCCTTATCGTTTATAAGGCTATAATAGGTATCAATTAGGACATTAGATAAAGACCTCAGATAGAAGAGTAGGATTTCAGATTTCTCTGAACATCCCTGAAGTTTACCTCATCGTCTTCATCTTCTTCATCATCATCATTATCTGACTGAGCCATCAATGCAAAGGTTGAGTCATATTCATCTGATCTTTTTCTCTTGAAGTTCTTGGAGAATTCTTGCTTCAAGAGAGGACAATTTTTCATGAAGTGTCCACCCTTTCCGCACTTGTAACAAAGATCATTGTTCTTTGATCTGTTAGAGTTGTCCCTTTCTAGCACTTCTCTATTTCTTCTGACCATCTTCTGAAACCTTTTGGTTAAGTAAGCCAGGTAACTGTCTTCCTCACTCGAATCATCGTTAGCAGCTTTAAGTACCCGGTACTTTTCCTTCTTTGGTTTTCTCCTTTCAAGAGTTGGTGGAGCAGCCATGAGGATCCTTCCTAGGTGTTAGCCTGATAGGAGGAACCTGCTCTGATACCACTTGTTAGAGACTGTACGTCCACCAGACTGTATAGAGAACCGGGTTCTCTATATGTTTCCTCTGAAAATACTGATGAACCAAACTGTATAGCGATCTGGTCCTATATCAGTTTGGTACACTGCTAAGTTTGTGTGAAACCACCAAATAGTAGAGTACCTGGTCCTTTATGGGGTTCTGCTGTGAATGCTAGTAAAGCTGAATGTAAATAAGGCAGAGGATTTTTACGTGGAAAAATCCCACACAAGGGGATAAAAAAAACCACGACCTACACCTGTAGGCTTTTAGCTTCACTAACTTGCAATCTCCCTATTACAAGCCACTTTACAATAACCCTATTGCAAAGACTTCAACTAACTTGTGATGCTCTCATCACAAGCCACTCTATAACTATCCTAGTTACAAAGAATTTGACTAAGTTATGGTATTTCCACCACAAGCCACTTTGTCACACTACGGTTACAAAGGCTTTGACTAACTTGTGATGTTTTCACCACAAGCCACTTTGTCACACTACGGTTACAAAGGCTTTTGCTTGTGACTATCCCTAGTCACAACATAAACTCAGAAGTTTACGAATTTTGGTTTGTTCCTAAGACAACGCTTCTAAGAAAGCAAAGTAGGAATTACAATGAAGAACACATAACAAAGACTCAACAACCTAAGGACTTAAGATATCTTCGATCTTGGGTCAGGTCCTTGAGGTTGAAGTAGCTTTGTTCTTGAGAGAGGTTCTTGAGCACTTGAGAGAATTTTTGTTTTTTGTATTTGCAAGTGTTGAACCTGAATCTTGTACTTTGCATAAGGTTTATACTACACAAGATATCCTTAGTGATGTCCAATCTCAATGGTGATGTCAAATCTAAATGGAAAGTGGCTGCTGCACTGTCTGCTGCACTGTTGCAGGCAGTCACTTTCTTCAATTGCTTTCCAGCTGTAGTTGGCTTGCACTTCTGTCAGAGAACCCTAAGGGACCAGGTCCCTGTTGTGTTCCTCTTTGTACAGTTGCGGACA
>NC_031991.1:32454932-32459360 GCF_001879085.1 Nicotiana attenuata
AGCTTACTGCGACTAGCTCACCGTGGCCATTTGCCGCCTGGGGAATGGATGTTATCGGACCTATCGAGCCTGCCGCATCAAACGGGCACAGATTTATCCTGGTGGCGATTGATTACTTTACTAAATGGGTTGAAGCAGCATCATACAAGGCAGTGACTAAGAAAGTTGTGGCAAATTTCGTCCGTAATCGTATTGTTTGCCGATTCGGGATTCCAGAATCAATCATCACTGATAATGGTTCCAATCTCAACAGCGACTTAATGAAAGCAATGTGTGAGGCATTCAAGATTAAACACAAGAATTCTACAGCTTACAGACCTCAGATGAATGGATCCGTAGAAGCAGCCAATAAAAACATCAAAAAGATACTAAGGAAGATGGTCGAAAGTCACAAACAGTGGCATGAGAAGTTATCATTTGCCTTACTAGGATACCGCACCACAGTCCGCACCACAGTCCGCACATCGACCGGAGCAACTCCCCGCCGAAGTAGAAATTCCCTCCCTGAGGATCATACAAGAAGCATAGTTGGACGACGCAGAATGGGTAAAAGGTCGCTACGAGCAGCTAGCCCTTATAGATGGGAAAAGAATGAATGCAGTTTGCCACGGTCAGTTGTACCAGAACAGAATGTCCAGAGCCTTCAACAAAAGAGTTAAGCCAAGGAAGTTTACACCAGGGCAGCTGGTGTTGAAGAAGATATTCCCACATCAAGATGAAGCCAAGGGGAAATTCTCTCCCAACTGGCAGGGTCCGTACATGGTTCACCGGGTTCTGACTGGAGGAGCCCTTATTCTTGCAGAGATGGATGGAGAAGTCTGGCCAAAGCCAATCAACTCAGATGCAGTGAAACGATATTATGTGTAACCACCTATGATTTCTCTATGATGTAATTTGAACTACGCCTGACCTGATTCCCGTTTAAGAGGGGATACGTAGGCAGCCCTATGGGTTCGGTCACAATTTAATAAAAAATTTCATTTTCCCCTACTATTAGAACTGGGGCAGAATTTTGAGGAGGGCCCTCAAAATTCCGAAGTTAGTCTTCAGCCACTCATCGCCAGGGATGCCACCTCAGTAAACTGGGGCAGAATTTTGAGGAGGACCCTCAAAATTCCGAAGTTGATGCTTCAGTCATTCAGCGCAGCCGTCAAAAGTGCCAACCTAGTAAACTGGGGCAGAATTTTGAGGAGGACCCTCAAAATTCCGGAGCAAGGAAGGTTGCAATGTTTTGAACCACGTTGCAGTCGTTGGTTCATCTAAACAAAACCGTTTTCTACTTATGCTATATTTACTAAATCATGCATAATTATTGCTCGAATTGCTACTGTTTAGACAATGCCGGAAGCCATGGGAAGATGAACTAACCTTCCCCCCTTTTTTACAAAACTCACGATTTTTCTTTGGATGCAGGCGCTCAGGTCGCAAAATCATTAGATATGCACTCATACTTTTTCAGGAATACAACTTCTCAGAATCATCACCTATTTGCAAGTGCTATCCGCACACGGCATCCCCAGCAGCCAAAACCACACAACCAGTTATCGGCCGTCATCTATCAGCTAAGAGATTTCATTACTATTCGCCCGTTATTTTCTCGCATTGCATAAGGCTACCTTTCTGCCTTCCGAGACTAAGCGTTGTCTCCATCTGCATTTCCTGCATTGCATAAGGCTACCTTTCTGCCTTCCGAGACTAAGCGTTGTCTCCATCTGCATTTCCTGCATTGCATAAGGCTACCTTTCTACCTTCCGAGGTTAAGCGTTGTCTCCATCTGCATTCCTGCATTGCATAAGGCTACCTTTCTGCCTTCCGAGACTAAGCGTTGTCTCCATCTGCATTTCCTGCATTGCATAAGGCTACCTTTCTGCCTTCCGAGACTAAGCGTTATCTCCATCTGCATTTCCTGCATTGCATAAGGCTACCTTTCTGCCTTCCGAGACTAAGCGTTGTCTCCCTCCTGCATTCCCTGCATTGCATAAGGCTACCTTTCTGCCTTCCGAGGTTAAGCTCTACCTCCACCTGCATGGCTGAAATACCGCCACTTTATCTTTCTTGCATGGCTGAAATATTGCCACCTCACGTCTTGCAATCGGCTGAAATATCGCCACCTCACATCTTGCAATCGGCTGAAATATCGCCAAACTTTACTTAAATTTCTGTCGGCTGAAATATCGCCATTTTTCTTTTTGCATCGGCTGAAATATCGCCATTTTATTTCATATCGGCTGAAATATCGCCAAACTCTATTTCAATCTTCTATCGGCTGAAGCATCGCCAGTTTTATTTTCACATCGGCTGAAACATCGCCTATTTTGTTTAAATCTTCTGTCAGCTAAAACATCGCCATTTACGTTTTTGCATCGGCTGAAATACCGCCAAACCTTGCATTTCATGGGCTGGAATATCGCCAAATTGTCCAAAGGTGTCATCGTTCGGAGGCATCATCTTCATAGCCCGAGAACACCATGCCATGGCCCGAGGACCCCACTTTGTATCTTGCACATCATTATTTAAAGGCATCATGGTTCGGAGGCACCATCATCATGGCCCGAGAACGTCATTGCATAGCCTGCGAATCCTTTAATTTTGCGCTTCATGGCCCAGGACATCATGGTCCGAGGACGTCATCCTAACCGTCCGAGGACATCATTCATGGTCCGACAGGAACTTGCATCATGTTTTAGTTTATGCACAATATACGCCTATATTGCTCACTTGCAGGTACGCCGGCTAACAATGGTCGTCTCAGCAGGAGCGGTCCCACTCCGGTTCTCGCGGCTGATCAGCTTCCCAAATACCTCTTGCCTCTCCAAAAGCATCGCGTCCGTCCTTTCGAATCTCCATCGGCATGTTCTGTCAGTAGTTCCTGAACTACATACGGCCTGATTCCTGTAAAACCAGGGATATGTAGGCAGCTCAGAAACCAGAGCTCGGTTAAATTCTTTGAAAATCGCCACTTCCGGTCAAAATTGGCCATCATATCTTTACCCGACACTTCTTTCATCCTTCCCGGGTAAAGAGGGGCAGCTGTTGATACCCAATTTTTCCCTAAGTATTTTTATGTACTCAAAATATCCTCAAAATAGCATATACATGCATATATAAGCATACCCAAGTGTTTTAGTATTATTCCCAAATTTTTAAAGAATTTTTAAAACCAATTTTTATTTTTTAACAGTACAAAATCCAATGATTATTCCCAAAAATTATCATTTTTTGTGAATAACTTATTTTATTCTCATATTTACACCAAATATAATTAAGGTAATTTTTTTGTATATTTTTACAAATTTGTTTGGTATTTTTAAAGCTAAATTGCATGTAATTGCAATTATAGCCCATCTTGTGATTTATGACATTTTACGTTTATATAATTAGTCCCAGCATTTTTTTTATTTAATATTTATATAATACTTATTTATCCAGTACGTTTAATTTGTTTTTAAAATCAGTATTACCATTTTTGTAAAATTAAAAGGGGAAAATTAGCTATTTACAATTTGGCTTTATTGCATTTCAATTTTAGCCAATTTGGCACTACATCTCAGCCCCAATTTAAAAACCCAATTACCCAGCCCAATTAACACGTCTACCCGACCCATACCCTTTCTATCATACCCAAACCCGTTCCCCATTTAACCCGTTTAATCCCAGCCGTTGATCCTTTAGATCAACGGCTCTCCTCTTCCCTTTCCTTTTTTAATTCAAAAGACCCTAAAACCCTACCTCATTTTTTCTCGACCGCCGCCTCTGAATCCTCTCCTCTCTCAACTCTCTCTCAACTTACCCTAAAACCTATCTGCCGCCTCTCCTCGAAACCCTAATCTATGGCTTCTCAGGCTCATCGGAGGCCTATACTAGCCTCCCATGGCTTCTGTGTGCTCGCTTCTAAAGGTCCAATGACCAGATTTTGAAGGGTTCCGACCAAGCCTTTGTTCGATGACTGTTCTCCGGTCGTCTTCAACCTTTGTCCGGCCAGTCGTGGCTATTCGAGTTCGATCTTCGACTTCTCTGCTCAGATCAATGGTTTCCAAAGCCTATCTCGTCACCTGGGTTTCTTACGAAACCCTAATCTCTAAGGTTCCTTCGATTTATTTTAGATATGTCCTGGATTTATGTGCGTGTGAACCTTCTATGCGTTTTTCTTGAAGATTCTTAATTTTTGCTTTCAGAAATTCTTTATTCTTCAACTAGGGTTTCATGTCAAGTTATTTCAAATCTCTTCTCTGATTCTCGACATGTTTTACTGTGTTTTGTTTGTGTTATATTAGCATGTTGAAAACCCTAATTTTCTTGGGGATTTTGTTTGAGTTTCTTGGTCTGTTTGTTAATGGTCGCTTGATTTGCCTTATTTTTATCTGAGTTTAGCATGTTGAAACCCTAATTTTGGGCTTATCCGAGGTTCTGACCTGTTTATTGTTTATC